>NW_027211692.1:19252500-20452500 GCF_022749685.1 Semicossyphus pulcher | reverse complement strand
TTAAAAGACACTGGGGGTTTCTGTCTAAATTAGGGCCAGTCAATATAGAGAGAGTGTGCCCAAAGGTAAGGCAAGCTGGCACTCTGCTAATATATCTTAGCACTGAACACAGAGAGCAAGTAAATGTGTGTGTGTGTCTGCTTTTTTTTTTAAACGATTGACTCCATGCTCAAGTATGTAATGAAACTTGAAGCATGTGCTGCTGCAAGCACAACCCGGAGATGCAAGCTTAGGGGGTGTGACCAACTAGAAACTGTTCTGCTGAAGAGACATCAGGTGCAAACATAAGCATGCAGCAGCCCAAATATGGGCATACAAATATTCAGTCTATTTTAATGTGCATTTTTCCTTTAAGTGGTCTTCTTCTAATTAAAGGGTTACTACACCAGTTTTATACATGAATATCAGTTTAGCTACTGTGAACGGGTACTACTCAACCATTGAACATATTATAACATAACCCTGATGATGTCATCAAAGTTATCTCGCTGTGAAAAAATGTGTGTGTGCGTGTTCGTGTGTGCGTGTGTGTCTAAGCCATGATAAATGGTAGCTTACATATGACTTTGATTAACTGCCACTGAGGTCAGATTGCAGCGGTCAGCCAAAAGGCCAGAAGCGGCTTGAGCTGTCAAGAGGTACCACACATCCACCCACACACAGACACACACACACACACACACATGCACAGATCTCATTTTTCTTTTCTGCAGGATTTCCCTTATTCATCTATACTGCATGTGTGAGCAGGAAGTATAACCATGACCATTGCATTAGTCACAGACACACGCCTCTTTGCATTAAGGAGTATATAATGCCTCTGAGAAATGACCCACGTTGGTCCACCAGCAGTGTTATTACTCACTTCTTCTTTCTCTAGCTGTCTCACCCCCACCCATCCACCCACACACAGACACACACACACCTGTTGCCCTCTGACGTTTCTTGCTGCCTCTTCCTCTCTCACTCAGCAGTCATTCAGAATTGAGACAAGCAAAATATACATAGATTCTTTAAATTTTAAATTTCAGTCAGACAACAGCAGCCGAACGTAGCTTGTGTTTGCCGTCTAGGCGCCGACCTCATCACTCCTCGCAGATTTATTTTACATGCAGAAACTTGAGGAATGATGAGATAATATCTAGCCGGAGCCTGCAGGTGGATGCTGGGGTGGTGGTTGGGCTGGAAAGTAAGAGCGCAGTGCTGGTGCAGGGCAGCGATGGCAATGACAAAGCAGAGAGAGAGAGAGAGAGACCGGGAATCTTGCAGCTTAAACAGACGGCCAAATTGGGAGGAATTGTTTGTCAGGCGATGACGCATGATGCAACCTTTACTTGATAACATAGAACATACTTTTGAATCCTATGAGGTTTTTCATTTATATGTATGTGTAGAAGTTCAGCTCTGTTTCTTCATGCATTTCATGAACAAATTGTCTCTCTAAACGGACAGAAAAAGAGAGAGCCAAGACCATGAAATGAGGAGAGAAGATTTAAAGAAAGGTAACCTCTATCTCTCTTCACTTATCTCTCCGCTCAGTCCATTTCCTCCTTTCTTCCAACACTCCTCTCTCTTACTTCTGATTGCTTAGCCCCGTGCCTGCTTAATAGGAACGTAAAATGTTCCTCTATACCTCCCATTTACCAGCAAGATTGTAACTCAGATTTCACATCTGAGTAATTCTCAATGATTCATCAGCAAGTCTGCCTTATTAAGCTGGTAGAACACGAGTTAACGTTATGAATTAATCAAAAAATGGCCAGGTAAGAATGGACAGATTGAAATTAATTTGAAAAGAAGTTTACTTTTCTTTCTGCTGATATTAAGAATTATATGAAAAGTAGACCAGGATTTGAACTGTTGACACCAAATAAAAAATATACCATGCTTGAGTTTTGTTAAATGATAGCACAGCAGTTTTCACAGTGTGTTTGCAGAAAACATATGGAGACGTGTATAAAATATTCATTTAGACACAAATACATAGATGCGCACTGAAACTCTAATTATACCATCAGGCACAGAAAGTTTAAAAAGTCTTACATCTTATCCCTGTGCTGGAATATACCTCCACCTAACCCTGACCAGGAGTCCTAAACCCACCACAGACCCTTGGAGCGGCCAGGCTGGACAGACTGTTGCTGCTTGTGAAGACATCTAACACACATCCATTCACTCCCCTTTAACAGCCCCATTGTCTTCCTCCTCATCGCTCTGTCTCCTCTTATATTTTCTCATCTCACTCTAACTTCTTCTTTATGATACCCTTTCTATCAAACTCTGTCACTTCCTTCCTCTCTCCGTCAGCTTCCATCCGTTCTCATTCCCTCGCTTCTTTCTTATCTGGCTCTTCACAGCTGTCTGCAGTGTCATTCACACTTTACTGACGACTGTGCCGCAAGTCCACCTGTCTCTCCCTCCCTCTCTCTCTGTCTCTCTCCCTCTATCCATCAGTCTAACATACCTCCCTTAGGGCCGGCATTTTCTATCCCATAATTCTTTGCTTTGGCCCTCTGATGATTGCCAATTCCTTGCTGTAGGTCTGGATGTGACATTCACTTTTCTCAGGTCACCTTGTGTTGGCATGTTTCTGCGGGTGACCCATGTTGAACTTCCCTTTATTCACTTCTTTGTGTTTGAATGAATGCATGCACTGTATATATATGTGTCTGTCTGAAAGAAGTGCATACAATGACAACATGAACAACTGCTTGGAAAGAACCACATGCTAGATTGCAAGACAAGTGCCGATGATGTTCAAAGGTGGCTCAAGGCTCCATATAAAGTTCCAGCTTCAGCGGTTCTCAAGGAAAATGCTGCCAGTGCACTGCCTAAGTCACTTTGTGTATTTACATTTTATTGAATAATCTGTTCTGTCACTTAAATTCCACATTGATCTCACTCTTAAATGTAAAGTATGCATCATTAACTTGTAACACGTTGTTCTCCCTCCCCTCACATCACTCAGCACCATTCTGTTTTGCTAACGCAACAGCTCCCTCTTTTCCTTCATTTCTCAAATGTTGGATTGGGTGTGATATCACCTTCAGATGTCTGACAGCACAGTTTCATCATTTCTGCATTGCATCTGTAGTTAGCATTTGAATTAAAGTGTATATCATTTCACAATATACTGAAATAGTGCTGTAACACTGCTGTCATTAAATATGCTCAAATGTAGATTAGATTTATAGATGTTAACAGATTTAGGTTTCCGTATTAAAGCATCTGGGAATTTGTCTTGAAATAGTAGAAATGCATGAATGATATCCAGGTTGAGGGCCTATTAGGCATCCACAAAAATAAACTTTCATTCAAAAAGCTCATTTGCAGTTTAGACCATTTCTCAAGATTGTATCATCGTGGCAGATCAGGGTTTGACTGACACCTCCCTCGTTTTGATTGACATCTGTCCTGGCTCCGCGCACAGCAATACCGCATGTGACAATCAGCGTAGTGCAGCCATAAACAGTATGTCTGAGTCAGTATCAGAAGTTCTGCCAACGGAAAATTTCATTCGTACTGGGAGTTACAAAATGCTTTGTTATCCATATGGTAAATAAACTGCTCTTGTAGTAGCCAAACAACCACTCAAAGCGCTTTATACCACATGTCACATTCACCCCGTTCGTGCACACATCCGTATTCAAGTGGCTGGGGCTGCCATGCAAGGTGCAATTCTGCCCAATAAGATCTAACCTCACTCATTCACACTCATGCCAGCAGCGATGGCTGAAACTTTTGGAGCAGTTTTAGGGTGCAGTGTATTGCCCGAAGACAAAGTAAACAACCTGCTTAACCTCTGAGCCCCACAGTTAGCATATGCAACGTTGGCTTAGATGTCTCATTAGTTCTCAAAGCTATAAACGCAATGCTGAATGACATCGTAGTGCTATATATTTACTCGAGTCGACTCGAGTCATTGTTTTGATGACTTGCAACTTGACTTGACAAAAAATAAATGACTTGAGACTCGACTTGGACTTGAGGCATGATGACTCGGATGACTTGCGTGTGTTCATGAGATTGAATGTTAGCTGTTAAACATAAAATGATACAATTCAGACTTTCTGTCTCATTATCAAGTATGTATGCAGCGCAAACTGGGAATCATGATTGGATGACTCAAAGAGCTCCCCGGTATGTGATTGTCATGATTGGATGACTGGCTGTCAGTCAAAGTCCTCGCTATGGCAACACGCAACATCAAAGACCCCCAGCTACCTAATGTTTTTTCCCCAAAGAGAAGCCTCATCAGTCGTACTCGTTACTACTCAACAAGGTCTCAGACCAGACCATCATCGTGGCTGCGTCTGTGCCAAGATAATACAGATACAATTCATTGTCATACTTTTTGAACAGTTTATATAAATTGGCCAATAATATCATTATTAGATGAGTTACTAATACCTTGTCTTTACTCTTTATAAAGACCGGATATTACAGGTAAGAGTGGTAAAAAAAAGTGCCTTAACTAAGTACTCGACTTGACTTGACCTGCCCAAGAAGAAATGACTCAAGACTTGCTTGAGACTTGGACCAAATGACTTGAGACTTACTTGAGCAAAGATGACTTGTTCACAATACTGCTTTATTATGACCTACAAAAGCAAACTAGACCATCAACAGCAAGATAGATTATTTCTTTATAGTTACTTTTAATGCCTGAAACTGCTGGGGGTAGGTGTCAGACAAAGGAAATAATCACACGCTGCCTTTGTTTACATTTTACACATCAAAAATGTAATGTGAGTGATACATATGACGCAGGATTAGCTTTTTTGTTAAAGACCACCACTTAAGCATGTACAGGACAAAATCAGCAAAGAGATAAGAGGTACGGCTTTGTCCACAGGGGGCGCCAAAATGAACACAAACAGAAAGTTCCTCACAGGAGCTTTAAAATTAAACTTTTTTCTTATACTTTGTAGATGCTTACTATTATGTAGCCTACATAAGATCCTTAATCATGCAGGCAAAAAGCTTTTGTGTTCCCAGTGGCTTTTTTAAGGAATCAGATTCCTTTTTTAAAAACTTTTCATTGATCATTTTGAGCTAAGTTAGCTGCTTAATCAAGTAAAAAATAGCAGATTACATAATTATATCTTATTTTGGTCATTGGTAGGGTTTTCTTGCCATGATAATACATAGTCTGATTTGCTTTGGCAGATATGACCAACCCAACAACACATGTCCTTTCTGTTTGTCCCCTAACCAGTAATGGGTGCATGTGCCTCCTGCAGATTAAAAGACTTCAAACAGAAAGCGGCAGCACTACAGAACAAGCAGGTGGAGGCTTTGAAGAGAACACAGAAACGAATCATTGTTCCTGCCGGTAAGGACAACAGGCTATAACATTGTATATGAATACTGCAGAGAGTTGTAACAAGAGAGTGAGGAAAGATGTTAAAATCTAATATTTATATGTCATGTTTTGAAACCAGGAAACATGATATTGTAGGTTTAATGCCTTAAATCAGTTTGTTCCAAAGAGTACTCAGGTGTCTAAGGAAACATATCTTAAAATCTATGTTTCATTTATCTGCTTGTTTGACACAAATACATGTATTCTCCATTTCCAGATGTTGTTTCACAGTGAGGCTCTGGTATGTCATAACGTGTTAGTTAGTGTCCAACCTGTCTATTCTCAGAACAGTGTTGTGTTTGTTCTTTCCAGGTGAGAGAATACAATGATTAATCAAGGAAATGATTTGTATCAAAATGACCTCACCTGACTTTGTTTCTATGTTGGTATGAGAGTGGGAGGACACCTGGGAGCCACGGGCTCTTTTACTAAGCAGGATGTGATTTCAGAACAAGCTCTGCTCATGCATAAATCACAAGCAACACACACAATTGCTTCATAAAATATTGAACTGGTTTTCACTGGAGTATGTGGCTTTATTTTTTCGCCCTGCAGAAATATACTCTGCAGAGGATATAACATCCAGGGGAGTAAACAAGTAATTAAAGGAATAAACTGTATTAATGATCTAATTATGATAGGAAACTATGTGATTCCAAAACACCAAATGACTTCCTTCTTTTCTTGTCCTACTGTGAATATGGTTCACTTTAACCTACCATCTCCCGTTGTGATAGAAAGTCTCATTATCCAACCAATGCATACTGTTCATGCATGTTACTGATCATAGTAATTATTTAGATAAATGTTTGTCCCTATCACACCGTACATCAATATAATGGAGTGTGCTATTACCAGACTTTATGCAGTAAGGTAATTGCCATATAAGGGCCAATAAGAGAAAGAGTGTCGACCTAAGGTATTAGCGCAGTCATGTCAGGAAGGATGTGAAATGAACAGTTACTAACAATAAAAGCCCTTATTAAAGCCGTATTAAAGCTAACTATTTATGCCTCTTGCATACATGTGGCTAACAATCTGTTTACATGTCTCAGATAGATAATTAAGCACACAGCACTGTGTTATGTTGGGTGAGACACCTTTACTCACCACTTGACCCTTTACATGTTCTTTTACAGATCACACTGCAATATTTTTGACATGTGCTCATTTTCCTTTAATTAACCTTTGCTTTTGTAGTATTGCATCACTTACTAGCTTGGCTTTGTTTGTGTTAGCGTTATGTTACAGTTCACATCAAAGCACAAAGCAAAAACGCAGCAATAAGCATAATAATTGTGTGTTGCGTTATTAATACTTACCTTTTATGTGTTCATTTGTTCAGAAACAACATGCAGGACTTCTGCTAGTGGCCGCCCAACATTTCATTATTTTTATAGTGTTGGTGATGTCATCGCTGTCAGTCTGGGTCAAACCAAGTTTTGGGCGGGAGGGGGGTTACTTGTCAGTAGAGCTTTTCTTTTCTTTCATTTCTTGCATCCTGGAGTAATTTGCTAAATCACTTACCTGTTAAAGAACCATTTAGTAAAGTGAATGAGCTAATAGTGATAGTGAGAATGTGTTTTGATTTCTTTGTATTAATGCTAATGGGGAAGTCATCCTTCTGGGTAATGGTACAGGCTGAATCAGTCTGTCTCCACACTCACGGACTCGCTGACTTTGAGGAGCGTTCCCGTTAAGTGTATGAGTGCTCAGAGCTGTCCCACTGTCAAATCATCATGTGCATGAGGGCTCTGATGCGGACACGTAAATGCCGTTGCCAATGCAGTTGCGCACTTTCCGTGAGTCCGCATATCTTGCAGACTTTCCTGCAGGACTTACCCAGAATTGTGAAACCCCCCAGTCAAATATTCGTAACGGATTAAAATGAATGGCTTTTGTGACTTTGCAAATATGTAAACACTGTAATGTAAGAGTGGTGCAGTGGTTAGCGCTGTTGCCCCACAGCTAGAAGGTCACTGGGGTTCCCTCCGGGGTCTCTGGCTTCCTCCCACAGTCCAAAGACATGCTCGTAAGGTTAATTGGTGACTCTAAATTGCCTGTAGTTGTGGTAGTGCGAAAGGTCTGTCCCGCCCTTCTTCCAATAACAGCTGGGATAGCCCCCCCTCCCCCACGAACCTGAACAGGATAAGCGGTATAGATGATGGATGGATGGATGGATGTAATGTAAGAAGCACAATTACATACTGGAGGTTAGCTTTTTCTTAAATTTTGAAAGTCGTTTCCAGGCAACGTGTGATGCCATACAATTCCTCATTTTTATTCCACATAATGCCCTCACAGACTCAGGCACTCTTGCACTGTGGGCCTGATGTCAGGAAAGTCTGTGAGGGTTCAGCGCTCAGGCTTTAGGGTGGAGATTGGGATTGGACCTATGTGTTAATTGAAAGCCTTGTAGAGGCAGTAGAAGTTTGCTACGGCAGGGAAGAGAGCTCCAGCTGTGCTGCCATTTCTGCTTTGTTTGATCTATCATGAGTTTATTAAAGTTAATTTCTTTGAGAATTCTAAGTTACATGTGTAGGAAAATCAAGAGGTCTGTTGAGTTTGCCTGCCTACCACCTTTGTAGTTATAAATCTCTAAGGTGTAAACTGTAAGTGAAAAAAGCTATCACTTATCATGGGCAGCTGTGGCTCAGGTGTTCAGGCAGGTTGTGCCTTAGTTCCTGTGGTTTGTGTCACATGTGTAAGTGTCCTTGGGCGAGACACTGAGCAGGAACTGATCTCAGTGAGCGGAGCAGCACCTTGTTACACAAAGAGCTCTGTTCTGTTCAGAGTAAAACTGCTGAAGCAAATCACTTTACATTTTTTTCACATTATAGACCTGACAATGATTGGCAGAGTGACATATATGCAATAAGATTCTTGTTCACATCAATGCACACACAAACACTCACACATTGCATGCAAGCCTCCTGACCACCATCACTCTTCTAATTGGATTCTGGTCCAGCCGGGCTTGATTAATTTCTGCTGGCTGTTCCATTGGTTTATGTAAACCCCAGTCCACCAATCAGAGGGTTTCCTGCTCTTCCTTTGGAATGCTAATGTGAAGAGTTTGGTTCTGTGGAGAACAAAGGTGAGAGACTCATGTCTGCTCAGGTAATCCTGCTGGTGTCAAACAGGCTCAGCTTTTATTTTCTGAAGGAATGATGAGACAGGAGGGAGAGAGACAGGCAGACAAGGAGCCAAGAGAGGGAGACAGGTAGGTAGTTAGGCTTATCATTAGCGAGGCGTACAGACAGTCTGAACTAAAGAAAGAAAATGTGTTGAAATTGAAATCTTCACAACAAGACTGGCAAGAAGTAATACGGGAGAACGAGGGTGGGGAGAGAGGTGAGGATGGATGACACCAAAATATGAGACGACACAACAAAATATGCAGAGGAGAAAAAAAAGGGAAGAAACAGAGTAGCAGTGGACTTAATTACATCTATCGCAGAGCTCAGAAAGATCTAATTCATGTTTCTAACATCAGCTACATTAATTAGAAGCAATATCTGCGCTATTGTGGCCTTCCCCAGTGTCATTCAGCCTTCATTACAGCCACTTTGATGCTGAAATGAAACAGCCTTCAGCCGGATTGTGGCCATTATACCGCAGAGGCTTGCTGTTATTCAGACAAAATTACATAGTCAAGTTCCTTTTGGGTTTAGCTCGCTCCGTCTGGGTGGGTGATTTGTTATTTTGGATGCGCAAGTGTCTGTGTGTGTTTGTTGGTGCATTTGTGCATGGGAATGTGCATAAATGAGCCTGCATGCTGATGCGTGATAGCCAATTTGTTTATGTTTTCGTACAGATTTGATTATGCGGCCAGTGCCAAGCTAGCCTTGTTTGTCTGTGATTGTATGTAAGTGTGTTTGTTTAAAGGGACACAAAGCGAGGCATAAAGAGACATAAAAGACAGCCTTTTAAAGCAGACAGAAAGGACCCTCAGGCTGCGACACATTAAAACACATTAGCGATGACAAAGACTACAAAGAACACACACACACAAGTACGCACTGCGCAGAGAAGCTTACAAATCCACATGAACATTTCTACTTATTGACAATTACAAGGAGATAAACACATACTAATACACTTCTTTCTACACATTACCCCCTGCTTCAGTGAAGTCAGTGTTCCAGACAGTTTAAGGCGACAGAGCAGCTTACAGTGATACTTAGAGGTAGAGCAAAGGAAAGAATCCTTTAGTGAAATGTCATAACACTAACCTGGGTGTATTTCTCTGCATGCAACGGTAGGCTACAACAAAACAAGTGTGCAGTATAGATAAGTAATTCTGTTCAGTAAATACACAATGCATAGACTTGTCTTAATGTGTGTGTTAATAGCACTTTGTAGCATCATATAAAATATTAAAGTATGACCTTTTAACCTGCACATACGGCATCACAAATTTATTTTAATGCTGCTAATTTCTTGTTAGCGTTTTTTACTCTAATCTGAATCTGTACAAGATACAATACAGCATGTGATCTTTTATGTAATATTAACTATAATCGGTCTGCTAAGTGAATTTAACTTCTGAACAGTGAAACAAGACCACGGATCAGCAGCAATTGAGGTTGATCCTTTGTTTTATGGTTATTCACTATAATAGAGAGAAATGCGTGCAGTGCAGTGAGACTAATATGCAGTTCTTTTGAATCGGAGTCATAACAGTCTGGCTTAGTGCAACTGCTGCATGTGAATTATTTATGGATGCTGGAATTCAACTGTGAAATGCTGCATGAAAATAAGTCTGTTTTTATTTGACAAAGCAACTTCATTTGATTGGAAAAATTTGCTATCAACTGTTTGAGCACTGAGAAAAGCTCTGCTAATTTTATAATTGATTCGACATATTAGCCTCCGTTCCACTGCTCAGTATGTCGTGGACACACACAAGTCTCATTCCTCTCCATTGAGAAGCTGTTCTACTGAGTGACGTTAAGCCACATTTGTTAACCAACTTCCTCCACTTCATCTTTTATCCTCTTTTTTACTGTACCAACACCTTAATTGTATCAATCTCCTCTTTTAATCAGGGGAATTTGGTTCTAAATATAGTTCAACATTTGTATGCCTAGCACTCTTAGCAATATTTGCATTATTAATAATTTATTGCCTGTATTGATATACTCTAAAATATGTGAGTCCTTGATCACCATGTGCTGCAGCAAAACAGCATCACTGACTCACAGGACTCACAAACCCACAGACAAACTAATCCAATCCTCTTGTCCAACCTTTCTCCTGTCAGCATGTCACACCGCTCACTAACCAATATTCACGCACCCGGCTGAAAAGAGCGCCTTGCTTAAAATTTACAACCCTTTGCGTCTTAAGCTTGTATGTTTATTGCCTGAAATGGCAGGATGAAATCAAATTCATTACAAGGCCCTACATCACTCTGAGCTGCCTGCCAAGGGCTTTATGTTCACGCTGCAGTTAGCTCAGCTTCCCACCATGGAAATACTGAGCAGGAAGTCAGATTCTGCGTGTGTGTGTGTGTATGTGTGTGTTTGCTTAGCATGTTAATTTTGAGGCCTCCGTGTAATACAAGTGTCAGGCGAGGGCTGTTAGCAGCACTTCGTATATATTTTCGGCCTGGGACTTGGAGAAATTTAGTCTCTCTCTGAGATACCCGGGCTCATTAAAACATATTGCTTTTCTTGTCTGTTTCCCATTTTGGATCTAGACCTGGAGCAGCGGCAGCAGCGGCAGCCAGGCCCCGCTCAGATACTGGCTGAATGTGAAGCACATTATGAGTTATGAGATGCAGTACAGTTTGGGATTAAATTTGCTGTGTTATCTTTTTTTAACACGATGCAGGCTCGGTCTCGCCTGTGATGGGGAGCTCTCGCTACAAGATGGCCAGAGAGAAAAATCTGTGTACATGGAGCTCTCGCTTTCTCTTCCTCCATTCCTCCCGGTCCGAGTCCATATCACCCTGCATTCAATACTTTCACCTCCCTCTACTTCTTCCATTTTATGTAGCATATCTCGCTCCTTCCTTCTCTCTCTGCTCCAGTATTCTAGATTTTCACTGTGAACTGTGTAGGACGGGATTACGGCTCCTGACACTTTACTAAAAAACTCCTGCTTCTTCTCGGCTCCATCTCTCCTCGCTGCTGTTGCAATCCTCCTTACCTTTCTATCTTTCTCCTCTCACGATATACCTTTCTTATACTTTTCCCTCCTTCCCTCCCCCCCCTCCCTCCCTGTTGCAATAAGAGTGACAAGATAAGAGATTGCATTTCTCCGCTCAGCAGTCCGAGCTTGAAGAGGGTGTCATGTTTAAGGAGGAGAGTACCTGACATGGCACATCAAACCTTTGTAACATTTCAATGGGCTTCCTATTTCTCTCCAGCACATCTTGTCAGACATCAACCTATTATTGACAGATTGTGGATTAGAGAGGTAGAGGGGGAAGCCAGGGCTTTCAGCAGATTGCAGCTATCTGTGTCTGCTGCTATCATACAGTACGGAGCGCTGTGGGACAAATGCTTGAGGAAGCAATGGGATTTTCTCTGCTTGGATTACCGTGTATAAGCGATGCCAGGTTGTTGTATGGAGCGGAATTTGCCATGGGTGCATGCAGATAGGCGGGGCAACAAGAGGAGGAGAATGAAAGCAGAAACAATGTGAGAAGGTTAAAGAAGAAATATCTACCTATATCGATGACAATAACAAACTCAACTTTTCTGTAACTTTCAACAACATTACACAGCCTTGATCAGCAGATTCAGTCTGACCAGTCCGGACAATGGAAAGCTTAAACTTTTGCAGGTAGCATCTTCTACTCCTCTTCCCCATTGGCTAAAAAGCTGAGCTACGCATTTTAACACAGGGTTGTGTGGCCTGCTACTCAAAGTATCAATAGCATGCGTGATAAGCCTTGTTTACGTGTCAGTCTTAGCCTCAATAGGAGTGAAACCAAAGAAATGGATCCTTTTATGTTACTTTTTAAAGTACATTCACTGTATGCTTTTCTCTTGCTGTGGTGTGCATTTGGTGTGACTGTATCTGCTCTCATTGTACAAAATTGATGCCAAAATAGCCACCGTGACGTGCGCTGCCATCTTGCACTGGTGACGTCATTTGTAGCCAGAGCTGAGCAGTGGAGATTGGCAAGGTGGAGTCACCGTAGACTTCCACACTTCCGCTAACCACAACACACACTTAACTTACTAAAAAAAAAAGGAAGGATCCCACACGCCGGCGTGTTTAACAGCAGAGCAGCTTCTTGTGGTGGCCTGCAGACGTTCTCCAATAAGGTAACTTCAGTGACTGTAGTGATTGTTTTAGTTGTGTTTCCTCTCTACAGTCCTCCTGTACTCTGCTCATCTGGAACAGCAGGAGCCGTATTGGTCAATAGAGCTGTCAATCATCCTTTTTACAGCATCAAATAATTTATTAAAAAGGAACTTGTCAGAAAAATTAACAGGATAATAACTAGCTATGATGACCGAAACCTTGTTTGAGGAAAATGTATTTTGATTTTATAGTTTGACTCATGTCCCATCTGTTAACATGGAGGAGGCGGGCTTTATGACCTATACTGCAGCCAGTCAGCAGGGGGCGCTCAAAATGTTTTGGCTTCACTTTAAGGAAGCTGTCATGTCGTCCATCTTTGTATACAGTCTATGGTGTATACCGAGGCATAGGTGAGAAAAAGGTTGTATGCTTAGTGACCAGGATCAAACACACTCACAATGTTGCCTGACCTACAGGTGCGCCATCGTCTGGCTTACATGCTAAAGGCTAAAATACTTGTGGTATAATCTCCAACTCTTCTTCTTTTTCATAGGAACTACAAGCTCAGTGATGCATGTGAGACCCTCCTTCTTTTCTCAAAGAAGACAAACAATTTGCAAACTTTGAGCAGCACCTTTGGACAGGGAGGCTGAGTGCACTGGTTACATCATGCAAGCAGAGTTTGTACCTTGTGGAGGATTTCTGGTCCAGGTGAGAACAACAACACACTTCCTCCTCTCTGATATTGTGTGTAAAACTTTTTGGTTTTCATTGGATGTAGCTGTTGTGGAGTTTTATTTTGTGTATGTGGCTCTGAGTTCTCTGCTTTAGTGATTTTTTTATCGTGCTGTTAATGACATGAGAATTGTCTGGCTTTTAAATTAATGTAGCTTAATAAAGCTTGTTGCAGCATCTGTGGCGTCCAAAGACTGTTTTATATGTTGTTGGCCATTTTGGTTGAATTATCTGTATTTTCTCTCTTTTCTGCTTCAGTGTAGCGAGGACTCACTGAGGAATGTGGTTTTATATTTATGATTCATAATTAGTTGCATACAGACTGCAAACTCTTTGCACACCTGCAACGCACCCTGACCATCTCCTCTCTCTGTGCAGCATTACCTTACCGCAGCACACAAAGACAGACAGTAATTATGTTTCTTACAAAACACATTTGGCAAAATAATTTAGTTGAATATAATGTTGTTGTTTTTTTTGCAGAGTTGCATATTCACAGCGGATTCTCTTTTAATTATGCATCTTGTTTGCCCGGTACCACAGAGTATAACTTGAGGTAAAACTTTTCAGTTTTCTCCCTAATGCCAAGGACGCTCCCTAAGATATACTGTCAGTGGGAAGAGGCATACTGCCATTTACTGTTTAATTCATTTTCAAGTTTTTCTTACTCTTCTCTCTCTTACTTCTTCTCTCCTGAAGTAAGCTTTCTTCAAATGTCCCAAGTTGCCCTGATTGTATCAATATTTGCCTCAACTGCAACTTCAAGGACGAGCTCTGCAGCTGCTTTCCTCTTATTCCGCTCTGGACGCAGTCACATTCCTACTAGAGTGAGATTGTGACGTCTGAGATTGTGACAAATGTTATGTACTTAATGTGTTCTTTCTCTTTACCTCTGTTTCCTTCTCGCCTCCGAACCAATTTTCCTCACTTCATTCCACCTCTCCTTTCTCCTTTCAATCATCAACTCTCTTCATTCACTTGTGTCTCCCTGTTTCTTTTCAGTCTCTCCTTATATCTTTTCTTCCGTCTTTCCTGATTCCCTATTTCCTTCCATCCAACCTTCTATCCATCTCCCGTCTGTACTTCCTCCCACCCCCCACTCTTCACCCCAGTCGAGCTGTTTACCAAGCGTCCAGTCTGTCATCTGCGCTGTGACTGATGCTGCGCCACCGCCATCCCTCTCCACAGTGTCACCACTCTGCCTTCAAAATTCGATCATTTAGTGAAACTGCAGTCATGCACCATCTCTCATCTCTGCCATTCTGGCTCTGACTGAGAGGCACCATTGGCATGGCCCGCTGACGCCCTGCATAGATATTAACCAGTTTGGACACTTGAAGCATTTTAGCTCTGATGTGTTTTGATAGGTTTCACTGGTCTCTTGGGGATGGTCGCAGTCACAATCCTATTTTGGGAAGAGGTGGAGGAAAAAGTGTCTGTTGAGCCAAACTCAAGCTGAACTTAGCCGAGCTGTGACACCTGAGACCGGGTATCTTTTTACTACCTTAGGTATATCATAGCACGATCGACAAAGATATACAATGGATTTACATAAGACAGAGATGCAAGGTTTGGTATTGACCGGGAGGGTATGTCATAATGCATCTTGGTTATGACATCTGGCACCCTGTCATAGAAATCCATTAACGTCATGGAAATGACTTGCCTCATGAGCATGCAGTAAAAGTGTCAACACTGTCTAAGGGGCTCGTATACCAGCAAAGGAATAATTGAAGGGGAAATGTTCGTCCTGTCCATTTATATTCACTTAATGATTCCAACTTGTCACAGCGTTAATGCAATTGTTATCTAAAAAAATAAATGTCTATTATTTAGAAATGATATTTTTTCCATCTGTTCCTTTAAATGAAGCTACAACTGACCATTTCTGTCACATGACTTCTCTGGCGTGTTTTTTGCCCAGCTGACGTGCTGCTGCTCCCTCCTCTCGTGTTGATAAGTGAGTCCTCGCTGTATTTTCTGACTTTCTGCTCCTGCTCCCTTTTTGCTTTCTGTAGACAGTGTATGTCTACTTTTATTTTCTTGCTAACACCGTGATATCCTCAAGATCTTTTTCAATCCACCTGCCCACAAGCATTTTCTTCCCTCAACTTTTACCCTCTGCTTCATATTTTCTCTGTCTGAGGCAAAAGGCCAGACTTGCTCTTGCATTTTCCGAGCAAGTTTTTTTTTTTTTATGCCAGGATACATTAGCTTTCAGATCCCTGGGCTTTGTGATAGGATCTGGCTCACAGAGAGATCCAGTGAGATGTCTCACTCCAGACATCTTCCATCTGGATCTTTCTCCTCCAGGAGTCTCTTGTCTCTGCTCTCTCTCTCTCTCTCTCTCTCTTTATGAATTCTCCCTCTAAAAAGTGAAGGTTAAGAGAGCTTCATGTCATGATAAAAATGCTGTTAAGTTCCAGAACAATCATTTTTTATGCTTTAACCCTCTAGACCCCACAGCAGGACCTACCCGGCTTTCCCTGCTGGAGATGTATGCTGTTTTCCGGTGGGCAGTGCTCCCGTCGGTGGGGATGACTTTTCCTCATATATAAATTCACTGTTTTTTTTTCTCATACAAGTTGCCAAAGACACTACACATTACTGTTGTCTGTTCTTGTAACATTGCTGTGTGGGTTGAAGTGTGGGGCGTTTTCTCTTAATGAGGTTGCTCATTTAAGTGAACTGCAGCAACATTCTAGAATTCTACTGTGTGGGGTCTAGAGGGTTAATAAATATCATTGATGTGGTTTCTTCAGGGAAGTGTCTCTTTATTTATCGGGGCGGCTGTGGCTCAGTGGTAGAGTTGGTCGCCCTTCAATCGGAAGGTTATGGTTCGATCCCCAGCTCGCTCAGTCTACATGTCAAAGTGTCCTTGGGCAAAACACTGAACACCAAATTGCTCCTGGTGGTATAGCCATCGGTGTGAATGTGAGGACTGATAGATGGTTGGGCACTTTACATAGCAGCCTCTGCCATCAGTGTTTGAATGGGTGAATGTGACATGCAGTGTAAAAGCGCTTTGAGTGTCAGAAGACTAGAAAGGAGCTATATAAGTGCAGTCCATGCTTGTTTGAAATATCTTTCCTTATCTTAATCAAACCTTTATTTAAGTCTGGAAAATTGTTGAGCACAGCAAATTCCTTAGCTACATTTCCAGCAAACTAAAGTCATAAAGGTCGTTCACTGACCAAAGAGGCAGCAGATTAGAAAATTTAAGTCATATAAGTAATTCTAAAAGGCTCTGGCAAAGGCTTATTTAGATTTTTGCTATGGTGACTGGGTTGCTCAGTGTTAAATGCAGACACATGACTGTCAGAGTTATATTTTGCTTTGATTCTAAGGAATGAATTCCTTATAGTCTTGCTTTTTATTTTCTACAGGCTCCTTCCACTTCATCCTGGTCTTTCAGCCCTTATCTTCATTAATTCATATGTAGTCACGTGTAATACAGAATGACTGCAAAGCAATAAATACCAGTAAAGGTAAAGAGCAACCCAATAAACCTGACCTCCTTCCCACATGGATTTATTCTATGTGCAGACATTGCTGCTGTCACAATAATATTCAGATCTTTTACTGCAGCTACCTTTAATGTCCTCATCTTTTCATCCAATCATGCAGGTCATTTTTAGCAGGTACATTTTAAGACATCAGATGAAATTAGTCCATAATATTGTAATGATTAGTAGCTGTGGACCTGAATTTAGACATAAAACTTTAAGACCGACAAACTCTCCGAGTGAAATTAAGTGAAATAATAATTTATCTTCCTGAAATACCCGGACCGGCTTTTGTCCTTTTGAAGTCTAACTGTAGGTCTGGGATGTTCGAAATCGCTGCTGAGCCTTCTGGAGGTGTCATGGGTCTAATTCAACGAAACATCTGTGAAGGGAGGTGCCAACTTGATAACCCCAGCCTGCAAGACCTCGAGTGTGTGACTCGCACATTCAACACTGTAACATTCAGATAAGGTGTCTGGTGAATGGGGCTGCCTTTATGGTGGTCCTATGGAGTTACTATTGTGTTGCATTGCATTCCTGGGACATCTGAACGTGGAAGCAGTCAAAAAAGATCACAGCTGTACATTCGTTACCATGCATGGATATGATTGATAACATTTTTGTCCTGTCTGGCTCAGGTAAAAACCCTCGAAACATAAATGCATACATACAATTAGTGCCATAGAACTGTCTTTTATTTTGGAGTGTGTGTTTTGAATACCTGGTCAGTTTGTTTGGGAGAGGAGGAGCGCTTTGTTGATGATTTGGCCCCTGTTGAAAACCTGAAAGAATCATTGACATGCAGAAAATCTAATAACGTGCTAAGCTAACATTAGCAGAAAATCTAATAACGTGCTAAGCTAACATTAGCGGCAGCTCGGTTCATAGCCCCTCTGAACATGCTGTGTTCGCCGAAGCTTCTCTTCTGCTTCAGCTTCTCTTCTGCTTCAGCTTCTCACTGTGGTTGTTTGCTATTGTCACGTGAAAAATGACCAGAAATCAATTTTGCTGCGTTGCCTACTGTTATAGAGGGGCGAAGAAGAATTGATTCCTGGTGGAACAAGTTAATTCTAATAAATTATGCAATGAAACGGTGCATATACTCGTCGATACCAGATCCAGTGTTGTAGGTAGAGCATTTCTGGCTCTGGTATCAGAACAAAGTTAATTACATCCTCTTGTGTTAAAGTAATCCATTTTCAAGTGTGAAGGAGATTCTGTTCAAAGTTTTGTATTGACTTGCACAACTCCAAAAAATCAGAGCTGCTCAAAAATCAAACACGCCAGGGACATTTAGCAGGTGTTTATATCCAGACTGATGCATAATATGAGGAGCAGTTAAGCATCAGAGTTGCATTAGTAGGATTGAGGCATTCAAATGTAAAGCATGCAGTTTACAGGGAGTCAGGGCACAACAACGGCATTGATGCAGCTGAATAGCTACAAAACTGTGGAATATATACAGTTGTGCTAAAGGCAGACATATGAATATGTTTGAAAAGTCGGCATCATTAAGTCGTTTTGGTTCAACATTATATCTTCATAAGTCGTCCTGAGTCTTCTAAAATGTGTACAGAAAATAATGAAGCAAGAATTAAGAATCATAAAACGTTTTTCAAAGCAAAGGTTTTCTTCTGTTCCTATTTTTGATCCTTCAGGCCTCCCACCCCTCTCCGAGGTGGCGATATGAGTCACTGAGGGAATGCCTACGAGCACAGTCAGAACCAGAGAATCAGATCAGACGCAAAGCTGTGGTGTGAGCCAGGTGACAAGAGTAAGTTGTGATTGCCAGGTTCAAAAATAGCCTGAAAGCACAGTACAGGCAGTGTATGGCGTTGTGACACACATGCACACGCATACACACATCTTGTGAAAAGATAGTACGTCTTTGATAGCAAACGCAGGAGTGCTTTCTGCATCCAGCTGGCTGTAACAGATGGCTTTACACATGACGTCTTGCTGTGTGTGTGCTGCGTGTTTCCTCTCTGCTGGTCTTTTTTCACTCTTCACATTAATGTGTGTACGCTGCAGGCCTGTCACATTCTACATGACTCATGCTGAGATATGGAAGGGAGGCGCTAATAAAAGTGACATGCCCCAAGTCTAATCAGATCTGCGGCCGGGGTTCAAAGGCTGAAGGGTGAAAGGTCAAAAGATAACGCCGCAGGGGTCAGAGAGTGACAGGTTATGTTATGTTACATATATCACACCATTACAGAGAGCATGGAGAATGTGTGTGTGTAGGTGTGTGTGTGTGTGTGTGTGTGTACTTGTAGTATTTAGAAAGCAGTTACATATTCTGTTTGTTTCTCGAGTGAATGAAACCTTTAGTGAGAGCATTTAGTGTGAGGCTCAGTATGAGCCTAGCTGAGCATCAATCTTATTTCTGAAAGGACTTTACATGTGACAGTGTTCATTTGCATGTGTGTCATTCTGTGTGTGTGTGTGTGTGTGTGTGTTTGCAGGCCAAGCACGTTAGTAAGTAAACAAATCAGGGTAGACTCCGGTCTCTCCTTTGTCGTAAATCAGATTGAAAGTGCTTAGTCATTCACACACATACACACACGCACACACACACACACACACACACACACACACACACACACACACACACACACACACACACGCACACACACACACACTCATCAGCTGCTCAGTGAATCAGATGGCAACAAGCTGTTCGTGGACCCTCATCAACAATGACTGGATGTAACATTACTTTTTTTAAACCACAGTGTGTGTGTGTGTGTATGTGTGTGTGTGAGTGTGTGCATGAGTGTATTTGCATTTGTGTTATGAAAGCAAAAAGAAATTGGGTTTTAGCACTGGACTGTTTAAGATGCTTTCAATGTCGTGATAAAATTGTGTGGGGAAAGTAAAACAAAATGTAATAAGTAGCTCAACATCTGTCGTTCACAACTCGTGTCATCTCTCATCAATCTATGTCCATCTCTCGCTCACCTCACTCAGTCAACATGATGCATGGAGAAATATGGCCAGGCACTGCAGCGCTGTTGTCAAGGTCCCTGTCATTTTTTTTTTTTAACTTTTTATTATTTTCATTTTTTTGACATCAGTTCTAAGTTGGACAAACTTCTGAATGAATGATCAGTTGGACCTTGACAATCTTTCCTTTTTGTAAGGGGCAGATTTGTACACGCATACACACACACACACACACACACACACACACACACACACACACACACACACACACACAAACAGAAAAAACACAAGGTAAGGCATACGCACAAAAGTTATTTTTAAGCTCTGATTTATACCTGCCGAAAACCAATGAAGAAACAGCAAGATTGAACTGAAAGGATCAAAGGTAAGGGATGAAGAGTTAAAAAAAAAAGGGAAAGAATTGACAGAAATAGAATGGTATACTTGTACCCGCCTGGAAATTTTATTTTAAGACAAGCATTACCTACTTAAAATGTAGTGTCAGAATGTATACAGTCCAACAGCGTAATGTAACCTGTAACAATGTTAACCTATATTATGCACTTTGCTTTCATTGCAGTTTTGTCAGTTTTTATGAAAAAAGTCTTAAATGCTGAAGCTAAGTCCTTCTTTGCTGATGTAGAGCTGTCCATGGTGCTGATCTCCTCCTACATTAGCGCACACAATTCCTGGCCCAGATTTGAATACTCCACAATTTTCACCACACAAAGGTAGATGCTGCAAATCACATAAAAGTCTGAGATGTGCAGATGAAGAAAATTCTCATTGAATATTTATGACAATTCAGCAACACAGAGCTCTGTTCCCTACCTTTGGGGTTACCAAAGCATAGGGAAACACAGTTTCAAAGTTCAACCAAAGTTCAAACAGGTTTGACTTCTAGCTCCGAGCGAAAATCCATGTCAGAAAGAGTCAGAGGTTTCTTCAGGGGGGTTCAGACAAGAGTGATGCTGTAAAAATCCCAGTTCTATTTAGTTACGGTCTTTTCAGCTGCAATCTCTGCTCTTCTCTCTGAGGTACTGTGGTCTAATAGAGTCTGTGGAAGACTGTGGCAGCTTTTGTTACACTTAAGTGTGGATGTGTGAGTCTGTTCCTGTTCATGCATGCCTTTGTGTATCTGTGTGTGTGTGTGTGTGTGTGTGTGTGTGAACCTTCCCTCCTCCACAACCCTGCATGGTATCACATCTGTGAAAATGAGACCCCACTTCTCATACAGCCCTGCCCAGTTAAATAAGGGGGTAGGAAACTAGTTATCAACTGCTCGCATGGCTGAATGTCACAAACAGTGCAAACACGCTGTCACTCAACTCCGCTGCTTTGAATGGTACCACCGAGGCCTCTACAACTCACAGCTTACCCATCATTTGTTGCAACGATGAAAAGATGATAGAGGGAAACGTTGAAGAGGAGAAGTGCGGTTGTGAACCTGGCGTAGGAGGGAAAGAAGAGAGGGAGGGGTGAGACTACAAAGGAGGAGGAAAGGTGCATGAATGTGAGTAAATGAGAGCATCCAGTCGGAAAACAAAAGGCTGTGGAAAAAATATAGTTTACAAAAAAAGAAAAAGAGGAAAAAACCTTTCAAGAGTTCATTATTTGTTGGAAGTAGCGAGCGAGTAAGCATGGAGATGAAAAGCGAGAACATTGAGAGTGGTCTCTGTAGGATGAAAGGATGCTTTGACTTGTGCTGTCTTGGGGCTATGTGTCAATCAAACCTATGTGTCATTCATCCCGCCCACACTTCTTTGCTCTGTATTTGAACTTCCTGCTGGGAATGTGTCTCATGTAGGTGAAGGTTGAATCAGTTAGTTGTTAACAGAAAATCCTTTGCTGTTATCTCTCGGTGTGTGCGTGACAATCCACAACATTAAAAAAACACCTGGCTACCAGAAATGAGCGAAGAGAAGGAATGTGAGGGAGAGCAACAGAATTAAGAAAGTAGAACTTTAGTATGTAATAGATAGAGAGTGTAACGGAGAGAAAGAGTGATGTGTATGTTTGCTGTTAAAGGAGATTTAAGCTATATAACAGGAAATCTGTCCTGGGAAAGATTTTTAAAAGCGATCGAGTAGTGTGTGTTTGTGTGTACTTTGTAGGGCCGGAGTGACCAATTAGAGACCTTCTATTAAACTGTTTGGAGAATTTGAGATAAAACTAACTTTTTACACTCACACAAATCTGTGTACAGATTGCTAAATACTAAAAAGTCACATACAAACAGTAAACATTTATGTTTGTTTTTGTGTCTAGATTTTGTGTCTCAGATGCTAATTTTATAGGCTGCAGCCTTTATCTCTCTCTAGGTTCTAGTTTTATTCCTTTTATACATCTCTGTTAAGCTCTGGATCTTTGTCTCAGATTTAAAGTTTTCTGTCCATTTCTTAAATAAGAAGAACCGTGACTGTGTGATGGAGTACAATGGTATAGGTTTGTATAATTAAACTGCTGCTGCATTGCTATGTGTTGCATAAGCGGGGAAACTAATGAATCCTCGGTGTAAGGCGAGGGTGTGTGTGCAAATTGAGTTGGCTAACAGGTTAGCTGGCAAGCTACTTAGCCTCGTGAAGCTGTAATTCTAAACTAGATAATTACGGTGGAATGTAGAGATGGGGCAGGGACAGGAAAAAGACATTGTGCGTGTGTATGTGTGTGTGCAGGAGTTCGACAGACGCACTATGATTAGGCTGCAGTTTCTGCTAGCTGTTTATCCCCATTACTGCTGCCAAGGAGCTTACCAGCTAAATTGGGCAAATTCTGGTCCCCTAAACAAATTACTCGCTCTATTTGAGGAGGGAAATCAAATTAAGAAATTAGCACAGATCCAGCACTGTACCCCAGCCAGAAATACTATTAGTTCTTAGTTAAGAATTTGTCATTATTCCATCAACTATAAGACTATAAGATATAAGGATACTGTTTGGACACTGATGCATATAGATTACCTGTACCTTGCCAACTGTAAGCATACTCTTAAGGTTTGATTAAACAGCAAAGTGCATTTGTAGCAGCGGAATCTTGTTAAACAGAAAGTGGGCCAGTGTGTCTCGGTTTTTGTTCTCCCGCTAATGCTCTCCTGCTCAGGCTCAAAGGCTAAATGTTGGGAAAATCCTGCATCACTAATGCAGGAGAGATGCAGGGGGGCTGAATCCTTACAATGCCTCTGCGACTGCTGTGATTTCAAACTAAGTTTTCTTTAACTTATAATCAGACGTAAAATAATACAAATTGAAAATGGTGCTTAAGACAAAATCAGATATGGAATAAAAACATGTATTTGATTAAAGCGTTACAGTCTGATTACATGGGTTTGTAGTTTTTCTCCCCATGAAGGCTGCTTGAAAGTTTAGACTGTTTGCACAACTCTAATGCACAAAAGTTAAGATAAAGTGTGCTTACTTTATGCATGAATAACATTTGCACAAGCCTCCATACAGACAGTATGCAGGACCTGCAGGTGAAATAATGTTGGCTCTGGCATTTGGTTGTTCCACAAATTACTGCAGACCCTTGAACAAGAGAGGAGAAAAAGTAATATGGAGAAAAAAAACAATAAAGGGAGGGAAAGAATAGACAATGCAGCAATGAGAATAATATTCAAAAGAGTGGTGAAGGTGGAGGAGTGTGAGGAAGGAGCGAGAAGGAGGAAACGGGAAAAAAAGGTGACGCAACAAATGAAACTAAAGTTATGAAGAGAGATAGAGATGAAGAGAGTGAGAGTAGAGAAAACAGTCGCATGCTTCTCTCTCTCTCTCCCCATTTATTTCTTTTCTCTCCCCACTTACATTTAAACTACCATCTCTACCCATCTCTCTTCTCCCTGTCGCCCTCCCCCGTTTCTCCCAATGCACTCTCACCTGAGCAAGATTAATCGTTCCAGTCGAATCACATTACCTCTCAGCCCAACTCCAAACTCCCTACACGCACACACACACACACACACACACACACACACACACACACACACACACACACACACACACACACACACACACACACGAACACACAAACACACACACACACACACACACACACACACACACACACACACACACACACAGGGAGATGGATAGGGGGAGAGAGGTAGGACCTGCAAGCCAGAGATGGAGGGAGATGGAGGATGGAGGGTGGGGTATTGAGAGAGTTGAATGCATGGATGGTCTGCTCATTAAACTCATCACATTATTTTAGCCCTGTGCTTTATTACACTTAACTGGGACACTAGGCACTCAGTCAAACACACACACATCCACACTTATTTCTGTACACACATCTATCCTGAGCTGCAGGTTGTTCATAATGTGTTTATGACGTAGCATGTTTAATTTGAGGAAGAGGATGATTCATGGCCCCTGATAACAATGCTTCATCATCCCACTGCACCTATGGCATAAGGAGGGTGTGTGCGGGGCAGAAAACTGCTGTTAATGGGATGCTAATCATCTCATAACTTGGAAAATGGGCTAACAGGCACAACCCCTCATGCAAATGTGCTGTGTGTTGAGGTGTGCATGTTTATTCATGTTTACGTGAATCTTTTTTAAGGTGCGGTGTGATGTGGTGTGGCGTCCACATTGGAGAGCTTGTGTGTCTTTGTGTGTGAGGGTGAATATTGATCTATCGCTCTGTGCTCCATCACCCTGCCAAGCATAATAAGAAAGAATGGGCCACTGAGCAGGTGCTCTCCCTCTGCTGACTTATAAACATATGCACTGGAGTAAACACCTCAATCACTGCAAGGGGCAAGGCTTGGTGAATTAATAACATTTACATGCTGCTGTAAAGGGATAATACATTCTTAGTTTATATGCATACAACCTCTTAAGGTGTTTACAGTGAATAAAAACAGGGTTAATGTCTTCTTAGGGAAAAATAATCAATGTTAAGGCTAAACAGGGTCAAAATAGCCACGAGTAAACGAGATAAGACTTGATTATGAGTAAGTCTGACAGCAGACTTTTTGGCGTTTAAACTATGAATCATAAAGCGAAAGTTCATAACTTATTCCTTCTTTTTAACCGCATGAAATCTTATTTTTTCCCCCTGAGCCACCTAAAAAAAGTAAAAAAAGGTCAATTTTATATGGTTGAACTTGAATAATGCATGTGCCTTTGCAAGGAAACATTCTCATATGTCGAGATGTCCATCCTAAAACTGAACCTGCTGGAAGGATCACACTTCTGGGGTTTTCACTGACAACAAGACAATTCAGAAAAGCTGTCAGTCACTGGTATTTATACTGCACTTACTTACAGGCAGGATAAGACAGACATTTTATTGCAAATACCACTGAATCATGGTCTCAGGATGAAGCACTTGTTATTTTTGCAACAGGGTTTTGCAGTGAGCAGTACCTTAGCAAGGTAATAGGAAGCAGGAGGATATTTTTTATTGTGAATACTCATGTTCTAGTCATAACTAATTCATGGTAGAGGCCAAAGTGTATTGAGACCAAGTCGAAACCAAAGCCAAAGCTGGATGAGACCGAGTCAAGACCAAGAACAGTGCAGGTCCCAGACTGCATGTAACTCTTACAATAAAATGTAGAACATGCAAACAAAAGGTACCCCTTAAATTGATCGGAAAGATCCACATTCACATGAAAGCTCCCCCAAAGAATCTAATTAATATTTCTCTTCATTTACCTCTTCTGTTGTTGTATCCATTGTGTATGTGTATGTGCGATGAGAAATGGTGTCAAATTTGCAGAGGTGAATTTCATGGATGAGATATTTTTGATGTATGAGCAAACATGAATACAAACAAATACACAAAGAAGAACCAGCTGAAATCCACCATCTTTCATCAACAATCCTTTTCTATTTTTCAACTTTTTCTCACCATAGCACTCAAATAACAATCATTAACTCATGGTTTAACCTGCTCAGAATGGGTGTAGATGTGTGTTTTTCTTCAAGGTATCTAACTCCCAGTGTGGGAAAGATTATGTTACTGGGTGAGCCAGAGAAAGAGGAGTTCAATACACTCAAACACACAAGCGCTTATCGATTTGATCTGCAACTGTGGATTCCAAATTAATTTTAGCACTCAATACTTAGTAATGTGCTGTAATCTTTTTGGCAAGGCAGACAGCTGATTTAATATGTTTTTTCACTGATGCAGAGGTGCATTACTTTATTGTCTTCTGTCACATGCATCTTTCTCACCCTTGTGGGCGGCTGTGGCTCAGTGGTTGAGTCAGTCATCTCCCTGTCCTTGGGCAAGACACTGAACCCCAAATTGCATTCGGTGTCTGGCTACACATATGAATGTAGTTCCTGATTGGAAAGTGGAAATTGGAACTTTGCATAGAAGCCTTTGCAATCAGTGTGTGAATATGTGTTAAAGAGTGAATGTGACATGTAGTGTAAAAGTGTTTTGACTAGAAGACTAGAAAATATATTATTCTTACATACACTATATAATAACCCTGCATTGTGCAAACAGCTGTTAAAAAATACTGAAAAATAGTTGTATCTTTTGTCTCTCACTTCTAAAACAAAAGGAGGTGCTGGCCAGATCAGGATCTTGATGATACCAGGTGAAACGCTTTGGTCCACAGGGGGTGCTGAAACTGAAAGTTTTAGAAATGAAAGCTCCTCTTTGCTGCTTTATGAAGTTATTCTAAGAGTCTGATAGCTACTGGCCACTGTGTGAACCGTCCTCCCCTTTTATCTCAGACAGAGGCAGACCTCTGTACCACCTCTGCTTATTTCTCACTCCATCTCTCTCCTGCCTGGGTTTTTTTTTTTATCCCTCTCATACTTGTTGACATGTCCTCCTTCTATCTCCACCTCAGCCTTTTCCTCCACTGTTATCCGAGAGATGTTTTTATTCATCGTTCCTCCTTTACACCTGTCATTGCATCTCTTGCCTCCTCCTCCTTCTACTCCTCTACAACACAAACATGTTTCTCTATACCTCCCCCTCTCTCTCCTGCCCTGTATTCCACCTCTGACATGACTGTCCATGGCTGCTCACAGTCTCATAATCCTGTCAATCAGTCAGAGGTAATATACTTTTATATGACATGTGTCCCTGTGTCATTGGCCCGTGATAGACGGGGCTACACCCACCGTGGGCACTTTGTAAAATGAACCGGCCCCTCAGGTTGAAAATAGTTAATAATATATAAATCAGATTGATGATGTAATGTCCTCATGTGCACACATGCAGTATAGTATTGGCTAAATGATGCACTGTGAAAAGGCTTTACCACACTGCATATGGTGGAATGTTGAGTGTCTGTCATGTTCAGTTTGTCCCAGTTAGTGAAGTCAGTGTGTGCTTGGTATATGTTGTCTTGTTTTTTTTTTTTATTGTTCCTCTCAACCTACTAAATTAATATATTGATTTATTACAACATAGGACATACCTTCCTGTTTGTGATTATATGAATGAACCTGGTTACACCTTATGGAAGTTCAAAGGTCAAAGAAGTTATAAACAAACCCTGGTTAGACAAACTTCCACTGTCCGTAAACTTTGATGGAGCATGTAGTTCGCACAAAGTTTTCTGGGGACAACGTGGAAATATAACCAACATGTATGAAAACATCTGCTTGTTTTTGGTTTGCCTTCTGAATAAAGTTTTATAGATAATCTGACTGACTTGTTTAGAATCCGCCTCAGTGCATCGTACAAATGTTGTCTGCCTCCCAGATCACTGCAATTATAGAAACGATGGCCAAAATTATGAAACTACAACCCCACCTCCTGAATATGTTGCGATACTCGTAATTTGCAGCCGTAAATACCATTTGAGAGACACATAATGCCACTTAAATTACATTTTTTAGCAACTTTATGAGCAAACATTTGTAATGAGTGGATCTGCCAAGTTCTAAATTGTTCATCCAGAACAAATCAACAAACATTCACTGAGAGGATGTTTTTAATTTGTTTTCCAGCAATATCTGCTGCAATAAACATTCACTTAGTGTAACTAAGGAAGGATTTAATTTGGTGTTATGTTTAGGCACTGAATGCACCTGGTTAAGTTTGGGAAACATTGTGATCTGGTTTAATTTTATGTTTGAAATAAACACATAGAAACCTACGGAAGTACTGAGCGGACATGTTCATACATTTTATTTACTCCAGATGACAAAGCTTTTTTTCTCGTGATAACGGGATCATTTTCCAGCAATCGAAAAAACAAAAGAATAGGCTGCTCACTCTGATATTACAGACCAGGGCATGCCATGCTGCCATTGCCCGTTAAAGCTGCAGTAGGTAACTTTATAAAAACTTTTTGTCATATTTGCTCAAACTGTCACTTTAAACATGCAGTAGTACATGGGCGAGGTAATCTGTGAAAAATCATGTTCCACCCTCTGGCTCCTCCTACTGCTCCTAATGAAGAAGAATCCACCACTCGCGGTCCACAACAACCAATCAGAGCCGAGCAGTCTCTCAGGCTGCTGTTAATCACACAATGCGCAGCACCACTCCTCTGCGCATGCTCACGCGGTCAAGCTCAATATCTTCAGTGTGCGCAGAGTCAGCCGGTCTATATGGTCAAAAAACAACCACCGGGAATGAAAAAACTACCCATTCCTCCATTGCAGTGGCTGTTCTCGACCAATTTTACTGAGGGGGCCAGATGTTCTGCCAGAGGGGCACATTCAACCCGAACAAAGGAGACAAAGACAGTGTTCAAGCTTTCAAAATTTTAAGTTCACTATATAAAGTGCACAAAAAAACAACATAAAATATTATAATTGGTATTTGTTTCAGCGATCATTTTATCGTTATTGTAGACTCTTTGTTCGTGGGGTTGGGATTGGGGGGCACAGGAGGGTCTAAGCTCAGTGTTACAGGGGCACTAGCTGGTGTGTTGCAGTTTAACATTAGCTTGTTCTCAATGCTGCTGCTGTTCAGCGCTGTTTCATGGCAGTGTGGCTGAAAACATGTTTGTGAAGTGCCCAGGCAGTGTTACTGTTTCGGACTTCCTCCTGATAGTTCAGTGTGCCTGTTTTATTCACAATAAAAACACTGATTTCTGCTGGCTTGATGTGTATCTGCCTCGACAGTGTTGGTGGTGTAATACAACGGCTGCGGTTGTTGTCATTTCACATTTTCTCGAGATCTGGAGAAACGACCAGAAATATGTCAAAACGCAGTAAATAAAATGTATGGATGCCTGTCCGCTAAGGGCTTCCATAGAAATCAGAGGAATGCATGTCTTCCATTTTTATGTTACTTTCAGTTATAAATCTAGGGTTTTGGTCTGTTGATTGATCAATAAAAAAGATCATTAGACTATAGAAAAGCCTTGTGATAAACATATTTTATTGATCAGTAAAGTTATGGTAATATAAGTTAAGAAATAAATATCAGATTAATACATGATGAAAACGTTTGTTAGCAGCAGTCTGCCATAGATGTAGTATCTAGACCTGGCCCCCCTTAGGGGACCGCCAAAGATCGCTGGGGGTGTGCGAGGCTTTGTCTGCACTGAGAGTGTCAAGATTAGATTCGCACATGTTCATGTGTGGGGACTCAGCCTTTCTTACATACAAGCAGGGGGGGCTCCAAGGAGAAAAGGTTGGGAACCACTGATCTAGACCACATGGTTGGAAAATAAAACATAGAAGTTCAACTAACTTTAAATAGTTTCAAATTATTTTGACTAATTCACCTGCAGTTTGTGCACAGAAGGGTTTGATTTATTCAGACTCAAAGTGTCTCAATCATATGCATCCATTCATCCTTTTCATTTCCCACAAATTATGATGATTTGCATCTAATTTGTTTGCTACTGCTTGTGAATGTCACTTGAAAAGGTGAAAGTGACGTTCGTGAGAGGTAAAATGCTTTAGCGTGAGGGTTTTTATTTGATGTCTTGTTTTTGTAAACACATATGAGGTCAAAATGTGTCTGCAGCTTGATTTTTTTTTTACATTTTGAACTACTGCTATTTCAAACCTGATTTAAACCCAAACATTTGTGTGTTAGAGGAGTAATACAGAAAAGAAAATGTTTGTTAGTCTCTTAAATTGCAGAACACCTGAAATGAAATGGGATGCAATTTGCAGAAAAATGATGTAAATTGCGTAAGATTTCCCAAAAGTCGTCTCTGAATATGCATGGCATCCCAGCCATTATTATCATAACATGATGATTGCTTCCTGCACATACAACTGTAATTCTAACTCCAGTATGGCTCAATGGACGGTTTATGTAAACGAGCTGCTGAATTATTCATGCTATAGATGCCTGTCAAAGGCTAAATTTCCTGCTGTGTGTTTGTTGCGTTAATGCTCGTGCGTGAGGACATGTTTGTGTTTGCACGAGGTTCTGTGTCAGCAAGGCAAGTGTGTGTGTGTTTTCGTATGCATGTCGGTGTGCAATCTTGTGTGAGTGCATGACTGAATGTGCGTGCATCTGTCGTCAAATTATTGTCATCAGCTCAGGATAGTCATTTAGGCTTGACCTCACGTAATAGGGTTTGACAGGCAGTGACTAAGACAATAATTACAAACACACAGACAGCCTGTATCAAAGCCTGCTGACTAGAATAAAAATCATTTTAGAGCTGTTGTTAAGAAAGAGAAGCAATTATCTGCACACAATACTGGACTCAGAGAAAGAAAAAACAGGAAAACTTTTACTGCAATGGGGGAAATGCTGTCCTTTGTTTAAAATAAAGAAGTTTCATGTGTGCTGAAATTAAATGACTGAGCTGAATATGTAATTATAAAAGTTCAAGGTGAGACGTGTTTCCAGCCGTCCCCTTGTTCCCTCCAATCCCTTATTGCATTGCAGGTACTGTTGTAAGTCATCTTCTCCCTCTTTTCCCTTCATTCTCCTTCACCCTCCCCTCTTCTCTCCTCACCTCTCCTCTCTCAGTAGATGTCACTGCAGTTCCACCCCAGCCAAGGGAGCGGGCGGATTGCAATGCATCGTGGGACACAGACACCCGCAGGTGACGATAGCGGTGACGAAAAGGGACTGTAGGGGAGGGGAGAGGTGTGGAAAAGATATAACGAGGGGAGGAAGAGGACAGATAAAGGAAAGGGAAAGGGAGGAGACAGCTGAGAGACTTTACAGGTAGCTCTGGGGAGAGAGCGCTGGCAAGAACCTAAATATTTCACATGCATCACATGCACTTTTATATCCTCAGACATGTGCATACAGGTACATATTAATGAACTGTCATGCCTCCATCTCTATCAGTAAGTAATGCAGAGATTAAGTGCTGTTGCATGAGGGGAAATGTGAGTGAAGATAGCGGTGTTGTTGACTCGTCTCTGTCAGATAGCAATCTGCTTTCTCTCCAGTGATCCACCACTTCCCCTGATTAGAGCCCAATGCAATTATTTCATTCAGTATGGGAGATGAAAAATATCACTGATCATCTAGTGACATTTACAGTTATGTTTTACTTTACTCTCTCAGAACAACTTTGTGTCACTTTGGCAGGTTGGTTCAAAAGTATCAACTCCATCACATTATTTAGATCTTATCAAATAACTGAATCTGTCATCACAAGAGGACACCCCGTTTCTTTTTGTCTTTGCTTTTAGGTTCATTTTAGTTCTTTTTAGCACTTTTAGGACACTGATGTGACTGACAGACAGTAGATTATCTGAACTGTAACTGGAGCAAAGATCCCTGTTGTTTGATCCAACTTTACCGCTGATTGATTGAACCAAAAGTAAGTGGACACTTGACTATACCAGGCCTATATACGATTGTTGGACATCCTTCTCAGACCCATGGGCATAAATATGGAGTTGGACAACCCTTTGAAGCTGAAACAGCCTTAACTCTTCTGGGAAGGCTTTCCAAGAGAGTGTGTCCATAAGAATTTTTGCCCATTCAGCCAAACAAGCATTGTTAGGTCAAACACTGATGCTGGCCGAGAAGGCCTGGCTTGCAATTAGGGTTCTAATTCCTCCCATTGGTGTGCAGTGGGGTTGAGTGCTAGGCTCTGTGCAGGCAATCAAGTTCCTCTACACCAAACTCATCTAATCATGCCTTTATGGACCTTGCTTTGAGCCCAGGGGCACAGTCATGCTGGAACATGCTGGAACAGCAAAGGGCCTTCCCAAAACTATTGGAAGCACCAACTTGGCAAAAATGTCTTCAAATCGCATTGTTTGAAAAGCCACTTCACTGAACCTAGGAAACCTAGCCCCCCACCCACAAAAGAAGAACAAATCTCTGGACCGTTATCCAGACAACAGAACAAAATTACAGTCGGCCCTATGCATTTCTGTGGGTAGTGTTCACAGTCTTTGAAGGGAGGTTTGATTCATCCCTCCAAAGGGTGCATTAGAGTGCATAGAGACATGGCCTAAGTAGCAGCAGTACAATATGACAACATATCAAAATGCAACAAATTGAAGGTCTCTAAAACTCAATGGGGGCTGCATCACAGCGAGAAGTATTCTAGTTTGAGTCCGGGTACGGATGAAGAGAGCCTTTCTGTGTGAGTTTGCATGTTCTCCCTGTGCATGCGTTGGTTCCCTCCGGGTACTCCGCCTTCCACAGTCCAAAGACATGTTTGTTGGGTTAACTGGTGACTCTAAATTGCCTGTAGGAGTGAATGCAAGCATGAAAGCCCTGTGACTGACAGGCGATCAGTCCAGGGTGTACCCCATCTTTTGGCCAATGAAAGCTGGGAGGGCTACAGCTCCCCCACGACCCTGAACAGGGTAAGCTGTATAGATAATAGATGGATAACTTAACCATGGCTTGTTCACTTTTGTTTTATTTAAAAAATATATAGTTTAAGTGCCTAGTTGCCAGGTGCCAGGGACTGACTTGAGTGATCCACGTGACAGTGCTGTGTATTCGTTACACACATAATTTTTCTTTTTTAATATGTATGCAGAGGGTGACGACGAACCCACAGTGCAATTAATTTCATACAATGCCATAGACCCAAGGGTGACTGAAACTAAATTAAACTTTATTTCTGTTTTTCGTTTTCCACATTTACAGGTGTTCACAGGAATGGGTTTGCCAAGGGGCCAACATCACTGAACATGTTGCAGAGGATGTCAAATTAGGTGGAAAAAGGTGAAAAAAACAAACAAAAAAAACCCTGACACCAAGTCTTCCAATTTAACAATATAAGTTGTTTGTCTGTGCCTTAAAGACAGTAGCAGCGATGACAATGTTTGGCTGCTCCTTCCAAGACCATTTACTAAATCACAAAAAAGAATAAAAAATAAAATAGGTTTATGAGGTGAAACTCAATGGTTAAGGTTTAGTAATAGCACAAAAACAACTGGGTTTTTTGTTGGAGTAGGGAAAGAGTAGTTTCTAAGGAATCGGGGATATTTGCTTTTATGTTTCAGTAACCTAATGGTTAGGTTTGGGGGGAACAGTGATCATCATATTGAGTGTTGTTTGAAAAACATCTAACTTCCTCCTTCACTCCCTGCATAATCACTACAGCCACAACGACACTACACAGTCACTTAAACAGAAAACTGTGTCATTCTTTGGGAACTTGCCCTAAAGACTGTCAGGAGGCGGGTATCACTGTGTTGCATCTATTAGAGAACTTTTCCCATCAGATAAACAGCAGCTGCACGTTCACTGGCAAATCAGAAGCTCAATTTAGATGCTCTAATTAAACACACTACCACCTTTGCACCAGGGCTCGCAATCCCCAATGCTAACAGAGTGAGGTGTGCTGTGTTTCATTAACACGGATTTACTGTTGTTGTGTTCCATGAGGATGAACGTTGGGCCATACAAACCAAAATAGAACTATTTTTTAGTGCATTGACACTACAGCCTCTGCACGGATCTTGTCATGCCTTGCAGATATCTCTAAATGGATGAAAGAACGCCACCTTCAGCTCAACCTATCCAAGACTGAGCTCCTTGTCATCCCAGCCAGTCCCTCTATGCAACCACAGATCAAACGCTTGGACAAACAGAACTCACACCCACTAAGTCTGCCTGGAACCTGGGCATCATAATTGACGACCAGCTAACCTTTAAGGTTCATGTAGCAGATGTCTGATCTGCTACATGAACCTGTCAGAGCATGCAACACAACTGCTGGTACAGGCTCTCATGATATCACGCATTGACTACTGAAACTCCCTACTGGCAGGCCTTCCTGCATGCACGTTCAAACCTCTGCAGATGATCCAGAACGCAGCGGCATGACTGGTCTTCAATCAGCCCAAAACAGCATGTTACTCCACTGTTCATATCCCTCCACTGGCTCCCAGTTGCCGCTGGCATCAAATTCTAAACCCTGTTGCTCGCAGCAACAAAAACAGCTCCTGCCTCCCAGAACTCCCTCATCCAGGTATCCTCTCCCTCCCGCCCACTATGCTCTGCCAATGAAAGGCGCCTGGTACTCCCATCTTAACAGGGGCCTAAGTCGTTAGCTAGACTCTTCTCCTATGTCGTCCCCTTGCGGTGGAATGAGTTTCCAAACTCCATTCGGTCTGCAGAGTCCTTTTCCACCTTTAAGAAGAAGCTAAAGACTCAGCTCTTTCATGAACACTCCAAACTTAATGATATTGATGCTATTGATGATGATGACATTGTGGATGTTGTTGATGTTGATTAGGATATTCATGATGATGATGACTATATTGACCTTGTTGATGTTGTTGATGATGTCGGCACCAGTGTCCGGTTGCACTTGAAGCTGTTTGTTTGCACTTTCTGACTTTGTTCCCTCCTGTCTTGATCATTGCTTGTGCTGTATTAACTCTCAGATGTACGTCGCTTTAGACAAAAGCGTTTGCTGAATGAAATTGTAACATTGTAACATTCGTAATTTGAAAGCTGGGGAAGTAAATAATATTACTATGATTAATACATACAATATAACATATGAGACACAGCCGATAACACACGATGTATGTTTGCAGTAGAGATTAAGGACAGGCCAGAAGCTGAGTAAAGTTATTTAAGGTCGGTTCATCTTCCACTTTTCCCCTGAATGGTTGGGGCCTTAAGTGAGCCAGAGTGGCACTATACTGTCACAACTGAAGGTAGACCAATTACCAAAAGAGTGTTTTGTTGGTAAAAACGAAATGGCAAGCTCTGGGGATGACCAACATATCGCACCTATCAGACAATGCAAGATAAGGAGCAAAATTCTGCTATCAGTCCAGACTTGATCTGGCAGGAATAGAAGTGATTTGCAGATATCTAAATTAATTAGTGCCTATACTCCATAGGGGTGGTTGCCTGCCAAATTGAAGCATTGAGTAATACCCTTGATGGTTGCTTAATATTGTTGCCTTCTCACCCCACACGTGCTTCAGTGAATGTGCAGAGAGGTTCCAGATCACTTAATTCTACTAAGCATAATTACTCTTCTCGTTCATGGTGAATTTTAACTTTGACAATAGTGGTCCAGGCAGAATTAGCACTGTTGTGTCAGAGGTGTTCTCTTTTAATTTGCAGTTTTTCTCTTGGGTAAACGCATTGTTGTCTTGAGTGTTTGGTTGCACTCCTTGGTTTCTATTAAATCCTTTGCAAGTACCTGTTTCACAAGAGGAAGCGAGAGGCACGTGCAATTGGCATTCCAGGAGAAGCAGTGTAGGTTTGTGTGTGTGTGAGTGTGTTTATCTGTTGAGCATGGATTGCCTTCAAGTGTGAGTCAGTGTGTGTGTGTGTGTGTGTGTGTGTGTGAGCGCCTGCATGTGGGGTCGTAAGCATTCTTGTGTGTCACAGTTCAGCAGCAGACAAGTGGAGAGAGCATTAAACACCCTCTTCCTTCACTAATCAGGGATTAGAGCGCGTTTAAGAGCATAAGACACAACCATAAAACAAATGAGTGTGTGAAAGAGACGGCTGAAAACGCCTATGAGGAAATGAAATGAATGGCTGTCTGTTGTTGGTGTTAGTCATGTCTGGATAGTGGCATTTCTGTGTAGTAAGCCAGCTTTTGATTTCCTAGAATTATTGAGTCATTCAGTTTCCCTCGTGTCCTCTAACGCTTTTCAGAGCATGCCTCCCTCACACTGGCCTCCAATGTCGCACATGATACCTTTAAAAAGTGGAAAATACAGGAAAACGTATTACTTACTCTCCGATCAGATACTGTACAAATACATGTGTACTATTCAAGTAGATAGAGAACAAATTATAGGGTTGATGTGTGTCAGCCAAATAAATATTCACATAACCGCTCTTACCCTGCTCAGAAAAACATTAACGCTGCCTCCTCATTCATTTCAATGCAAGCACGCCTTTGAAACCTGTGTCGTCCAGCAACTTACTGCTTTGGCCAAGTAAAAATGAAACATTTCAGGTCGATTGTAAACAGAATTGGTCGAGTTTTATGTTTGTCTTGTAATTATTAAGGATAAAATAATCATGACAGTGTTCCAGCAACAGCATTGGGCATTGGCACCATGGCAAACCGTGCAAGATCACATGACTTTACTACTCACACAATCTTGGAAAAAAGAACACCCTTAAAATAATGATGATACTAACTTTTCTGAACATATCATGCACCCAAATGTACTGTATCCAAAAGCTGCAATTCAGTATTTTGGCGTCAGGCTAAAACCATAGACTGTATAAATAATGGACATAGCCATTCGCAGTTCTTCGACTGCGTAAATGAAGCTTTGGGTTCGGGTTTTGGCTGTCGCCATGTTGGTTTTCTGGAGCCAGAAGTGACCGTATTTGGATGAGAGTGTGGCGTGGCAGAGGAGGGAGGGGTTTGCAAACGCCATGTAATCAATGCTAAACAGTCTGGTGTCTGTGGCTGACCCATTAGCTCGTGAAAGACAAAGTTTAACTTCGGGTTTCCCACTGAGGAGATTCTTTTTGTGGTGGTGACTGACTGAGTTGAGTATTAAACTGTAACAAACTCGCTGCTTGCTCGCTTGCTGAATGAACGAGTGAACAACACGTACGGGGGGACTTACAATAACCTGTCTTCTAATCACTACGGTCTGCTGTAATTTCTCCAGGGAGAAACCAACAACTTCTTACTCTTATTTACTGGCCGACAAATAAATTAATGTATGATAAACACTGAACAGGCTAACAAGCCAGGTATGGCCAGTGCAGTTTACCTTCTACTAAGTGCAAAAATATCAATACGATAATACGAGAATTTAAAGCTCCTGTGAGGAGTTTTTTGCTGGTTATGAAACAAACTGAAATTAATTCTGATGCCTTTTTATGACCAACAAAAGCAAACCAGACCATCAGCCACAAGATTGATTATTTCTCTATAGTTATCTTTAATGCCTAAAAGTGCTGGCGGGGGGTAGGTGTCCGACGAAGCGGTTAACTGCATGCTACCTTTATTTACATTTTACAGGGCAAAAATTTAAAGTGAGTGATATATATGACTTTTAAAGAAAGCAGGATGAGACTTTTTGTGAAAAGCCACCACGTAACCATATACAGTACAAAATCAGCAATGGGAAAAGAGGCAGGGCTTTGTCCACAGGGGGGCGCCAAAATCAACACAAACCGAAAGTTCCTCACAGGAGCTTTAACTCACAGAAACGATGAAGCACAGACTTCTTCTTGCACAGCCTGATTGTTCCATAAATCCCTCAGAGAGACACATTATTTGTTACAACATTTTGAATGAAAAAATCCCCAAAAGGCTCCAACAACACAAACAGACGAAGTTAAGTTCAGTGACTGTGTCTGTGTTGTTGTCTGGCAGACAGCCAGCAGTGCCCACCTGTCACTCATGTGACCCCGCCTCTATAATCTAAGGCTTTATATAATTAAAACAGGTGATCATATAAAAATTCAACCCCAGTACAGTTCTTACAGGCTGCATGTTTCACTAAAGCAAACCTACTAAGATCGTATTTCGTTGTCTCAACAGTAGCTGAGGTGTCATGCCCCCACCAAAGCAGCCACTTCTAGAGTGCTATTTTTAGTGGTAATGCCTGCTAAGACTCTCCCCTAATATACTTCACTTAGGCTAAATCAGATTTACTGCCATTCTGCTGGCATTGCAGCTGATGCAAAACTTTCTGGGAACATATTCCACAAATGATTACTTGACACAACTGGGAGAAGGGGGATTCCATTTTAGTTGCAGGTACATAAATAGAGATTTGATGAGAGGTGAGAAGCAAGGTATGCAGAGTAAATGAGAGCAGCAGGGTGAAGGGAAAGACAGGAAAAGATACGGGCAGAATGAAAGGACGAGAAAGAGAGCGAGTGGAGGAAGGCAAGGAAGGCAGTCTTCCCGGGGATGTAGGAATGATTAATGTGAAGCTGTCAGAGAGGTGGAGAGGGGAAAACGCAGTGATGGGGGAAGAGTCATGGCCAGGTGCAGAGAAAAGAATATGACAGAGAGAGAGAGAGAGAGAGACATAGAGAGAGGGAAAGAGAGAGAGCGATGATGGCAGGGTGGCATGAAAAGGTTTCAGGACAGACTGTGGAGAGCGAGAAAGAGCGAATGTGTGCAGGGAGAGAATAGTGAGAGGCATGAAAGGGGTTCCAGGAAAGACTGCTTAGAGGAAACGAGAGGAAGAGAAAAGACGAGAGAGAGAGAGAGAGAGAGAAGGGAGAGCGAGGATGGAGGTGTGAAAAAGGATTCAGCAAAGACTGCTGAGAAACAGAAAGAGAGGCAAAGAGAGCAACATAGAGACAGATGGGGACACCAAGACAGAAAAAAATAATAGTGCTACCTGCTAAGATGAGAAACCAGTAATAGAGTCTCTTATGGCTTTCTGTATGAGACCCTGCTGTGTGTGTGAGTGTAAGAGAGAGAGAGACAGAGAGAGAGAGAAATGTAAAAAAAAAAAGCTCTTCTGTGTGAGAGTAGTTAACATTTGTCCTTTGTCACAGCGATGGCCTGATTATTAAGCATGACTTTGTGTGTGTGAGTGTGTGAGTGTGGCATGTTGCCATAAATCCCACCTCTGCGTGAAACGGGCACTACATTGGTCTGTAGCTGCAGTTATTGTTCACTGCCCCCTTTGCCCTCACTCAGCTTTATTACCCCATTTCATCAAATGGATTGTTCATACCTGTCTTTGTGCGTGTCTTTGTGTGTAAGTGCTCATATTGTAACGTACTGTGACATTAAGATCATTTGTGGACAGGGCGGTAATGGGAAAAGCAGCTCCATTTGTTTCAGTTTTCACGAGAAGAGGCAAACTGATCAGTGTGCAACCAAAGCATATTCACTTATGTAGACAGGGACGGTGCATGCACACACACACAGATTTGTCCCCATTTGTTTTATTCTCATATTTTTGTTCATTAAAGCTTTGCTCATGCTAAGCTGTTACTCATAACCTCTAAATACAGAGAATGCAGGCTCAATGTGCAGCCTGTTTCAGCTTCTTTAATCAACCACTTAATCAATACTTCAATTTAAGAAATGATTTAAACAACTAAGGAGACTGACTCTTCGGTTCCACATTCATGTTCCAGCTGATTGTTTTTTTGTATGTGTACTTTAACAGTCTTGATTTACTATTAACATCTGCACGAGCGTCGTTGATGCAGCAGACAGCTGTTTCTACTGAATAAAAACTCTAAAAACACACTGTAGACCGCCAGCCCAGAATGAAGTGGCAGACACTGGTACATCTGTATAGCTGCTGACCATAAAATAGACATTTTGTAGAGCAAAAGTAGAGTTAATATTGGACTCCTGGTGGCCAGAAACACAAAATTAATACTAATGTTCATTGGAAACTGATTTATAAAATTCACCACCAAGTACACCATATCATACTCCTTGGTGGTGTGATATTGGTATTGTGTTTACAGCTTGTCTCCGCTGCCTCTTGTGGCCTAAAATTGTTATTGCAAAAAATGTATTTAGTAAAAAAGTATTTCAAAAACTTGTCTTAAAGGTAAACCAAAACTTAACTTATAAAGTGTCCCTCTAGCTGTTGTAGCAAGGTTTAAAACATTATTATGATCAAGAGACATGTTAAAGGATCTCAAGGTGGCAAAGCACAGAGTCATGTTGACCTTCACAAACTTCCTGGCATCACAACAAGAGCAGGGCCAAAGATAAGAGCATGTAAATGATTCGGGACATATTAGAAAATAGATCCATAAGAAAAGGACTCAGAAACCAACCGTTTGCAGACGCAAGGAAGAGGAGAACTATGATGCAGGTTGAGGTGCAGAAGTTTGAGGACAACCATATGAGGTTAGAGGCTGTGAAGCTTGAATCCCAGAGAACTTGCACAAAACGGGACAAAAATGGAAGTCACATGGGCCAAGCTGTGGAAACAGGAACCCTTCTCCAACTTGAAACTTAATCCAAAATGCAACTGGACTTGGTTGAAGTTGCCTTTTGGATTTAGTTTTGAAGTACCTTGACCTGGATAACAGAGAACCTTCACAGACCTTCTCCATCTCCTTCATATGGTCAGTGTAGACACACTCCAAACTCCGTCAAACCTGAACAAGTGGGGCATGGAGAAGATGTGGAACAGATGGCGCATACAGTATCATAGCAAGGTGTGATATGGCACTTATCCAAGACAGATGCAAGTGGCAGAATAATGGTAGCATCCCTGGGATGCTCGCTGACACCTTGAAGCGGGAATGAAGGGACAAGCGGTCAACCGACATTAAACTTGTAACACCAATAATAACTTTACTTGTATGGCACTTTTTTATAAACAGAGTTTACAAAGTGCTTTCCATAAAACAACTATACAACAACGATTAAAGACGATAAATAAATGACGTGTTATATGGGAGGTAAACTAAAAGACACTCACATAAAAGCCTGTTTATAGAAGACATTAAGTGAGGGACAGAGAAAGACATTTTCCACAATTTACTGCAAACACAACAATCATTAGAGTTTACGGTGGACCTGGGAAGACAACTTCGGAGCCTGATGTGGTCTTGTTGACTGAAAAGGCTACAAAGATAATTTTAATCAAACTGACAGTCCAGTGGGGAAAGGGCAGAGACCAAGCCTTCGAAGAGATGAAAGTATAAAGACATAGAGATCGTAAGGAGAAATGGTGGCAGGCACGGCCATCCCCAGTGGATTCCCAGCTGTGGAGGATTCCTATGGATTAGAACACCAGGAAAGGGGATGTAAACTGAAGCCTACAGGTGTTTAAAGAGGTTTAGAGAGGAAACACTTCACAGTCGGTATGTTAAGGTGAGATGTTCTTCCATGCAAATAGCTCCCAGTGTGAGAGATTTCAGATGATTTAAGATTAATTGCATTATCATCTAGCTCTTACAGAGACATTGCGTTTTATTCATACTCTATTGATTTCTTTAGAACCAATGTTTTCTAAGCTTCCTCATCCTTCTTAAAAGCAAAGTATAGATCCTCTAAAGACACATTAACTTTTTCTCAAGGACACTTCAGCAGAAGTTTGTTTGCACGTCAGCTTCAACCACGTCCTTAGAATAATGGCCCTCATTTGCTGTCTGTAGTATTGCTGAGTTGGCAGTGTAGATATTAAATTGTAAAATAATGTAAAAATGATTAACTGTCATAAATACACATAACTGCAGTAAGGATAAATCTACCTGTGCAGTTTTACCTCGCAGTACAACACTTAAGAGATTCAGTTTCAACAAATCACATGTGTTTTTATTAGACAGTAATTAGAAAATCGGATGTTGTATTATTGTTGAAATATAACCTTCCTTCAGGGACAATAAAGCGCATTGAACTGAGCAGCAGTAAGAAACCCCGTGAACTGCAAAATGCTAGACTGCAGTATGGTTCACCATCTACCCCATTGGCTTTGAATTTTAATCATCTGAAACTGTAAAATTATTTTTATGAGATTTCCGTTTTCCTGATTATTATGCAGGAGACAGAGACGGGAAATATGGAAAATAAAGACGGGAGATAAAACGCAACACAAGCTGTGAGCTCGATGTGAGTCGTTAAAAGTTGGCATGCAGCAGACTTTACTATACGAGAAAATAGTTTGTGGTGTGCCTTGAGTTCCATCTGTCTCAGTCCATCCATCCATCCATCCCTCCTTTCTCTAACTCCATTCTTCTATACTTTTGTGCTCGCTCCCGTTATCTCGCAGCAGAATATGTAGGTGGTACAGAGTACATGATGGTTGATTAAATAGTACAAGCAGCCCATACTAGAGGCTTCATTAGTCATAAAAGGCCAATTCACTAACAATTAAAACCAGCTTCATTGACTTTAATGACACCACACAGACAGCATGAGCTCCTCCACTTTATGGAGATAAAAGGAACCTAATACCATTAAAGGAAATGTGGAAAGTGAGATGGGGTTACAGAGGGGGGAAGCTTCAGCTCTTTTTTTTTATTAACGTTCTTTATTGCTTTTACGTATTAATAATAGTTCCATTCAGTAATGTCAGTACAAGAGAAACACATACATACAAACCAACAATTAACAATTAGACCCCCACCACCCCCACCTGTACCCCTCCCCTGGCACATATCCCCTTAAAAAAACATAGAAAACATAATAAGAGGACATAATAAGAAAAAGTAGGTGAAATATCGTAGGGTTTTTCAGGCTAGGTTCTCAGACCAGGTTAAGATGACATTCTGTGCTTTTGACATATGACAAAAAGGGGTTCCAAGTTTTTTCAATGGTCCTCTCAGATCCAGACAGGGTTAGCCTGATTTTTTCCAGTTCAAGAAAATGAAGCACCTCTATAATCCAGTTCACATGTGTAGGTGGAGCTGAGGATTTCCATCTCAGCAGAATCAGCCTCCTGGCCAGCAGGGTTGAGAATGTTACCAGGTCCTTTTTATTTGAGGGAAGACAAAGTGTAAGGGGCAACACACCAAACAGAGCAGTAACCCTGTAACTTTGGATAACACAACAAACATTTCTGACCAAAATGTATTTAAAGAAGGGCAGTGCCAGAACGTATATATGTAGTCAGCTGGAGCCTGTTCGAACCGATCACAAAGAGAAGAAACTTTATTATATATTTTGGCTAGCCTCACTTCAGTGTAGTGGGATCGATGTAAAATCCTGCACTGAGAAAAGCTGTGTTTAGCACAAATAAATGATTTGTGTACCCTCTGCAGGATTCCCTCCCAAATACCATCTGGAATTTTCTGTCCCAAATCATTCTCCCAAACAGTTTTGAGGCTATTTAAAGAAGAGTTTGAACTGATTTTATGAATATTAGAATAAATGACAGATATTGCACCCTTCAATGATGGAAGAGGCTGGGAAGCTTCAGCTTTGAGGATGGGTGCACGTTTGGTGGTGTGTTTCTAACCCAAAAATCCTCTGTTCACTCTGCGTAACACATGGTGAGGGGGGTTAGGGTTCTTTTTCAAGAAAGACTGTAGTTAAAGCATTACACTATCAGTGAAATATTGCCACTTGCTATTATACGGACAAGGAAAAGACCACAGTAGTAGTGAGAAGTGCTGGTAAACTCTATGTAATCAGTCCACTTTTTAAATCCATGTTTCAGATCAGTTCATTTTTCCCTTTTAACAAAGTAGGCTAAATGCTAGTGAAAACAGTCCAACTTATTGTTGCATGTTTATTATCATTTGGGACTCCTGTGAAAATTCAGGCAAAGTACACTGTGGCAAATTTCAATATTTTTTTTTATTACCCTAACGTAACTTTTTATATTGTTAAAATGATGGAATTTACTGTGTGTTGCTTTAAATGGGATGCTTTGTGGGTAATTGGGTCCATTAAGGGGGGTATGCTAATTTTAAGCTTCATATTTCACTCTGTGATACCTGTGGGGTAGCTTAGCATAATTTACAGTTAAAAAAACAAAACAAAACTCTGTCCCTTTAAGACACCTCGCCCCTACAAGCCCACTTTCTTCTGATTGGCCAGCTCTCTGAAGCACGCTGAGGCTGTGCTTTGTGACGTCGCAAAGTGCAGCGTGTAGACAAAACTGTGTGAAACCTGGCGTACACAGCAGCCTGCAGACTGAGCTGGAAAGCCTGGGGATTACTCCATCATACTTTTACCCACAGATTTGAAACTTTACCCACATTTAGTCTGGACATCCAACAGTTTTAAAATGGGAAACAGCAATACCCCCTCTTTAAATCTTCCTTGGGTAGTATGCTTAGATAACCGGTAAACTTGAACCTACCATTCAAGACTTCAATCATTACCACTTGTGGAATATGGAGTAGACATTGGAAGAGGAAGTGGTCACCACTTGAGTGAAGTGTGACGATCTAAGATTACCATTCTATGTTCTTTTTTAAGTGGCCACTAACAAAAGTTTCCAAATTGCTTTCTGTCTTCTCGTCTTTCTCTTTTATCTTTGTTTCCCTTAATCATCATGTCCACTTTAATCACTTCCTATTGTACTTTGAGGATTCAAAGTACAGGGTGGTACGGTATGGGATGTGAGAATTTTAGACACTCTGGCCATCCTAATTTAGCATGCAGGGCCCGAGGAACAATGTCTTTCGATTAGACCCGGTTTTGTAGGAGAGGGAATGACATTGATTGGCCGAGGGAATGGGGATTGACATTGATTGGTCCCGGCTTGTTTGTGCGGGCAGGAAGTGATTTGCATAATGCAGACATTCGCAGTCTGCTGAGGCTCTGTACGTGGTAAACCAGGCCAGAATTTAAAAGTTGGGGCATAACAGTAAGAAAGGGCACCACTGAAACTGAATATATGCAAGGTTGTCTTCCCTTATGTGCACCTAAGATCATTTTGTGTACATTGAGATCATAATTATGTTCAATTTTACCACTTCAGGGGATATAAAAGAGTTTCATCGGGCTGCAAAGAGAGAAAGAAAAAAGGAGGAAGGGAGACTGCCAACAAATACAGTGATGATGTATGTTTGTCAAAAGGCCCAGAAAATCAAACACAGTCAAGGGAATGAGTAAGAAAATGGACGTCTCATCCATCACCCAGAAAATCATCAGGAGACTAAATAAAAGAAAGTCAGAGAAGAAGGCAGGGGAGAAGAGAGAGCAGAGACAGGAGACAACAGAGAGTGCTGTGTCTCCTGGTTGTCTTTGTTTACTGTGACAGGGACAGGTGGAGGCTGACAGCAGGACCTTTACAGAGAGCCAGTTAAATAAAGAGGGGATGGAGGGATGGAAATGAGCAGAAAGAGAAGAACAAAAGAAGGAGGGAGACTCCGAGACTAAATGCCAGTCCCCAACGGGCTGCCAAGCCGTCTGTTCCTCTCTTTCTTGGAGTTGTAGCACCATGTGGTTGATCAGCAGAATAGATCAAACTGCTACCATTAATTTGACTACCTCTTTGTTTCTTTTTCACTGCTGTGTTATCAGTGCGAGTACTACAAATGTGGGCGGACATTTCTATGCGACCCTACATTATTTTGTCGGGAAACTTTGCGGCTACAGTCGATTAACAGCAGTTGGTGTGTTCACAAATCTTAACATATTTGGCAATAAGGAGTTTGGTTAACATATTTATGGGTGCCCAAAGGATGAATCTTAAAAACTGATCGCTTAAAGAACTTTCATTTACTAATTTCCACCAAAAAACATCACATGTCCACTCACATATCTCCACATCTGATCACAGATGATTGTGTACATGACCGTGCTGACTGCTCACTTTGGGGATCCCCCTGACTTTTCCTCTTGTAACACGAGGTTCACATACGTGAGGAGAATGTCTCAACTTTTGGAAGAATTGCCATTAAACTTGCTACAAACTTGGGTACGGTTTCTCACAGGACCAATTATTTCGCTATCACTCGCTAAAAAGTTTCAACTGGCCAATTCTTTACTTAATTATTGCTACCTGCAAACCTATTAATTCCCATCGGCCTCAGCAGTACTTAGTGTTTAGTGTTAAACAGATAATGCATGCTAAAATATGTGTATGAAAACATGCACTTGCATTGTAAGAATCATCATACAAAGGTTTAAGAATGCAACTCAAAGCACTACTGGGCAACAGCATCCCAGAGCCACGAGCAGCGCCATGGACTCTGTTTTGTCTGATCAAATGTTTGAGAGCAAACAAGATCAAAGAACAATTATATAATGTATGGAATGAAGATGATCTAAAATCAAACAGAATATCAAATAATCTTTGAACAAACTGCAAACTCCACTGGATAAACTTCCTTTGGTCAACATGTTACACATTTCTGAATGCTAAAACGCGGTAAACATCCTCCCTCTCACAGTCACACAGACCATCCTTTGAACCTATCGAGTATTATGGGATTGTCTCAAAGTGATTACAGAGGATCAAGGGAACAAAAAAATGACAACAACAAAAAACAAAGATGCACACACAAGCTAACACACATGCACGGGCGTGCGCATGCATAGAAAAACCACTCGCACACAGATAGACTCACACTTGTCAAGCCAGGAAGTCCGGCCTCTTTGACAGGGATAATCCGGTGGCACTGAGAGACGGTAAAGTTAGGAAGAGACGATCCCAAACCCGGAAAAGCCGATTAGAGGCTGAGGGAACAAAACCCAGGCAGCGGGAGAAGGAAGAGGAGAACAAGTAGCAGAACGCCAAAGCCAAGCCAACCCTGACACAAGAGGCCGGTTATGCCTTATAGACCAGGAAAACAGAAGGGGAGAGGTGAGTGGATGCAGAGCGCGAGGACAGATTGGAGGGAGGGAGAAGGAGTACTACAGGGAGACATGAAGGAGAAGAAGAGAAGAGGGAGATATGAGGAGAGAGGCAAATGAGAGGTTGATGAATAGAGATTAAGGAATGAAGAAGGGGAGAGAAGGAAAGAGAAGGATGTGCACATGGGATAGAAAGGTTTTGGATAGGAAGAAAGAGGAAGACTTAAATAAGCCAAACCAGCTCAGTGCGTATGTCCTTGTTACTCTCCCCATGTTTTCTTTCTGTTTTGACAAACTTTCTCTCTCATACACTCAAGCATTGAAGCCCCAAATAACTTCTCTTTGTTTCCTCATTATGTCCTAGCTATGTCCAGGAGTTGTCAATATCTACGGGGAGACACTGGAAGAAAAACAGACGCTTACAGGCTATTTTTCCCTCATTACTTTTTTTTCCTATATCTCTTTGCTTCTCATTGTTATCCTTCCTTTGTTACCTTTTCTGTCAGTTTCTCACTTCCTCTCTTTCTCGCTGTAATTTTTCTTCCTTCAACTGACTCGCACTCTTCCCCACCTTTTCCTCCCTCTACTAATCCCGGGGCTGTAGCGGTTGTAGAGTTGGTATTTCCACCTACTTTTAAGGGCCTTTATAGAATGAGTCTGACACTGGAGGGGTTATTTGATGGAAGCAATAAAACACGAAAACGTAGGAACACAAACGCTCTAGTATATGGGCACAGGCATGCACACACATACAGCACATGTGAGCACAAAGACACACAACTATTGATCCTATCTTGGTATTGTAAAATGGACTGTTACATGGATGGGAGATGTCAATAAGTCCTCATGATTTCTAGAGATGTACACTGAGACGGAAAACAGAACGACTCCCGTAACAAGGCTCCATTGTGTGTTCATCATTTCCGTCACCGTGGAGTCAGCTGATACAGAGATCAGAGTGGAGACCTCCTGTTACACTTGTCAAATCAATTCACATGGTTGGATCTGAAAGCAGGTACTGGATTTAATAGACATTACTTCTGTGTATGCTTTGGTCTTGCTATTCCTTGTGTTCTTATAATTTTGTTTTGATATGTCAGATCAACCACTTCCAAAAGGGTTTCAAACATCCTGTACCAAACTGTACCAAGAAGATTTTTTTTCTTTTTGTATTGTGTCATTTCCTGATGTCCTGGTGTGATTGGATGATAGATAATTAGGCAGAGACTGTTGGACATTTTGCCTGTGTGTCTTCTGGGGGAATGCATGCATGTCTAAACCATCTGTGGTTGGTGCAAAGGACAAACTAATGGCAAATTAAATCTGGTATATCAATATAAACTCTTATGTACACTGTCAGTACATGTTGCCTTTTCTCAGGTACAATTCTGCTATGCATTAAATTGATTCATGTCAAAAATCTGAATAGTTTTTGAGTCATGATTTAAAAAAAAGTCATGATGCAGTGATTATTGTCTTTAGGAAACTTATGAGATCATAAAAAAACATTATTATTTAAGTTTCAATTCAATACTGATGTATTTCCAACTTATAGATGGTGAAATGGCATGCACTTACACCCAAGTTTGAAACTGTATTGATGGATGAATCAATACAAATGAAAATGCACTTTTTCTTCACGGGAGTAATGGATGGAGCAGTGGATGCAGAACATTAAATATTGAAACAATACCCCAGAAGACCTCTTCTCCTAAAAAAATATGGATTCCATATGTGCTATGGACAGCAAACAGAACACCAGGAACTAGGGACAACAATTAATCGAAATTTGATCAAAATCACGATGTTTTTCAATGACAATTCCCTTTAATATTGCCACTCATATCGAAATTGCAATATAAGTCAAAATAATCACAATTATATATATATTTTTTTAATCGTTCAGCCCTACCAGGAACCTACAAGGGAACCGTTCCAGACCTGTTTCAGTTCTGCTTTTTACCTGGTAAATATACTCAAACAAATGGACAATAATATTAAATGCCAGATCGCCGACTTTCAACCTCAGTCCTTTATTTAGTCCTTTCTTTATTTGTGTTTTTGGGTCAGGTCTGAGCCACTTTTTGTGCACACACAGGACGGCTAGCTAGCGGCATGTTAGGAGATATTTAATGAATTTGAAAAATCAAGTGTATTCGATTATAATTACATACCCCACCCTTAGCAAAAATAATCGTACTCTGAGGAGAACCTGAACAGATATCACTTCTCTTCTGGAAATTATATCCTTGATATAAGGAGGGAGAGAGGTAATAGGTACATGCAAATGTATGTTTGCAGGCACAAATCTATTTATGACCAAGCCCATGTTCCTCCTATTCTTTAACACACGTGCAGGTGTTCCTTTTCATGTTCATTTCCTAGATAATATCTTCCAGATCGTATGTAGGTGTGCAGCACGGATTTAGCCAGCCAGCATGCATGACACCGTTTGAAAATAGGGGTGGGGGAGCAGCGGGGGAATCACAGCAAATTGAAGTGTCAACAGGATATTAATAGAGACAGGATGTGGCCACCAATGGCCACAGCAAATTGGCTAGCAGGGAAAAATGCAAAGCCAGTCAGTCCAAAGCATGCTCATCCAACGGAAACGGCAGGTTGGAATGATTGTAAACAGCTGTTAGGGTGCTTTCTTTATCTTTATTATGCCACCAGAGACAGAATTTTTTGTTTTTTTATGACCAAGCAAAGCAAAATAGGTAAATTGAAAATATGTGGCTTTTGTGCCTGTATTTTGTGTGTTTGGGGAGGAATGAGTTTGTAGGCATCAAATAAAGTTTGTGACAAAGTTACAGTATATATTTTTTCAGCCCCATGTGAGGAAAAGCAATTTCAGCTCTTTCGGTTTTTGGCAATTTACATGGAGTGAGAGAAGAGAAAACAAACAAAGGCAATATTAAGAAGAAATAGGGAAATGTGCGTAGAGCTGCTGTGGAGGAATAAACTTTTGTATATCAAAGTGGGAAAACTAAATCATGATGGCGAGGGGTATAACCAGGGAACGAAGGGAGCTTAAAACACGGAGAGTACGAGTGCTATGTGAAAAGGGATAGTGGGATAGACGAAGACAGAGAAGCAGAACTATTGATATTTCCAGCATAAACACTCGTCCTAATGGACCCGGAGAGTCGGAGAGGCAGGATCGATGCGAAGACAGAAGTCTCGGCAGATGTATGGAAGGAAAATATACCTCTCACCTGCTGTGAGGAAGGCAGAGGAGGAATGGAGGAATGGAGGGAGGAGATTAGGAGATGACCAGACGCAGTGGGGATACAGAAAGAGGGCCGAGTCTGAATCTTAATGCGCAAAATGTATTTTTCATGAGAGTGAAATCAATAGTGATTTGGAGTTTTCTCTTTGTAGCTGAAATGAGCCGAGTCCGAGTGAACGCAAAGGCAGCCCCTCTGGAAATAGGAGAGGAGGAAAGGGAAGGGAGACGAAATGGATAAATTGGAGGATGGGTGGAAAATTGCAAGGATAAATGACGGCAGCCAATTAATAGGAGGAAGTTCCCAAACTAGATGTGGGAGGAGGAAAAAGTGGAGGATGGTTTCAGAGAAAGAAAAAAAGGAGACAGAGACAGGTGCATCTGTCCTTTTTTGAACCTCTATCTGGGGTCATTAAGGGCCAGTCCTTCTTGAGAAAATTACCTGTACCTCTATTGTGGTTTCATTATATTAAGGGGAATTAAACGATGCCTCTCTTGAATCTATACACCAATTATGGAGCTAAAGCTTATACTATAACTAATACTAGAAGCCAGTGGACAGTTCCATGTCATTAGCCGCTTTCTTTGCTTTTACTTCTCTGTTTGTGTGTGAATCAAACAAACAAGATGTTTATCTATCCATGGACTATCTAGAAAGCTTATACTTTTAGGATAAGTGTACGTCAATCACAGGGCTGACCCAGAGAGACGCACAACCATTCACATTCACATTCACAAACCACCAATCAACCTAGCAAGCATTTCTTTGGACTGTGGGAGGAAGCCACTGTACTCCAAGCTGGGCCAAACCAGGATTTGAACCAGGAAACTTCTTGCTGTGAGGCGACAGTTCTAACCACTGCATCACCGTGCTGCACCAAGAAAAAGTTTGTTTCCCAAATGATGAACTATTCTTCTTCAAAAGAATGTGTGTGCGTGTGTGTGTGCGTGTGATCCCAGTGCAGTTATTTAAATGATGACCCTAAGGTGGCAAGAAACACCTTACGAATTTTCGCCAACCTCTGTCTTCACCTTGCCAATTGAACGGTTATAAAACCAACCAGGTACATTCACACCTGAACATGTGTGTTTCAGTTTTTATTAATATCTTAACACCTCTACTTAACGCGGAGGTGTAATCTGTGTCCGGGAATGTGTGAATGTGAACTGGTGGGAGCAGTGACTCTCTCTGTCTCTCTCACACACACACACCCCACACACACAATATGCAAAAAGGTGCTGTTCTTCACATCCGACTCCACGGAGCAGCACATTCACTATCACACACATTTTGTTCAAAGCGCGAGAACAAATCACAAAAACATGCTGAACTACGTGTATGCACAGGTTCACACGCATACAACAGGCCCAGACTGTCTCTTACTCTTTTATGGCGGCACCTGAGCTCGGCTTTAAGTACATATTTCATGCCACATTACCCCCCCCCCCCATGGCAGCAAACGAGGAGAAGAAAAGGGGGAGACTGAGGGAGCTGGAGAGAAGCGACTGTATAATGCAGACTCTTTTCACTACTGGCTGCATGTTTGCCTCTACATCCGCCCTTACCTCCTCTGTCCTTTCTGTTCCCTTATCTTTATCCCCCTGCTTCTTTTCGCTTAATATTTTTAATGGTCGGGAACCAGAACGGGTCACAGACGTGTTCCTGCTGACAAGAGTAGTGATATGTTTTAATGAGCCAGGGACCCAGGGCAAGAGATGAAATTTCTCATTTGGGTCTTAAGAGTGAAAAAGACTACATCTACCTCAAACTGTCTCAGTCTGTCCTCTGTCGCACTTTTAGTGTTTCACTTCATTTGCTCCATTTCTTCAACTCCATGCAGCTCTTATTATATTTGAGCTTTCTTTGCTACAAAATACACCAATGCAGGCCTGGTCATTGTGACGTTGGTTTCAATCCACTTACACAGCTATCCCAACTCCCAAACGTGTGTATTTATTAACATCTAACTTGCCTTTTGCTTGGTTCAGTGGACTGAAGCCATTCTGTGGAAAATGCTCCACACATCGTAACACCACCAGACGTCTTCAGAGTCCGAAAAGATCACTAGGGTCTGTAGACTCCTCTTTGTGTGCACCACATGTGTTCCTCCGCCTGCTGAGAGAGGGCAAAGTCTTCTGACCACTTGCCTTTATTTCACTGTTCAGTAAACCACTACCTTTGTGCTTTTTGCCCGTTCACTTGTTTTAAAGGTTTGAAGGACCGTATATGCATCCTGCATACTAAATCAGTTATGGGCACAACCTCACAGTCAGTGATGTGAAGGGAAACGTGCATAGTGTGTGGTGGTACTTTAATGGTATAAAACAGGTTGGGAGTTTGTGACAATGTGTATGTGTGGGGTACTGCTGTGCTAAAATCTTGTTGTTTCCCACAAACCATAGGATAATGGATACAAATATCACAAAGTCAATGAATCAAAACTGAAACACAAAAAAATTAGCTCCAGGAAAAATCAAATAACACAATATCTGTTGGTGCTGCGGGCTAATGATGAAATATCCAGCGCACCGGGCTCTAACTGTCTTTAGTTAGATAGATTGCCCTGTTCTGTCTTATTGAAGGGAAGGAGAAGGTAATATGCATGGCTGCTCAGCCTTTCTCATAAAACATTTAACGGGACTATAAGCTTGAACCTCAGTAACCTTTACGATGACCTCTCACTGCCTGATGAAGCTCATAAAACACAATCCGAAATAGTGCACGTGTTCACACACCCACACAGACATGTATGCATGTGTGGAGACCAACAATCAGTGTTCAAACAAAAATATACATAGAGGCTCTTCTATGTCATACATGCAGGGTCAGAGTATGACAGGATGTGTTGTAAAGGGACCGTGGTGTACTTTTTACTGGTCATAATGAAGACCTTTATTAATGAGGAGTAATTGCTTCAGTGTGAACAGGGTCAAATGTAAACCTATTTGTATTGATTAAAGCATGTCCTTAGCATACTGTTAAAAGTGTGACCTCAAGGTCACAATCAATGTTGTGTGCCGCCAACAAAACTAATAAATATAACTAGTAATAAGACACAAGTCACCAGTAAGCGATTATGAAACAGTGGGGCTAAATAAGCAGTCAGTGTCACAAACTATGGCTACAGTAGTAAGTTTTCACACACTGTTTCTATATATATGGTTTTCCTCATTTGTACTTCATATCCCTGCAGTTCATCTATGATGCACGTTCTCATGCATTTCCCCATTCATGAGAGGGGTTGCGAAGTTCATCCACCCATCAATGAAATGCCTCCTTACAACCCATCTACGCTACATGCACAACTGAAATGCATTGAAGCAGTTTTCTTGAACATTGACAAATTGAGCATAGCAAAGAACCAGAAACATGGCATATACACTATAAAAAGAAACCTATAGAATCTACTCAATAAAACTGAGGTTTGCACTTTATTTGACTGAGTACATTTTGTTTACTATGTTTTGAGTGAAGAGTGCCTAAACTTAACAACTATGATACACAAAAATAAATTCTACTTAACATTCCTCATTAGTTGATTTTTACTAATTACTTAATAAAAATTAGTAATAATAACTCTTTATTTTAGCCTATTGCTAGAATGGGATTTTTCATGTACTTAATAATTATTTATAGTTATTAATCAATGGGTGGATGCTCAATTAAAAAATGAATTACAATCAGCTCGTGTTCATTCACTGACTAATATTCAGGAAAGTCAGCCAGTGTAGCCAAGAGAGGGCTACAAATGTAATTGTCTTGTCATATACAGACACGCAGACTACAAATCGTCTGGTATATCTAACACATTCATTCATTCTGTGATACACAGCAAAATGTTAAACAGGAATCTTACCTTCAACCCGATGGCACACTGACACTGGGGATCCTCGCACCAACTAATCCAAAGCTCGCCTGTAGTCAAGAACAATCGTTGACGCATGCACACTTTGAAGTACAGGCCCCAAATCTTTGGGTAGATTTTATTATGTTACTTCGGGTTGCAATTGTTACTGTTGAAAACTAGGTATGCAGGCAAACTTTACTCATGCAAACACACACAGGGATGTGTATGAAAGCTGTGTGTGTATGTGTGTGTTTGTGTGCATGAGTGCAGGGGTAAATATATGTTTGGCATAACTGTGTAGCTACGGTGGCACTTTTTACAAGCCTTCTGTTAAATTAGGGTGATTTGTGTGTCTGAGAAAAGTGCTATATAAATAAAATTGACTTACTAACTTACTTATATATCAGTAAACCTATTTTAGTACTGTTTTCGGTTGTATAACTTGCATTCCCCTGCCTGTACACATTCCCTTTGTGTGTCCCTGTAGCTTTGAATGTTATAGTGGATGGAGCATTGTCTCCGGGCATGTTGGTGTGTTATGACCTATCAGTCTAACAGGTCAGAATTACTGGGGGAGGAGGAAACACAGCCTGAAAATACAGGCAAATTTCCCCTGTGACCTGCGGATGGAGGTCCAGACACAGTGTGGGCTAAAGCTACCTTTTATCTGTGCAGGTGTCAAAGCCTTTTGTCTTGGTCAAAAGACACAATTCAGTTCATCTACAAAAGAACAAAAATATATTTACATCTCTATAATATGTGGTTAATCAAAGCGAAGAAGTCTTTATTTTGTCTGCCATGAAAAGAATGTATTGACTCCATCTGCTTCATTAAACAAATAAACTTTTTTCTTGCAAGGTGCTTAATGGCTACAGAAAGCCTGTATTGATTTATCTTGTGGAAAATGAGGCTACTGTTGTTTTCTGTATATTCACATTCATTATATTGTATGTAAAAGAGGTGAAACAAAGGAATACATTGTGTTTTTCCTGCACAGACACAAGGAATACTCATTAAAGATCATATATACTGGTGTTATAAATATGAAAACATACTGCATGCACTCATACACACTGCGATAAAGTTGTGTCCCACTTTTTAACACATTATAACAAGTCTACAGGGGAGATATAATAATGGATTCTATAGTTATTTTCGGTTTAATTAAATCAAGGGCTCTTTCAAACCTAAAACAATACAAATTGACCACATTGCAAATACAGCTCACAGTATTATCACAACACAGATTTGCATTGGCCTTGATATTATTTTGGACCATAGAAAATCAACAGAACAAGTCAAACATTTTTAAAACAAATAAAAGAATAAAGAATACTGATTTTGGTTCACTGTGCAGTCAAACTACACTAAAGACCTCTCCTATGTGACAGTTTTGTTTCTATGCTGTTCTGTGCTTTTAACACGGCCTGTATCTCCAAGCTACACACAGGCTATGCTGTATAGATACTGATTTGTGTGTGTGAGCCGTTGACTCAGCTCTAATGATTAGTAGAGACCTTGACCTGCATACTCAGCTATTTGATCTTTTGTGTGGCTCTTCATCTGCTTTTCCTCCATCACATTGTTTTTCCTGTCATCCAGCACTCTTCCTCCTCTTCTTGCATCTTCTTCTGCAAAACCTTCATCGCCCCCCCACTGCCGACTACACTATATATTATCAGTCTATCCAACAATCGTCTCCCAGTCTCATCCTGTCTCTTTCCCACAATTCATCTGTTTCTCAGTCTTCATCTCCTCCATCAGTTCCCCCCTTTCAATTTCTCTTCGCCATTTCTGTTTGTATTTCTCAATCCATCCTTCGTAATCATCCCAATTCCTCACTCTCTGTCTTTTTCTCACGTCTAAAAACAAATCCCCCTCTCCCTTTTTCCAGCAGCAGGTCATTAACTTCCATCCCAGGCTTGTGAAACATTTTGCGCAGTAATGGACTCTGTTCTGTGTGCCTGAATCAGCTGCAGAGATGTGTAAAGTAATTACTACTGAAATATCTTTCCCACTGTTGACTCCTTCGAGAAAAAGTATTAGTTCCCCCCCTTTTGTTTCTGATTTGTTCTGGAAGCTGAGGATTATTTCACAGTCCTAACATTGTTGAAAATCTTATGTTAAATTGGTTCTTTACAAGTTCTTCTCTCCCCTGCTCATCATTTAAAACAATAGTGTATGAACTTACAAATATAGTTTCATATAGTCATTTTTTAAAGCTGTTTTTGACACCATGGCATATACCAACATCTAATAATCCTCCTTTGGCATTGATTCTGGACAAATTATTCAATTTTCTGAATAACTGTGTGCTCTCTAACAAGAGGACAAGTAACGTAGCAACACATTGCAGAGAAATGAGGAGCAACAAGCCCAACTTTGCAACATGTACTTTAAGGTTTGCCCGTGTGAAAAAAAGGAAGTGGAAATGTACACACATGATGACTGAACCTGATTTATCATTACTAACCGACCACTGCAGCACAGGTGATTGCATCCCTGATTCATAGTGTGAGTGAAGCGGGTGTACAATTTGCAGCACTGTTGTAGGCATGGCAATTGTTTCTATTCATAGCAGAGGCCTGACAGCAATCCAAGACTCTTTGCTTGTGCATCACTGTTTAATCTATATAAGGCAGAGAAGAGAACAGGAGAGATTAAACAGTTTACCAATAGCTTTGGTACTATGGCACTGATCACATTACAGTGACAACTGGAAGGGATAGTGCTGCAAATTAACAGACGTTAAGTGCACCATGCAACCACAACAAAAGCAGTTATTCCCTTATGGACTGTTTTGCTTTGCAGACATGCACAAGACATGTCTCACACAGTCTGGCATTAGAACCCTAATTGGCAGTTTCGATTTAAATTAACTGAAGTGCAGACAAGCTCATTATCATAATGTGTGTTAGTAAATAAAACGTGATGAGGCAAAAATTTGTGGTAATTTGGGCTGAGTTTAAACATATCAAACCCAGTCTTTCTAATTAACTCCTTACCAGCTCTTTGCAGCACATTTTTGTATCTCATTAATAATGTACATGCATGTATTTAAAGCAGTGCCTATGTTAGAGACACTATCCAAATTTTCACAAAGCAGTGGGCCCGCCACCAAGATTCACATTCTTGGAACAAAGTCTACATTTGAATTATTATATTCGACATCACCTGTATGAAAAATATTCAGTCTCCTCATATACCTGTGAAGAAGCTACTTGTTCCAAAGGCCTCAGGAGTTTCGTCCTTCCATGAAGGATATTAAAGGCTGCCGAGTCAACATAACAGTCTCACTTAACCTTTTCAATTTTATTAAGTCTTAAAAATCACACCATGGCTTTAGGCCTGTGTGTGGGTGGCGAGGACTTAAATCTCTCCATCTGAGAAGTGCAGCGTGACATACTGCCACTGGCACTGGGTATTTTGTTCACACTGTTTGGAAGATACAGTACCAAGGTCAAGCAGACACCATGCCGTAACCAGACAGTGCAGGAAAACATGGTGCACTGTGTTATTTTCAAGTATATTTGATTCTGTTATTCGTGCATGTTATTTATTTTATATGAAAAAGTGTGACTAGCAGCAAACATGTCAGGTCAGATCAGCCTCTTTGGAGTCAATCAACAATTTAATATTATGTCATCACTTGGATTTACAATCAGGTAAACTGACCAAACAGTATTATTTGCACATTTTCCACTTTTTGTAAATTATATCTACACAGTGTGGTTGCAAATAATTATATGGGAAGTGCTTGTAAATCATCTGTTTAGCATGATCCTGAGCTGTTTCACCTCTTACAGCCCAACAGCAGTACAGAGAAGTTTTTAAACAATTAAATATCTGATACGAGTCATATAGAAGTCACCTCATCTTTGTATTATCTTGGTATTAAATGATAAGGCGGATCTTAATGCATCTTTTTACATTCGACATTAAGGATCAGCAGTTTTATGTCACAGGATCAATAGCCATTTCACATGATGACAATATTGGCTTTTAAGGCCAAAACTCCAGAATATATAGACCTGGTTTGCCCTCGTCCTCAGTCAGTCGACAGCACTGACTCACTGCAACTCAGCAGACCATTCTGAGATTCTCGAACTTCTCTCGTTCACTTCCGACCAATTTACATACAATTTCTTCTTTTTTTGCTTCCATGAGCCATTTTTTCTCGTCTGTTCAACTGGGTATTAATTATGTCTGCTGTTGTAAATTCAGTCTATTCACCACAGGATCAGGGTTGAGAGGCACAGTCGCACACTCAAGGCCACTCTGTTGAGACTGTGGCAAACTGAAGAATGAGCCCTACTCTTCCTCTTCTAGCTTTTTAATGAGAGGACCTGAGAAGATGGTGAGATATTCTGTCTGTCTGTCTGTCTGTCTGTTCATTTCTCTCCTTTCTGTTTGTCGTCCTCTGTGACATAGTCATCTGCACACTCCATTTCTCTTATATTTCCACCATTAAAACCTTTTATTATCCTTGTTAATCCCTCTCGCACGTGTCCAGTGTTGGCTGTAAGATGGAATTGAACAGATCTGTTCACCGACTCGCTTTTCTTCTCCTATGCCGTTCCTCGCATGCCCTTTGAAAGAGTGGAATTAGCTTTCCCCTGTAGCAGCAATGAGTCTGGCTCTTGTCCCTTTCAGTCTCTCTTTCTACTGTCAAATAACCCACTTTGCTGCTCAGCACTGATATGATTACGTTTCTTTTCAGCTGGATTTAACACTGAAGTCAGGGTACGCCGCTCTGGTAAGACTGTGAAAGGAATTCTGGGAACATGGAGCGTAACATTTCCTGTTCAACTGAGACAATAAAAGAACATGAAAAGACAAAAGTATAATCAAAGACAGAATGAAAAGAACAAACTGGAGGGACTGTGCAGTAAGGAGAAATAGGAATAAAATTGAAATTTACATGACAGGATGTAAATGACAAGAAATTTGATTTTTACATCTACAGTTACTATTTCTCTTTCAACCAAAGTTTCAGGGGTGCTTAAGGCAGCTTTGGCAAAATGAGAAAAAAATGAAAGTGGAAAGTGATTTAAAACTTTCTAAGGAGGGGAGATCGAGCCTGAGAGAGATTGTCAAGGGGCAGAGCCAGAGCCAGAGAATAAGAAACATTCAAATTTATGGTTAACAGCAAAAAATAAATCTACTGCAGCTCACTGAAATGTCTGGAAAAAGTAATTTACAGAACACCAACCATGTGGTCAGTAATTCAATTAAGAACATTCTTTCTCACACCTTTAAATCGTATCCTGCACTGTAATCTCTGTATTTTCTAGAGTCTGAAAGAAGTCTATCTAGCATCTAATTAGCTATGGTAGTGGATCACTGCAACACTTTTCTTTTGTAAAAAAAAAAAACAAGCATGATTAATGTTTAAAGATCTTGTAAGAGTTCCAATCCATGATCTCTCCTTAATTTACCTACTATGAGAAACTGACTCTGGTCTCTAGTGTCAAAGTTTCTGACTTCTCTACGTTGTACAATCCAAACATCCACTCTAACATCATACTTAATAATTAAAAATTCGACAAGGGAACATTGGAAACATAGTAGATGGCAGTGGTGTACTCGGGGGGGTAAAATGTCCTCTTGGTGTCCTTCCAGTGAATAAATGATACATGTTGGAAAATTAGTTGGCCTCTGCACACTCCTACATGTGAGACAATGCTCCCTCATGGCATTGTATGCCTCTCTAGGTAAAAATGCCCATATTCTTATTTTGCATCACAACTTTCTGCGCGCTGGTGCCCCATGGCATATGGCTGATGCCCCCTTTTTTTGCACACCATCATCATCATCGGCTGTCATTCAGGGTAGAGTATGACTGTCCTCCTTCTTGGTCCTCCTGGGTCCTCAGGTGGGCGAAGAGGCTGATTCTGGAGCTGCATATTTTGGTGCAGTGTGGGCAGGGATGAGCAGTGGTGGTGTTTGGTGTAGTTTGGGCCTTTTTTGTGGAGGATCGCTTCTTTCTGAGTCTGTTTTTCTTCTGCAGTGCAGTGGAAGTCATTGATGTATAGTCCAGCACCTTCACACACAGTCCACCTACCCAGGTGTTGAGGTCTATGTGGCAATTTTTTATTTACATCTTAGTCACGGTTTTGAGAAAGCCCCAATGGCACAGCTGAGCAGGTGGTGTATTTCATTGTCAATGTCAGCTTTGGAGGATAGGACGCTGCAGAGATATGTGAAGTGGTCCACATTTTCCAGTCTGGTGTTCGGGAAAGGGCTGTATAATTTGTGTTTCTGTTGGGTTGCAGCGGATGGGTTGTATGTTGTGAGCCAGACCAAGCTCCTTAAATGCCTTGGCAAAGGCATTCAGATTGCTCTGCAGGTCCTCTTCTGAATGGTCCACGAGGGCGTCGTCGTCAGCATACGGCTTGGCTCTGTGATGGAAACAGTGGAGGTTCTGTTTTTAGCCTTGAACCTGTTGATGTTCAGAAGTTGTGCATCAGTCCTTTACATTATTGTGACTCCTACAGGTAGGTACTGACCTGTGGGTCAGTAGGAGGATAGTGACAATGAGGATGGAGTACAGGGTAGGTGCAATGACACAACCCTGCTTGGCTCTAGTGTCAAGCCCAAATTGGTTTCCTCTCCATTGCTGTTAAGTACCGAGGCTGACATGTTGTCATGGAGCAGTTTCAGTACTTGGATGTATTCGTCTGGGCAGCCAATTTTTGCCAGAACCAGCCAGATGCTTGACGGTTCAAAGAATCAAAGGGTTTGGTGAGGTCTATGAAGGAGATGTATAGTGGTTGATTTTGTTCCCGGCATTTTTTTCTTGCAGTTGGCGAGCAAATAAGATCATGTCCATGGTGCCTCTGTTTGAGCGAAATACACTGTCTTGGGAGGGATGTTTTCTGACAGGGGAAGGAGTCTGTTTGGCGAAACCCAGGCTAGAATCTTCACAGTGGTGTACAGGAAGGAAATGGTACGATCATTTCTTTATTAAAGACAGATGATTAGGGTATCTTTGAGTTGCATTGGGATTTCCTCCTTCACTCATATTTTGAGGAGCCGGTCATGAATGTGGCAAATGATATCTTGCCCACATTCCTTCAGGACTTCTGCTGGGATGCCATCAGGTCCGGTGGCCTTGTTAAGGCGTCCTGCACCTCTCCCAAGATTGCTTTTATGGATTGTTGAGGAAGTTTGTCAAGGGCCTCCATGTCAGGAGTGGTGTCCCTGTTCAGAAGCTCCTCGTAGTGCTCTTCCCATCTCTTTGACATCTTTATCTTTCAGCAATGTCAGCCCATCTTTGGAGCAAGTATGATAGCTGGGTAACTCTGGTATCTTCAGAATCTGCAAGCTGCTGTATCCCCAGTTCCTTCTTTGCCCACCCCTGATCCTTCAGTTTCCTAACCCGGGATTGTATGGCTGCCTTTGCTTTTGCATGGGCTGCTCTTTTAGCCTTGCAATTGATGTTGTTTTGCCAAGTGACGAAGCTTGCTTGCTGCTTGATGTCAATGAGCTGTTGGATTTCGGGGTCATTTTCATAATAACAGTCTAAATGTTTGCGTTTTTTAATGCCAGGGTGCTTTTGCAGTTGTCCATGATGGTAGACTTAAGCAAGCCCCAGTGTGTCTCAACATCTTCTGGGTATTGCCTGGGCATTTCTGCACTAAGAGCAGCTTGGAGCTGCTGTCGACGGGCGCTGTCACTCAACCGTCTGATGTGGAGCTTTGCCCGACTGTCTTTTCCGTATAAGACAAATGTACAGGATGTAGCGAATGAGGCGATGGTCTGTCCAGTAGGTGTGCACACAGAATGGTACTGGTGTACTGTTTTTCACCTTACATGATTTATCTTCAACCTTTGCAGGGTTATTGTAAGAAATAAGGTGAGGAGAGGGATGTGGTGTTTTCACATTGTTGTTTTTCCCAAAGCCTTGTCTTTCTATCTGGTAGCATGACCCATATATGCAGGTCGCTTCTAAAAGTTGAACAATTATATAAAGGTTGGATAAGTAATTTTGAGTGTGAGTGTGGGTGTACACATTTTTCATACATCTGTCGCTTCACCATCAATGATGTGTTGTACTTGATGCCTCGCTCACATGTTTAAGATATGAGCAGGCACGCCTTGTGTCACGTCAGGAAAAATAGCCCCCTGTTGAGCTCCCTGACAGCCCCTCTCATGTCCCATTTTGGCTGATGACATCAACAAGATACACAAACAAAACATGTGAACATCTGCATGCACACACACACACTTCTTCAGGTGTGTTCATACTCAATTTGGAAATGATACCAAGCAGTACCGTATGAACTATAACTGAATCAGAAGCTGGCCATTCTCACACTGTGTCCTGCTCTTTCTCTTCGTCCCATCTCTTTTTCTCAAAATGCAACCATTTCCTTTCTCTCCTTTTAATACCAGTCTTTATACTCTCCTCTCCTTTCCACATGAAGCAAGGGAGAATAAGATGAAAGAAGAGACCAATTATACATTCACACCTCAAGACTTGACAAATTTGTTGCACAGGAAGTCAAAGTTGAGGTCTTCTGTGGTATTAACGGTGTGGGCTGGCCAAAACTCTCAAGCTTGCTCTGTGTCTTTGAAGCTTCAGAAACTCTTTGAACACTCACACACACACACACACACACACACACACACACACATACACACACACACACACACACACACACACACACACTGAAGGCCATTAGAGGTCACTTTGGTACTGTGGCTGGCATGACATTGCCATAACTGCCTCACAGCATTTCATAGGAATAAGATAAATCATCCAACAACCTGTAATTAGTCTCTCTTCCATTTCTCTGGCCCTTCTCCTTTCTTACACCTTACCTGTCTCTGGACGTATTTTTATGCTCATGGCTTATTCTCTTGACTTTAACCTTTACTTGTATCTTTCTTTCTCTTTCTCCTCATCCCTAAAAACTAGTGAGTGACACTGCAAAAGTATTCTTTCACAGTATATAATATCTCAACAGCCACATTTATTTTGATACGCAACATGTTGTGGAACCTCAGGAATGCATGAAATGGTTAAGATTATAAACAGGCTTGGTCCGTCTATGGTCTGCTATTGATGTACAGCAGGGCACAGTCCGGATCCAACCTGATTTCAGGACTACTTCTAAACACATCAATCCGCCAAAAGTGGTCTGATACAATTAACTATAGCTTGTTCATAGTAATTTATAGTATATATATATATATGGAGAGACAGGAGCTCGATGTGTCAGGTGTCAACTTTATGCTTTACCAATGGAAAGTCTACTGTTAAAGTAGAGAGGTTTCAAAGGAGAGGGGCCTGATAACTGAAGACTCTACCTCCCATATTACCATGCCTCCAATGCTAGGCTTTAGATACCGCAAGCAGGCTGTCTGGGAGCGCAACTGTTAAAGATGGGTAATAGGGCACTATGACCCCTTTAAGGCCGGAGATATACTTGCTTTTTAACCTTGTGTTCGCGTACACAGCAGGCTATGCCATGAGTAACACTGTTCACATACTTGTCTATGCACTATGTGTGTCACTGGAGGATACCTCTAGAGGGCACACCAGAGAGCTCAGGCCGTATGCAACTCAAGGAGGTTTTCCTCTATGCACGAACAAAGAAACTTCTCTGTCGCCAGCTATTTTGAGAGGCGGCATTTGTCGCTGTGCAGTGGCAATGACTCATCATACAGATTTGGATACTGCAGACTTGGTTTATGAGCTTGTCTTCAGAACTTTCTACCATTGTTGTCCCTACTGCTGTGTTGACCCTGTCACATCCCCTCTGCCTCTACACTGCCCCTACCGTTCATGTGCAAACTACATCTCGCTCATTCATTTCTGAAGACATGCACAGCCGATGCTCCAAACAGACACAGGCAATGCGTGGCAGCCATCATGCGCATGCGCACATGAACGCTTAGTTAAAAGCAAGAATATCTCTGGCTTAAGGCATAATGATGCCTGACGCAGAAGGGATACACTATACAAATCAACAAATCTGAGGAAGACATAAACTAAACACAAAACAGAATAATCACTGCTGTGTCATTCATGGGCCCTCTTCACCTTGTTTCACTGCACCATTAATGGAGATATTCAGTTTAATATGAATTACAAGAGCTTAATAGGCTTTTAATAGGGCATCTAAGTTGCCATGGACGCAGTTCCACCGTAAAATCAAATCTATTCAACAGTCTCTATCACTTTGCATCGTGGGCCGCGTCACCCTTTTGAGGTTGACTTACATTAAGGAAACTAAGGTCAAGTCCTTGGCTCTATTGTATTAATAAACATTATTCACAGGTGTATTACATTTATTGTGTCTATAAATCTGTTAAAGGATGATTCAGGTAAAGGAATGTATAATCACTATAAAATGTTTTCAATATGATTTGTAATGTGGAGAATTTAGGATGGACAAAAAAGGAGAATACAAATATCTGCAACTTCTGCACATACAGTACACCTGCACACACTGTACATAGAAGGAGAACACACACACTCACTCATACCTCACTCTAGGTATCATGTTGGCAGCTTACCTAAGCGGAGGTGTGTTATGACCCCGAGTTCTGGCAGATGGCGGTCGTGGGCACTACCTGCAATAACTGAAGCCATGTTATGCCTCAGATCCAGCATGACACATTTGTGTTTGCAAAATATTGCAACATCATGGATCATGACAACATTTTTGTTTGTGGTCACCAACAATAAGCTTTAAGTGCATCTGCTATGGTAAATTTGCAACATGTATTTACTGACTGCCCCAAATCTCATTACATCTCATTTAATTGCATCTTAAACATTTGATAATTTGGTCTAATTTACATGAAAATGAAATGAATTTGTTAATGTTGAATTCAATTGCCCAAGCTGTTTACTGATGGAAAAATGAAACAGAAGGACATACACGCAGAAAAGGAGGACTAATGAGCATGAAACCACAGTGCGCTTTAATCTTGGGGAAATGAAGCATGATCTAATGTCTCAAATGGCTCGCACAACATTTTTTCAACCATAATCTGCTGGAGTTACTACTTCGCTTATTGGGTTTAGCCTCTTTTTCCAAACCAAATGTGTGTTTTAAGTGTGTATGTGTGTGTGGTTGTGTTTGTGCGTGTAAGTGTGAGAGAGAAAGAGGCAAAGAGAGAGAGAGAGAGAATGTGGAAGGTAATGGCACGATAGGGATACCACAGTATGCTTATCACTTACCCAATTACGTGGGATTGCAAAACTAATCTACAACTCTATTAAAACAAGAGACCCTACAGCTCAGGGTTAAACAAAAGCAAATTACATTACCCCGTCACACACACTCTCTCTCTCTCTCTCCCTCACACACACACACACACACACCTCACTTTTCCTATACACTGTGCCACTCTGTCAACCAGGCTTGTTCCCACTCACCCGTGTCTCTTCCGAGATTTTAGAGGAGCAGCCGTGCATATAGTGTAAGTCAACTGTGGGACCATATGGATATGTAGCTGCTCTCTGAAAACTTGTGTTTCTTTTCAACTTCCCACTTTCATTAAAAGTTGATTTGAAAGGCACGGCGGTGTTTCCTCTGTTTCCTCTTTCCAATACAACATTTTGTAACTCATTACAGAGGTTCTGTTTTTGATGCACAAAAGGAATCTAATTCTCAAAATGTTTTATTATGATTGTGTTATATATCAAATATTAAAATGTGAGTTCATTCTTTAACTTTGAATAAATGCTGTCATTGCACATCTTGGATTGAATGTTTTTGTTTTTGCATTGTAAACATGATTTTGACCTAATAAAAGTTGCTAAAGAAAAAGACATCACTTTTGTTCGGGATCCCAAAGACCCCACTTGTAAAACATGGTAAAATGCAGTGAATGTTAGGGTAACTTTTCTCCTCTTGTATAATGACGTGTATCAAGTATCAACAGAGAGTTAGTTAAATTTTTGTTCTTTTACCAAAAAAAGTTGAGGCGTTCATTGTGCCTTGGTGTCAGTCCCATGGCCTTTACCTCAGTGACAATACTTTTGTGCCACCACGATGACCTCGTCTTTGTCTCGGGTCGACATAGAGATTCTGCCTCCTCTCTAATTCACTTCTCTCTTAGTCTCCATCCCTTCATCTAGCATGACCTCAAATCCAAGATGGCCTTTTCTGTCTTTCTCTCCCCTGTATCCGTCTGTCCTTCTCCGGGGTCTGGCCCTTCTCTGCGACCTGACCCCGTCTTCTCAAAAGTTGTTTGAAGTTTCAGGCTCTCCACTTCCCTTGTCTTGTCAGTGAGAAGGACTCAGTGTAATTTTCTCTTAATCTCTTCATCCCCTCCTCTCTGCCAAGAGAGCTCTGTTACCTGCGGATGGGGGGGGGCAGAGGAGGGAGGGGATGAAGAGAAGAAGGCACAGAAAGGGACAGGAAGCTGGCCTGTCACTGCCCCCAATCAGGCTTCCCTTCTTATTCTGTCTTTATCTCCTTTTTCACATCCCTTGTTCTTTTGCTCCGTTTCTGTCTCTACATGTTGTTGGCTTGATTTAGAAAACTTTCCTTAATCTGGGATGTAAAGTGTCGAGAAAATGCATCAGAGAAAAGACAAATAAACAGCTGCGGTTTATCGACAACAAGAAAGAAAACGGAGAAAAGAAGAGCTCAGCCATGAAAAGACAAAGCCTCACCTTATTAAACCATGCGTCAAATTGACTCGAGTTTTTCTTTTTTTCACTCCAGATCAGCGCTGCCAGCGGGTCTGATGTGGAGAAAAGAAGTGGTAAGAAAAGGAGGGAGGAGAGGAGAGAGAGTGGATGTGATGGACATTCGCTGAAGAGTCTGGCCTTTCAGTAATTGTGCCTGCCGCAGAGCAGAGGTCAAAGGTAAATGCCACACGTGGATATGTCCTGCTATAATGAGTGGAAGGGGCTATGACACATTCACAAACACACCCGTTCTCCGACACACAACCCGGCGCGGACTCATCCATATTCTTGCGGCCATTATTAACATGCAAATGTGGTCAGCTACAAACACACAAACATGTTTTCACACACACAGGAGCGAGCGGGTGACTTTAGACATTTACTCCATCACAGATACTAGTTACCTTATCAGGAGCGTAATCATTAATTTCCTCCAACATTGGTAATATATTCTGATCTCTGTCCGATTATATCAGTGTATGTGAGGTGGAACAGTGAAAGCTCAAATAAGTTCGAGGTGTCGACTTCTTCCAATAATAAGACGCCAGGCTATTATTAGAGACAGGCCTGGTATGTTTGGTTCTCCACATATCATATTTTATGTATGTTTATGTTACACGAAACCCTCCTTTAGAATGTCCCTGGACATCTAATTCCAGCCTCCAATCCTGACAAAAAGATACAGAATGCAAGTATTGCATAGAAGAGCAATGTGATAAAATGTTGAAAAAAAAACAGATCTTTCCTCAAAACCTAATTTTTCACGGGAGAACGATTGAATGAGCCTGAAATGAAAAACCAAACAGAACACACAAATAAAAAGCGCCCCGTCTCGACAGAACACACCTCCTCTCTCGGCTTCTCTCCTCCTAGCTTGTTGATCGCTGCAGCTGCAACCACTTTTGTGCATTTAAATTCACAAGTACAAAGAGAAAAGACATATTTCATTTATTACACTCACTATGAAATGCCCAAATTTATGCTCAAACCGACTCTCACCAGCACTGAACCTGTCCCTGATGAACTTCTCCTCTTTTTTTATGTGTTTGGGACTGCACTCATACAGTACATGTAACATTCACCCTTTCATACACAGTAATTTAGTGCCATACAGGACTACTGATAAAATCACTCACACACATTCAAACGCAGATGAATGTGGGAGAAATTCAGTATCCTGCAAAAAGATACTTCAAATCTAGACTGGAGGAGCTGGGGAATCAAACCTGCAACCTTCCAATTGGAGGGCGACCCACTCTACCTCTGAGCCACAGACATCCAGTGGCATCTGTTTCTTTAATAGTAATTAATCTGTGAATAATAAGTCATGTACAGACAGAGTCTTGCTTTCTGCAATACCAAGAAGGGTTACATTAATGGTTGGATGGTAAATGATATAAACAAACCTTGATGTATTGAAATGTTTAATACGTCTACAAATACTTACTTACCACGCAAAGACAAAATACACGTGTACTGCATTAGAATGCCCATGCCAGTGAAAAAAACATGCCTTGTTGCTTGATTGCACCTTAATAACAGTGAACACTAGCAATGTTAACTTTCAGTCCACATTTATTATGTTTTCCTTCCACCAACACACTCTGGGCTTGTTCCTGACAGTCAAAAGCTGTCTCTTGCGCTCTCTCGGACTACGCTTCCTGCTTTTATTGTGAAAATGCCAAACAGACCCCTGTGGGTTGAGGCTGAAGGTTAGCGTGACCTCAGAGGAAAAGGCAGCTTCACAGGTATGAACATGTAGGTGTCTGTGGGCATGTTTGTGTTTTTCAAACATGTATCTTAAGGTTTTCACACAAACGGCTTTGTCATGTTCATCGTTCCTTTATGACTTCATATGCTTTAAAAAGCATTCAGCCGTCATGTTCCAGGATGATTGTTCACCTGTGTGGTTAAGAGGGTTTCACTCTCCCTTACCTGCCTGTGAGTTTGTGTCTGTGTGCGAGTGTGGCCCAGACCCCCTACTGTTTTAGCAGATGCCTCCTCCTCCTGATCCAACATGTCTCCTCTCTCTCTCTCTCTCTCTCTCTCTCTCTCTCTCATTCTGTTCATCACAGAGTATGTGTCCTTGTCAGGGCTAAAATCATTTCATTTCCCTCCTATTTATTACCTCAATTTTGGCCCATATATTTCTTCTGGTGATTTATGCTTGATGTGTTTACGTTGGTTCTTCGTATTACAGTGCTTGGGCGAATGTTAAGCTCCTCTAAAGGGAATTTACTGTATGTTGGTTAAGATATTTAATGTAGTGTTATAATTAGATAGTAGTTGACAAATACAGGAGTGTGGAGTTGAGGTCATAAATCATGTCAGAGTATTTTTCTTGAAACAGATTTAAGCTGTAGTTCAGCAGGAACCTGGTGTCTCACATGTCACAGTGGCGTGCCAAGTAACATTGAGTATTTTCAGAAGCGCAACTATTTTTAAACATTGTCAGTGTAACTGTAATAGGAAAGGGTGATGGAGGGATGCTATAACCGAATAGCCCATGACTCATGCGTTGTATCCCCTGTGTGTGTTCCTGTGGGTGCTGTGTGTGTGTGGGATATCCTGTTGTTAGAAATATAATTAGACATACCCTGTGCAGAACACATGCGGTGACAGAGTTCACACTTCACAGCAAACAGGATGTGTAAACAGAGGTTATACACAGACTTACACAGCTGTTCAGCTCGATGTTTTTCCAATTCTCTTCTGTATGTGTGTGGCTTATTGATCGGATTATGTCTTTCGTAGAGGATGTGTATCTGTTTCTCTGCCTCTAAGTGCATACCTGTATGTGTATGTATGAAGTATGTTGTTCTCTGTGCCTTTTTCTGCCTCACTATGTGTGAGTGTGTTCTGTTTTTGGCTGTCTTTCAGGGTGATAATATTTGACTAGTCAGTCCTGTCTGATCGTTTCAGCAGCACAGAGGCAAGTGAAGCAGCCTCAGCTCATAAAACACACACTTATACCCAGACACTAAGTTATAACGGACTCTGGTTAGAACAGCAATTATGCTCACCATAATATTTCACTGTGGTAATAATGGTGGCGCACCAACTGTTCACTGACCCAGAAAGACTGAAACTGTGCTGCGATCAGACTGCTGTTAAATGGAGGTCAACTGATATGGGGGCAAAGAGTCCCTCACAAAACGGTCACTATTGACCTGTGGATGAGTGGGCTGTTAGACTTTAGATGGATCTCGTCCCAGATACTGGGCAGGGAAGATGTTTTTATTTGGTTCCAGGTGTCTTTTTTAGGGAGTGCTGGAAAACAGAAAATCACAGCGTGAGACGTTTAAAAAAACAGGTAAAAAATAACTTTTATCTGCCATCATGATAGTTGTAAATTTAATCCAGGCCATTTTTAGGTTTTACACCCAGTAGTAGCTGAAGTTGATACACAACCGAACACAACAAGTCCTCTGACCTCAACCATAAAACTGGTTATTATGAGTGTTTTCTGATCCGGCAAACTTATCATCAGCACAAGAGGCTAATCAGTGACTACCAAAATAAAGGTTTTTGTTACAAAGAATTATTCAAAGCCTGGTGATTCAAGTACCAAAATACCAGGGAGATGAAATGCGATCCCTGTAGCCAATTTTGACCCAAGGTCCGTGATTTCAAGTGCTCATCACACTCCAAAACACTGCACAGTGATTCTAAACTTTTACGAATTATTTTACCCTCAGTTGTAATGGTGCAGAATCATCAGCAGAAACTTGAGGGTTACGATCCAAAGTAATTTACCAGGAAGTGGCACTTGCACTTATTACTTACATACTTATTATTGGCCAATTCACGATTTGCAGGATGATAACGCAAATCTCTCTTCTTCAGCGTTACTAAGAGGCATTGTTGGCAAAAATAAGAGAGCTTTTTATATTTTTTAATGTAGCATTGTTGTTTGGCAATAGAAGGCCCATGGGCCTGCAATTAAGAGTTAACGTTCAATTGTGAAAGTGCCAATTCACAGATTCCCACATAAAAAACAAACAAACTTAAACAAGCAAATAAAAAACAATACACACTGCATGCCTGAATCCCGGAGCGGCATCCTCAGGCAAAGTGACTGGCCACAAGCAAAAAGCCGCTCTATGTAAATGAATTTGCATTGTGAATTCAGAATTAGAAGTTTGGAAAGTCAAAAGGGCCCACACAAAGGTCTCACAAAGGCACACATCAAAATAGCTCGCAGCAAACGAGCTTTGCCGACACTGAGACTGTGGATGGTTGAAAGAAGTCCTTTCATGCATAACTCATCAAACCAGCAACACTCTGTTCTCTTATCATTACCCCACAACCTAATGTTCTGTGATGTCATTCATAATGCAGAAAGAGCAAAGAGAAGACAGTGGGCTTACATGTATTAATATTTATGCATTTCAGAACCTTGAAAGATGTCAAGATATACTGTTGGCCAAAAACCTTAATTAAAAACATGAAATAAGCATACCAACATTTGTTAGAAAAAAAGTGTTTGAGCAAAAATATTTGGGATTGAATTGAAATCGCAAATTTGTTTAAAAGTTGACTTGACAAATGATACCATTGTGAGAAGCCATTACTGAGCAGAATTAAACATACTATTTACATTGCAGTGATTTTTTACCTAATTTCGTTTTTTGTAACTAGCATTTGTGACATTATTTTGTGTGAGTGTGTGTGTGTGTGTGTGTGTGTGTAGGTGTGTGTGTGTGTGTGTGTGTGTGTAACTCAGCGTGTGTATTGTGTGCGTGTGTTTCATCTGCACGTGTTTGTGCAGCACTTTCCTGCTGTTTTGTAATTAAAGCTGAAGTCAAGTCTAATTTCCCCTTACTTTGCAGTTCTGGAGGTTAATTGCAAGAGCCATGCAGCCTCTGGCAAGCTCTCTTCAATTTTAGTGCTTTCCTCCGCGAGTTACAGAGAAGATTGTTAGTGGTAAATGAGAGGATATGAAGATGCAGTAATAACAAGACCATTAACCTCTGGGTAGATGAAGAGAACAGGGTGAGACAGGGACAATAGTTAGCCTCCAAAAATTAGTTAGAGTAAAACAAATAGTGAGAACATTTTCTGATGTATAGTTTTAATGTTGAGATATGTGAGTTGTGTGTAATCGAGTGCAAAATGTGGGTCTTGCCCTGTGGTTGAGAGGTCATTGGGACCCTTGTAAGTGCCGATGATATAGAGGTCAATGGGTAAAGGTACAGCAGCCTCAAGTGTCTGCAAGTTTAGGTGCTGGTAGTTGAAGTCAAGTTAAAGAGGCCTCATTGAAGGCCTTTTATGGAAGGAAAGATACATAAAACCTCCAAATGAGAAATAAAAAGCTAAAAGATTTTTGAAAAACAAGAAGAAAGCAACATTTTTCTGTTGTTCTTGAGAGTAATGATAGCTAAATGCTTTGTTTCTGTGTGTGTATTAATTAATCAAGGGTGTGGCAGGGGATTCTACAAGCCTAATGGTATCTGACAGAGGACCTTTACATAGGACACTAGAATTGCAAAGCAGCCAAGAGTATGTTTGGGTGTGCGTGCGACACTATGTGTGTGTGTGTGTGAGTACATGCCGGGTGCCTGTGGGCAGTCAGAGCTGTGGAACTGACAGACAGCCGCTAACCTTCTCGCCACGCAACCCTGTGATTGACGTCTCCATGGTGAGAAAGTGGGCGGCAGGAGGACCAGATATTACAGCGGAGGTCAGGGTTGAGCGGAGTGAGCAATCACTTCAATCCGTGTGTGTGTGCATGTGTATGCGTGTGGGCAGATTTGTGTAGCCGTATCTACCTTCCCATTGCAATTTCCCCCCTTGTGATGATATCAATTTAGCCGAAGGATAGCACTTGCTATTGAGCTGTAGAATTGTCATTTGATGCCATTTGATACCGATACATTCCCCTCACCCTGTAATAGAAACTAAACCGAATAACAGATGGACAGAAGGGCAGTTAGAGAGATAGATAGATAGATGTTGACGACGTTTTTCCTTGCCACTGTTACCAAGTGGGGGATTTATATCGGGTCCGTTTGAATTATATTACAGTACAGTAGACGTGCTCTTTTTGTGAAGATTCATGATATAATTGACAATTGATTCATTTACTGATTGATTGAAAATTGTGCTTATCATAGGGTTGGTCTGCCATTTTACTTGTGATACAGTTTACATACAGGAGCATCTAATTACAGAACTGCAGTTTCTACACATCTTTTAAATGGATATTCTCATATTTTGTATATATATATATATATACAAGGCAGAATAACTGATCCTAGGGCAGCCGTGTTTTCTACAACTTTGGAGTGACAGTGCACTGTGGCCCCTCCCCCACGTAGGATCGCACACGAGGCGGAGAGGCTATGCGGTCACTTCAAATACTATCAGCCCATCGTAGCTGAGGTCTGACCTTTGAATGGCAAAACTGCTTGTTTGTTTAAGGAGGAAGGAGAGGCTCCTGAAAAATAATTACATTAAAATATGTATACAATTTAATGTAATTGGAATTTCATTTGGTATTAATAAAGTTTTATCTTATCTTATTATTTTTAAAACGAAACAAACTTTACCAACAGGCTCCAAAAACACATTAGAATAATAGAAAACTCATTGCTAAACTATGTCCCCTCTAAAATTGATTCTCTTTACTTTGACTTTGTTCCAGTGATAAATCAATGCCACCACAGTGGTGTACCAACCTTTTTGTCCCGATGTACATTTTTGCATAATGTAGTTAGTGTTCCCTCTTCCTGCCATGTTTGCTCAAACATGGTTTTCTCAATGTGAGCATCAAATATAAAATGAGTTCAATTTGCCTTGACAGAAACTTTCATTCACAAAACAATGGATTTCATGCTTTAATTGGCGAGCGCTGACAAAAAGCGTTGTAGACAGACATAAGCGTTTACGTCAACGCACTTGGGATGCCATCTCAGAAGTATTGTTTCAGTTTTGATTGGAGCTGAAAATGAAAGTGAATGGTGTGCTGAGGGAGAGAGAAAAGGAGAAAGGCCTCAATGGAAAACAGGCTGAACATTCAGCAATGCTGTAATTATCCTTTAACGCTTTTAACTGTCTCTTCTAATTGGACTTTAATACAAGCCCACCTTGGTCATTTCCCATGGACTCTGGTTAGCACAAGTCAAACGTGCCATTAATGTGTGTGTGTGTGTGTGTGTGTGTGTGAGGGAGCGGATAGAGACGTGTATATTTTCTGGTGGTTTGAGCAAAGCCCTTTGCTGTCAGCTCATTTGTCTTTATCACACACAATCAGAATAGCCCCACAAGGAAAGAGCCATTACCGTCTAGTTATTGTCAACACCAGTCTCACCACCTAACAAATGCACACATACACACACACACACACACACATAGATGTGTGAGCTGCAACCTGAAGTTAAGCTTTATGACATAGGTAACCACAGCACTCATAAAGACAGCAATCAAAGAAATAGATAGCTGCAGACAAGCATAGACATGCTCATACTCACTTAAAAAGCTCATTATGTACAAAAATGTGTGCGGTCCAAATGTACCGCCACCCAAGTCTCATTTATTTCCAGCAGTAGATAGACAGACAGCGTGATAAACCTGATTCATAATTTATCAGGACTAATAGCCACCTGCCTGTGCCACTCGCTGTTATCTGCCACAAATTATGGGCTCAGAAAACCGTGTGTTTTGACTGAGTGTACATGTAGAGTGACAGGATGAAAGAGGATGAAATGAAAATGAGAATCAGATTTTTTTCTCACAGTGTTGTTAGCAGAGGGGTGCATATAAAGTATGTAGTGCATGTGGTTGTTACCGAGGAAGGTCCACAGGCTTCAGATGATGCCTTTGTGTGTGTGTGTGTGTGTGTGTGTGTGTGTGTGTGTAGATCTTTAAGTGAGATTGTTTGAGACCACATATCTAAGAGCATGGTCATTTTCCGCCTGTGTTTACCAGCCTTTACACATAAGACATACTTTTATTCTTCAGTTGTGCTATAAGTGATCCCAGATACATTTCTTTCAACCATGCCCACATCAGTTTAGTGCTTTGCCTGAAGAGGTGGAACATGTTCCATTCCAACCTTATTGTACTTTTTATGAAGATTTACACTTCATTCCTTCTTTACACTCTTTTCTAGCTCAGTCTTTCATTAAATTACATAGACCTGTCATGGAGAGAGGAGTGTTAAATATGCCCACACACCCTCAAATCGACCGTGATGATCTGACATTAACTTATTTCTGAGCTATCTAATAGGCTGATTTTCAGTGACTTGACTTTACCTGCATCAGCAAAACCTTCAGTATCTCCTCCTCCTGTTCTTTTCCCCTCTGCCCTCCAATCTTCTTTACCCTGCATCTCCCTATTGTGGACTTAAATGTCTTAATAAAGTGGATCAATACAGCCAGAGGAACAAGAAGGCTATTTCAAGTGAAGGTATTTCTAATGTATCTGTTTTTTGTTTTGTTTTTTTAACAGTTGAATAGGAGAATGGGAGCATTGGTAATTGGATTGGTAAATAGACTGCATAATATAATACATATTATTAATCACACTGTGTTTACATGGGCAACCAATTTAATTCACACAGCCCATCCCCTGTCGTCGCCATCCATGGCCTCAGAAGGGCAGCCAAGGAACGTGAGGATGAGCTTGGCAGCAACGCCAGACAATACGTGGAGCGTGACTTCTACATGAACGATGGGCTAAAGTCCTTCTCTACTGAAGCAGTAGCCATCGGCATCCTTAAGCGAGCTCAGGAAATGCTTGTAAATCTAATCTTAGGTTGCACAAAACACATTCACCTTCCAAACATCCAACGACAAGAAATCATACACCCCAATGGAGTGTTGTCCACAGTCTGTATGACCCTCTTGGCTTCCTGGTTTCTGTCACTATACGAGGCAGACTATTGCTTAGGGACTATTGTCCCACTGAAGCTGAAGACTGGGACTCTCTACTTCCTGATGACATGGAAGTAGAGTGGACAAAGTGGAAAAGCTCCCCACAAGATCTTCAGGAGCACCAGATACAACGAACCTACTCATCCTTCTCAGTCTCCAACACTCAGGACAAAGAGCCTGAGTCTTCTCTGATGCCTCTGTGAAGGCCATTTCAGCCGTGGCTTACCTGAAACTCGCCACTGAAGATGGAAAAAGTGAAGTTGGTTTTAGCTTTGGAAAGACCTTGGAGTTATGTGCGGCGGTTCTGGAAGACAAGATTGCAGAGCTGGTTGCTGCAGAAAGGGAGTTGAAGTTCAACCGCAACACCTACTACACCGACAGCAAGGTGGTGTTAGGATATATTCACAACAGACCCAGGCAGTTTTATGTCTATGTGAATAATCGGGTCAAGCGCATCTGACAGTCATCAACCTAAGACCAGTGGCGATATGTTGGCACAGACTAAAACCCATCTTACCATGGGTCTAGGTCGATCACTGCAGCTTCCCTTAGCAGCACAACTTGGTTGTCTGGACTAGCCTTCCTCCAGAATCCATCTGTGCAGTTCTCACAACCTAAAGAGACCTTTGACCTTTTCAACCCTCTTGCTGACTCAGAGATACGTCAGCTTGTCAAAGCTTACATCACCAGAGTCTCATAGGACCTGATGAGCGCCAAAAGCTTTGAGCAATACTCTGCGTGGAACACACTCATTAAATCAGTGGCACGCCTTATCCACATAACTTGTTCCTTCTCTCAGCCTACTCCAGACAACACATGCTGTGGATGGCACATCTGTCCCACAGGTCCCACTGAAGAAGAGCTGGAGAAAGCTAAAAATATTTGTGATTAAAAGTGCACAACATGAGTGTTTCTTCAAAGAGCTGAAGTGCATTGCGGAAGAGCGAAATCTCCCCTCTCAGAGCAGTCTAAGGAAGCTACATCCCATTATTGATAGCAATGGATTGCTTAGGGTCAGAGGCCCCATAAAACAATCTTGACTAGGGACAGATGAAACCAACCCCATCATCATTCCAGGTCGCCATCACCTAGCAACCCTTCTCATGCGACAACACCATGAGGCATGCATTTGGACCTTTCTCTTCAAGTGTTTCACTTGTAGAAAGCTTTGCAGCAAGACAGAAAACCAACAGATGGCAGATCTACCAGCCGAGCGGCTATAAACAGCACCACCTTTTACTTATGTGGGAATCGACATCTTCAGCTCAAGTGTCCAGACATATCAGAGGAGGTCATGCTCGTAACAAACGGTGGGCTGCATCGTTCTGCTGTATGTGCGAAAGGGCCGTGCACATATTAGTGCTTAAGACCTTGAGTGGCAGAAGATTCTCACGGCATTAGAATCTTCTCAGATTCGCGGCACAAATTTCATTGATGCTTGCCATGAGTTGAAAATGGATGCTTCAGGCTGCAGTTCAGTCAGTGTGCCTAAGTATCTTCAGGAGCATAAGCGAGCTCATCTCACATGGGTGGTGTATGGGAGCGGATGATTGACATTACCCGCCGCATCCTCGACTGTATGCTCCTCCGAGCTGGATCATCCTATCCTACACATTGAGTACTGACGGCATTCATGGAAGTCACAGCTGTGATTAATGCAAGACCTCTCATCCTTGTGTCTTCCGATCCAGAAGCACCTCTTATACTGACTCCAGCTGTTCTGTTGACCCAGAAAAGTGGCATCCCTCCTCCTCCTCCTGGAGAATATGGGGGAAAGGAACTCTTTAAGGAGGAGAATGGAAGCGTGTTGAGAGCCGAGCAGAGACCTTTTGGAACAGGTGTTGTCGGGAATATCTTAGCGCGTCACATTGCAGAGGTAAGTGGCAAGACAAGAAGCCTAATCTCAAGGAAGGAGATGTAGACTTGATGAAGGACAACCAGGCCATGAAAATGAATGGCCTATGGCTGTCATTGTGAAAGCCTCTTCAAGCCTGGATGGAAGAGGAAGGAAGGCCGATGTTAGAGTCTTCGAGGATGGAGTTTAGAAGGTTTTCTTGACCTATTACTGCAGTGGTTCTTCTTTTGTCTCCTAAGGACTCCAGTGATCAGTAAATATTATGTGAGGTTGTTACATACCACAAGCGGGGAGTGTTCTGACCTGTGTGGTTTGTTTGGGAGCCCTCTGCTGGCACTTCATATGCAGCAGAGTACAACCTACCTCACTTCCTGTCCAAACAGGAAGTTGACATTCAGGAAGGGAAGATAGCTGAATTTGTGCCTGTAATTTAATGTGGATATTAATCGTTCATCCTCTTCAGAAGTTCGGTAAAATGCATTGTCTGTACTTGTGTGTTTGTTTAGAAGGCCTAGAACATTAATAAGAACACAATATTTGTTAATTATTGGAAAAAATAGTAGCTTAAATGCATTTTCCACTTATTCTCCTCTGTATGGAAATCAGCATCAGTACAACAACAAATTTAATTGAATTGTATTCTTACCTTTATATTTAATAATAATAATAATAATACATTTTATTTGTATTACACTTTATATTTAGGGAATCTAAATATATATGTGTGGGAAACTATTTATATGTGTTAAAAGGAGAGCCTATAAAAGGCACTTAGCAAAAAGCTTTCTATTTACGCTGTACCTGATATACACTGTTTGGAAGTTGTTTCAGTTTCACACAATAATTAATTAAAACTTCAGAACAGTCCACTGGAGAGATTGAATTTACTGTTTAGCTAGCTGGGTAGCCTGTCATCTGGTGAGACCAGTATAGTTCTGTAGTAAATAGTTCCAGTTAGTGATGGTACCAAAATGGAGACTGCAACACATGAGAGAGTTCACAAGATGATTTTACCACTGTGATCCTTATGAGGGCTTCCATTCTGGCTGGCATTAAGACCAGACAGGGTTTGTTTTATCATTGCTTAAGGGCTTTACCTTTTAAATCTTTGACCTGTTTTAACCACGGCACATCCACTAATTTCACACCCAGCTGTCTTTATCTTCTCCTGGACTAGAATGTAACTGGAAATCCGGATTTCTGATTTTCTCCATATGCCTGGTGAGGACCTGAACTTTCAAGCTTTTAATCAAAAGTTCACTCTAAGTCTGCTCCTACATGCTTACATAATGCAACTAGTTTGACATTTCCCATCACCTCATCGTGTAACCAAGGGTCTTGTAGGGACAAACTCATCCTGTTAGGGTAGCTGTGAAACGTTGTGAAAGTTGTGATATTATAATAATACAACTTAATGACACAGTGTAACAATGGAAATACATACAAACATACATACAAACATACATTTTATTTTACAGGGACAATGCATATTAATCAACACTTCTGTAAATATGCCAGAGTTAGCCAAAAGGCTAGTTTACATCTGTAGTCCCTGGCCAGGTGTTAGAATAGGCTCCCTTAAAAAAGAACACAACAGCTGGAAAGAGTCAATAGTTGGAAAGAGTCCTTGGAAATACATAAAAGCCAAACCGCAGAGGTAGAGCAAGACCAAGGAAGCTGCTTAGGTTGGCATTGAATGTACTCTCTATTAAACATGCATTTTCACTACTGGACCCCACTCCCCAGATTCAAAATGGCAAAGTCAAGTAGAAAAAGTAATTTGAATTTTTTATGGGTTATCAAGATTATCGAAAGGGAAAGTAATTAAATGAAGACCTGGGACAATTTTTTTTCTAAATTCATCTCTCGAGTCCGCTTCAATTTACTTTCACTGTCAAGTTAGTTCACCATCAGACTTTGAAGACCAGGGGAGCCTCAGTGTGCGTGTGTGTGAGTGTGTTTCCAAAATGTTTGAAAAAAATTCCCCTCACCCCAATTTGTCCTTTTGCTAAGCACTTCAAAACAGCCCACCATGTTGCATGTCCTCCAAATGTGCATGCGTACTATCTTAGATTGCAGCTGATATAAATAATTAAAGAGGTAATTACAAAATGTAATGTGGCGCCTCACAAACCTGCGCTCCGTCCTCAGTCTCTGGACATCCCTGATTTATAATTTACAGCCAGCCACCGACTCCTTTTTTCTGCCAACAGATCCCATCTCTGGTGAGAGCTGGATGTGTGTTAAAAATTCATTATGATAGAGATACTGACTGAGCAAATGATAAAGACACTGATGACCTTGTATGGCTTTTACACAAACACACCCTCGCTTCACCTTAACAAAAACCGAAAGGCTCACATATTACTAAATATTTCATTGAAGATTTTGTGTGCTCAAGCAGACCCAACCACCAAAAATAAATACATAAAAATAATGCATGCTCATTTGCACACACCCTGCTGTTTCTCTTCCAGTCTCTGTATCAATGCCAACAAGAATTTGTAAAGTGTGGCTTCCAGCTCGATTTTAGCCTCCTGCACTGACAACTTTGCCAGTCTACTAATAGTACATTGACATTAGGACTTAGGTCAACAGAGCAGAGGAAGTTTGAAGAGGCACAGATGTGAAAGTGACTCAGACTCACTCAGACTCAGTTAAGTTATTTGTGTGCCATATTGTATATATTTTTTTTGTTGGTCTGTGCTTGTGCAGGGCGTACATTCCTGTGCTCGCTGGCGTAACTCGTGCATGATGATGAATACGTGATTGATGCATAATAATGCAATCAAAGTCTGTCAATCTTCCCTCCGCAAGGTGACAGCTCTGTCACCCCGGTTGTTAATTCCGACTCTCCGACAGCCTTTGTAGTCTCTTCACCTTTGTTTTGTCTGCATGCTAATGATGTTTAGAATATGAATGGGACGTTCAGGTCACCCCCTCTCATTGTCAACAACAGGCTTGCACTCTAACAGACTTAAGAGGGGAGTTTGTAGGCAAACACACAGACACACATTAGCACAAAAGTGCAGACAGACAATTTAAGGAAATGCATTCTCACAGCCGACACACACAGATGCATGCGAACGAACACACACTAATTGAGGCTTGTGCTTAGCACACCTGTTCATTATTTCTCTCAGTAGGGTACTTTGTTTCCTGCCACTCACCACCTTGTTACACCCTCACGCAAACTGTGCATCATGGGTGTTCCGGTGTCTTTGTATTTGTGTGTTTGTATATATACAAGTGTGAAAACATTTTCCTGCATGCTAGTGTGTAGGCATTATATGCCAGATTTACTCTATAGTCACACATGCTTGATACTGCACATGCTTATAGACTTCATTAGTCATAATATGAGACATTGTGTAGGCCGTACATGCCTCACATGTTACAGGCTCATTCATCCACAAAATAGCATTTAAAACGTGAATTTTAATCAACCCTGCTGAATATATAAATCATGTTTTGCATAGTCTTAGTGGTTATGCCAATTGGATGAAGATCTGCAACCCAGGGTGAACACTCATAGTGAAACAGAAGCGTATTCCCACACATGCCTGGACTATGTGCCATTGCTCCTTTGAGGAATGAGAAATAATCTGACAACTTTCATTTTGAGTTGTAATTTTAGAGATGTGATTTCAGAGAGACCTATAAATGGGATCAACAGGCTTAGAGGTTTAATGCTCTCCTTTGTGAATCAATGGACTAGAAAATAGAAAATAATACAAACTCAGCCAGCCATCCATATTTGATCCTCCCAATAAATATTCCATAAAATATAACAGGCACCAACCTGCATCCACTGAAGTTCACGCCTAGTGGAGCGTCAGGGTAGCAAAGATTGAGTGGAAAGCAGAGGGAAGAAACCTCCGTGTCCTCACAGCACCTCTGAAAACAGAGCAGTGGTGCTACAGAGTAAGCATGTGCACCAGTGGTCTTACTTCATCTTTAAGACATGAACACATCATATATCCTGTTGCTTCTCTCTCGTGCACAGAAAACATTAATTTTAACCACTTTCTTAAAGTGTCTAGTCGACCACAACAAATTGGACATCCACTAAAATGATAGCTGTTAACTTGTTTGGTTATCATCTTTACTTTATGGGACAGAAAATCGCAGTCCTGCAATTCGCCTCGTGACCCTGCTTTGACCTGGGTGTCATATTGGGTACAATTCTTCTCTGTGCTGGTGTGAACACATTTCTATTAGGCTTACAGGAAAAGGATTGCTTTATGTGTTGCAGTGATTTTTTCGCCTTCTCAACTTGAAATTATGCTCTCGTCAATCTCACAGACAAGCTGAACATGACTTTTGGGTGCACATGTAGGCTTCATTTCATGACCAAATTAAGAACACTAATACTTCCTGCCCCCACAGACATGGCAGTGTTAGTTATAAAGAAATGTAATACCAACATTTTATTCAAACAATGTCTGGTATAGATCAAAGGTTTCTGGTACGGCTCAGTCAAATGCAGGTGAAGCCCATGCTCATTATCCTGTGCCAAATATTGTGTTGGTGGGGCCGAAAAAAAAACAATGTAGGCGAGGAAGAGACAACATGTTTGAGAGAGAGAAAAATAACAAGACAGAAACAAACATAAAGACAGACAAAAGCAGGGATAACGAGAAAGACTTCTACAGAGACAGATAAAGAGACGCTAGTTAAATCCATGAGTTTTTTATGAGAACTAACCCTGATCTTCTCTGCCTCATAAAACCCTCTTCTTCTCCACCCCCTCCTCCTCTGTACAGGCATTAAGATACCTGTATTATACCAAGCAAAGAGGATTTTGTTCCGCGATATTGGCTTATGTTTAATTGAAGATGGTGCAATTAAAGCTGTCTCGGTGCAGCGAGGAAAATTATCATGGATTTTGTGAACAGATGAAATATATATTGCGTTGGAAGTTGAAAATATAGGATACTAGGCAAAAACGGAAATGGATTAATCTATATCATCAGAATGTGTGTGCATGTGTGTGCATTCGCTTCACCTTGAAGCAGCAGCAGGCTGAACAATCAGATATTTGATCTGGGCTTAGAAGGAAGATTTAATCCCCGGAACGGTGAAAAGGTTTTCTCCCAAGTTGCATTTATGCAATTTTTGCCTTCTAGTGCAATTCTATAGAAATGTATCACCGCAATTTCAACACCCGGGCTGGGATTAGTGTGTGTTGGTATCTATTTGTGAGCATTTGTGTTTGTGTGAGTGCTTGTGTATGTGTGTGTACTTGTTTTCATGTGTGGGTTCGGTCTGGTCTGGTTTGTGAGTGTGGGTAAAGCGGCAAATACCTCAAAGCAACCATCAACCCAAATTGTTAGAGGGAGCTTTAGAAAAGGATGGAAACATGAAATTCCTTCTTCAGGTTGAACTCCTCAGGGCAGATGGTACTTATAAATACACACACACACACACACACACACACATATACACAAAGATTCAGACAGAGAGAGCAAGTATGTGAAGTCAAGATTAAAACCTAATGTGACCCAATTTCTGTTTTCATTTAATTTTTGAATTGAACACGACATAAAGGGGGAATTACAAGACATGAAGGGCATGACATACTGTGTAAGGACATTACAGAATGACATCAAGGAAAGGAAACACCAAAGAGTGCACAAAGAAAGAAAAATACTTTAAAAAAAGATGCTGATGATGGGATGATAAGCAGGATAACGTGTGCCTCTGATTTAACCTGATTGGCGGTGTGATAACACATTTACGAATCCCTAAAATACCTTTTTAAACTGAGTGAAACTGTGGTATGTTAAAATGCACTACAACTGCTGTGGCAGCAGGTGAGAATCTCAACTACAATATACCTATACTACCTCTAATTTCCTGTTAACACCCTCATTAAAGCACAGACTTCATGACTAAAAATGTCACATGCATACTTTGATATGACGAGCATTTGCTCCCCTTAATTAGCTTGTAATATGTGTCAGCATGTCTGCCGTGAAACAATGGGACACCACCGTCCTTTTTCATATCTTCCCTTTCCTTTTCTAGTCTTTCCTCCGCCTGTTTGCTGCCTTCTCTTCTTTCTCCGCATGTAAATACTGCCAGGACTTGGTGCTTGGTTAAAGGGATGGACACAGTTCACAGATCTTGGGCCATCTGTTCCCCCTGATTAAAGGGGAGTGTAAATATCTCTCTGGCCAAATATTGATATCAATTCGATGAGAGGTGCCATCTTGTTGCTCATTTGAGCCAAAACTGTGTATGTGTGTGTGTGTGTGTGTGTGTGTATATGTGTGTACTATTCAATATCTGTGTGAGTGTGTGTTGCCATAAGACAGGCCCATGGGCAATGACAGTGCCGACTCATCTCATCTCCTCCACCTCTACTCTCCTGAGTCTGCACTTTCAGCATTCAAATGATTGTTTGTGTGTGTGTGCATGTGTGTTTGTGTGTATGGGTGGGGGTATAAGTGTATTTCCGTCTGCCTCGGTGACTCTGTTTATGTGTTTATGCATAAAACATGTTGATGTGTCTGATTTTGCAGCTCCAAAATGACTCGGTTGCCAGACTGCTATCTGATGTAGTCAGTCCCTGCCTGAGTTGGGTAAATAAGAGGCATTGAAGGAGCCAGGACTAAATTCTCTGGTGGCCTCACAGCACTGGCCTCAGCTTAAGCATCTCAGCAGCCAACATATCCACAGCATAATGAGTTAGAATCTCCCCGGAGTACTGGGATAAATCTAAACACTCAGTGTAACCTATCAGCATGTGTACGCTGCTGTGTGTGTGTGAGCTTGTGAACGAGGTTCCTCTCCCAAGAGCACTTGGGTAAATCTAAATGCATCTCATTGGCATAAGAGGATTTAACTTTTTGGTTGTCGTGGTAATGAGCTGTGATAAACACCAGCGGATAAGTTGCATGTTACACACACACACTCACAACAAATGATGGGAAAACAAGGGATTTACATTGTCAGTGTTACCATGGAGATTTCCCACGAGCCTTGATGACTGTAGCAGGAAATACGCAGCCCTGTTTACTGTCCCTTTGGACAGCAAGGGGGAAAAAAACCTCATAGCTCAATCCACGTTATTTTTGCTACATTTCACTTCATTGCTTCATGAAGTAATTTCATAATAACCTACTTTATAGTGTAATAAGCCTCATAATAAAACAGAACTTTTGAAGGATAGTTAAAGTTCAAGATAAAGGTCCGTTGACACTATGGAGCTCTCCATGGTGCTGAACCTGGAAATGACTGTAATCACATTGTTTGCACATGGCACGTGAGTGTTTACTTAAAATGGTAAATGGACTGTACTTATATAGCCCTTTTCAAGTCTTGCAATCACTCAAAGCTGCTTTTGCACGACATGCCGCATTCACCCATTCACACACTCACACACTGATGGCAGAGGCTGCTACGTAAAGTGCCCAACTGTCAATCAGTAATCATTCACACACTATGCCACTGGGAACAATTTGGGGTTCAGTGTCTTGCCCTTGTCCTTCCACATGTGGACTGAGGGAGCTGGGGATCGAGCCGCCAAACTTTCAATTGAACTGCAACAGCCGGCTCTTATATTTTTCAAACATAGCATTAAATATTCCAAACAGGTAGTCATGACTGGTTTGAAACCGCTTTTACTCAAAAGTCTTACACCAGCATTTCTGCCCTCAAACAGGGGACTAAAAGTCTCCAGAAAACATCCATGAACCTGAGATCAGAAACTTCATTTAAATGTGTTGAAACCATGAATCTCTTTGCCGTTATGAAAGTCTGAGACACTGAAAACTTTGTTGCTCATTTCTACTTTCACTTTTGGGCTCGCTGTAGCTCTTTTTCAATGGGCAATAAAGTTCCAACTTTTTGATCTCAGTTACATAAATCGCTTCATCATGCACCAAAGAAAAAAAAAACGATTCTGTTAGAATGCTTTCTCCTCTGCTGAGAGCTTAGCACTACAGCCAGCATTTAGATGTCACTAGTAATTACCTTTTTCATAATTTATCATTGACAATCTCATGATTTTCAAGAGTAAAAACGAATACGTATGACTGTTTTTGTCATCGATTGGGGTTACTATGAAAACACATTTGTATCATCAATGGGTTGACATTCACAGGTCCCTTCTTTGAAGAGTCTCAGAGCTGCTCCTTCCATTTACTGACAAGACAGTCTTCGCCTGTTCTCTCTCAGGATCTGAAGGTACAAGGAGACAACCATCATCATCATCTCCTGAATGATTTACCACCGCTCAAGAGCAATCAAAGACCTTCCAGTCACCCTCAGTCATGGGTTTGTTCTTTGTGCATATCAGCAATCATATCAGTTTTTATGAATATATATGCATATATGAATATGCATTAATGCATGTGCATGAATCTCTATGAGCATGTGGATGTGACCATGCAGCCTATCAGCTTATGATGTAGAATAAACCATGGCTGTCCCCTAGCACCAAAGTGTTAATAATGGAATAAGTAGCTTTATTTCTGTTATGTATTATTAAAAGAGATTATGCACATACCACATCTACAGGGACAAATAAAAAAGCACAGAATAAAAAGTGTGTGAATGGGTGTGCATTGTGTACGCACTGTATGTGTCTGTGAGGTGCAAGCAAAGGTACCTTGATTTGTGTGTGTACATACAGTATGTTAATATGTGTATGCCTGTGCATGTAGGAAACTTGAATCATCCACATGCATTATGCAGAATGTGTGGGTTGCAGATCAAAGTTATTATATAAGAGGAGTAGATGAAATCGACAGTGGCATTGTGATATGGAACATGAAACTACAAAACAAAGAACAAAAAGCCTTTTAGAACATTTAATGAGAGGCTTGAGAATAATACAAGCTTTGTTCTAATAGGATAAGAGACATGCATGCTTGTATTTAATTATTCAAAACTGAGCGTCTGCCCATTTTAAACAGCTCGGCTGACCACACTTTGTCCTGAACATTATATAACAATATATTACGATGAATCAAAAAATGTAAAAGGTTTCAAAAATGTTGTTCATTTTGCTTAGGTCATTGTGGTGTGGTCAGGCCATGCCAGGCGTCATTCACAGAATGCTTTACCAAGTATGGTTGATTATGTTTATGATGTTAAAGATAATAACTTTGTTAATAGATATTAATTAATATTAAACATTTACTCTGTAATATCTTATGTAATACACAATCCTCCAACAGGTTGTACTACCAGCCGCAGTGCTGGCAGCCAATCAGGCCTTTTGTTTTGAATGCTTACACAGGTAGACTTTTTTGTCAGTTCACAACCACCAAAGACACTCAGTCATATTGCATGTGTGATTTGGCGTATGGTGGTATAACTGGGGAGGGGGTTTAAGCTTGTGGAAGATACCTTAATATATAAACCATGCTCCACTTTCTACGCAGTATTCCAATGTTAAATAAAATCCATGGGCATTTAGAATATATGTACAAATTAAACTTTCACATCATTACCCAACGAAAAAAGTATTTATTCTGTTAAGTGTGTGATGTTGCAAATTGGCAAAAAACTATTTAAAAGAAGTGTGAACTTGGGTGACATTTCATTTACAGCTTTTTTTTGCCTTTTCACTACTGTGAAATGTTGAATGTTTTTCAATATGCATTGCAATAATCATGATAATGTTTCTGATGCTATTAACACCATGACATGCACTCATATTAAACCTTCAGGTGACATGGATTTACATTGACGCATCACTACTTATGCCATTACAGTACACAATAGACAACCTACAGTTTGGTGTAGCGCCCAGTGCATACTCTTTGGTAAAACGTTCCATAGGGCTTCTAAAATTGAGATGGTTAAGCTTGGATGCTACAGGTGGTATTATGTGCTGTGCTGCACAATCTGTTGCACAATCTGCTGGAGAGAAATACAGTCCCCTTCCTACCTGAATTTATCACACCTCATGCCCCCATCCCCTCCCAGTTGAACCTGATGCTGAACACCAGTGAGTCTACAGCTTTTTTCACCAAAGGCTCCTTGAGGTCCACTTGCTGTTTCTCTCGGGAACATGTAAACGCTTGCTCTTTAATATGCCACCCTGACAATTGGGGGTGGGCTGGAAGACATTTAATTTTGTGGGGAAATAAGGGAGATAGTTATTAACTTTGGGCCTGCAATGCAATAATGAATCAATTCCCTAAAGGCAATTCCCTAAAGGAATGGAAAATTATAAATATATTATATTTATGCCATGATTATGAATGATTATCATTCCATATTATTAGGAATTCCATCTTTTTTTAACATTGTTTAATGTGTTGCCAAACAAGAAAAACACCATTTGGTATTCTGCTTAAAACAAAGTATCTCCTCAGAAATGAAAAATATCCTAATGGGTCTTTGGAGAAACTCAACCATACCACGAAAGATACCACCACTCTTAATGATGTTTCGTATCCTATTATGTGTGTGTGTGTGTGTGTGTGTGTGTGGTAATGATGTGCCTTTATCTCCTCTCTCCACAGCCCATTAATCCTGAGTGTGGGACAAGCAGTCATTACATATTTAACCCAGGTCACTTACTGTGGGTGGCAGATAGGTGCTGTCACTAACAGGGTATGTGTAATTGAGTGTGTGCCGTCAGTATGTCCGAGACACCATCCATGTGCACACGCATGCATGTGCGAGAGAACATGACAAGGACTGCAGAAATTTGCCCAACTTTTACACACAGTATTTGCGTGTTTAACTCCCAACAACTCTGAACAGCTGTGTTTGCATACTTTTTTTGTGTGTGTGTGTGTGTGTGGATATGATATGTAAAACCTGACCTTAAGATAAAACCCTCAGCTCAAGCGTTCCTAATATTATCCCCCCCGCAGTCGCTGTGAGATAAATTTCAGCCTCAGAGAACAGGTGAGGCTCAAGGAGGCGAATTATGCATTTGGGACTTCACCAACCCTCTGAACAGCCTCAATCTTCTTACTTTAAATTGGTCGAGTACGAATAAGAATAACTCCTTACACTTTATATTTCTTTAATCCGAGTTCCACTCATGCAGTCACGACGTCTGCTGCATTTTAGGTGTGTAGTGCTAATCGGCAGCTCCCATCGAGGCTTACTCCGAGCATATAGAATTCCTATGGATTTCCTGACATTTCCCCGGTCTTCTTGTCAGCCTTCCCATGCTATTTGTTCCAGACGACTGGACTTAGCCGATCTGGGATTAAAACGCCGGATTTCCGTGGTAAAGTGACGGGCATTAGAATTCAAGGGCTTACAACTTTTTTTTTTTTTGCAGATCAGTTACCCTGCGAGCTGATAACCTTAAGAATCGAATTTAGAATATATCTGACTTTTATTTATATCTCAAAATGATTTTTCAAACCTGCCACATGTATGTTTTCCAGCATACTTGTGTGTCTCTCTGTGTGTGTGTTTCAGTATGCGTGTTTGTGTGTGTGTTTACAGCTCAGGGGCTAGAGGGTGGTCTAATATGTTTAGCTACCAAGGGAAATAAAGAGCTAATACTAGAGGTCAGACTAATCGCCTGAAAACAGCCTCTCACTTTATTTTCATTTAAGCCACCGATGAACTCACACAAACACACATGAGGATGTGTGCACATAAACACCAACACAACATGTACAGTGAGAGCAATCTCTCTGTTTTCAGCATGCTGGTTCTGAGCGTGTCCTTCTAAATCACCTCTGGTAATGTCTTTGTCCCTCTGGCATGGTATCATACATTTCCCAACACACACACACACACACATAAAAGCCTTCTTTCTGTCCCTATACAGGATCAAAGTCAGTGAATCATCATTGCATTTAGGACCACCTAAGGGTAGCCTGGGTTAGTGTACCGCTAGCTCAGCCATGTGACAGTAATTGTAGCATGATAGTTCTCCTATTTCATGACTGTTATAAATGAAGGCAGTGGCCCTGAATCCATCGTATAGCATTTAGAGCAGCTAAGAGTGCAATTATAAACACAAGGCCTCCAGCAGACCTGAACCAACTGAGGGCCACACCCTTTACAGCTCAAGCTTGTTGCAGAGGTGCCAATACATGTTTGAGTTCAAGTACTCATACATGGATGTATATCATACAGTAGTACATTATAAATTATTTTTCTCACACTGGTGCTCTGTGCAGGCCCTCATACAGCCTCTGCCTGAAACCACTCAGTCAGCTCTGTCCCTTTAAGAAACGCCGCCTCGTTTAGAAAAAACTGTATCAAACCTGGCGTTCACAGCAGCCTGCCGACTGAGCTGAGAAGCCTGGGGATTACTCCAACATACTTTTACCTACAGATTTGAAACTTCACCCACGTTTAGTACGGACATCCAACATTGTAACATTATATATATGTCTTAAAATGTGAAACAGCATAATACCCTCCCTTTAAAGAATTTGGTTTTCTAACTTTTCCTCTATGGCCATGGCCAGCAGAGGGTCATTCAGCAGGTCTCTCAGTATAATATCTCAGAATCTACTGGATGGATTTTTACAAGCTGCATCCTTTAGCGCAATAATGTTGACGTAATTAGTTTTAAGTGAAATATCTCAACGACTATTTCATACATGCATTCCTGCCTTCTTTATTATGTATCATAATAACCTTTGCTTTTGACAGTAGCCCTTTTTACACTGCGGTTCCTCCTCAGTGCAGTAATGAAGCTCAGTCCTCATGCCACCTTTGTCATTTTACATTGGACCAAGTAACGCCGGCGTAAAGCAACCCGAGTGTGTGTTTTTACATAGCATTCTGGCGTTGCGGAAGCAAAACGTGCACGAGGTGTAAACAAACAGACGCCGTTTCGCCTCTACGGCGTGTGCTGTGTAATCCCGAGCATTGACTTGAATGGCCGCGTTCGACTCCGGAGGTCCCGCAGCACATGGAGTGCGCCGGAGACGGATCCTGTGGAATTTGAGGGTAATACAGTGGAAACCGAAACACACTCACACACACGCAACTAGGAGGTAAATGAATTACCATTCTCAAACATAACTACTTGTGGCACCAACAATTGTGCCCACAGATATTAAAACTGTCCAGTGGCAATTACGCACGCAGGAGACAATACAGCCATGTGATCCAGCAGCAACAATAAGTAAATAAACATTTAAAGTACACAGCATGCCTCTTTTCATTGGAAAAAAATGTCAACCAGATCTATTGTACTTCTTTTATTTATACATTATTTTAGTATTTTCTATACGTTTTCACCTGTTAACAACCTGGGAATATCACAAATGTCATTTAAATAGGACAAAGGGTTTAAGTGACTAATATTCTATGAAGAAGTTGTGCCAGTGTAAGAAGAATAAATGCAGTCAGTGACAGTCCTCACAAGAGCACAAACACAAGTGAGTGGCTGTGTCTGCTGGCATGTGTGTTCATGCTTTTGTTTTTTCAAGTTAGTTTCTTATCCCCCCAGGGAGAGCTGGAGCCAGTATCAGGCCGACCGCTTCGCTGGGAGTGTCACTGACTATCTGCTTCTCCACCGAACCTCACAGCCAGGAGACAGGAGAGAGGAGATTTACTGTACTTGAGAGAGAAGCAAGGGGAGGAGAGTTAGAGTGTGAAAGAAAATAAAAAAAGATGACAGAGGGAAGAGAAAGAAACAGACATGAGAGCTGGAGGAATAATGTGAGCTTGAAGGCAGGAGAGAGCATGATAAAGGAGCTCTGACCCTTTATTTATGAATTCATTGTGCTCTTCTGTGTGTATTAGGTTTGAGGTTGGATTCACATTACACACACTCGAAGAAATGGTGATTTTTCCCCTTATCACCGCTCTATGTTGTCTGTCAACATGTTCATTGATCTCGTCACAGTCTTCAGAGGGCTGTGAGGCATGAGAGTTTGTGTTTGTTCTCGCATGTTTATCTGTGTGAATAGAGTGTACATGGAGAGTTTTCTGTCTGGAAGCTTTACAGAGATATCAAGTCTTTCTTAATGGACATCAGTGGCACAAGCGTGGTGTATTAATAAGTACATTATTAGCCAGAATGTTTAGATCTATAACAGTGAGCACTTATCTTTGAATCTTTGAATGAAACTGCACTGTTATGTCCGCCTGTACTACAAATTTGAAATGTTAGCATGTAATGCAGTTGTAAGTGTCAGTGTTAATTTTGGCCGCTATTTTAGATTTAGTCTTAGTTTTCCGACGAAAATGCTCATTAGTTTTAGTCACATTTTAGTCATTTTTATGCTTTATAGTTTTAGTCCAGTTTTAGTCAATACAAAGTCTTTACATTTTAGTCTTTACTTTTAGTCACAACGGAGGGCATTTTTTGACTGTCCGACAGCTCACCACTAACATTTCAGTCCCGTGTCGTCTCGTTAACGAAAACCAAACACACGTGTCATCAGTTTTTATTATTAACGATCTATGTTTAGCTTGTCTAGTCTTTGTCATGGAAAAAAGATTGTTTATGAACATTTTCCATAAACGAAATTAACACTGGTAAGTAGGTAAATTCTACCAACGTGACTTGCCATCTTCAGCTTATTAAAAATGTATGAAAGTCCCACTGATTGTCTTAATTTCAAGATTAACAAATAATTCAGAAAGAGCTGTTAAGCTCGCTCTTTAAAATTTCAGTTTTATTTGTATTTTTTTGCACTGATTTGCAGCATCGGCAAAATTCTATGTTGAACATGAACACAAACATTTTGCCCTGAACATAGTGAAGGGAAAAAAAGCAAAGCTTTGTGATTTAGGATCCAAAAAGTACTTTTCCACCTGAATCGGTCATACTAAACTTTCATTCAAAAAGATAAACATTTGAAACTTTTTCACTTTTCCTTTCAGCAGAGGTAGATGTCCCACCCGTTTTCACAGGACTGGTGTGCCATATCAGTAGCTGGGCGTATTGCTGTTCACTTCTTTCTCTCCGTTTGAAGTCAATAAACTATGAAGGATGACTCATTTGAAGCTAATGCTGTATTGAATCTACCCCATTTGAATCTAATGTGTTTCAAAGCATGTGTCCTTTGAAGTCGATACTCGTCCCCCTCGGAGGCCACACTTCTCAAAGACAGTCCTCTCTGAAGTCAATGCGTGTCCCATTTGGAAGTCGATGCTTGTTAAAGGATGGATGGTAAAGGAGCGTTGAATGCGTGCCTGAATAATAGTCTTCTGGTTGGTCACTTCCTAAACACTGGTTACGGACTGCGCTTTTGGTTCTTTCAAATGTGAATCGTTTCCCCGTCTATATGTTGGCTTTGCTATTTAGCGTTATGGTTAAGCTAACTTGATGTTTGTGTGCATGCGTGTGTTTGTACACGTGTATGTTGAGCAGCTTGAATGACAGGATTCCTGTGGTGGAGATCCTGGCAGGAAGCATGTATGCTTCTAACTGTTACAGTATTCAGCATACATTATACATTGTGCAAGAGATAATGGAGAAGAAGAATCATCCTTTCATGAGAATAATAATATCATATTAATGTATAGTGATATTTGACCCATTAAGACTGTATATGTATATGTATGTATTAAGACATACTTTACAAATACGCACATTCTGCAAGGACAGCAAAGGTGCAATATGCATTCCTGTTTTCCTGTGATAAACAGTTGCTTACTTCTGTGTATGTTATCCTCAAGATATGTTTTCTATGCAACTGTTAGCCTTTTGTTAGAAATAAAACTGGCTCTGAATCATTTTTTAATGCTATTAGATGTGTTAAGAAAGTCTGAACATCAGAAATACTGCATGTGATTTGATATAAAGATGCTTTATTTCAAGTTCATGAGTTACTGCTCTGCCAAACCAGAAAGGACTTCCAGTTCTACTTTTATTGTCTACTTGTTTTATTGTCATTAAAGATATAATGATGATGTCTGTTAAGTCACTATCTATCACCGAATGAGGTAACACAGTGATGATTGAGCCTATGGCCCACTGATGAAAGCCTCTGCATTTGCAGCATTACGGACTGAGTGTCTGGTGCAACTTTTGAGGAATAAATCACAAGCGGCAGCCAGTTAGTGACGCGTTTTCCATCACCCAGCAGTGGTTGGTCTGCCAGAGAGGGTAGGTGGAGCTAAGCGGCTGCTTTTCCGGTCCCTGCAAGTGTGTGTGAGTAAACAGTAATCTACTATGGCTGAACAAACAAGTAAAAGATCGTTTTCTGTCTTATTGAAGGAGAGGACAGTGGATAGTGTCACTGGGGAAGAGAGTGGGGATGACTTGGGCAAAGGGTGCTGCATCAGGGACTGAGCCTCTGTACGTGGATGTGGATGTGCGACTTGACCACACAGCTAAACTGCTGCACCAACTTTTTGATTTAAGTACTTTATTTTTACATTCTGAATCGCAGCTGTTGCAATGTGTTTTTCAACACTTTGCAATTCAACAAACCATAAACCTTTTGAAAAATGCTCCTTGTTAGCGTACGGCAAACATTCTTCCTGCACTGAGAGGTTGATGAGTCTTGACACTTCAGGCCCAATGATGAAATATGCAGGAAACCATTGTTGCATTCTGTTATTAAGCCCTGTACATTGCAGAGTAAGTGTGTTAGACAACTCTCTGGAGCCTTTTAAGTAGTTGAAGCTTTTAAAATAGTTCTGTAGCACTGCGAGGTCTGCAGATGTGCAACTGGAAACCAGTTTCTGCAGTTATTTCATGTGTGAATGTGTCTGTGTGTTAATGTAGATCTGTTTCGTCAAGAGTCTGTATTTTGTGCGCATATGTGTGTTTGTGTGCCGTGCTTTTTATCCCAATGCCCTCCCATCTCCTCCATCAGCCCTGACATGCACTCGTTTCAAGAGGGAGATAAAAAATGTTTTCTTTAGAATCACTATCTTCCTTCCAGACAGGTGCTCTCTGCCCTTTATGTGGATATGACTCACAGACATGCACGCATGCATCCCAGACTACCTCGGAGGGTGCATTAGCACAGGTCTGCTATTAAGTTAAGTGTTTTTGCCAGTGAGAATTTTGAAGAATGAATACGGTTAATTGCCGGTTTGTTAAGGAAACCGCCAATTTATTTGCACACAGCTGTAACAGTGATCAGAGCAGGAAGCAGCAGACACTCAGAGGTAAAAGCAGAGGCAGGCGATAAAAAATAGACATGAGGGGGGGATAAATGGCAGATGAATAAAACACTGCCTAGGAGGATAAGTTCTATGTAGTTTGGGGATGTTTTTTTTCTCTCTTTCTCATCATCACTCACAACACCTACCATCACACCCCTACACGCAGACACGAAACTCTTCTCGCCCTTTGATTGCACACACCGTGCCTGCATATCTGTTCTGACATTCCGGTATTTTCGGGACAAGGTGGTTAAAAGATAGCGGAGAGTAAGGGAGGGAAAGACACCAGACAGACCGATAAAGAGAGCCAGACAGACAGGTAGGTATAAAAGGGGAAAAAAGAGAGATTGTAATAAATTGTATTGCAGAAAGGTATATGCCTTATCCTTCCACATCTTCACCACAGCTTCTTCTTCAGAGGGAAAAGCAGCAAGAAAAACATGTTTTCCCAAGGTAATTTTCCCGGATGCTTCTTAGCAAGTGTTATTTTCTAAGCGAGAACAAGTGAATTAAAGGAAAACAACAAAGACAACAGAAGCATCCTCGCAGTAAACAATCATCTGATTCTGCGTCCCAGCAGACCGGAGTCTTGCTCCTCCCTTGTGTCGGCTTTGACGGTGGCCATTTGAAAACAAACAAATCTATTTTGCCTTTTGTGCGTTCTGATGCTCCTCTGAGATTAGCTGGATCGCTGTGTGTTTTAGTGTTTTGTACCCGCTGCCCCTAAAATGCCATCCTGTCTTGTTTAGGCTCTCTTCTTTTTTTTTTTTTGTCAATAAACAGTAGAATACACATTTAAGTAAAAAAAAAAAAAAAAAATGCGGTCCTTAGATGCTTCTATTAATTCTCCTTTAATTCCAAAGTGAGGCACATTGCATGCAAACTACAACTCATTACTGAGAAATACTAAATTGGCTTTTTAATTCCCCAACAGGGGAGGTAACTGACAACATTTCGGTACATATTTCATCTGCATTTGTATAGAAGTACAAAGTTAGTCCCAGAGGTTTATAGTTTTAGAATCACACACATAGCCTGAAATACACACATGCACAAACAGGACTCTATGGACATACAATGATGGAGAGATGCCAGAGTGAGGGAGCTGCACATGGACCCCCCAAAGGCCCCGAGCAGTTGGGGGATTTGGTGCCTTACTAAAGGGCAACAGTTGCAGGAAAGGAACTGACACCTTTCCAGCTACCAGCCCCAATGCCAGCCCTCAAGTCCATACCGGGGCTTGAACCGCCACCCTCTGGTTCCCAAGCCAAGTCCTTAAAAAAGTTTATAAGGAATAGCACCTACACAATGGGCCACATGCAACAACAGTCTCTTAAATTTCTGTTAAGAGAAAAAATAAGAGAAGTCAACGCCAGATGCACCAAACGTTCTTAACCATACCAATCTGCTCTTACCCAGGTGAGCTGAATGATAAATCCCACTTGATCTCAAATTTGGGGGCACATGGTTGATTTTCTGTAATTAGCATAGGTAACGCCCCTTAAAGACTATATAAGTGCAAATCAGGCACAAGAAGAAGAAATGCACCGAAAAAGAAGAAGAAGAACTACAGCCGTAGCGAAATCAAAGTACTTTCAAATCAACTTAAACAAAGTAAACATGTGATCTTCCAGAGTGTTAGTACCGTCGTTATAGGTGCATCAAAAATGCAGCAATGGCAAAAGATCTGTGATGCTGTGACTGCAGTGTCGGCCGAGGGTAGCACGGTTACTGAAATAAAAAAAAAAGTGATTTGATATGAAGATGGAAGCAAAAAAGCGTATTGTTCAATGGCAATCTGAAACGGCTTAGCAGCCATTCATCCGTCTCATTAAATAGATTTGTGCGATCTCTCAAAGTGCGCTCCCTGCGTAAGGCCTGGATGGCCAAAGCATCGAACAGCAGTATGTATGCCACTCAGAAGCAGAAAGCACACAAGCATCCAGGGGTTTTTATAGTGTTCATTGGGAACAATTAACCACTAGTATCTCTTCAGCCCTAAAAATGAATTAATCCAATCATTAAATTTCCCTAAAAACATATAATAATCTAAATTTGACTATATGATGCATTTTTTATGTTTCATAGTTTTACTTATATTTACGTGCATTGGACAAACAATTTGTGGACTGTGAAAACCAGAGTGTTTTTTTCTTATCTTGGTAAGAGTGCTCTCTACCAATCTTAAAATTTGAAAAAAAAATGAGAAAACACTGGTGAATCCCAGAAACCAATGGATACAAACAAAATGTAAAACAAAAATCGTCGCTAAGATAAGAAGAGAAAATGTGTTCGTATATTGCTTCTTGCACGAGGTTGTGTTTGCTATTCTGACCAGCTCTGCGTTTCATGAATAGTGACCCCATCACTACTTCTGTAAGTCTTCTCATGTGCTCCATTTGCTAGAGAAACATTTTAGCAATGCATTAACTCTTATCACTACTACACTAGGCTCTATTTTCACATTGGTGCAGAATGGGGAATGCAATTTGCCACGAGGAGGAGTGGTAAGGCAGATGGTTAATACATAGCAATCCAGCAGCATCCTGCAATCCTGATGATAAGAATGAGTGCACTTCATGTAGTCCCGCAGAAACAGACTAGTTTTGTTGGTCCTCTTTTCCCCACTTTTATCCTGCTTAATTTGTCCTACTATCCCACTTTTTGAACCAGTTGACATTGTGTTGACCCAGTCAAAAGAGTTTTGTTCCAGCTCTGACATCAACTCCAGGCCGTCATAGTAAGGTTTCATGACTCTTACCAGCGCTGAGATCCAGGACAGTTGGTATAACTGTACAGACAGCCTTAACTTTAATCTGGTGACTGTCTCGGCAGCCGTCTGAAGGCAGCAGGTATCTGTTCCGACTGCACTCTCTAACTGGAGTCATGATGTGCACTGTGCACTGTGAAAAACACAATTATAGGAAACACAGCAGATCCACAAGTTAACTTTTATGCAACAGGCACCAAACTGTTGCAAAAATAACCTCAGAACTGTGCTTGCGCAGAGGACATTACCATAACCATATCAAAGCAATGACACAGATTAACAGTCACACAGTGTCTGTCTTGCTTTAATCTGTATGAACACACCTTCTCTGTGAAATCCCCTGCCTACTTCCCCTCCGTGTCTTTTGTATTCTAGTTTCCTCCTCTCTGTGTCTAAGTTACACAAATCCGATTCCAAAATTCCAGCATTGTCTGGCCAGCAGCTGTTACCTAGCAGAGAGACCAGTAATTATGAGTAAGTGCTTGCTGCTTCTTATCAATAGCTGTAATTATAGGGGAGAGTCTTGAGTCGGGGTGTGTGGAAATCACTCCTCTTCTGAGCTGCAGTGACACTCTAGTGCATCTCCATCTTCTGTTACTGAGCCTCACACATTAAAAAGAAACCCACAGGGAGGGAGGCAACTCTGACTGTCGCAGGTTGGGTAAGTTGAGGCATCCATCGTAAGTGCTCCTGTGACAGATCAATTAGAAACAGCCGTTAAAAGACTTTCAGGCTCAGCAGCAGGTTGGGAGGTTTATGACTTTAACACCTGATTATTTTCCTATAAAGTCAACCTAATGGCATGCAAATCATTACAAACTATAATCATTAGTACGATATAATTACCAACTATCCGCCAAAGCAGCCGTAGTGAGCAGTAATCCATAGTTTGCAATTTGTCAGAACGATCATTACCACAAATGGGAACAATATATGATAAACTAATAAACATGTCGCGCCTTAATTGTTGTGGGATCTGAGTCACGACCTTAACGCTCCTCTCAGGAGATTCACTGACGGTGCAGACCCATACCTCTCTGTCCTTTAGGTTTGTGTGACAGTAGGCACAGAGAAATCATGTACAAAAACATCATTTGACAACAGTGGTAATTTGAGCCGAAGCATACTAAATTGTGTTGTAGTTATCTAATCTTTGCCATCAGCAGTTTGTAGCACAACACAGAAATCAATACCTTGGCTGCAAGTGAAGTTAGTATAGAGTCTCTGCAGCAGAGGAGTTTGCATTCACTCCTTAACTCCTCCAGATGGAGATGGAGATAGTGTGACAGTGATGAATAGTGTGACTAGTCTCACAAACTACCTGACAAATTTCCATTATTTGAGGCGACGCTTTAGAAACTCTCCGTCACCATTCCTCATTAGTACATTACGTGTGGGACACGTTGTTATCGTAGCAGATCTAACAGGGTTGTACGAGGACAGCACACGGCTTTTTCTCTCCTTCAACAGTTGGTTTAAAGATGTCAGGTGGACAGGTTAGTATAAGGCGACATCTCTATCCAGCTCCCGGGCTTTTATATTTAAGTTGTATCCTCCCATTTGTTTTGTTCAGGTTTGTTGATGCATTTACTGTACATTCCAAATCAAAGTAAGCATGTTTGTAAGTGAAAGTAGAGCTGGCCTTTCCCCAACAGACCTAAAACTGGCTGTTATTAACAAGCTGAACTGTTTTTTGGAAGGAAAAAGGTTCTCATGGTTGTTAAATCAAGAGCACCCAGGTGTAAGAGGGCTTTCAGGAACCAATGCACACACATGTGTTTGCATGTGTTTGGCTTTTATATGTGAGAAGCTGATGTTCTGTTTTCCAATAAAACTTCTGGGAACTGTGGATTGTTTGACAGAAACAGTAATTTTACCACGCAGAACGCGGTTTTCGGTTCTGAACTTACGTGTGTTACGAAGAGGCAGCGATAGACCAGCAAGTCAAGTTGTTAATGGAGTCTGGTGGCTTTGAAGAGAGCGATCAACAACGTTATGTGTCGGGCCCCGGTAGTTGCAGCCCAGCTCTCTTTCTTCTCTCTTCTGTTTTGACGCAATGCATGATACTTTGATCTGACTGGCCTGTTTTTGGTGCGATGCATTTGATTGATGTCTGGTCCAAGCCAAGTTTTCTTTCTGGCTCGCAATATCCGTAGATAAATATTTTACTCAACAATGGATGGATGAACAAATGTTGCAAATTACTTTACTTCATTTAAAACATACTTAAGTAAAAGTAAAATTACTGACTTTGAAAAAGTACATGAAAAAGCTACTTCCACCTCTGGTTGCAGGACACTTCCTCCAGATGCCTGTAAATGGCTTTTATTTACATCAAGTACAGAATGGCCTTTATTAGAAACAAGCCTTTATTGTGTGTCCCTTTTGTGCAGCATATCTTATTACATGTTAGTGATGGGGCCTTGTTTGCTTTGTTGGTGTGTCAAAATGCGATGTGGCAGTTCAAGAGGAACAATACCTTTATTTCCTTAGAAGGCTTTTATTGTGAAAGATCTGCACAAAGTTATCATTGCTGCTTAGTATTGTAATAAGCTAATGTTCAATGAATTTAGGCAAGGAAAACTACAGTTTATCACAACTTGCGAGTTCATTTAGTTTACGTAGGTAATCAGTTCTATTAGTAATGATAACATTGTACTCGGTAATTACTGTGATCCCTGAATGTGGCAGCACTGCAGAATAGATTCAATAGGGCAACAAACACAAGAAGCCAGACAATCAGACACATTTAAATAAAGCCAACAGGTTTGTATAAGTTAGTTTTAAGAAATACATTTTCAATAAATAAATAAATATGATTGCGGCACTCCTGATGGATTGTTTTCTGCTTTACAGTAAAAAGCCTGATCCTTTTTCATCCCGATTGATTTAGAGTTATATACATATCCCTTCACATAAATATTTCATGGCGTCAGAAATCCAGAATTAATCCACACATTTGACTGCACTGGAACACAATAAAACCCTGCAGGTTATGCCAGTGTGAGGCTGCGCTGTGTGAAGATAGGCTGACTAAACAAAACAGAGAGAAATCAAGGGGAAATTTTTTTTCTCCCTCTCTCTCTCTTTCTCTCTCTCTATCTCTCTGTCTGCCTCCCTCTTACTCTTGTGGAACTTGAAAAACTTGGAACATATTGTGTATCTTGAGTGTGTGAGTGTGTATGTCTGTGTCAGTGTCCGTGTGTGTTCTGGCTGGTAGACCATTCGACAGAGGTTGTGTGTAATCCCTATTGTTGCTGAAATGCCACCGCTGTTATTAGGGAAGATTTATGTGCTGTGCCCAGGGATGGAGTCAGAATGCCAGCTTGGGTGTGTGTGTGTGTGTGTGTGTGTGTGTTATTAATACATTGCACTTGGGGATAGAGTCACAATGCCAGAATGAATTCATGTTTATGAGTCATTGTCAGATGCGGCCAACATTTTTACACTAATAATTGATTTATGGACCTGAATAGCACACGGCCAATTTATCTTTGTGCTGATCTTGTGTACCCTTTCAGCGGACACAACTGAGGGAATGGATGAATGGATGGCATGCATAAAAGATGAGGATGATATGTTGGAACTGATGTCATGAGAGCAAGAGCTCTATTATAACGGTTTGCAATGTTTTTCATTGTAAATAAAGTCATATAAAGATGCTGTTTAAAATAAAATGTACACAGAGTCTGCAGAAAACATTACTCTTAGACAAGATTCAAAAGCTTCAAAATATCCACAAATTAGTTCGTATTAAAGTCCAGACTTGACACATAGGATATGACGAATGGTGACACATGAACCGCCTCCAGCCACAACTCCTGGCGCCTGTCTGTTTATACATCATGTTTCTGCTTCCTTCTATCATCACATGAGTTAGAAAACCAAGAGGTGAAGCCGAGGGCAACATGGTCAGCCTCCAGGCGATGGCCAAAAATCTACCACACTTTATTCGGCTGCTTGTTGGCAAGGTCAATTCATCTGTCAATCAAAATACTGATTCCTGATGTCGATGTCGTGAAAGAGACAAAATGATGTGAAGAGTGCTCCCAGCATTTTTACCCCTCAAATCCAGAAGTGGCAAAGTGACCACTTATCCAAATTTAATCATCAGGTGTTTTTTCCTTTTTATGACAAATATTCCACAGTATTGTGGGTTTTTCCCTGGCTTTGTAGTGCTCACACAATTAAAAACCAAACAAAACCAGCACCGTGATTTACCACAGATGAATAATGAAGACAGAAATCAGTGTTTTCTCTACGGTTAATGTCTTCCAGCTTCCTCTTAAATGGTTAAGTCTACATCGGCCCGTCTATTATCTCAGCATGACGCACAAATACAACAATTGAAGGTGCCATTAAGGACTCACACCCGTGTTACAGATACGATCGCTTACTTTTACTCATTATAAACACATAAACTGAACTAAACTGGAAATCATTGGCAGGATGTCGCCAGCATTGATGACGGAAAGGATGAAGGAACGGTCACAGTGTCCTCTGCACAAGATCTTTTGATTACTAACTACGTATGTCACTTCATCATCTTCTTTGTTCCTTTTCTGGGTGTGTGTGTGTGTGTACGTCGGACTCTGCCTGCCCTTGTATGTTACTGCACATCTGAATCACGTTTGCCTGTGTGTTCGTGACAGTGTTTAAGTGGCATTGTCAGGTCACATATGCAGTTCACTCAAGGACGGCACCGATGAATAAGGTGCAGCAATGTCATCTTGAACCCTTCAAGAGGAGAGAAGATGGGAGGACAAGCGATATGAGGAGAAATGAGACAAAGGGGAATGAGAGAGGCTGACAAGAAAGGATAGGAAGGGAGGATGATAAGAGCAGAGGAGGCTGGAAGGAGATTAAATGAGGCAAAAGGACAGCCAGGGGTTAGAAGGTTACAATGATTTCCACAAACTAATGGCTGGAAGCAGCAGTCATTCAGATACTCTCCGTTCTGCTTGTCAGACAACTTTTTATTTGTCATTCTTCTTTCCCTTTTGCCTTTATGTCTTGAATCTCAAGTTGACCTGTTGTGTCCTGCTTATTTCTGGGCCTCTCTTTCGCTCTCTCTCTCCATCACTCAGACAAGCGTTCCTTCTCCTATACAGTCACGTCACAATTGTTAACCTTCTTGAATCCTTTGCCCTTCCTTCTCTCTAACCTGTTGTTTTTTTTCTCCTTCCTCTTCTTGTCCCTTCCCCTCCTCGTCCTTCTCTACATCAGCTCTGTGCTGTCATAGCATGTTGATACAGCTGTCTGCTGCATCAAGGTTTCAGCTGGTTGAGCAGCTTCAGTCTTGTCAACAGAACAAATAGGTCTTCATTTGGCCAAATAAACCCTTCAGCTAACAGTTTTACTACTGTTCTTAATACTCACAGCAGTTGGTCCTTCTTCCGTCGTCTCTACAAAAAAATGCAAAATAGTTCAGATACAATGTTTATTCCAACCCTCAAATTAAACCCACAGGAGTGTTTCCTAAGTGACTCCCCTTCCGAGCCTTCTTTTCTACTTAACTAACTTAAAAAAAAGTCGCAAAAACTTCAAACGATGTGGAGCTACACCAAATGGGAACAATCTGGTTCAGTATGGCAGGATAGTGTTAAAATGTTTCAGAAGGCCCTATTGAGTGTCACAGCTTCCAATTACTCTTCCTTAATAGAAAAAGAGTTTCTTTTCACAGTGTTGCCTTGCTGATATGATATGTTGATACATACCTGTACATGTCAAATCAAGAAGTTTGTGGATATTTCCATTGCACATTCAAGACCAATCTTCCAAATAATTATAAAAATATATATATATTATTAAAATATATAATTTTGATGAATCCATTATTTTTCAAGGCTTCCTCACACAATACTCTGGGAAGATGAGCACTTGATCTGTGGCCTAAAAAAAGTTCATTTCCTGTTCTCACCCTCAAATTCCACAGGATCCATCTCCAGCGCCTTCCGTGTGCCCGTCAATGATCGTGATTCCACAGCATGCGTCGCGCTCTCTCTCTGGCGCGTCCCAGAAGCGCCTCTCCGCTCTGCTCCGCTATAAGATATGCGCCAAGTCTATTTTTGACGGAGGCCGCTTCAAACACACGTCAAGCTGAACGGAGGAGATCGTTCCAAACAGGAAGTCACACACGACACAGACTCCTGTTTTTTTCTGTTTATTTTAAGATCAACACACTGAAATCTTGAAAAAAGAACACTTTTAATTAAGTAGTGTACTCAGCCATGGTAGAAGCACAAAAATCACAGAATGTTTTCCAAATGAGCAGATAATCAACCTTGGATGTGCAAGCTGAAATGTTGTGTGTTGCTCTGTTTAACATTGATGTTGTCGCATGATTTCGCAATTCTCGCGCGAAAATGTAGTTCTCCAGCGATCTTGTGACCTCGCGAATCCAGCTGCTTGGGCCAGCACTCTGCTGTGCTGCGAATCAGACACACTTCCTGTGGGCGAGGGCTCGCGCCATCTGACGGACCAGAAACGCGGCACAGACGGAGCACGCCAGACACGGATCCTGTGGGATTGAAAGGTGTAGTATCAGGCAGCAAAGGGACTCTGTGGTTATAGCTGCCACCTGAAGCAGATGGTTTCATGTTCCTCCTGTGTCTTCATCTCTACTTGTCGTTTAGGTCTCCTTCCACAATCCAGAAACATGCATGTTATTTGAAACTTGGGGTGTTTTCACACCTGACACCTTTGATCGAGACTTTCGAACTTCACTCCAAGAGTCTGGTCCGTTTGGACAGGTGAAGATGCATTCAAACTCAGGTGTGGCCATGTTCCGCCAGAAAAGATGGGACTCGGTCCGTTTCCAAACGAAACGTGATGCGGTTTGATTCAGGTGAGAACATAAACAGACTTAAAAGTAGGACCTAATATAGGAAGCAAACCAAAACACTACATTGTGGATGCGGTGAGGGCTGTAATAGAAATATGGGCTGACCAAACAATTTCACAAATGCAAGTAAAAGTAAAAAAAATACTTGTCTTGTTCTCTCTTTGTTTATTTCAGGGAGCTTTCCTATGTGGAAATTCTGACCAGTTTTGTACCACATCAGAACTTTTGGTCCGCTGGTAAAAGCTGCCGTATGAACACAAACCAAACTCGAGGTAAAATGCAACATTGTAACAATTTGGTCTTTAATTCGGATCAAATAAGCAGACTTTAAGTGTGAAAGCACCCTAAGGCCTGCTCGTGAATACAAGTGTGAATAGCTGAATGTGTATATTGCTGCCTTTTGCTCGATATTGTTTGAGCATGATGAAACATTCAGTAGTTAAGTACTTAGTGTGCTCACATGATTGGGTTGCTATACAGTTTTTAGGAGCTAATAATAAGATTTTTTTTGGTCAACTGACTTTAAGTTGTGTCAAATTCAGTTTTCAGGCAAATGCAAATTAACAGCTGGGTTGGCTGATCTCTACACACATATAATATTTACATAAGGAGAACGTATATGCAGACATATAGCTTGATTTACATAACAACAAAGACAAAGATATGTTTTAGCTTATTACTTTATAGGTGAGCGTGTTTGACCTATAAGCAGTCTCTCTCCACATGTTAAACAGGCGAATCAGTGGAACTCAAACAGACAGGTCCATCTCTTTTATCTTGTCTTTAATGTCCCTCTTTGTTCCTCACTTCAATCTATCACTTTGATTTATTTCATCTTTGCCACTGTACTTTTTTTTTTTTTGTTCTGAGTCTTTGCCTAGAATATGCATAGATGCATAATTTGGAGATTCAGTCTCCAAAGGACCTTATAAACACGCACAAACATCCACACACAAACAGAGAGAAACTGCATAAATCCCCCAGTATTTACCCACAGTAACACTGGGCAAATAGAGTGCACTGTGGATTCTGTGTCAGTAAGTTGCTTATGGCTTTGAGTCTAATTCATCATTTGAAGTCAATAATCCACATCGGCCCAAGTTTTTTTTAACAAAAGGTCATTGTAGATTGTTCCAAGCACAAACTAAACAGATGTAAACATACGCACTTTTCTCAATATAAATACGAGTACTGAATACAGATACACAATGTAGCTGACAAGGACAGTACAAACAATCTCACACACTTTCAGATCAGAGAGTCATGCTTACAAGTTTGCAGCTTCTAATCTTTAATATCGCCGTCCACCTTCATGGCTGAATGTCTCCTCTGTCACACTGACAACAATGAAGCTTAGCGTTCTGTTAGAGGTAAGACAGCCATTAGATCTGCGTTAAATGTTGCTTTCACTACAACAGAAGACAGTGAAAAGTGTAACTGGTACCTTGTAGTTGAACCACTTTCAAGTTCAAGTGATGCATGTTGCACACTTTAAGCTTGTGAGAGTTGATGTAAAAGCCTGGAAACACAGAAATGGGGCAGAAATGTGCATCAACACACAGGCTCGTAAGTCTCAGTCTGACTTCAAGAAGACTTGGTTTCACTACTTGTTTAGGTTATCAAGGGTAGAATGACGTGCAAATAGGTGCCCAGTTTTTATGGCTAGGACCAATTATGAAATGATTGATTAATTAAAGGTAAAGTCAAAGCCATAGCTGACCTTTTAAACTTTAATAAATCTTAAGCTTGCCCTGACGTTAATGGCACGGTGACTCACAGGGATATTTTCAGACAGGCAAAATTCAGTGTCAAACATGAGGGAAGTTTCCTCCTCATTTAGTTTAACTGAAGCTGGCGACTGTCTGTCCTCCTGGTTCAAATGGCAAATTAAAGCAGCAGATTTCGACAGCTGTAGCCCATTAATATTAGTTCAGTGAGTTGTCAAAATCAACCAAATGAATCTCTTTGATCTCAGTTAATTCTGTAAGCTTAATTTTTTTTTGGAAAGGCGGGGTCGTCTGTGTGGTTGTTCAAAAAGACCAAAAGAGTTGAGACAATGACGTCATGTTAAACCTCTTTCATGCGTACACTCCACTCCTCAACATTTTGTCTGGGTGCATGTTGGAACACAAATGACCAAATGTATCCACCCCATAGACTGTATAAAAAGATAGACGACATGACAGCTCCCTAAAAGTGAAGCCAAAATATTTTGAGCGCCCCCTGCTGCCTGGCTCCATGATCAATTCCGGATTAGCAGAGTACAGGACGAACGGCAAGAGGAAACTTAACTAAAAGAATCACTACAGTCATTGAAGTTTTTAGATCAGTGAACGTCTGCTTCAGACCGACACAAAGAAGCTGTTCTGCTGTTAAATATGCACACGTGTGGGATCCTTGCTGGGTTTCTTTCAGTAATTTAAGTGTCTGTTTTGGTTAGCGGAAGTGGCTACATTCCGGCTCCACCTGCCGAACTCTACTGTGCAGCTCTGGCTCCAAATTACGTCACCATCGCAAGATGGAAGTGCTTATCATGGGGGCTATTTTGGCATCAGTTTCATACAATGAAAGCACATGGAGACGTGTCATCCATCTTAATGTACAGTCATTGATTCAGCCTGACATTAAGTGGACTTTTTCCTGCTATTGCCCAAATAAAGGTCTGTGCAGAGTCCAAGTGTTCCGATGTGTGAACGCAGCAGGTAATAATCAGGAACATTCACTGCAGGTGGGTGTGTTGATGATGTAGTTCACTTTGAGCACCATTTTACGCTTTATACCCTCTGACTGTCGCCTCAGTTGCTTATTATTCTGTTTATCTTTTCGACTATTGCATTTGTCTTGCATATTGTATTGTGTGTATACATTTTCTCACACATATTGTGGTGATATTAACCCAGAAATAGTTGGAATTCTCCTCCTCCTCATCCTCCTACAACTGCACATTGTGAGAGTTCAAATTTTCAAGAAAAAGAAAGTTATCATGAATATAAAAAATACTTGTAAACATTTATGTTTGCACTAGTGGTTAGCGCTGTGCCTCACAGCTAGAAGGTCCCTGGTTTGGATGTAGTGGGCCTTTCTGTGAGGAGTTTGCATGTTCTCCATGTGCATGTGTGGGTTCCCTCCAGGTACTCCAGCTTCCTGCCACCGTCCAAAGACATGCTCGTTAAGTAAATTGGTGACTCTAAGTTGGCAGTAGGTGTGACTGTGAAAGGTTGTCAGTGTCTATGTGTCAGCCCTGTGATTGACTGGCGATCAGTCCAGGGTGTACCACGCCTCTCGCCCAATGACAGCTGAGATAGGCTCCAGCCCCCCAGCGACCCTGAACAGGATAAGCAGTATAGACAGTGGATCGCTACATTGCAAATTCATCCCACATGGTTTTGATGTTGCTAATGCCAATGGAATTGCATAGTTCAATAACTGCGCTCACTGTTTTTCTGTGATATTCAAACTAATTATATCTGATAGCTTACAGAGCTAAACAAATACGTGTTTCAAACTTGACTTGTTCAGGTGTCAGGATGCATGGTGTCTTTAAAAGGCAAAAAGCAAGACATTGATTTGAAGTAATTTTCCTTTGAAAGGGGCCTATATTGTTTCCCTGTTGGGCATAGTCTGCAATTAGTTTTTCATTCCACACTCTTCAGGATGTCAATATATAACTTTTGTGGCACAGCAGTAGGCTAATACATCAAACTGAATATCCAATACCCTCAAGTGTATATATCAGTGGGGAAGTGTCTTGCTGAGACATCCCTTTCTACCTAACTGTGCTTTCTTTCCTAACTTGATCTCTTCCCACTCCCCTCATCTCCCTTCTCTTTTTGATCCCCTTCAACACCAGTCACAGCTTTTTCTTCCAAGCTAATTCCTCTAACTATATGTGCCATTGTTCAAGAAAATCCTGTTTTTGTTTTATTTTATTTCAAACACTTCTTTTTTCATTATTTCTTGCTCCTTACCCCGCCTGCCACTCACCTTTTTTCTCTTCTTTCTGCTCCCTCCTTTTCTCCCAGTCCCCCGGCTCACCTCTCCAAATGACAGCCCATTCTCCCATGACAGCTCCGGGGCCATTCTGTCATCCCCTGTGTGTGTGAGTGTGTGCGTGTATGTGTATGTGTGTGGTGTTGTATCTGTATTTCTGTCTTTGTGTGTGTGCCCACGTGACCTCTCAGAATCCACTCTGAGTAATAGATTGGGACGTTTCTTATTGAATTTATTTAGACTCCTTCCGATTTGAATCTCAAAATAAAATTACAACCCATCCTCACGGCGGTGTTGCTGCATTTGTGCATGCGTGTGAGTGTTTTGTTGTGCCATGTGACAGATTTCTCACAGGGTACAGGGTTGCCTGGCTTGGGTTGAATTACATCATCCGTGACAAGGCATAACATTTCCGCTCCTCTCCTTCTTTCTTCCTGCTCTCCTCCTTCTGCTTTCATCTCAGGGAACAACACGTTGGGCAAATGCTTGCATCCATTGTAGTCGATGACAGATCTTATACTCTGTGTATTAAAGATCAAAAGTACGTGTTTATTTTTAAATGCCTATCTAATTTCTTTTTACAAATGAAAATGGAAGTCATTTGAATTGAGGCGCTAACAAATTAGCACATGCTTGCAGTGTTTTGCTTGTGTCTAAAAGATTCACCGCATTCCAAGACACTGCCAAACGAGCTCTGCCGCGACTCAGAATATGCCAAACAGAGATCAGCATTCCTTTCTCAGCCAAAACCGAAGTAAGATTTAGGAACCCAAACTCACCGATGATGTCCCCGACAGCTATTTGTAACCTTGGGTTGTGTTGTTAAAGCTTAATAATCCGCTCTGACAAATATTTGAGGGCTGGGACGGCGAGGGACTGCGGGTATGTTGCCAAGGTTTTGAAGGGGAAGTAGATTATTTTGAAGATGCCAGAAAAAGACAAATACTCCCCCTTTGATTTTGGAAGAGAGTCAAGATAATTTGGAGAGAGAATCACCCATGACATTTGGACTGAGAACACAATGAATATTTGTCCAAGCTGAATATATACTGAGGGGCTCATTGGACACCCTTTCATAATAAATGTTTCAACTAAAAAAGGATCAGGTTTGAATGTCAGAGTTTTTTGAGTTCTTTGGCCGGCGGGAAATCGGTAAGCATTTTTCTAACATTTTAAAGATGGAACAAATTATATAATAACTAATCAACTTGTCAATGAAAATGATCATTATCTGCAGCCCTGCATTGACCTTAACTCTTGCCTGCAATGGGAGCTAAATGGCAGCATCAGAGAAAAACTGCAGTGAACTTTGACCTCATGTGTCAGCAGAAATTTTTCATTGTCTCTAATAACTCCAGCCAAATTTACTGTCCTCACTTAAAATTACTTATTGGCTTGTTAGTCCATGCTGTGGCCTGTGTGAGTGCTAAGTGTGTGTGAGTATTTGGGAAGAAAATTTATCGTTTACAAGGCTCCATATATGATCGTACAAAAAGTGACTCGAATATCTAACGCGGTGACATTAGGGTAAAGTGATTGGTTTGTGTGCATTTGTGTGAGACTCTCACACGGTATGCATACTGTGTTGGTGTCTCGGGAGTAAAAGTGAGCTTTACGAGGACATGAGTAACAACAGAACTTTATAGAGCATATTTTACTGGGAACAGTAAAACTCATGACCGCTTCACACGTTGTTTGCTGCTCCACTGACTTATTGTTGTGTTCGTGTGCGCAAAGGTCGGAAGAAGGGGGAAGTCATCTCTTCCATACTTTCCCCAAAAGTGTATGATTCTTATTATTTTAGATAATATGCACATTTAGGAAAATCAGATGCTCAAGCCTAATTGCTCATTAGGGAGTGTTTTCTGTACAACTTCTCTCAGTCTTTCTTGGTCCATCGCCTTCTCCTCTTCCACCCAACAGCTGATGATTTACTGTGATTTTACCCTTATCATTTATATATGCCTTTATCTTCCTTATAAAGTCACAGCCAGAGAGATACTGCACATAGAGGAAAGCTGAGAGACAGGAAATGTGAGGAGTATTGAGTGGGAATGACATGCAGCAAAGGTCCGAAGGCGGAGTCAAACCCTGCGGCCTCTGCCTCAAGGACTGTAGCCTCTGCAGATGGGGCCTGCTTTACCAACTGAGCTAAAGCAGCGCCCAAATCATTCTTTCCTTTTAACACATCTTTTTTTATACTTCTCAATAATTTACATCACATTAGACAACACAGTACACAAATAAACAGGCTGTTTGTTTAAAATAATACACGTGATTTCCATTTTCTGCAGATACGTGGTCACTTTAGTCTCTGATAATGAGCAGGCGGCTTGCTGCCCCTTGTTCTCATGCTCTTTCACTTCTCTCTTTCTCATGCAGAGCAAATCCAAACTAATGACTCCACAACAGCTGACTCACCTGGAGACGCGCATCTTCAGAGAGACGCTCAGAGGCACGGAATACGAAAATATAGGTCAGACATTTGATGAGCCTCAAAAAGTTCTTATTTTAGGGACGTTCTTGCAAAAGACAGATAGAGACAGACAGACAGATTGACAAGCACACCAACACACACTCACACTTTTATGTAATAATGCCTTCAATCAGGGCCAGGGAAGAGCAAGGGAACCTTTTCAAATTTAAATTTGGGCCTGGGGCAACATTTCTAACGTGGCACACAGAGGATTCTGACTAAGAAGGAAGAGTCCTCACATACGGGGTCACCCTCTCAGACATTCTGTGTTCACGCTCGTCCGTACCTTTGCACATATACGCGGATAAACACATCGCACTGCTCAGCGCTTTATGTTTACCCTGTGAAACGCTGATACAAATAAACTGCACACACATGTACTGCAAGCGCACATCCGCACACAAACACACTCTTCTAATGGTTTAAGTGCTGAAAGGTGAGCAGCATCTCACTGAACTATCCTTTTATTGATCCATTTGAGAGCTGAATTATTAAATCTAAAAGGTGAGCAAACTGCCTGCTACACTGTCTCTCTCTCTCACCATCTTCCTCACACAAACACACAAACTGTCGCTCACTCAACCACCCCGCGTATAGCGCAGACCTTCCTCTCAGCGCACATAAAGGACACCTGAGGATAAAGTTGTTATATTTTTCACTTTCATTTCGCTTGATCTTCCCAGAGTCTCTGTCAGCTGATACCTTGCGGACAATTTAATGTCAGAGGAAATGTTATGAGAAAGAGAGCCGTAATAGCACCGAGGCTCAATAGCGCGCTTATGGCCATGCAGTTATCTGTATAATCATGTTATTTCCGGCAGTGATTAATATGATGTAGATGATTTTCTTATTACTGTTTTAAGGGGTTATTCAATCTCGGAGGAAAGTTGAAGGTTTATCGTGCAGGGCAATGATAAAAACTGGGCAATGAAGGAAATTTACTCAGCTAAAATTAACGATAGGTTTGCCAGCAATGATGATCTATTGAGAACTTTTAATGGATACATAAATAACCCCATTACTGATCCAGTACTGATTTGTATATGGAATTCTTTAGCATGTAATAGTAGCAAAATTGTAAAGGCAAATCCTGATCTAAGTATTGCAAAAATCCTGTTTGTGAGAAACTTTTGTAACTTTATTTTTCAAAAAGTGAGACACCACTATGAAATACAACTAGCAGATCAAACTAACAGATGTAAATACGTTGACATGAATACATTGACAATAAACAAACCATATACATCATAAAACAAAGAGTAGGACAATACAGACAACTGATAACCAAATGTTGCCTTATGTCTTTTCAGTATTACCTATAACTCCATTTACTGTAAGAATGACTGAAGTTTCTATGTGTTCATTCAGTTAATGATGTATAGTTATGATAATTATAATATTAGCATTATTATTATTGTTATTTTACTTTGTTTGCCTCTCTATTTTCCATATAGGTTTCCCATTTTGCCCACAGTATTTTACCCTTTCTTGAATTCCCTCTAATTTTGTAAGTTAAGTTTTCCATTTCTTTAACTTGTTCCATCAGTTCTCTCCATTTAGCTACCCCTGGACTGACTTTCTGAAGCCAGTTTTTAGTTATAAGTTTAAGTGCAGTTACTCTCATTATTCTAATGAGGTATTTGTCATCAGAATTCATTGTTCCCTCAGGGAATCTGCCTAAGAGAGTAAAATCATGGTTAATTATTAAGTCGGTTTTTAAGACATTCCTAATTTCATCACAAATAAGTGACCTGTATATTGCTTAGGCGGGGTAAGACCAGAAAATGTGGCTGTAGTTTTCGTGGTTTTCCCCACACTCTCTCCAGCAAGATGAGGCCAATGATTGTTGAAACTTTGCTTGTTGAATAGGTGTCATGAAATATCTAATTTGGAATTTCAATGCATACTCCCGCCAAAACTGAGATGCTGTTGTTTTGTGTGCCGACAGACAAACTTTTTCCCATTCAGACTGAGGTATTGTAAAATCAAGTTAATCTTACCATCTTGTTTTTTCTCTCAAATCCTCTTTGTTATTATTCTCTTCTAGGATACTATACAAGGCTGAGACATGATGTTTGAGGCTACAACTATTATTATTATTATTATTATTATTATTATTAAACTATTATTAGTGTTAAGGCATGTAGATCTGTGAACTTTTTTTTCTTTATATCATTCTCTATGTAGCTTCTTACTTGTAGGTATCTAAAAAAGTGAGAGTGCGGCAAGTCATATTTCTTCTGTAGCATTTTGAATTGCATAATTCCTTTATCATCAATTAAAATAAATTGACAAGCCTTTCTGATTCCAAGTTTTAAAAGCACCTTCATCTTTGTTTGGGATAAATTTTGGATCTCGTATTTTTTCTCTCAATAACAGTGTTTCGTTATGAATATTTAGATCCTTTATTACTTTGTTCCAGGCTTTGAGTGTGTTTTGGAAGCACTTGTTGTCTATTTTCAACTGTAGCTTTGAATCAAGAAATGGCAAGGTTTTTCCATGTGAGAAACTTTTACTTAACTAGAAAAATGGAATAAGTGAAAATGGATGTTCCTACAATTTAAATGAGCTGGAAGAAGAACAGCTGCCACTGGAGCGCGGTTAAGACCATCTATTTAAGTTCTCAGTTCTGAGCAGCAGCGTGGATGGCGTGAATACTTGCTAGACTATGTTAGAAGTGCACATTTTTTGGGGGGAGTGATGTGTACCATTGTGACCATTTGTCTGGTGATAAGGCAGTCTGGAGAAGGATGCCCATGCCAGGAGGGAGGTCAAGGCACCAACTCATTCCTCTTCCTAGACACTTCCATTTATCAGGCCTGACTGCATGCATCACACACCCTCAAGGTAGAGCTTTGTGCATGTGCGCGTGTCTGCGTGGCTGCAGAGCGGGCGGAAGACCCACAGAGATGAGTAGAATTATGTGCATGGGAGAGACAGATGGATACACTGACAGAAACTTTATAGGTACACCCAGTGGATGTGGAATTTCCAAATGATGTCCACTTATTTTGCAATCCTATTTAACCCAGAGGATTTGCATAACTGCTACTTTAACCTTAATTATCAATCTTTTACACGGCTGTGTTAAATACCTGATTCTAATTGGTTAATCACAGCATTCCGAGGTCTGCTATTTCTCGTTAACAGACCGTTGCTATGAAGAACAGACCGTTGCTAGGGATTCAGCTCTAATCACACAATCTAGTACTAACTGTAATATCAATCTGCCAAATAAAGCCCAGTTACCGGTCTGTTTACATTTGGAAGAAAAGAAAAGAAACGAAAACAGCGGAGAGAAAGCAATAAAGGCTGAATGATGCAAAAACTGTAGGCTTCAACAGTGAAGTCTACAAAACTGAAGACGGCACATGAAGCAAACATTAAACGGAAGACAGTACAAATACGGTAGTGTTTAAAGACGGTGAATGGAAAAGAAAATGTCAACGGACTCTGACATTGATGGGACAGAAAACTTCAATAAAGTGCTACGCTGCTTCCTGTGGTCCTGTTCAACTTGTCTTACTTCACTGTCAGAGGAAGTGATTCCATTTAATATGAGTAATAACAGCTTGGCTAGCTCATTTTAAGAAGGCTAGAGTTAACCGTTGCTGTGGACACAGCTCTCACTGGACTATTTTTAAAAGGAGCACAGAAATATAATCTTTTTTAAATAAATAAAATGTCTAAATCTATATTTGTTGTCAAGTTATTGTTTTTGCAAGTAAAGAGCCGTGTAATAAGCGGGATAATGTATAGTGAGCAAGTTGTTAGAGAGGTCTTGTCTCTTGAAGGGCTTACTTAAAGGTATAATAAGTAGGATTTTTCCTTGCATTTTGTCAACAACACATTCAAACTGGGCCCCTCCTCCTGGGCACTTCGTCACCAGAAGCTCACTCTCACTATCTTGTGCGAAAATACGCCCACCCTGCTGAGCTAACATCGACAGCATCATGGTTACCTTTGCACTAGCATGCTAACCGCCGGTTAGCTTGTCAGACGGTTAGGCGCCTACCTGTCCAACAGAAAGAAGGCAAACTCTGCATTGCTGTTTCGCCATGTTCACCAGTCTGAATGGGGCCCAGTTGCTAATTTGAACCACTCCCACACTCACCTATACGCTGTGATTGGCTCAGGGAACCACAACAGCGCCCCTCCTGAAAACGTCCTGTGCAAAGCAAAACAACAGAATAGATGCAAAGGGTAGGGTCTCACAAGGGTCTGCACACACACTCACCACATGTATAGAGGCCCATAAGCGATGATTTCTATTATATTTGTAAAAGTCTATATTTAATTTTTTTAGGAAAAACCTACTTATTATACCTTTAATTCAATAAATCTTTACGTAGAGGCATTTTGTCAGTGACAGATAAATGGAATGTAAAAGCAGAAAGATATTCTAAAAAGGATAACACTGAGAAAAGGAAACCAGTGGTAATATAGCAGCTGAAGGTAGCTGCATCGCCTGGCAGGTTTGCTTTGTCATTGCCATTTTCCAATTTTGAGGTAAATCGGTGACTCTAAATTGCTTGTAGGTGTGAATGTGTGTGTTGATGGTTGTCTGTCTCTAACTGTCAGCCCTGTGATTGACTGACGATCTGTCCAGGGAGTACCTGACCTGTCGCACAATGACAGCTGGGATCGGCTCCAGCCTCCCAGTGACCCTTAACAGGATAAGCGGTAGAGATAATGGGTGGATGGATGGATGGACCACAGTCTGTCAAACTACAGTTAAGACTTGCAAAAGCAAACAGCCTTGAAATAAAGCATTATATTAATATAATTAATAATATTCTGGAACTTTTTGTGAGTATTTATAATGCAGGGCAGTCTGAACCTGATGAATAAGAGCCGTGCAACCAATGCAACAAACAAGATGTGTACACTGTGCACTTACAGTTTGTTAAGTATTGATGGTGGGACGACCCTGAGGTTGTCCTGATCTGTGGGTGCGTCTGAGTTACTCATCCTGTGTTGCTTTCAGTTTCACTGCAGGTGGGGAGAAGGCCGGAGTCGTCAAGACGGATTCAACACACCTTATCTCACCTGACCTGAACTTTCAGTTTTCAATCTAATTTTACACACACTTCATGATACAGTCATCCATACAATCTTCAAATTACTGATAATACAGATGTACATGTTTGTTGGTTACTTTGTTATTTGGCCAAATAAATCTTTAAAAGGTGAATAGTTTGTGTGCTTCCTCTTTTGTTGTAAGGAGGAGCCAATCTGTAACAATGGTGCAGGCAAAAGGAGCATCTGATTTGACAGGGAAAAGTTGACATTTAGTTTACAGTACAGCTTTTCTAAGATTTATTTTTCCCATTATGTCTTGTCACCTTAAATCCACTTTACAATGCTCAACACAGTGTCCACAGTATGTAAACATAGTTCTCCAACACATGAAAATGATCTGTTACTATCTGAAGTATGACCAAAAGTCATAGCAGCTGCTTGCATCCAACTTAAAATAGCTTTTTTTCAGTACTGTTTCATGTAGTTTCATGATGACGCTAAAAGAGGATGCAAGAGTAACCATTCAGCAAAAAGATAGCATGAAAGTGACTGTAAATCTGTCAGTTTGTGTCACTTTGGAATCTTCGTCATGGCATAATAACCTTTGTGTTGCATGATACGACAGCAACCAAAAGGGCATCCATCCAAGTCTATTTCAACGTTTTATGTCTTCAACCACATGCAATACTGGATGTAAGATGTAAGTACATGAAGTACTACACACTTTGCATGCGATGCCCTCTCTTACACGCATATTTGTATTAATGTAAGATTCATTGCCTCCAAAGAAAGACGATCCATTTTGTGGATTTATCACTGAAGCATTCAGAGTTTTAAACTGTTGAAAAAGGGAAACATTGTGATTACAATGACAGCCTCTGGATCATCAGACTATCAGATCATTATAGCAAATAGATGAGGCTGTCATATAGAATTCCCACTGAAGAACCTTTCACTGCTGAAGTGGAGTGAAATCGGCTTGTAGATGAGAGCGTCATAGTGTGAACAATTAAATCCTGATGCATCCTCTGCATATTTAACTGTCAGCAACAGCAACAGTTGTTGTAAACACACGCACACACACACACACACACACACACACACACTCAGAGATAGAGAGATCAGTGGGTGTAACATATAAGCAATTAAATCCTTGACATGGAACATCTAGAGGTGTCTCTCACACATACTTACATTCCAATGATTGAACCTCCACTTTTAGGACATGCAGGAGACAGATCAGATCTTTTCACTTGCAGCAGCTTTGTTTTTTTTTTTTGTTTTTTTTGTATGTCAGTCGTGTATGCTACATCGAGGCAGCCAGGCCTGAACCTGTGACAGCAGCACAGTTGGTTGAGCACCTAGAGCTGCCAAGCTGTCAGTTTGATGTCTGAATTACAGTGCACACACATCTGCACTAGTCTGCCCACAGTTAATCTCAACATCTGTAGGTGTAGCTGGCCACAGTTGACTTAATAGGAAGACATAAGGTGTAAAGTAAACATGGCTGATATGAAATGCCGGGTGTTTTTCTTTCCAAAAAAGGGGGGGGGGAAATGGTATTATATTACAAGTCTAGAATACCCAATTAAGACTTATGGGTGTCTTCTAATTCCTGAAAACTGTATGCCTATGACATTGTTTTGGTGAAACAGTCCTTTCACTGTTCTAAATGATTGCGTTGGCAATTGGCATTTGTCTGTATCTAAAATAAACACCAAAGCAGCAGTGATGCCAGCTTCCATTTACAATTCATGCATAAAGCTAACATCTAATTACAACAATGTTGGACATTTATTTGAACCTTTTTGCAGAATATGCTTTCGTGACTTGGGTGCAGTTGAAGAGAGAAAAACGGAAAAGTGAAGAAGGAGAAACTTTTAACTCTTGCTACTAAAGTAGTCCTTTAGTGCCCCATCCACTGAACACAACGAATTGGCGCATCCCATTGCCTCTCACTACTGAAGGCAGCGGCGAACAGCAAAGTGTCATTGCTATCTTCCACCCAACCTAGTCGTCATTTGAGAATGTACACAGCATGACTCTTTTCATTTTCGTTTCTGTTGGGCAGTGGGATCGCTTCACTGGCTTTAACATCAATCCGTGATTTGACATGTATCGTACAGTAACCTATGTTTTTTTCAGCGTGTTCGAGGACACAGTTGAAAGAAATAAGTTGAATATGCTGGTCGGGGTCCAACTTATAAGAATGACTAAATCCACTGTGTAAATAGCAACAAGCCTGCCTGCAGGCACACCGGGCTCTTAAAGGGAATGAGAGCTGACACTCTGATTGGTTTGAATCATGTTATGCTGAAAACACGCCTACGAATAATTCAGGGACTTAAGCCAACCTCTTTGCACCTCGGTTTGCACCCAGATTGTGCGCTGTCTAACTAGCAAAAGTGCGTCAGACATGCCCTAAATCACTTTAGACTGTGCGCCTTTCACTGTCTAAATAGGACCCTTAATGTTAAATTGAAAACAATGGCATGGCTGGTTAGCTGGCTAATTCTGTTGTTAGACATATTGTCAGTATACCTTATATCAACCATACACAATGTTTTTAACTATGAATCTTGCTAGCATACTTACATAGCATACATTACATTACATACTTACATAGCATACATTACATACATAGCTTTTCACTGTTAGTGTTTCATGAGCTCAGTGGACTACAAATATCTCCCGTTGCTAAGTCATAGTTAAGATCTGTCCTATATACTGGAGTAGTTTCCATTGTATAGAACTGTTTGGGATTTAAATGATTTGACCCATCTTCAGCAAGTTATAATGGCAGATGTGTTTATTACCAGGAATTTTAGACACAGTGGAGGCTAGAACTGTCTGACATGCAGAGGATGGTTGTATTCCAGCCTGTAGTTTTAATAAGGAAATAAACTAAGCTAAGATAATGAACATGGTAGAGATATCTGCTTAACATCGGCATGTAAGCATTGTCATTGTGAACATGTAGAATGCTGTTAGCATTTAGCCCAAAGCAATGCTGTGCCCATGGTCTATAGTCTCACAGGCCTATGGCTGTTGAGTCTTTGTTTTGTTTCTTTAATGTTTAAAAAACTGTCAGTTATTACAATTTGTTTTCCACATAACCACAGCTCAACTGGAAATCCATCCTGCCAACCCTCCAGATTTCCAACTCCCACAGCTGATATTTCCCATGGCATTTGTATGGGCATGAACTCCTGTCTTTTATAAAATGGGTACATGAGAGCTTCAAAATGTATAAATAACATCAATCTCTGAATTGCACGTATTAAATCTGCGTGTTCTTCTGGGTGGATTGAGAGCTCTTCTGTAAAAGAGTCTCTTTTCAGGAGTAGCTCCGCTCTTGTGTGCGCATGATAAGGGCTTGGCTCCAATGACTGTTTCAATTCAAAATTCATAATTTGTAATGTCATTCACACATTATCCATTCAGCCCAGAATGATCTGGATAGGAGGCAGCACATCCAAAAGCCTCTTGTGGTAATTCTACGGATAGAAATTCAGGTACATTAGCAAAAAATAACCCTGAACAGGACGAGCAGTAGAGAGGATGGATGGACTGGTAAAAGGGTAAATGGAAACAGAAGATGATGAGGTGCAATAAAAGCCTCCAGCTGGAATTAAACGGGGGATGTTGCAATATTTTTCTCACAAATAAGGACGCCCACTGCTTTAGCATTTGATAAAGGCGCAACCACTTCACTTTACAGACAATCTGGGGTTGTGGAGTGCTGATTCACAGTGTTCTGACCTCTACAGCCTGAACTGATTACCACTTGCAGAGTTAAAGGATTGACTCACCCACATCACATAAAAAAGATATTTCTGGAGATAACTTTCATGCCCCAAATATTTTGAAACATCCATCTTACAGATTTTGTACGCAGACATTGAAACTTCTTTCAGAGTCTGAGGATTGTCTAGGGTACAGAGGACATTGCATCTGGAAAGATACACTACACTGTTGAGGTTTTCAAATGTAATTTTACAGTGCTTTGAGCAGCACAAACAAAATTCACTTCTTCTCAATTGCATTGGGAAATCATGGCACAGAAAATGACTGTGTAGCCCAGAACCACAAGAGACTATTGGCAAAAAGCTCACCGGTCCCAATGCAAGCGCCAGGCACCCCACGTCTAGACTATTCATGTTAAGGACAATCATATACAGGGACAACAATATTCTTGGATTATCTAATATGTTTTAGCCCATTGATACACTGGATACACTGTATCTCCTAAAAGCTCAACAGGAAAGCCCAACAAAATCCTGCACAAGTTTGCCACAGCAATGGCACAAACCAAGTGGTGCTAGAATAAAGGCTCTGCAGATATCATCGGTGGTGGTAGCGAAGACCAGACAGGATTGCATCGCGGGGTGAAGGGATATTCCGAGTACATGAGTTAGTGACCAAACGGGTCAAGTAAACTCAGTAAATAGTAAACACCATAAAAGAATCTGAGCAAACTGAAGGGAAATGTTTTTGGTTTTTTTGTTATCCATGTCCGACATCTCTCCTCTTTTTGGCTTTGGAAAAGCGGAAAAAAGTTCACCCCCCTCTAAACTTTGAGGATATCTGCTGTCGGATATTGCAGATTCCTTTTGCACACCATTTCGGCATTTCTCCTTGTTCTGAAAGCTTGGCAGGACCTCCCACGCCTAGTTACGGTTGCTAACATATGATTGGACAGCGCCCTTTCAAGGGAGGGGCTTAGCGAAGGATCAATGTTGGAAAATGCGAATTTCATTTGGGATTTTGGTTGAGTGGCCCTTTGAGAACGCAGGTGTGTTCCATACCATTTACGGCCAGTATCTTAGGTTACGGAGGCCATTTCCAAGCATAAACTTTAAAGGCATTCTTGAAAACTTTACTTGGAATCTGCACCTCACTTTACCTGCCAAGAGGCACCACGAGAAAAGAGTCTGAAAGTTTGAACAAAGTTTTTACCCATAAATCATGTGCCTGGGATGTACTGCAGTCCTCATAGAGGTAAACTTTCCTTCTGAGTGGCAAAATTTGGAAGATAGTGTGGTACATTTTTACTTAACACAATCATACAAGTAGTGTTTTGACATTTACCTTCCACAATAGTGAAATTAGTGTACATTTGCAGGCTTTGTGATGATGTTTGTTCTCCTGTGCCAAGAGGGAAATAGTTTCCCCTCAGCAAGCGTTACGGAGAGGAAGTTGTACATAATGATTGTGTAATCCACACACCTATCATTACCAGGTTTCCCAGCACTGATAAAACACAAGCACGCTCGCATACACACATATACACACACAACACAATCCGCCTGGACTCCCACCGATTCCTCTGGGCCTGATCACCTGCACTCCACAACATCCGATAACATTAACATGCTCTCAGTATTCATTCCCCCCAACTGTGTGTGTGTGTGCATTTTTTCTTATCCCTCTTTCCTCTTTCCCTTCCTTTGTTATTTTTTTTTGCCCCTCAGTAGTGAGGAGGAGAAACATTCTGAGGGCAGAATTACCATGGAGATGCACTCAGCCTAGTCAAAGGCCCAACAGTGGTATAAGCCTGATAGGATCTGTGGTACTTCATCACACGCTGACAAATACACACAAATTGGCACTTGCATGTAGGCCTGTGTAAACGAACGCACAAACACACACACACACACACACACACACACATAAACAATCACAAACCCACACACTCCCACAAATGCATGTTTACACACATACAATGACTGATTGTTCTTCCCTTATCTGATGTTTCAGCCAATGGTTTATTTCTATTCCTCGGCCAGGGAATTGTCTCCAGAATGCTCGCAGTGAGAAAACTCATTCCGATGATCTGGGTCAGATAGAGGCACTTCCATCGGCCACAGACAATTCCGGCTCGAAAACGACGACAGAACTTTAAAGAGAGAACGAGAGGGAGGGAGGGAGGGACTGCCTTGAGACAAGATGCACCAACGATGATAAAACAAGGGAGCTGAAATCCACCCAGCGGTCTGTCAGACAGATAAAATATTGCTCTCTGTGTGTCCCTGGAATGAATATTCACAATCTGAACTCTTTACATGCTCAGCTCCATCAAATGTGTAAAGCTGTGGGCCCATACACACCCATTTCTCCTTTTGTTATGTCGAACTATAAATTGCTGCGTGCCTCTCGTAAATCCATGGAACACCACTTGGAGGGAAATGGTTTCTGTTTTCTCTGGTAGCACTTTGGCTTTGGGGAAATTGGTTTGCAAACAAAGACATGCATCAAAAAATACCTAGCTATTCCAAGTGTAAGGAATGGCTGTTTTTCTTTTTTATCACATCCCCTGTGTGTGTGTAAACTTTGCCGAAGACACACGGGGGAATACCACTCAAAGCGAGGCAAATTGCGGTTTTATGTAATACGATGCATCACAAACAAATACGCAAATCAATACACATTAGACCCAAGGTCACGTTTACCAGCAAAAGAAAAAAAAAATCTGGTGCCTTTCCTGTGAATTTTGATGCAGCCATCTGCCAGACAGTTTACATCACCAGTGTTTATCATGCTGGTAGAACTCAAGGTGGTGTGAGGGAATATGTACAGCATCTGTGCTCTCTCTCATACAGACAGACAAGGTAAACAGAGGTGAAGTCTCAGGAACAAATTAGACGATTGAAATTTTCAATCCATCCTAACAAAAGATGTCAAATCTCAGCAAAGAATAAGACGTGCACAAATTGCCATCTGCATCAGGGTGCCTGCACAAACAGCGCATTAGGTTTAAATCAACACACAAAAAAAGGAGACATTGTAGATGTCATGCCATACATTTCAAACACTTGCGATGTTATCAGAATGGCTCATATCAAATCGATCGGGATGGTTCGGATTGAATCTAAAAAAGTCTCCACATTACCAGATAATCTATACTGACAATCAGTTCAGAGCAAGCCTCTGATCAAGATTTCCCCTCCAGCCGTCAGGGTGAGCAAATCTGTTGTAAATTGGCTTCGTAATCCTCAAGTGTGTCCTTACATTTATTGATTGCATCTACAGTATCATATCCAGCGCAGTCAAACATGGGAGAAAGGGAAGCAGATGATGGTGGAGATGGTGACATAGACTGAGATACAGAATATAGGTTGTGCATTAGAGGTGTTGCACAACAGCAATCAATACATTGCATATGACCTGTCAACCAACCCTGCCATTAGTGAACATCATAAAGACATTGCAGATTAACAAAGACGGGACCAGACCAATCATTTTAGTCAATTGATCTGATTAGAGGGTGTAATCCTTTGATCCCTCCCACCTTGACGCTTTCTTCTGTTATTCAAATTCTGCTTCCTCACACATTTCATTTGACCCCTTCTGCTATCCTTCTGCTATCCTACATCTCCTCCATTTACCACTGACTTGTCCGGTTTCTATAATTAATACAATCTACAGATCCTTGCCTATAAAACAGCAACAACAACGGCTCCTGCCTACCTGAAAACCCTCATCCAGGTCTACACTGCCTCCCACCTACTACGCTCTGCCAATGAAAGACGCCTGGTGCTCCCATCACAGCAGTCACTAACTAGAATCTTCTCCTCAGTAGTTCCTCGGTGGTGGAATGAGTTAAAGTCCATTCGGCCCACAGAGTCCCTTTCCACCTTTAAGAAAAAGCTAAAGACCCAGCTCTTTCATGATATTGACCTTGTTGATGATGTTGATGGTTTGAAAAGAAAACTATGCCTTACGCCCTGTGCACTGCCTGTCGGCACAAGTGTCTGATCGCACTTGAAGCAGTTTGTTGGCACTTACTGACTTTGTTTCCTCCTGTCTTGATCGTTGCTTGTGCTGTATTAACTCTCAGATGATCGCAGCTTTGGACAAAAGCGTCTGCTAAATTAAAGCGTAACATTGCAACATCCTAATGTACTAGTAAATGAAAGGGTTAGGCTTTTGTTCCCAGAATATAGTACGACTGTGTCCTGTGTCCCACAACCTTAATTGTTTCCAGTGTAAATGTGCTTAATAAGTTGTCTGGTTTGCTAACGACTGTAAATAAAGAGTCTGTAGACCATTTCTATGCACACGTGTGAATGCAGGGCAGACCAGGAGTGTGTTCCACTTTAATTAATAGCTCCTTATCTTTGGAGGTTGGCCCAATGTGAGACAAAACCACACACTGCTCTCCTTGTCCCTGCTGTCTCTGTCAGGGGAGGAATCTGGAAACCAGCCACTGGGCATCAGACGAAAAGGAAGTGTGTGCGTGTGTGTGTGTATGTGTGTTGTAGGAGGGAGAGAGAGATGTAGAGCCGCAATAAGGGTGTATAATGACTGTGGTGATGGTGTGTTTCAGTTTATTGTGTTGGTGTTATTATTTCAGAGTGTATGTTTATGAGACGTATCACGTCAAGGACACTATAGCCACAGGTGAGCATTACACTACTACCACAGTATGATAAAAGCACAGACAATCTACTAACATCAGCTACTTACATCCATCCATTCGCTATACTGCTTCTGATAAGCATATGCCTTTAATAAGATTTTTTGTCAAGAACTTTTAACCTTATTACATAATTAACTCTAAGAAGTGACTGAAACTTTGCACGCATACAAAAACCACTTGCAAAAAAAGACTTTGGCCAGATTCAAATTAAAGATGACATGGCCCTTTCCTCAAATGCCACATGCCTTTATCCATTAGTTCAGTGATTCTCTGACAACGTTTGGAAAATGTAGTAGGCGGAACTATGTTTTGACGTCGGACAACCCGGACTCATTTTCGGGTGGCACAGTACACAAACGCGTTGCCCTCGCATATGTCAATGATTTTGTGAAAAGCACATAACATGTAGGTCGAGGGGGGGCCTGGACATTTTTCTTTCTCCAAGGGGGGGCTTGACAGAAAAAGTTTAAGAACCACTGCATTAGTTCAACACTTTGGGAAATACACTTTCAGTCAATCTGTTTAGTAAATACACAATGAGGCCAGAGCCAGCAACTGGTTGGTTGAGATTAGCTGGAAACGTCCAGCCTGTTCCTGACAAGGAAGTTTAAAGCAACAATTCAGCAGGGGGCTATGAAGTGGGCTATTACCTTGCTTGGAATATTATCCTCCCGGAGGCTGCTGGTGCTCCAAGTAACTACTCCCAGAAGTATTCCACCATGTGACCTCAACAAATGACAATCAAACAAATAAGATGTAAGATGTCTATCAGTGAGTTCTAAGGAGCTTGAACAGTTCAAACAGAGCAAGGCTAGCTGTTTTACCCTGTTCCTGGTCTTTGTGGTAAGCTAAGCTAATCAGCTGGTAGCTGCACTGTAGCGCTAAATGTAGCAGTCTGATATGAGAGTTGTATTAAGCTTTTGATATCTATCACTATTATTTCCATAGCTCCTTGAAACCGCTCCCAATAAACAATAGAATAAAAAACTCCATTCATCATAGAATATTGTTGCTATAAATAGAGCAGCATGCTCTTCCTCTTCACTACATTTACTGCTCTTAATGTTAAACGATCAGCCATTGTGTGTACCTTTGCTTGTCTTGTTGCTGTAGCGTCTCATCCTCTATCGCATTTTGTGTTGTTAAATGTGTGCAGTAAATAAAGACGTATCGGTGTTTCAACATCAACGAACTCACATCCATGAGACAGCTGACTTGCTAAACTTAAAGAAGGTGCTAATTTGCTGAGCGAGTTGGAAAGAGAAAGGCTGCAGGAGGCCTAAAGGGGAGAAGTGTGCATTAAAGTGATGTACTTTATGATGCTAAATGGAGAAGGGAGACTGTCAGTCTCCAGCCAGGCCGCTTGATGGAAATGACACTTGGGTTTTATTGTAGTCCTAAAAGAGAAGTTTGGTCTCTTAAATCATTCATCGTGGAAGCTGTTTTAAAACTTTGGGGATTGCTACCTGACTTTTGCGGTGGATTTATGTCTTTTGAAGAAATACAGGTGAGTTTGAGGACATATCCAGGTGCATGTCCTGCTCGATGATTTATGTTGACAAATAGTCTAAAGTAAGTTTGTCTGTCTGCAGTCTTAAAGAAATGTGTATTCCAAATTTCCAACTCAATATCCATGTGCTGGATTCTCTACTTCCCTACTTAAAAGGGCTTCCTATTTTGCTTCAGTCCCTCTCAATGATCACATTCTTCTTTATCACTATCAACTAAATCCTAACCTGCACTTCGTCTTGGATCAGCTTCTTTATTCTCTCAACTTCAGATTTATTTTTCATGGAAATATTTCCTTAAGTTTAGATGTTGTTAGTACTTTTTAAATCTACTTCGAGCTTTCTTTGTCAGAGAATTCATGCAAAATAGTGCATAAAGTTCCAGTTGTCAAAAGCACAGTCCTCAGATGAAGAATTACACTTTGCTTTCAATATTTTTCTCAGCCTTTCTGTTGTATTGAGTCAGGTCAGCTTTCCTTTTTCTTCACTTCCTTCACGTCTGAGGATTTACTTTGCCACACAGGAAGAGCTGTAAAAGAGGATACTGTGCTCTTTGGGAGCTGTGCAAAGTTCTTAGTAAGTACAACATGTAGCCTAAAAGATTTGGTGAGTTGTAACTTTTGGTTAAATTCTGTAACATGTGTAGTCGTGTTAATTATTTAAGTTGAGCTAGCAGCATGGCTGTGAAGCGTAATGTCTGGCTGTTCAGCAGTCAGTCCATCACTTTGTTCCGGAAAGAAATATCTAGTGTTTGATGGATTGCCAGTGCAGATATCAGTGTTGCCAAGAGGATAATAGCTAGACTGGATATACATTACAATATATGTAATTCAATTCAAACTAGTCAAAATGAACACTTCAGATATTCACAACATTATTCTTCCTGTCCAGAATGACATTCTGGAAATCTGCAATAGAATTTCTTTTTAGGAAAAACTCCCATGTAAGATATCTAAAATCCAGTTGTTACTTGTCATAGTTTTAATTTTGAATATCCAAAATTAAAAATAATTCCAGATAGTGAAAGTGCACTGTGGACTCGCTTTAGTATGGCCATCTTGAAAGTATAGTCGCTTTTTGCATCCTCAAAATAGCAACACGCCACCTGTGCGCCTGACTACACCTCATCTTAAGACCAACACACCCATGTGCGCTGACTTGGGCGCAAGTTTATTTCCTATTTCTAGTGGGAGCTGGGTGTGAAAATGACAACTGCGTCAGTTGGAAAATAGCAATAACTTGTACACTGCGTGCAGAGGTGCTTTAACATCATCAGATCAAAACATTTTGGATTATGATTTCGTGAAGTTTCCCATCTTATTTGACATATAATTGACATTAGTGATGTATTCTTTCAGAATGGAAACATGAATTTCAAAAATATTTTGAATATTTCATGGATGAACCTCGACTGTGAAGAGCGGAGGATGCAAGCCAGGAGACACCCAGCAAATATGTGTCAAGAGGTCTGAGTGTTGTGCCCCTGATTACTTGCATAAAAACAGACCTATTTGAGGTGTTATTTTTTTGTATTTCTCTAATTTGTACTGTATTTTTAGAGCTATCTGCCACTGCAATTTCTTTCGGGATTAATACAGTTTTATCTTATTATGATTTGGATTATGATCAGCTTTACATTAGCATATTAGCATTGTCATTGTAAGCATTCTTGCATGCTAATGTTAGCTTTTGCTCATTGTGCTTCTGTGCCTTAAATCTGCTCGCCTGGCTGCAGTGTCCGAATACTGTACGGATATTTCATCTATTAAATCCATGAACATTTTTAATGGGTGTTTTTTTATCAAGGGTGATATACTGATAAAGGTTATTAAACCGAGGAATGAGAAATGACAACATGTAATGATTCACGCAGAATTTTATTTGGACAATATTGTGTGCCACCTTACCTCTGGGCCCAAAGGAAAGGTTTCAAAATCATTATTTTTTTGTGTTTGGTAAAACTTGAGTGAGGTCATCTTTCTTCCAACTGGTCTTTTAACTTATTTAAAGCCAGAAGTTGACTTTGAGGCATTTGGAAAACATTGAAGGATCTAATAAGTTATGGATGTATGACAACAATAATGTTAACACATATATGTAGAATATAACATGAGGTCTAAAAGAAAGACAGTATATCAGCCAAAGGTCAGGCGCAGTGAGAGAACACAGCACCACTGGAGCATGTCGGGTTTCAATGAATGCACAGCATTTCTTTTGTTTCTCCTCCATTTATCATGCTTATGTGACCCTGACTGCAGATTAATGTGCATAACTCCACACCGCTACTCTCACAGAAAATTCAAACCGTGCCAGGTCCTCACAGGGAAATCTGTGACTATTTAAATGTGATCCAACAAGTTGAATGGCTGGCATCTGGTATAATACATTATAACCTAACTGGGTGTGTGGAAAACATCTTCAAATTCAGTTCATGAAGCAATCCTTTTGTCGTGTAAACAGGCTCATGCGTGTCTTGACCCATTGGGAAACTGTATGTCAAGCAATTTTAAGCCCTGATATACTGTAAGCTTCAACTGATGACACTTCATTTTCACATCTCACATTTATTCTGTCTTACGAAGTCAAATGTATCACAAAGAAAGGCAAAGCAATACTAAGCAAAATATAACTAGTAAGTAATAGGATACACAACGTTATGTGAGCTTAATCACGCTCTTAAGAATCGACTGTTCCAGGTTCACGGACAAGTGATGCTGCAGCAGATTTAATCAAGAGTCCAGCAGCAGGGTTTGGGGAAATGTTCTTAATCTACAGCTTTTATAGACTTTTCCCTTTGTCCGTTCAGCTTGTGTGTGGTTTCCGTACACACTGTACAGACAGACAATTACTGGATCACGGCCAAACGAGTAAGCTTTAAGGCCTGACTTGTGTTCAGCGATCAGGATACTGTGATATAGTGAATGACTTCTGTAGAGGAGTGAGTATTTTCATTTAAAGGTCTTTTTACTCTTTATTTACTGTGTTCTTTATGTGTGTATGTTTTTCTAGGCTGTGGTGTCCAGTGCATCGGGTGTGTGTGTGTGTGTGTGTGTGTGTGCGTGTATGTGTGTGGGTGGGTGGTTGTGGGTGTGTGTGGATTCTGGCACAGTTGTACTGTTAGCACAGCTGTCCAATCCAAAGAGACACAGGAGGCGGGACACAGGTGTCACATCCACAGCAAACTACATCCATAATTATTGGACAGTGTTTACCTCATTTGCAGTGTGTTGCGTGTGTGTTTGTGTGTGTGTGTGTGTGTGTGTGTGTGTGTGTGTGTGTGTGTGGGTTTAGGAAATCAGTGAGCAGAGAGTTCAGTCAGTTTAAGTTACCAAAAAGAACATGTGCCTGTTGAAAGAGTAACAGGGAAGAGACCAGAGGAATCACGAGACACCAAAGAAATGCTCAAGCAGAAAAAAACATGCCTTGATGACTAAAGACTTGTGACTAGAGGAATAAAAAGTAATGGCAATATCATAATTACCCCGGAGTCAACATGATTACTGCCCCTTCGAGGGTTGGAGGTCCCATCCCGATGACATGATTATTACTTCAGGGGCTGTTTGTGTCCCTTCCCAGTCATAGCTACCGATTCCAGGGACATTTATTACTGATGCTCCAGACGCTGACTTTACCTCCAGAGGGGAGGTAGGAACTGTGGTTTGTCATAGGGCAACAGCCCACAGGGCAGACTGTGTTCCTCCGTATTATCATTATTATAGGCCGTTGTCCTTGTGATGTTTATGAGCATGTGTCCCCAGAGGCCTTTGATGAGGCATTTGATGTAGATAAAGGTCATAATCCAGCAACGTTATAGAAATCACTTCTTCCTCGAGAGTTGGAAGGGATGTATTCAGTTGTTTTGCTTTTTGTTACATTTTCTACATGCATCTTTTCATCTTTTCCTGTTCAGGGTCGCGGGTTGCTGGAGCCTATCCCAGCTGTCATTGGGCGAGAGGCGGGGTACACCCTGGACTGATCGCCAGTCAATCACAGGGCTGACACATAGAGACAGACAGACAACCTTTCACACTAACATTCGCACCTACGGGCAATTTAGAGTCACCAGTGAACCTAAAGAGCATGTCTTTGGACTGTGGGAGGATGCCGGAGTACCCCGAGGGAACCCAGACATGGACAGGGAGAACACACAAACTCCACAAAGAAAGGCCCACTACATCTTCAAATTAGGAACCTTCTAACTGTGAGGCAACAGGGCTAACCACTGCACCATTGTGCTGCCCGTTTCATCCAGGAAAAGTTAGAAAATTTAAAATGTGAACAAGCCAATGATAACAAATTCTCCTGTTAAAGGATACTCAGCTGCACAAGGGGCAGCTAGAGGTGACAGGTGACAGTGCTGTAGGTTTGGTAAAGGTTGCGGTTTATTATGAATTTCATGCATTATCTCTCTTTTTCATTCCATGTAGTATATATCCCATATAAAATGTTGTCTTCCCTCAAAATGACCCCTTTACCTGTGTATTGCACTGTACTGTACTGTACAAAGAGGTATATCTGTTTAGCTTACCCTTATTGAAACAAACACATAACGGTGTGATGGGAAACAAATAAGACATTAATATTAAGCATATTTTTTTTTACTTCCTGTTTTTCTCTAAAGCCGTTTTCCCACTGGTCAAAAAACCCGCTAACACTCGGCTTTTTTGCTTAATGGCAAAAGGTTACAATCGGCATTCATACCCGAGTCAAATGACCCAGGTTATTATTGCCTCGGCTCCAATTGCCATTGATGCGAACACAAAACCCGGGTCGACACGGTAATCTCCACCCCCTTTCCGGCGCGATGCTATGCTCCGTCGGTAACTTCTGCGACTCCTTGTCACCTCAGCTACAAATTCCGCCCGTCTCCGTCCAAGCAGCGCTGGTCCAAATTTGACGGCGCTGAGTTTAATACATAGACTGAATGAGTAATAGATACAATGAAGACATAACCACCGTAACATCTTCACTGTTTACTAACCCTGTCTCCGACACATTTGTGATGTCAGACGCAGCAGAAAAAGGACAGGAGGAGTATACTCCACTGGCAATGGGAAAAGAGACAATCTACATCAATAAGCTGGTCTGAAAAACCTGTGTTAACGTGCTAATTTCAGTGGAAAAGGGGTATAAGATGAAATGGTAAATAGACTGCACTCCTAGGCCATTCACACTATATGTCACATTCACCCTTTCACACACATTCATACACTGATGGCAGAGACTGCTATGCAAAGTGCACATCCCCAATCAGGTTCTAACCAATCACACACAGTCATACACTGACGGCTGTTCAGTGTCTTGCCCAAGGACACTTCAACATGTAGACTGCAGCAGCCGGGGATCAAACCACCAACCTTTCATTTGAAAGACGACTGACTCTACAACTGAGCAACAGCCGCCCCGAGAACTGACTAAATCATCATTTAGATCTGTCAGTTTAATCGAATAATCATGCTGGATAACAGGTTAGAGTAAAGCTGATTTTAATACAGGCTGTAATGCTCTGGCCCAAGTGGTGCATTTGGTGTGTTCACACCTGCACACAAAGTTGTATTTTCAGCTTTCATTTCATCACACAAATTCTCACCTCACTCCAACATTTTTGAGCACTTTCATTCATGGCACATTTGCCAATGCGAGTTACCAAAGAGTTACCTTGAATCCATTTTTACACATCCATTAAACGTGGAGTGCCCTTCTACCTCAGGTACATTGAGTCTGCTAGATTTGCTTTGGCAGGTATTCAGTGACCTCACCATGACCGCAGACACTCAGACGTTTCCCCCCTCCGCTGGCAATCGCCGGTTATCTCTTTTCTCTCTTCTCATTGTGGAATGTTCCGATGCTCAATTCACCTCTCCTCACCAACAGGTGTCACAGCGGAATGAACTGCGGGGAATTGAGTCCACAGATTGGCACGACAGCGAGTGTATGGAGTGTGTGAGGGATAGATTGTGTGCAATTGTACCCAGTTGGGGGTTTATGTGTGTGTTTCTGTGTGGACCTGTGTGTGAGGTTTTGAGTACATATATATATAAATCTGTGTGGAATTCTGTGTGTGTGTGCGTGTGCTGACGGCTATGCCATGGGTTTTTCATATTATAACCACTTTGAAACCCCCTGCCTCCCAAACCCCGCTGAGACAAATGGAAATTTAAACAACCTCTCCAGAAACCTGATTTTCCTTCCCGGTCGCCTGTTCTCACTCTCTCTGGCTGTAGCTAACAAGGCAATTGACAGGGTGATATGAGCACCATTTCCATTCTGGCATTTCCTAATGTTAAACACCAGAGTAATCAACAAGCTGCCTGCCTTCCTGTCTGTGTCCCTCGCTCGCCCCCTCCCCTCTGCACCGCCGCTCGCTCGCTCTCTCCGTCTCTGCTAGCGTTCATTTAACACATCCATATTGGATTTCCTAATGCCTACAGCCAAGCAAGTGGCTTGCGCTGCTCGCATCTGGACCACTTTTGTTACAGACAAGCCCAATTTGTGTTTGTGTGCGTCCGTGCACCTGCCTGTGTAAAAGAGAGAGAGAGAAAGAGAGCGAGAGAGGGGGAATGCGACTGTGACAGCGTTTTTGTGTGTCCCCGCCAGAGTGTGTCCTTGCTGTTGTATTACATGGGCAAGTTCAATTTGTGTCAGAGGAATTAAATTGAAATCAGAGCGCGTCACCTTCAGAGACTATGCATAAGCATGGGGACTTTTTGCTGCGTTACATATGGAATTACTAGACGCATATAGGTCGAGGCAGGGGAGAAGGAAGCAAGTATGCATGCATAAATAAGAGTGTGAGCAGGTGAGGGAGACAGACAGGGAGGGGGGAAGTTTAAAGGTGTGCGTGTGTGTGTGAGTGTGTTATATCCCAACACTCCTAACTGTTTTAAAGCAATAAAACCATTGTAACAGTCAGAAGATATTTACACCACACAAAACAGGGACGTAGGCCAAATAAATAGTGTACGCTTCTTCTGAGTGTTTGTATTTATCATCCCACAGTTTGTTTATCCCCACTCATTACCGAGAGTTCAGGATTTGGGGGTATTTGTAATTGCAATGTGCGTATTTTTTTTTCCTCTCCGCCTGCCAAACTGTCATCCCGTTAGACATCTGACGTCTGAGAAAATGAGGCATCAAGAATCCTCATAAATTCGCTTAAAGCGACTGAACTCCTCCATGGAAATTTCTCTCTCTTTTGATGGTTTGTAGATTAGACCGGGAGTACGTTATTAATGAGTGAGATTACACCCAACCGTCACTAACCGGATTATGGTTTAATACAGCTCAATTTTCCCGTGCTATCCAGCGCTACTCCCCGATTTCTCTTCCCTTTTCATTCCTTCCCTCTCTCCTCTCATCTTTGGCCTCTCCCTGCTCACCCAGAGTTTGTGTTCGGGTGCGTTTTGTGCATGTGTATCTGTTTGTGTGATTTTAAAGTGTTTTTTATGCATATATTTGGTATCAAAAACAACATTGGTCAAAGGAATACGCAGGCCTGAGGACAATTCCGACACATAAACATGTAGGCAGAGTGAATGACTTAATGACGGATAATAAAAATATGCTAATGGACCAGCAGGAGGTAGAGAATGATTGCTCCACCATCAAAAGTAGAGAGAAGTTTAAAGAAGCCTATTTTGACAACTTAATTACTTCTAGCTGGGATATGACTTTGAGTTTTCCTGATTAACCCCATTAAAAGAAAGAGAGGAAACCAAAGAAGACACAAGAGTGTGGAGAGAAAGAGGAGATTGTTTCGAGCAGCTTTTGTAGTCGGGGAGAGGCGCTATAGCTTCCACCATTCGGCAGAAATGAAATGAACAGAGCAGACATGAAAGGAGGGTGAAACAAAGACAGAATGATAGTGACTGCGAAAAAGAGTTTGAGAAGAAAAGCTGACAGTCTGTGATGGAAGCAGTGCTTAAGTCTGTGTGTGAAGCTCTCTGCTTTTTACACAAACGGGGGATGCCCTTCCTGCCTCATAACCCTTCTTGCTTCTTTTCCTCATGTAGTTCTCCTGCCTGTTTAACTGCTGCTCCTGCCTTCTCGGATTCACCTCCTTTCCTTCTCCACCTCTCTCTCTCACTGCAGTTTGTGGGGTGATTACAGCATCGGCTTAGGGAAACAATGGGCCTAACACGGGGCTTAAGTGGCCAGAACCAAACTAAATCAAACATTTCGCTGACGGGGGTGCTGCTGTAATCCCCCATTTTATTCCTGTTTTTCTCTTGTCTTTTTCACCCGGTCTTTCCCTGCATTTGTCAAGAGCCTTCCCTCCTGTTCGCCTCTAATCAGGCCTTTTGTTTTTTTAAGTTGGTTCCACCAGCAGCGCTCCTCTCATATTAAGAGTGCTTAATTGGCTTTAAAATCCAAGTAAGGTTTGGTTGATGGTAATGAAGGGGAGTTAAATGTAGGCTCGGTGCAAAACACCCATCATGACGTCTGGTAAAAGGCGTGCATTGTGGTTGAATTAGTCACTGTGTAATAAAGAGGCAGTCTTGTTCATTGAGGCCTGAACGGGTGAAAACCATGTGCGCAGTTAACAAAAAAAGATTTGTTTCTCTGAGAAAAGGCTGGAGATGAATCAAGTTAAATCAACCAAAAATAGAGAGAATAAAAGAGAGAAGCAGATGAAGACTAATGTGCAGTGGCAGTCATATCAGGGTTGGTGTAAAATGGCTTTGGACAAACTGACATTTTGGTCGAAATGAGAGAAGATATTAATCAGCGGTGGTTGGATTGGTTTTCCTGCCACAGTCGTTCGGGGTTACTATGGTTTCTATGATGCCTGTAACAGCCTGGAAACTGGTCTGGTATCGTTCAGTCATCATAAACGCGTAGAGCCAAAATGGCCTCCGCAAAGCAAGACAGATGGTTACCAAATTGGACCATACAGAATTCCCCACCAGCATTGGAAAGCGGCACAGAGAGTGGGACGAAGCTGGATGAAGAGACCAGGAAGATGAATGTGTTTGCAAACTCTAGCTTCTCATTTGCATATTGAGTTTTCATGGGAACCAAGTACATGCATGGATTTTGAATGGGAACGATGTCAACTGCTAATATGAAAATAGAAATATAGGGGTAAAATAAAACACAGCTGGCAGAGTAGAATGTCTAATTATGCGAGACGAGGTCTGAGAGATGAGAAACGAGGAGGTCAGCTTGGAAAAGAATGAACAAAGGCAATGAACAGGCAAACACACAGAGGGAGAGGGAGAAGAAAGCCAGGCCTGGAAATCCCTCCAGGCCAAGGCTAAATGTGCTCCTCGTAAATGGAAGTGTGAAACAGCTCCCCTCTCTCTCTCTCACACACACACACTCACACACATACGCACAACATGCACACACTGAACGCCGCTTCCCTCTTCCTCTTCCCATCCTCTGTACCCGTTTCCTCCGTCTCCTCCCAGGTACCAGAATGTCATGTAGAGAGGACGCTGTAGTGGCTGCTCTGCATGTGCTATGATAACAAGGTGTCAGGATTCCCTTGGGGTAGATTTACACTACTGGAGATTTGGCTGCTCATCGGATAACACCATCAGATAAGAGACGGAGGGGAGGAAAGACAGCGAGGCAAGCGGGCCACACAGACACACTCAGGCTAGAATCCGGCATGACATCGGGAGTCATGGACCTGCATGCTACAAATATGCAGATGCAGTGCATAACTAGATGAAAATGGAAGCACTGATGCAAACACACGTACAAATTTACAGGCAGGTGCTAAATAGCAAATAAAGCATGCCAACAAAAATGCTAATTTAAAGGAAACTCAGCATAGCCCTGTTTCAGTATTAAAACATTTGCACCTAACATAGTACACAACAGAACACAAGAGTTCATCACAATGTTTATAGACTCATTTGAGCAGCATTCATTTATTACCATTAGCTCCAAGCAATGAGCTAACAGATCGGGAGGGAGTTACACAACTCTCTTTTATTGCCCTGGGTTTTGCCTCTCAGGCTACACAGGCTGTGGTACCTTGCTGTCAGAGGTTGGAATACCTGTAGACACTTTTAAGGACAGAGGAGTACTTCACCTCGACTTGTAAGACACTTAAATATAACATCACTCAAAAAAGCAGACCATCCTAACAAAGACACGGCTTTGTCATCGACAACACTTACGTCTCATATTCATGCTAAGTGAGGCGGCAATCTTGGGTTGCCACGGTAATTATATTGAAAAGAAATACGACAAATTAGTATGGAGGAGTCCCACAATGGGATGATGAGGTTGGAAAAGATCAATTGTTCTTACTGCCCAGTGTAGCTCCATCAAAAACCAACAGTGAGTTATTAACATGACATTGTTACTTTAACTCTTAACTTGACCAAGTAGTGTTTTGTGCCTGAACCTTATCAACTGCAAACGTGATAATAGCATTCCATGTAACTGGCCAATCACAGCCACTCTGTACAAAGTAAAGCGTCACCCAACTTCTATGTGACTTGTGTCAGCAGCGCGCACGCAGAGGTTGTGTCAGTCAGGAGCTATGGCAACTTGCGGTACATTTCCTGTACCGCCTTTGCCGACAACGTCATATACTGCTAAAGAAGCAAAAAGAAGGAAGTCCTTGGAGGAGAAAGAAGCTACAAAGAGAGCCCTAAATAAAAAGAGGGATCAGACGGAGTGGGAGTGTAAGGGGCTGAAGAGCGAAGCGATGCAGAGGTTGCCCTGTTCCTTCTCGAGCTCTTACGGTAACAGGTAGCACTAAGCTACAACACCTAGAGGTAAGACTGTGGTCCACAACAAGAATCATAACCTTAATGAGAACTTTGGAATTAACAGCAACTCTCTCTCTCTACTTGCCTCTGTGCTGCAGATAGACGAACCGCACAACGGCCTCCCTGCACACACCATGTTGCTTACTGCCCCTTTAACCGAATGGTCTGCATGCCTGTCAACGGCACTCTGTCTGTCAAATATGTAATTTTGGAAGTAAACAAAAGATGATCTATTCTGTTGTAGTTGTAAGAAGGTGTTGAAAATAATCCAGCACAGAGCTCCGTGCAATAAAGATGCAGATCAATTTTTCCAAATGTTCCCCCAAACTCTCTATTGATTTGTAGAGTGATCAATTTCAACATCGCTCTCGAATCAAGAGTGAAGTTTGGGTATTTGAGAGTCTGCTAACAACAATCATGGAGCGTGCTGTTACTTTAAATGAATGCTGATCATGATAGATGATCTCCCATCAGCTTTTCTTGTCTTCCGTTTAAATAAGTATCTGTAGACGGCGTGGGGGACATAAAGAACGCTCACCTGGGAGCGTCCCACCAGGCATTCAGACAGCTGTTCATTTAAAAGATAGATTACAGCTTCATTTACAAACTGTAATTAATACGCATACCTTCCTATACGCAGTGGAGAGGGACAAGACTAAAACAATAAACCAACGGAACACTCCACACCTCGGCAGCTGGAGGAATCAACCTGGTTTGAGTGTGTATCATAAAAGTTTTTTTACTTGAATATGTACGAAACTGGAACATCTCAGGGAAAGTTAGAAAGGTTTAGTGTAATTAAGGGACTATTTTATATTCTCACCAACACAGGACAGAGAGAAAGACTTTGCCTGAGGCTCTGACAGATTTGCCTCAGAAGAACTACTGTGAATGAAATAAACCAAGAATGTGCTGATATGGAGAGTTGGAGAAAACAAGATATAAGGGGGTGAGAGTGGGGGGATTTCATAAGTACACAGGAAAAGTGACTGAAAGTCTTGAGAGAAGTTGATAAAAAAAGAGGCTTTGATGTGTTGTATAGAGATATTTTGAGTAAACAAGTGATTATCACATTCAAGGGATTCAATTCAAAGGTATACATTAATTTTTGTTTTTTAATATCCCATGCTTTAATTGTGTTTATCATGAAGACACTAAATTACATGAGCATTATTTTTCAGTATAGCTGCGATTTGCCGGCCCACACAGTTTGCAACAAAACAACTCTGCCTGAATGAAGAAAAGTACTGCAAGAACTTATTTGCAGTGCGAAAAATGAATTAGCGCGATGACTGAGGAACATTTTGTCCTTTAAAACTTGAAATACAGATTTAACATTGTGGCACATGGCTGCAAAAGTATGAATCATTACTTTCTGTAAATCATACAAAGCCTGCTATAAAAGAAATGGAGGTGGGTTTTTGGTTATTGCTTTGGCCAGGTTGAGTGTAAAAAGAAGTGTGGCCTATAGTTGCTGCTAAAACAGCATATTTCTAATCTTAAGTCATGCACTGTGATGGCTCACAGGTCCAACCAACAACAACCAGAGTGGGTCTAAAACAACAACCATGCCGAGAAGTATGATGAAGAAAGCAGCCAAACACAACAGCAACACACACAACATGATGCCGGAGGAGATGGCCAGTGCAGCACCCTCCCCTCCCTCCTTTCCGCTGTACAGTACTGATGGGAAAATGTCAACTGTGCCATTCAATCATCTAGCCAGCAATCATTTAGTAATCATTCCTCTTCAACGCCTGGCAGAGGCAGAAGGAAAGCAGGAGGGAGAGCAACAAAGGGGGAGAAAAGACAGAGAGATAGCATGTAAATAAAGCCAGAAATGGAGAGATGGAGGGAAGACGACGAGATGAGACAGAAGGGGAGTGAGCAACAGCCTGCCATTGGTAGCTGAAGCGTGTATGTCTTTGACAGCAGACAATAAGCCCAGATGGTAACTCTTCCTTTGTTAACTTTGATGGATATTTCACATTCGGCGTCAAGGCTGAGAAAATTACTATATCACCTAGAATAGATTGTTAACCATCATTTACCTTCTGGTTCCTCCCTGGATGTTTGTTGGGGAGATGCAAGTGTCTCTTTTATCGTGCTAAATACTCTCACGCTTATGTTCACACAGGGTCCTTGAAAATCAATCAATAGGATTATGTATGGAGGAGTCAAATGAACAGCCTTGGAATTGCTCCCCATCGAGTGTGATATACGTCATATGTAGCCTGGGAAATGTGCTTGCATGATGGATGGTATTACTTAAACATGAGAGTAGGAACAATTACCCTGGGTGCATTATTTACAGTCTTGAGGAGTGAATGAGGGGAGTAGATGCACATTTTTCCAGCAAACACGGGCTGTTTCATACTTCTGGCCTTTCTGAACAGATGTAAAACCATTATATCTGCACTTATCAGCAGGCCTGTCAGCGATGCCAAACTCTAATTGGGTCAAATTTTGTTAAAGCCAAAGTTTGACCAGGTGGAACCAATCGATCCACTGGCTGTCAATCTACGAGGCCGCCCTCGCCAAATCAAATTCTTAAACAGTTGAAGTGGAACAAGGGTTATGGTTTGTAACCATTGCTGAACTTCACACAGACCTTACAGCCTTTAAAGAGGGAAGCTTGATGCCTACATTCCCTGTTGTTGAACCAGCATGACAGAAGCCATTACTCAGGGTTGCATAAAGATGCGGGCCATCCCTCTAGCACCCTTGGGCGAAAGGAACTGAGCCTATACTCCCCTGAAATAGACCAACAATCAGGACGACAAACAAAACCCACCTTTGACTGTCTTGAAAGAAAGAATGGAACACATATACAGTACTCCTGCTAGTCCTCTACACACTGTGCCTACAGGTATTGCATACCATCTGGGAGAGACGCAGTCGCATGGCTGCCAGTAGATACAAACCCCATTAATCACACTAACTGGCGAGGAGTAAGGGGATTGATGATTGTACTTAATAGCTAAATTAATAAATAAATATATGTGAAAGTCTTTCAAGGCTTCCATACAATTTTCCCAAAGGACCATAACACCATTATTAACATATTGCTCAGTTTAAAATTGACTTTCTAAAATAGATTTTTTTTCTATATAAAAGTTTTGTCCCCTTCATAATGAAGAAGATTAATGCTGCCAATGACATGGCCTATCGTTCAGTGTGCTTGCTGTTGGCTCATTTAGCTTGAGATACCCTTCCAGCTCATTTGGTTAAGCTGAGGCATAATAAGTCTAAAACAGCATATAACTCAAGACTGTCTCAGGCAGAATTTAAACATAAATAAGAAAGAGATAGGTTGCATCACATTTTGCGTAACAGGTCACAGAACTACATTTACCCCCAACTGCAGTTTAATCATCGTGAGAGTCAGGAGGGAAGATAAAGATTTAATTATTATAATTGTATTTCCGCAGGCATCCGGTATTGGAAGGTCAGATCAAGATTGGCACCGGTGTTCCGGTTCATCTCCCCCATTCCAACTCGACTGTGTACAGGAATAAAAGGAAAGAAGATACCCAAATATCTCCAGTGTAACCGAGACAGATAAACGTGCGTTCGGAGCTCTGATAACACTCTGGGGAGGAAGTAAGACAGATGCTCGTAGCCCGGGGACAATGCACTGCTGTGATTCAGCAGCTTTAGAAGAGAAGTTCTCAGTAGAGTAGTTCTGTTTTTTAAAAGTTGACAGCATTACAGGTTTTAAAAATTAATTCATGATAATTTGACGCTACTTCTGACTGCTTTTCAGTTTGTGATGTGTTGAGAAGAAGAACTGAGAAGGGGGGAATAAAGTGTTCTTTTCGCAGTGCATGTGTGACTGTGCCTGCCAATTCTCAAACCGCCTCGATGTGATTACACTGTATGTATGCAGAGGTTTCAAAACTCATGCAAAGTTATTCGAAGACACCCTTGCCTTCTCTTCATGTCTTTTTCCACCACTTATTTTAATTTGCTCGCTGATGAGGATATACTAGGCATATTCTTTAATTACAGAAAATAAGGTGTTGAGGGAAGCTGTCTGAATGTGTGCCTGTCACTGTGTGTGTGCTTGCGTGGGTGCGTGTGTGTGTGTGTGTATGGATTATATCACTTCAATGTCTTCCCCAAGGTGGTGCTGTGCCATTACCAATCAATGTCAAGATTCTCCAAAAAATGTGCAGTGTAAGAAGCTACTTTAGTCTACACACACACAAACACACACGTCCACAAACACATATGCATGCATATCTGCATTTGAGAGTTGCACTGAACATCTGACAAAGGTATAAAGATCAGAAAACTATAAAGGAAGCTAAAATGCTAATAAATGTTTCATAAAAAGTGACTTCTGTGCAACACACACAAGCATAAATACACACACACGCACACACAGATTCACACGCAACTCAATAACTCAACTTATACAGCGACTGAAAGGCACGTAACTGATTTGTGCATGGCATGTAAGCACAAGAAATCAAGTATAATGACGATTTTAAGTGAGGCCAACAGACAATCCTTTTGCTGTCCACACTCCAGTGATCTTTGCAGTGCTTGCAGTTACCGTAACTGGACATACACCCGGCTGTCTCCAAAGCATAAATTGATTTGACTTGTTACAAGAGAAGGCAACATGGAACTTTGATCCTAATAGGCAGAGAAGCATGCCACAGGCAATGTTAGGAATCCATGTGAACCATATCTCCTGACCTAGGAATTTCATATGAGTAGGGCTGGAATTGGTGGGTATATGTAAGTGTACATATATATCTTTCATGCAGCATTGTGTATTTGTGCAGTCTTGGATATCTCACTGTTTTGTATTACTACAGGTAAGATATAATTAAATCCTAATAATGAAGTCAGTATTGCGACGCAGCTAACTGAAAATGAACAGAGCGTGCATCATAAGTTGGATAGAGAGCAGGTATAGATTGCATGGGGTATACATGAATATTTGACAAGTAACAGATGGAAAACTCAGCCTTCGTTGCCTTTTCCTTTTCCCCTGAGAAACCCAGGTTCATGCGATGGAATCAGAGAGTCTAACAGAGGATAACTAAGTAGCGGAGCTCGAGCCTGGAGACATTCACTTGAGATGCGATAATAAGGACTTGCAATATAACTTGGTGTATAACTCGACTTACTCAAGACCTAAACGCCTCAAAGCTCAACTTGATTAGAGACTTAAAGGCCCTTACACATTGGAAAATGCAATACTGTCTCCTGCAGCCTTGAAAAACGGTGTGTTTACCAAGATGTGTGCAATGGCTCCATCCCCCCAATGCACATTGTAAGTAGAGTAAGTAGCTTGGTGGTAGCATCGCTGTTTTCTCAATCAAATACCTTTCTTTCAATAGCTTTGCTCTTTTATTGATCAAGCACTGCAAAAACATCCACACAAGCGGAAAAAAAAGTTCCAGCACAGCAAAGCTCTCTGCTGTGCTCTGAAATAAAACTGCTAGGGGTTAGGGTTAGTATGTGTAGTGAACAAAGGTACAACTGTAAAAGCTAATCTATCTAAGTCAAAAATGTTGTAGTTGTTGATGACCAACATATATAAAAGTATGGTCATCATTTAGCTAAAGATTTATATTAAGTGTTTCTTCCAAAATGGTGGCTTTGGAGTACGGTGAGCCAAATGCAGAGGGATATATTGAGCTGGTTGTTCAACTTACACTAGCATAGGGCAATCGGTTTTGTTTGGCTAAAATATTAGCTTAAACTGTATGTAGCTATAGCTCCTAATTTAGTACAGAGCAGCCCTAATGAAAAATACCATAATAATAGCATTGATGTTGACTTGATGTTTGAATGTAAAAGAAAAGCTTTGATGAAGCAAGTTACTATTGCCGTGTTGCTTTAGCTTACCTTGCTACATTAGCCTATTGTGGTGGTAGCTTCTGTGTAGTGAAGGTTAGCACATTTCATAAGTAGCCAGCCAACACTGTGTTTATTGGAGCGCTTATTTTTCATTCCACTGCCCTGAAGACGCTGGAGGGGGGCGATTGCCTGCTCTGGGGAATTATACCAAATATTGTAGAAATGCTCTACAGCTTAATGTTGAATGATTTTAACTGCTGAGAAGACTGCTGGAAAGCACTGTGTTAATGTGTCTTGTAAACACAGCCAGCACACTGTGCTTCATAATCCTCAGAGTGCAATCAAACTTTTAAAACTGAAGTTGAACCTTGTTGAGTTAAGTTGAATACACGATCAGCCTCTGAGTGCACTCACTTATAATGATCTGCCTTTCAGGGCTTTGGATCTACTGAGGCTACTTTGCCCATTATAAAACAAGCCCCTTGATCTGAACTAGTGTCTGTAACACCAATTTAAGAGTCTGATATTAGTTTCTGTTCCTCAAAAAATCTGTATTCTTCTTAAATTTAAAATGAAAGCAGCATCTGGGTCATTGGTTTAGCTGTGCATATTTAGCACTGCAATGATCACTAACAGGTCTCTGCAGGACCGTGTAAAACATAGTTTTTTGTTAATTTGGCTGACCACAAAAAAACAGCCATTGAGTACAGTCAACATATTTTAAGTTTGTACGGACAGGGGCTGTTGGGGTTAGTAAGTTCCATGAATGCATATTTTCCATTATCAAAGCTATTTAAGTAAAGTCTGCTCCCTCATCAATGACTCAGACTTTCCTTCATAGCTTTTGCTGAATAGCTTAAGTTATAATAATTAGGAGGGGAAGTCATTTATAACACAACAATATTCTAAAAAGACCAAAACTGGGGCTTTTGCAGTGTTGCAACTTTGTTTTTGTTTTCTCATGGAGCAATTTCACACTTGGTGATTCTGGAAATCAAATTTAATTTCCATTGAAACTATATTTGGTGTGATGAGACAATTGGTTTGACCATTTTGAAAGTACTGGACTTGCCTTTCTAAAGACTTGACACTTGGTCCAAAACAAAAAAAACTTAAAAACAGCCATCGTAGAGAATGCAACAAGATTTGAGACATCTGATGAGGTCGTAGACTTTTCTACCCTTTGTAGACTCCGTGATTCACCTATAAGGGCGCATAGACACCTGTATTCACATGAAATGACCCTTTCATCTGTCAATGATCTGTCGTTTTGGCTTATTTAACCCTATTTTACAATTATGCTACCAGACACCTAGGAAGTTGAAATCTATCCAAAAAGCCAATTAACAGCAACATCTTCACATAACACATTAATACCTTATTTAACCCACAAAAAGGAGAATTCTAGAAGAATTCTCTCATTTATCTCTCTGTTCATTTCTTATAATTCAAAACTTGTTTTAACTCTTTAAAGAATGCTTGATATTACACAGACTTAAAAGTATGTCATCAGCATAGAGGTGTGATATGGGAATTATTCATATTGGTAATGTTTTAATATTTTACATCTTGGATAATTCTGCTGTATTGTTTAATGAATGTGATATTCATTAGGGCTATTACACAAAATCCAGTCCCAGTTCCCCATTTAGGACGTGCATTCATCCATGCATTCATTATTGTGATGACAGAATCAACCATTCATGGCCACCCATCATATCAGTACCTAAAAAAAAACAAACCAACAAACAAAAAAGAACATGCCATAATAATTCTTCCTGCAATAAAGACCAATGAAGGGTATAAACTTTTCATTGGTTGAATTTTGCACAAAACATGTGATTATGGTTAAGTAGACTTTAACAGCTATAATAACACATCCTGTTGTGGTCACTCTCTGATTATGAGGGTATGCTAGCACATTTAACTATATAAATACTATACAATTTAACCAACAGTGATTGGTGTTTTTGAATCCATATATTGTCCCAAGGGATCACTTGACTTTGTTTTTGAGGATTCAATACATTATCAGCAGCAAGATAATGAAACTTTATGTACTCTTTATGTACCCTATGCCTGAGTGCTCATACAGTAAGTCAGTGCTAACCTCCACATATACATACTGCATGTTGTTATGTGTTTAAAGTGACAGTACTTTCTGAGAGTAGTGGCCTAATTGCATACGTTCCCTTTGGCAAGAAGCCATGAAAGTGGAGTTAGGGGAAGTGCCAGATGGGGAAGAAAGGATCAATGTTGGAGGTAGAAAGTGACGAAGAGAGGCATGACGGAATTGTTACATTAAGGTCAATGTTTAATTACAGCCCAGACTCATCCTCCGCCTCTGCAGTATATTTAAGTGCCAATTATTAACCATTGATTGGACAGGCTCTTGACGAGCAAATGTCATCTTAATGGTGTGCTAACCAAGAGTGTGATAAATGTACTGTAGGCATTTTCCTTCCTTCCTTCATTTTCCCAAACAAAATCTGGTACTACCAATAAATTACCTACTTAAATTGCCACAATTAAATGCCAGGGGGGAATTGATATAAAAACCTTTACTTTTGGTAACAGAACAAACGCATGCTCACTTGTTGTAAATTTATTGAGCATCCACTTGTCAGCAGTTTCAGCTACTTTCGGTGGAACACAGAATGCACTGTAGATTATTTACAATAAAGTCTCATGAGAATGGATTTTTATTTTCAGTATCTACAGAACATCATGAAACACTTTTATAATATGCAAATATTTTTGATCATTTTTATTCTCTTACTTTGCCTTCTTTGTTATTTCATGTTTTTGGTTTACTCAGGTTTAATGGGGTGTTATATATTATTCTAAGTTAAATGGTACTAATACTGCTTGCTTTAGGGCAGTTTTAGTAATGCTTTTAGTTAAATGGACCAACTGATTATAAGTTGGTGTAATTTGTTCCTAGAATAGTGTATTCAATTGCCTTCAGAAATGTACTATACATTTGTAATTCAATAAAAAAAAAAGGACTTGAACTATTTTGCCCTGAGGGCCTTTGCTATGCATTTTTTGAGGTTAAATCAGTCGCTGGTGCTTTGCCCTTCTGAATAATATTATGCAAAACATAGAAATACACTCACATCTTCTCTCTCTAAGTAGGGTTTGAAAAATCGTTTAATTGATGGCACTGTGCATTTTTGAAAATAACTTGTGAATAAATTCCAAATACCTGTAAAATATTGAAACTAAAATCCTGTAAAGGAGCAGTTCGCCCCTGGAAAAAGCCACTGTCAGTCAAAGCTGGTGTTCTCTGTAATCGATTGAAGCAATGATATTTGAAATTGGCACCATAGCTGTGGAGAAAGTTGTGCAAACAGCTTGTGGTTTTGCCCATTCTACATTCCTACAACACCCAGCGTGCATTGCGCCCCTCCCCCTGAAATGAACGGTCCAGCGAGAGACGCTGGAGTGAAATACTACAGTTTTCCAGTCAAGGACATTGATCGCTGCAGTCAATGGCTCAGAGCGGTACAGAATCCGAAATACGACGAGAATATACTGGTCGATCGTCTAAAAAATCTTCTGCAGTCTACATTTCAAACCTGACGATTTTCAACGAGACCTGACATCGGAGGCGGGCGTCCTAGATTGAGGAATTGTAGTTAGAGAGCTCCCTGGCCTCCGCCAGATGATGCTTTTTACGTAGTCTGAGGGAGGTTTTCCAGGGGCCCACTGGAGAAGCGGATAGCGTCCTCAAAAGCCACAGAGCCAAATTGCTTTTTTGTCTACCATAATGGTATTAGCTCCCCTATAATAGCATGATAGGACTGAGGTTAAAAATCGGCGAACTGGCCCTTTAAAAGATCTTGCAGAGCTGTAGGTCTATTCATTTTTACATTTTTGACACGTTTTCACTGCAAACGCACTGTTGTTGGTGTGTTGATAGAAACTATCTGTTGATTCCATGGTGCCTTTGACATGAAGTTGTTGGTGCTTTTTTTTTTTTATATGTGAGGTTGTTTTAGTTACAACCATAACTGTGCCCATTCCAGTGCATTTCCATAATTTTACCCTTGGTTTGTTATGTGTGTATGTGCACACGTGTGCACAGACCAACAGACGCTCCTCATTTACTCGGTTGCTGTACAGTAGGGAGGGAGTCATCTATATTTAATATACTTCTATCCATAATTCACAGACCAAACCTCGGTGCCTTTGTAGAGAGGGACTTTTAATAGGACGGGACATCTCTTCTGTTTTCCTTCTTACTCAGTCTCACTCTCTCACACTCACTTTGTCTTTCTTTCCTTTATACAGTCAGGGTTTAACAGCTGTCCTTAGCAATAATCAAGTGTTTATCAGTAGTTATTATCGGAGAAGATGGTTCCAAAACCCATTCACAATCCATTAGAGAGTTCTCATAACCCAGGATCGTGGTAATCTGCAATCATATAATGGTGACCTTTCAGTCTTCTGTATACCGCAAGCAATCCAGCCCTCTGCAACAATTTTCTCTTGACAAATATAACACACATGGATAAACAACTTGTCACAAGTTGTTAAAAAGCTGGACTAAACTGCAAGGTTGATCCGCAAGCTGAAATACAATGTGTTTATGTACCTGACATCTTCTGAAAGACATTACATTCCTTTGCCTCTGTTTATGACGATAAGCAGAAAGGTTACAGAAAGTACATTTTGCTCTGATGGGATTCTCTATCTTTGTTTTTCCCAATTCAATTTTTAAGTGTTTATTCTTACAGATTGTTTGGTAGAACTTGATTTCCAAAAGCATACCGCCAAATATATCACCCTACGTCCACGCTGATGTGCGACACTTGAGTGAAGACACACCTTACTACCCTTCTGGTGATGTACATGAAAGTGTTTTATGGGATCAGAGGTGTCAAGGAGGGTATAAAAGTGATAACACATGATCTAAAATTATTATCTATTAGCAGATTAATCAGTGTACTAATTAAGTAGTTTGAATATCTATTAAGTACTTCATCTATTGAGGTTACCCATCCATATCAGATCTTACAGATTCCCTCCCTCACACTTTCTCTTATCACATAATGTATAGTGGCCATACAGCCGTTTTAGTCTTGCATAATATACCCCCCACTTTTAATCTCAATCATAAACTTTCATTAATGTAGCAAATATCCTATTAAGATTATCTGTTCTCAGGTGTCCACCCCCACACCTATCTCCTCTCCTGCTCGTGTCCTTTTCTTCTCCAGCCCACTCTCCTCCCGCGGGCTTTGGTCAGTAATTATGGTGGATATAGGTTCTATTCTCACCTCCCCCAGGCTTAAGATACCTGCACAGACTGGTCAGCAGAGGACTGCACACTACCACAGACTGCGGGTATGATTCAACTCACTCTGCAAATACACCTAAAAGATCAGGTGTCCATACATACAGATCCACTTTGCCTGCTCAATTCTTTTATTTCTTTGTGCACATGCATGTTGTCTCGTCCAGTCCGTGTTTCTTTCTGTCTTTTCCACGACTACATGTGTGACCTTTTCCACTTTCCCTCAAAGACATTTAACTCATTTTAACTCCACTTTCTCACCATTATATTTGTGTTTCAGGGTGTGTTTTTAGACATGATCATCCTGGCTGTATAAAAACAGAACTGATGACACTGTGATCTGAATAACCCCTGTGTAAGAAACACTGCGTGAGATGGCATTTTAAAAGATGTTCTATCCAAGTACAGCTGTCAAAGCCTCCCTGATAGGTTTGACTGCTTGCATTCCCACTGTGACTGTGTTCATACATTACCACCAAGAGCAGCGTGAAACTCATTGCAACAAATAACGATGTTACTTCCTTTGGTGTGTTGGGATTAACACTGCTCTCTGTGCATGTGGGTGGGGTTGAGGTCTGTTGCTGTGTTATTGTGTTTGTTTTAAAAAAAAAAACAATATAGTGAAATCAACTATTATACAATCTGACTAAACCGTAGTGACAGCAGTTTATATCTTGCACTCTGCTAAAAGGTGTTCTGTAGCACACAGGGGTTTCCACGGGGATAAATCGTTCAAAATGAGTGAGCAATTCTGTCATATAATAGATGTGAACAAATGTTTCACACTAAAATACTATGGGAGGTATTAACAGTGAAGGGGGGATGCTTAGTGACTCGGGGAGAGAGATACTGAAGAGGTCTACTTTATCACAAATAATGGCCTGAACAGCACAGCAAGGGACTAGTTTTTTGTAGAGGTTAGAAAACAGTGAATTACCCAAGGCACCCAATCACCTGTTCCATTCTAATCAATAACTGAGTCCAATCCACGCTCAGCATAGTGCGCAGAGGAAGGGGTAAAACCAGCAAAACAAGAGAGAATATTTCCCACAACAAAAATTAGATAATGCCTGTCACACTCATGAATCTGCATACAAATGACTGTTTGGAGCGCACACAAATACATAAGTGGATGTGTTTTTATCTACAACCAAATGAAAAGTACGAAGATGTAGTCTTTGTGTGATTTGCTTGTTGGCAAAAAACTCTTTTAAAACAGAAACACATCTTCACTTTGTTGGCGAGCTAAAAAACACAATTTGTTATCATATTGTAACACTGGTTGTTAAAGACAAAGTCTGAAGCCCCAGTTAGAGATTCCGGGTATCACAAAGGTGGTTGTGAACTTTCTCTGTTTACTCAGGCTCTCTGCTTCAGGCTCTGTGCACGCTCACAGAAAAAGGGCTGTTCAACACGTCATTTGACGCTTCTTCGGCACATCAAAGAGCGCTCGTCAGTTGTCTGCTTCAGTCAGACTGTTTCAATGAGAAGCGTTGATGAATATATTAAGTTATTACGGTATAAAGCAACACTGCTGCTGCAATAAGGCAAGAGAGGAATGCTGCAGAATTTTTTTTTTTTTACCACTCAAAACGCTCTCAGTGCCTCCTGTTTATTACTGATGTAACAACTACACAAACTCTTAGACTGTAACAATGGTACACATGATTTCAGTAGTAAAGTTGAGAACTGCACTTAGGCCAGATACTTTAACTTCATAAAAAAGGGGTGGAAATAATGTTGGCATTTAGCCAAATACAATTCAAATGAATGTATTGATTTGATTTAATTTGTGATAAATACCTACAGGCTAATCAATTTTATCATCTGCATTTTAGCTGTAAAACAGACTTGGCAGGAAATTAGGAGGCGATCCAATGTCCTTAGATGTTATGTTCATTGCTCTGCTGAAATTTAACTGTTAACATTACCGGAGGCAAACAGGTAAAAACAGGAGGAGTGAGACTGAAGGGGGCCATGTTATATTCATCACTAACTGAATGCATAGTCTCCATGATGCGATGCATACAGTATGTGCTACTGTAACTACACGGCTTCATTCCAGAAGTTAACATTTACATATAACCTCAGCACAAGATCTATATTACCCGCAGGGAACATCGTCAGGTATCAACCAACTTTACAGCTGATTTAAAGCCAAAACTCTAAACATAACCTGGTCCCGACCAGGTTAGCTTTGCAGAGTAAGTAACCATGGTGATTTAATCAGGTTAAAAGAGAGGCAATCGAGAGCTTTTGTGACACGGACAACCCCGGGTTTAGGCTCAACGGAACTGTTTTACCCTCTAATCTCACTTCAGAGTACATCCCTCTTGTTTACCTTGTTTACCTTGTTTACCTTGCATTTCCTGGCTAACTTGGCTAGCTGTTGACTCCGTGAGAATATAAAAGTTTGCAGTTTTTTATCAATGATAGAAATACTAAGGTTAATTTGGTCAAGAAAATTGTTCACAATTGCACTTTTTAGATATATTTTATCTAAAGATGTATGTATTGTATAACCATGCAAAAACACTGCAAAAACTCTATGCACACTTGTGATGTTCAACTCTCCTATCCACTCACATATACAATATGCACGCACTCATACACACACATTAGACAATCTAATGGTGTCCTCTGACATCGAGACGAGTTACTTCAAAGGGTTTCGCTCAGAACGCTCCCGCCTCTGATACCTTAAACAACCCCCCAGAGTGTTGGAGTGTTGACTACACACACACTCAGATACACACTTTTGCGAGCAAACACACTCTTGCACCTCAGCAAAAATACATTGATTGGTCCCAGTGTAGAGCCACTGAGCGAAAGAGTAAAAAAAAACTACAGGAAAAAGAGGCAGAGAGGAAGTTTTTTCCACCCTTTTGAGAATATATTTAATGGCACATTTCTTCTTACTTCATTTCTTTTCATGCACTTCTTGTCTTGCTTGTGTTACTAACACATTGTAACCCTTGTTTTATTGGTGCAGGCACCCTCTAACAAGCTTTACAGGCTCACTTCTGCAGGGCATCGCACCAGACCCTCCTGGTATAGGCTGTATATATAGCCATCACACTCTAAGTTGTCAAGCACGGAGTCAGCAACTTAAGAAGTAGAAGAGTGACAAAGTTTGAGGGCTCCACTAGTCCTCATAGAACTACAGTTATAAAGTAGAGTCTTTCTTCTTTCTCACACTAGCCATGCCCTCGAGCGGGACCAAAGGGGATGAAGCCAGATGCTTCTACCCTCGGGGGCTTCAGTAACTGATTGTCTTTGATCTTACACAATGCCCCGCGAGGGCAACACAAAACTGACGTCTGATCGCATCGAAAAGGCAAGAAGGCAGGGAATGGAGTTCACTGCACATCCATTTCAATCTATTTGGTGTGTGAAGACATTGACAGATGCAATCTCAGGTCAGCCAGTGGTCATCAAGCCACCAATCACGCTTACTGGCTAAATTGCTATGAAGGTTGATTAAAGTTGCAAATCTTACCATGCAAAACAGTCAGATCGTCTGTCAACTATGACTTCAGGATTTCTTTAAAAGCAAAAAAAAACACAAACAAATAAGCGAAGTGTCTTACCCTTTAAACATTGCACATACTTCAGAAACTTTTAATTAACAGCAGCCTGTGTGTCACTCAACAAGACATAAAGCACATTATTATTCCTGTACTATGACTATCACACACATCATTTTATGAATAAACAAACAAATAACAACAAATCTTGATATGTTAACACAAAGTAATTGAGCTGTGTTGACTTTTTTGGCAACTTTTGGGAAGCAGAAACAACTTATCAATTTCACAAACAATTCAACAATTTGGACCATATATATGCATGATGACTCATTTTAATATGCATAAACAGCACCGGAGTACAGTTTGGGGTGCATTTAACCCTTTAAGTGTGTTTTGAGAACTTTTTGTCTCATTTGCACGGGTTTAGTTGGTGCAAAAGCCGCGCAATCCTTGAGTCCCAGGGGCTTTTTTTGACTGGGGTGGCCCAATGCCGGGGTAGCATGAAGTATGTGTCCACACACACACGCAAATTAATAGCATTTAATTAACCCTTCCTTCTAAGCTTAATCCTTTAAGGACTCAAACAGAAGATGTGTGGTCAGAGTAACAGTTTAAGTACTAAAGGAAATGTGCCACATTGAAATGGAAAGAAAGCTACTAGCAGCCTGTTGCAACACAGCCCAAATAGTTGATTTTAACACAAGTCCCACCTCTGACAAGGCAAATTTTGGGTTGGTACTTGGGGTGTCCAATCAGATTTTAAGGGGGGCCTAGGCCACCCCTCTGGATCCGCCCCTATTTAGTCCATTAGGCCATAAATGTCTAAAAGGGCAACCTTGGACAATGTCCAAAAATCACTATTTGGAGGTAAGTTTGGGTAGTATTGTATCACTTCTCACACTGATGAAACCCACAACTTTTTCTCTCCCCAGTCTTTTTCTGTCACGCTTTTATCTTCTGACTCGATCTATCTTCACAGTGATTGGCACAGTCAGATCCCTGATAACACAAAAGAGAGCTGGCATTGAGCCACTGCAAAACACTAGAACCTCCGAACAAGAAAATAATGTGCTGTAATTACACTGATGTGCCGAGCAACTAAAGATGAAAAGAGGAAGGGATAGACGTGTTAACAGAGAGGGAAACAGACAGAAATGAGCAGACGGATGAATTGCAGGCTGACAAATTGAAATGATGTAACCGCTGTATGTGTGCCATTAAGCTAAAATGCACAACACTTCTGACGTCCCATGCGCAGTTCTTTGTTGCACTTCATTACACCACATCAGCAGACTCAGTTAAGTTCCTTGAATGCATTGCACATACAGACACAAATGCACATGAATTTCCCAATACCAAAAAGCCTGCACAAACAACACATACATTACATGCACAATCTATGAAAGACACTGCAAGTAAAACAACAAGAGGCAGGACTATTTGCAGTGTGAAACTCTACCAAAACCTCATTCAGTGTTAAACACAGCAATTTCTGAACTGTCCAGATAAAGTGGCAACATTTGAGGCTGAAATGTAGCCAATGCTGAAATGCCAAATCCTGCAGTACCTCTAATGGCCACTTGAGGCTGGCCCATAAAGCAACTTGACCCTCATTAGACTCAATTTTTTCACCCAACTTGGAATTCTAGTATTAATATGTTAGCACCACTAAGCAGGTTTCAGTATCTGCGCTTGTTAGCTTGTCCTACATGTTTTTTTTTTTTTGTGCAGCCCGTGAATGGGAGTCAGGGTTGTTGGCTGGAGATATGAGCAGTGAATTTAATATGTTCAACAAGCATTTTAGCTTCTTTAGTTTGTAAATAATCAACTCTGGTCATCCAAAAAAAACCCATGATACTATGTGCATCTAATGAGCTAATTAGCCAGCTAATGAATCAGCCTTGAGAATGACTGGATAACTGGATCTTGACAACTTAGCTTTTACCTCCCTCACTACTTTCTCTGCCATGGTGACAGCCAAAATGCAGATGCCAAGAATCAAACTGCAGTTCTAAAACCAATGGGCAATGGCATCGTGGCGACATCCACCACTGTCACACAGTCTATGTTCCAGAATCACATTTATATAAGATTTGAATTTAAGCATGCATGCTCAAAAACACACACAAACGTCACTGAACCCACTGATGAGCACTAACATTCCCTCCCTGGCTCTGGTCAGATATGAAGAAAAAGATGAAAACTGTCCCCACACCCTTCAAAGGAGGAAGGTAAAGACAGAGTAGGCCATATTTACGTAACAAAGACATGAAGAGTGTTACAGTGTAATGAAGGTGACTTTGACTCCAGTCCGTTTAAGCATCTTGTGCCCCCATACCATCTCTTTTCCCTTCTCCCATCCCCCTTTTACTCTTGCTCTCCCATCTTTATTCTCTCCAATCCTTTTATTGTCATCATTATCCAGAGTAATCTCTGCCCACATGCAACTCTGCCTATTGATTGTCTCTGAATCCTTTGCACCTAGCTTAGATTTCAAGGGTACATGCAGGTGAACAAAATATATCCATCTCTTCTGTATACATAGATTACACTGACAGATATTGCATTGTCATGGTGAGATAGATGTAGGCCCCTGCTTTTGAGAATTTATAGTGCAGGCATTCAATCACTAATACAAATGTAACCGCAGTGACCACTGTGACCTTGCTGGTCCCCAGATGAAAGATACACACATTAACACAATTGGACCTAAAATTATAGCTTACTTTATATGTTACAGTTGTATATTTAGAGATAAATATTCATGATAGGTTTGTCACTGTGCATTTATTTAAAAACTATGTTTGTGTTAAATGTATGTTTAAAACAGCTGAATGCCAATTAACAAGCTTGCTCACCCTTTTATTTAACATTAACAATGTCACATTTCAATACAAAATGCACCTGGCATCCTTCCTCGTTACTATACCACATCTGTTCACCCTTCTTGATCAATTCCTTGTGTTATTTGAGATAACCTTAACATCAGACAGAAAGACACAGGGAGCTTCTAACTAGCAACCATCAGTTCTACTGTCTAAAATTCAAACATCGTTAGTTGGGTTTAGTTGCTGTAACCAGCTAACTAATTAAGCTAACATTAGCAACTTAGAAATTAACATTAGTAAGTTGGTTGGAAATGCCTTGTGGAATACCTGAAAATACAGGAGCAGTGTTTTCCTTGTGTTGCTATCAGCTGAAGTGTTATAAGATAATTATATAAAAATCATAAAAGCTAAGTTAGGAAATAATTCTGGGTAAAATGATTCTGCTGTAGCCGGAAAGCTACTTAGTTTGTGTTTAGACATGTTTAGACAGCATGCAGTAGATCAGACAACCATGCAGTTTAAATTATTCAGAAAACTGCTCTCATGTTTTTGGTTTCAGAATGTCTTAAAACAAAGACAGCAGCTTGTACACTGTATTGAAGCTGTGTTCTGATTACAATGCCTTTGTTTTCAGTGTGTGGAGAAATCAGAAAACTTGACAGGCCTGCCGTGTCGAGCTACAGTTGCTCTGCTAAAGACTGACACATCTCATGGATTGTTCATCGCCGTCACGCCCTTCACCATACTATTCACTCACTGAGAGTATCAAAGTGGAAAGAACTAAAACAGATGGATATCTTTGTTTTAACCTTAACCGCAGTGTAAAAGATCAATGGTCAGGAACCTCGGTCACAGAGAAAGAGATCCAACATGCCTGTTAGAGTATGTTGTTGAGAAGAGACAGGAGGGACAAAGTCCTATTCAGAGATTCACATCTGACGTCATCCGCAAACAGAGACAGGGGTTATGTCCCCCTCAACCTCACTCCTGTGAAGCGTTTTTTCCTTCCGCTGCAGCTTTCTTAGCCAACCACAAATCCATTTAAGTAAAAGGGATCATCTCATCACAATTTTGACAAAACTGTTACGACATTGAACATAATCGCCCTGCCTGCTTGTCTAACTGTATAAAGTAATTCAGTGTGTAAAAGCTCAGCTTGATGTACCTTCAGGGCCACTGACTGACACAGGCGGAGAGATCCACTCTATGCAGCCTTGTCATTGCCTATTAAAGACTCTCAGCTATAAGTGGCTGCTTGAACACTGCCTGTTCCCCGGTTCCTGTTGACTCCTATTCGTTTATAGCACCTTCTTTGCACCCCTTCTGTCAACTTACACTCATGGAACATGACAAGTATCCGATACTAATACAGCTGTCATTTAACCCCTCTAAAGACTGTGCTTCATTAACAACACTGTAGAAAAGTGTTAATGAGAAGTGACCAAGAGGAGATGAAAACGCACTCCTTTCTTAGTAGTTATACAACATTATTGTATTTACATATGCAGTTTCCCTTTTTTAAACTATGTATGTCTTATGAAATGTGAATGTTTAAATACATGTAATATCATCTCAATGGATGTTACATTAATATTGTGCTATTTTAATACATCTAACTGTTCTATTCAGTGATTATAAAGACCATATCGCTGAATTTGCTTCCCTCTCTTCTGTATATTTTTGTATATATATGTTATTCAAGTGTCAGTCTTGCCATCTGATACTCATCTAGCCACTCATCTTTAGTGACGCATCTTCTTAAAACGCTTAAAAGACTATAAATTGCATGAATGAGTGTGCCGTCTTCTACTTAACCTGCCACATTTTCTATACTTACATTCATCTGTCTCTACACAATTCCTCTCCTTCAACAAATCTTTTCATCTCTCCACCTCCCTCTCTCACCCTGTTTGTATAAACTGCTTGACTGTGATCTTTAAATTTGACACGGATAAAGCACTATTGCATGTGTAATACTCATTTAGAGGCTAAAAATAACACTGAATGAGCTATCTCTTGAATCAGTCTCCATTTCAAAATCACTCACAGCTCGCAGTTTAGATTTCATAGTGGTGAACTGTAGGTTATTAGGCATGAATGGCTGATAAACACTTGGCATTTATAACAGTGAGGCTATAATTTATTCCATCTCTGCAAGACTAAAAACTGAGCGGCATGTTTTGGCACCAGCACAGGGAAATTAGAGTAAGACTATTTAGTCTGGCCAGTTGACAACCACTCAGATATCTGTGTACATATATAAAACACACACACAAATATGCACATGCATGCACACACATAAATTGCTCGTTTTCAGACCCTGTCTTCTGTCCCACATGTATTTTAACCAGAACTGCATTCAGCATAACCCATATGATTTCACTCTTCATTGACTTTAAGTTAGAGTTAGGGTAAGCTTTCCTGTTGTGGGCTTTTCATATTGGTGTGTATGTGAAGGCCTGACTTACCTATCCTAAACACAGGCCGTTTGATAAATGGGCAGAGAGAGGCTGATGTGGGCCCATCAATCATCCAGACCTTGGTCCATGGCAGGCAAATAAAATAAAACGTCCCAGGTGCATAGGCAGGAGAAATATGGAACGGGCCGGAGTGACAATGACAGAGGCCTCCAGACATGAGAGACGGGATTCACCTAAAACACACTGGTGCGTGCAGAAAAACACATGCACATATACACAAAGCTGTACCCTAACCTTTAGGGCGGTCTGTTCTCTCAAAGCATCTACTGATGTTTGCCCACTAGCTACCTTAGCTGTAAACTTCTTTCTCCTAACATCTCTGCCTGTTGGGTGTATGGTCAATGTGTCCTCTTCTGAACTGCTGCTGAAATGTCAGAATAATGGAATGTTCAATGTTTCCATCATCACAATATGTCAGAACATATTTGCCTCCAGAATCTGTGGTCTGAAAATAAATACATTCCAACAAAAGCAGTATTTTCTTTGAGGAGTGATCAAATGGCCTACAGGAATATGCATTCTCTATTTTTTTCCACTTGTAACTTTGAAGGTAAGACCTGATACTCTCTCTTCAGGGGACGCTTCTTACATGTTCTGAAGGTCACAAAGGTCCTTTGAAGGCGTGGGAGGGGTGCTGCGGAAATGGGCCTCCTACGTTTAGAGTGGCAGGCCAAATGTAATGACGCATTAAAGTAGCATGAGGGAAGCGGAGACCACTGCCAATTTCTATTTGTTGGTTCTTCTCTGAACACCTTCCCAGGGAGATGCTGTTGGCAGCAGTAATGGCTTATCCAATGCCCTTAGACCTAGTTATCTAGTAATGAACTGGAGGCTTCGAGCTGAGATTACACTGACTCACATTTAAAAGAATTGTATTGCTCAAAATATGCGATCTAACATCAAACTAACAACTAACTAATACATCTAGAAAAATAAACAGAAAAGTGATATTAAAGCAGCTATAATCTACTGTATATTCTAACCATACAATGGATCATAAGACTACTTGTACTAAAAAAATAACCACCACCTCTGCAGTTCTTCTGAACTTTGGCTATTGCTATTTTTTTTGTTTTTGTTTTGATGAGGCAGGTCAGCTGTTTTAAGTGAAGATGCTCCAAAAACACATTGTAGGCAGGGTTGCCAGGTCTGCAGTTTTCTCCCTGAATTGGGCTACTTTTCAAGTGATGCTGGGGGTGGAAATTTTTGTCCTCTTGTTGGGTAGACCTGTTTTGTAATCAAATTACATGAATAAAAGGCTATCTATTAATAGAAATCCTTGATTTTAAGTATTATTTTAGATTAAATAATTTATTGATACCCAAATCCTACCAAACGGACTCCAGATCATTCAGCACTACACACAATGAACATGGGACCCGATGCCCACATAACAAACCCACGCACTCTACTTTGCCACACAGTTAGCAAATTAAAATGCACAGCTAGCCAGCTATTGTCAGCAGTGACACCTGCAGTGGAATCCGTTAACACGCCGGACAATTCAAGCTAGCAACCCCTGCCGGGTAGAAACGTGACGCCCGGCAAGTGGAAAAAATATAAGAAGAAATACACAAGGGACTGGTAAAGTGAAAACGGAATCAAAGAATGGATAGGACGTGTGGCTGGAGATAATACAAAAGCTTTTTGTCGGTACTGTAAAACCAAGATCACAGGGGGTGACAGTAGTTGTCCATGATGGATGCCAGTTTTGATAGCATCCTCCTCTCACCAACCTCTATGACCGTCTTAGTTTAATTAACCTGTGTATTTTATAATGTATTTGGCAATGATAGCAATGCTGTTTAAAGAAGTGTATATGGTTTGACAGGGGTACATTTTGAGTTCCAGCATTGGGCTGGTTTTATTGGCCATTGGGCTGGTTTTGTCACACAGACCTGGCCAGCACTTAACAGATAGCGGACAAAGTTAGCAATGAGCTGGCGAACTTAGCGGAGCATTTAGCTGCTAAAGGCCAAATATTTTCAGCATGAATTAGTGGAGAATAAATACTGCACTTCAATTCATCAGCAGCTCACAGAACATGGATCTAAAACACGTTAACTAAAACAGCTAATAGAAATAAAATGATTGAAATAATGTCACAATCACTGTTTGTGTGATTGTGTGTCCTATCCAGGCTGGTAGAAGAAGCACAGATGGCCCACACACAGTGCGTTGTGCTTATGTATTTAACAAGGGAGCTTTACTTTTGTTGGCTCTACGTGTGGATATGCACACTAACAAATATTTACACATTAATTTGCTCATTGATTACTTGGAATTCAATATGTCTACTCATGTGCAGGGCAGGTTTAAAGCATGGCAGGGGACCATGCTTTATATGAGGCTGAACACGCGTGGAAGAACATTTGATTCTAATTTTGAGAAATGTTATTTTAAATACTTACCCTGTTATTTTTATGTGTTTACATTTTTTTGAAATTATTACGTTTTTTTCTTTGTACAGTGCAGAGTGTTTGTTTTTTATAGCTAATCTATGTCTATGTATCATCAGACTTTCACCCACTTCACAGTTCCACAGGCTTCCAATATTCTCACTGTAAAAAAATAAAATTTAAAAATAAGTGTTTGTTTAAGCCACATACATGCACACACAAACACAGACAGACAGTTAATGAAACATTAAGCATATAATGTTTATAGGTCATTATAGAGAAGTGAATTGGTGCTGTGTAGAACGATTATGAGTGTCAGTACTGGAATTGCTAATACACACACACACACACACACACACACACACACACGTGTGCACACTGTATGACTTATGTCCCAGTTTGGCTTGCAGACAAAAGAAAAGTCAAATGTTTGTTAAACCACTGTAAGATATGATACAACTGTTATTGCATTAAGCAACACAAAAGGTCTGTTTCCAGCAGACAAAGTAAAAGACAAGAAGCATGGACAAATCGAACACACACACACACACACACACACACACACACACACACACACACACACACTCACATATACAGACACACAGATCGAGGACCTGTAGGTACCACTTACTTATTGAATTGCAGTCAGTATAAATCTTTTGGACAGATATGTGTGTGTTCTGGTCAGATGTGTGTGTGTGCTGGTGTCGTGGCCTTGCTTCCTCTTCCATTGAGAATATTTTATATTGAATGACTTGCTGTCCTTGCCGTGTCATGCAGCAGGATTTAGAACTATTTATAGCTCCTTCAAAGCGCTACACACAGACATGCATACCCTGCACATACACTTACAGACGCACTGTAATATGCAATACATGCCCCTACATATATTATCTATTAAATATGCACATATGCACACATGCTGTACAGCAAACCACACAGGCATAGCATGTTACCTGATTTTGTTTTAAGGAAATAACAATCAGCATTGTCTTTATATATATATTTTTTATTTAAATGTCTTCTCTTTATCTCTAGTCCCACCACTCTCTCATAAGTTCAAAACTATGGATTCTAGCCAGCAGAAACTGTAGCCTGAAGAGAGGAGACCTGGAAATACCTTGCTGTTTTTAAATGGAGGCAGAAATCTTATATTGGTCAGTAAAGGCTAAGAAATGCAGCCTGGTGCAGAAAAAAAGCCTGCTGACATTTTTCCTTTGTCTGTAATAAGCACATTTTTTTTATCCCCTCCCAAACTCACAGTTAGTACACACACTGAGCCACACAGACACTTACAAACACACACGTACACGATGTAGTATGACTGAAATTCAATTTGCATCAATGAATGTATTGGCAGAATTGTCAATGTGCAAAAACACACATGCAAAATATGCCTATCCCATAGACTTTGACTACAGTAGGGTTGTCATCTGTTGCGAGATTAGATTGGTATGTAAATAAACAATGGCACAAACTACACCGACACCTGACACAGTATTAAAGTACTTCATTTTCTTAAATTAAGGCTTACTGTGGTGCAGTGGCTAGCACTGTCACTTCACAGCTAGACGGATACCGGTTCGGTCGCAGGGGGCCTTTGTGTGGAGTTTGCATGTTGTCCCCGTGCATGCGTGAGTTCCCTCTGGGTACTTTGGCTTCCTCCCACAGTCCAAAGACATGCTTGTTAGGTTCACTGGTGACTCTCGTAGAATTTCCCGTAGGTGTGTCTGACTCTATGTGTCAGCCCTATGATTTACTGGCGACCTGTCCATTGTGTACCCCACCTCTCGCCTAATGACAGCTGGGGCTCCAGCCACCTGCAAGCCTGAACAGGATCATGGATGGATGGAAGAATTCTAAAACAACACATTTTGTTGAGGTTTTAGTCTTGTGCCTTCGTCGTTAATCATGGTTAATCGTGCCAATGTTATCTATCACAAGGTTCAGTTGTTTTTCCAAACTGTTTATGTTTGAACAGAATTTTTTGAATGATTCAGGGATGTATTTACTCATTATTTCACTAAATCATTGTTTATTGAGGCAATAAGCTCTAATGCCAACTGATGTAGTCATATTGTTTTACTGAATATCTCAGAAAAGTTTTAATGAATTGTTCCATAAATCTCAAACTCTTAATAACTACTAACATCAGATAATGTGAGACATAACTGAGACATAATTTCACTCAATAAAATGTGCTCTGCTTTAATCATCATCAACTATAATCACGTTTTATATTTATATAGCAAAGCAAAGAATACAATATATTTTGCTATAGTTCTCGTTCCAAAAGATTTCTTTTCATCTGGTTTTCATTTCTTTCGTAACATCTTGTCTTTAAAAAGAGCCAATTTTTCTGCCAAGTTTCTGATGATGGAATCGACAGTTATATAAATAGAACTCAATTTATTAGATAAAACACAGCACTAGACCAGAATGTGCTCAGCCAATCTGTTCACATTTAATTTCAGTGGAAAGCAGAAGAAGAGCAGTAACAAGTAGATATCCTAAATGATTTGATGATTTATGGTAAGAAGCAAAATTCTGATTGTATTGGACGGGACATTCGACTGATCATTTGAAGATGTTAATCAAAGAAACAGTAAATGTAAAACAGTGCAGTTGCATAATATTTGGTCAACTAAAGGTGACATTTGTAAGTAGGCCAAGAACTAGAAGACAGATGCCAAATTCAGGGTCCAACTTCTGACCTTTATTTGTCATTAAAACAAGCTTGTGTTTTTTGCACATGTCCATTTATGATTCATTTTGGCCCGTAATGAGAACAGACTGTTGCAGGTTTGTTATTTTTGGCAGTTTTTGTTATCTCTCTCTCGCTCTCTCTCTCTCTCTCTCTCTCTCTCTCTCTCTCTATCTGTCTCTCTCTCGCTCTCTTCTGAGAGACACTTGTGGGCAAGTGAATTATGTATGAACTGGGCTGTGCTGTAGTCTTCGGGGAGAACAGTAAAACATGCATCCACGTCCTCATTCATAGGCTTTGACCCAGATTATGCTAATATCTCCACCCTGCAAACACAACAAAATAAATCCAGTATAACCCCAAAAGCCTACAAAACCCATATCACCACTTTACAATATGGGGAGGCAGTAGTTTTTCTGTGTGTGTGTGTGTGAGTGTGTGTGTGTCCGTACAAACAATATGCTGTATCTCTTTCTGTCTTGACATAGAGCAACTCCCTTTGTGCTGGCAGGTGCGCGCGTACACACACACACACACACACAGAGTTGGGCATGTTTTTTTGTGTGTGTATGTGTGTGTGTGTGTGTGTGTGTCCGTGACATCCAGTAACTCATCCCAGTCTGATTGGCCTTAGTGGAGGGGCATTGTGGTCAGCAGAATAGAAACTGCTTACTCAAGGTTTCTTTTTTGTTTGGTGCAGATATGAGTGACAGGAGGGTTAGCAAAGAAGCCCATGGGTCACAAACCCAGAAACAGTGAAATAATATTGCTTCTGCAGTGTGTGTTTGTGCAAGTGTGTGTTGCAGAAAGGAGAAAAAGTGTCAGGTAAACAGAAAGATGACGGTAAAATGTGATTGTCATTTTTCATATATTGTTTGAGGTTATATGTTGTAGAATTATGAACCCTGATTAGTTCAAGTAAAGTCAAGATAAATGTCAATTACTGCCTAAAGTACGTGAATAATGTAAGCTGTCCTGAAGTGAGTTAAGGACTCTTTGCTTCAGAAATGTGATGGTAGGTGTCCTGGAAAAATCTTTCCATATTCCATATTTTAAAAGAAAAATGAAGTGTGAAATTGTTCATTAATGAGCCACAACAATTAATCAGCATTTAAAATGAGATAATTCCTCATATGTGTTTAGATCTGACCTCACCTTATGATGGGGTTTTTAACATGGGGTTTTTACATTTAAATCTCCAACAGGTGTAATAGCACAAGAAACACAGAAAACAAGAGATGACTGCAAACATCAAAACTGTTAGATGTCCGTTTTGTGAGGCAAGATATTGAGACTAAACAACAGAGAAACACATTGGAAGGACAATTAAATAGGTGTTTACGTCAAACACAAGCCACTTGTTTGGGACTGCTCATCATGTGTTTCACAGCTCCTGAATATTTCAGCTTTGCCAGAGTACGCCTAGTCTCATTTAGAGTCATGTAATTGCCCCAAAAGTTAAAATATTCATCAGACTCGTAAAAACATCACAATTTTACTGCAGGGAGAGGATGAGCTACGCAAAAGCCTTCTGCTCTCCCCTGAAATTCTTCATCTTTAATAGGGGATAACACTCTCCGTGGAACTTAGTGGCTTTTCATGTTTTTGGGAAAATTGTCACGTCATGTTGCTAAACTCTCCAAGCAGCCCGAGCCATATTTGTGAATTACTAGAGAAGCAGAGTGGAAATGTGAGACTTGGCCACAGGAAATGTTTCGAGGAAGGTGTTAGTTTTTCACAAAATATTTGCCATGAATGTAATTAAACTTGAACCTGAAGCACACATTACTGGCACTGAAGATATTGTTGTATTCACGGCGTATATTGGCTGAATGATTGGGACTTAGGGTTATTGCAATGTAAATGCAAACTTGAGCTGCCCTGTCAATTATTACTGTTATACATAAATAATTGTATTTATATAGAAAAAACAATGCTGTCAAGTTTTTTGCATTAAACCATAATTACCAAAATGAAAAAAAGTAACTAATGACAAACAGATGATTGGAGAGGCCGATAGAATCTGCTTGGAAAACATAAGCCGGCCAGACACAACCTTGACTGTAATTAAAGAAGGGGGTATTATGCTGTTTCACATTTAAATACATATATATAATTTTACAATGTTTGATGTCTGACTAAACATGGGTAAAGTTTCAAATCTGTAGGTAAAATTATGTTTGGAGTAATCCCCAGGCTTCTCAGCTCAGTCTGCAGGCTGCTGGGAACGGCAGGTTTCAGGTTTTATTCTACACGCTGCACTTTGTGATGTCACAAAGTGCAGCCTCAGCAGGCTTCAGGGAGCTGGCCAATCAGCTAGGGATGGGTTTCTTAAAGAGACAGAGCTGACTGAGTCATTTCAGGCAGAGGCTGTATGAGGGCCTGCACAGAGCACCAGTGTGAGTTTTTTTAAACTGTAAATTATGCTAAGCTACTCCACAGGTATCACAGAGTGAAATATGAAGCCCCCACCTTTAACATTTTAAGATCAATGCTGTGTTTCCAGTTAAGCGAATAAATGGAGGCAAGTATTTGGCTGATTTTGGACAGACTACTCAAATTTATTCTAATACAATAATACAATAATGTTTCCCTATTTAAAGACAAGCTACAGAGGTAAGGCCAGTAAAAGAAACAGTGGTCACAAAGGCAAAAGGCCCAACTATTTTCATTAGGAATAAAATTAGATACAAATTCAGAAAAAGGAAGCATGTTTCCAAACACATTCATAAGTCCATAACAAATACAATGGAAACATATTGCAAATGGAAAGATTAAACACAAAGTCAAAAAATACACAAACAAAACAGCCCTTAATGGAAGCCGGAACTTGATTTTGATGAAACATATTTTATGGATACAACAAGGGGTTTGGTCCGCCAAGGGGAAAAGGTTTTAGGACAGCAGTGCTGGGGCTATGCACAGCCCCAGAGACCAATGGAGGTCAGTTTGACAACTAGAAACACTACAGAGGTTGCATTGTTCCGCCTTGGCCCTTGGCACCGTAAGGGCGATGCTGCCGAATCCCCTGCTCAGGCCTCCGTAGGCCAGACTAATGCCTGTCCGCCCTTTCGCACCCAGCTGTGTCATTATAGCTCTGTCATCCTCTGAATCAGAGTCCTGGTCTGAGCTACTCTAAATCTCCTGTGTACTGAAACATTAGCGTTATTCCTGTCGTCAGATTCACCAGTAATTAACGGCTAAGGTGTAAACACCAACACTCACCAGGTTTTCAGGGCTTCCAGACCAGACAGAGTCAGTAAACACAACCACTAGCTGCATGACTAACAAGACTGGGTCAAAACCTAGTATGCAGCTGACCGCATCAGGTCAGTGTGCGCTTTTGTGGGCAATGTGTTACAAGGGCTGTCCTTATGAGGCCGATGACAACGTGTTTGAAAGCAGCACGTAGGTGAGGACAGTAGACGAGCAGCCCCGCCTACTCCCCGAACAAAGTATCCAGAGCTGTATAGACAGAGAGTCAGTGGAGGTCCAATATGCTCCATGATCCGCCATTGCGATGTCGCAACTCTCTCTCTCTACGGCTGTGAAAGTACCTCCACTCAGTCAGTCAGTCAGTCAGTCAGTTCCTCAGTCAGTCACATACAGACCCATGTGTAGGGCTGACTCCGGCGGTCAGCCAAAAAGCTACACTTAGCAAATCTATCTGTCTATCAGATCATAAAATATGATTAAGTTGAACAAAATCAGTTTACAGTTACAAAATTTATGGTGTATTTTTTTGTTATTATCTGTCATTATTTCCACAGATGCCAACCTTTATATTCACTATACACAAATATTCAGATGGATGATTGATTAGTTTGTGAAGAGCATTTTCAAAGAGTGGATTATTTACTGACAGTAATAATAGTGGAACAGCAGTGACAATGACAGCTACAGTATGTGAACAAGACAAATTATTATATCTAACAGTGGTCATGAAGGTGAAAGACAAGTAGGATGACTCATGACAATAGAAGCAACTTGTGGCAACAATAATGATTGCAACAACAAAGACAAAAACATAAGCAGCAGCAATATGATCATATTTATGGAGATGATAACAGTCTGGATGCCAGTGATGACTGTAATGACAGCAGAGATGATGAGGGCAAACGGCAGCCACAGTAACGCTGAACTGAAGCAGCCACTGCCAAGCATTACTCATCTCATAATGTAATGAGAAAGCCTGCTTCTAATGCTCGGTGCTTAACCTCAGCACGAGGCAAGGGCAGCAGCAAAGGCAAGAACTGACTAACCAGAACATGTATGCACTGGCTGACTAACACACTTCCATGCAAGTGCAGACATGATCCTGTATGCCATTATTAAAAATTAATATACTGTATGTATGCATGGCTGCAAATAATGCATGCCCTAAATGAACGCACACCATATGAAGAGTATGCTTTCGGCCTTATTGCATGCCTTTTTTCTCTCTTTATAATGCACACCCACATGCATTTAACATTTCAAAGTAATCTATGTTTGGTTGGGGCATGCAAGGTTAAAAGATGCAGAGCAGATGGGAAAACCACAGTGGTTCCCATCAGGGACCGATCCTCTGCATGGACTCGTTTCATTCTCTCCCTCTCCGTCTTCCTTTTACCATCCTTAATTCTAACTTCTCTATGTATTCATTCATTAATCCATCTCTGTTAAAACCTCCCTCCACCATTGCCTTTTTTCCCCTTCATTAACCTGGTTATTCGTTTCTTGAGTTGGTTTTGGTTAACAGAAATCACAAAATGGAGAAATTAACATTGATCTTTATGAATCAACTAACACCGAAACACATGGTTTCATACCATTGACTGTGAATAAAGATAGATGACATGACAGCTCCCTAAATGTGAAGCGAAGACATCTCGAACGACCCCTTCTGACTGGCTGCAGTATAGGTCATAAAGCCTGCCTCCTCCATGTTAACAGGTGGGATACGGGTCGAAACTCTAAACAATCTAAATACAAGTACACTTTTCTAAAACATGGTTTCTGTCATTACATAGTTTTATCATGCTGAAGTGTTTTTCAGAAGTTTAGTTATTCGATGCTGTAAAAAGGGGTGTAACGCCTTGATTGACAGCTCTGTTGACAAATACTGCTCCTGCAGCTGATCTTTTCCTGTTTAGCACGAGGAGCAACGGCAAGAGGAAATGTAACCAAAACAACCACTACAGTCATTGAACTTTAACCGTTTATATCTGCTTTTTGACCAACACAAGAAACTGTTCTGCTGCAGACAGCGCCAACGTGTTTTGAGTAGAGAAAGGGGCGGGTGTCAATACTATGGCTCCACCAAATATGTAAGATGGCAGCGCCGCTCCCGGGTGCATTTGGCTTAATTTTTGGCTGACTGCCGGGGTCAGCCCGACACATGGATCTGGATGTGACTGACTGAGTAACTGGCTGACTGAGAGAGAGTTGCGACATCCCAGTGGCACATCATGGAGCACATTGGACCTCCACTAATATGACTCTCTGTCTATACGGCTCTGGATACTTTGTTTGATGGAGTAGGTGGGGCTGCTCCTCCGGCTGCACCTGTTTTCAAACACGTTGTCATCTGCCTCATAAGGACAGTCCTTGTAACATATTGCCCACAAAAGCACGCATTGACATGCGCTCAGCCACATAACACGTCATCCATCTTTATATATGTGTTTACAGTAATTGAGTTCGTACTTGAAAAATATGCTTATATAAACTGACTGCACCATAAGTTATGAAAATGTTTCCATATGTTTGAATGCTGTTTTTTCCATATAGATATGTTTCCTCCTGGAAAGACATCAAAATGCTTTCATGTGGAGGAAATACTGGCTTGAGAACCTACATAATTCATTCTGTAAACATGTGATGTAAGAAATGAGGAGCTGAGGGATTTGATCTTGTGACCCTTTGACTGCCTTGCAAAAATGTCACAATGGAGATGTACTTAGCATAATTAAACAGTAATTTAACAAGGTAAGAGCATTAGAGGTTAGATAATGTTTGACTAGGGAATGGGACCACAGACTATATTTTCTTAGACTTTTTTACAGTTTATCATTATGTTCAGATCAAAGGAAATAATAATAAACATACTGTATAAGACACACTTACTACTCACAAATACATCAGCATTCAGCGCCTCAATAATTAGTAGTTAGTTACTTTTTAGATTAGATTGTTTCAGTCCTATGACTCACCCAGTGATCTGACATTAGAAGAAACACCATGACTGAAACATTAGCACACTGGGACTTGAAAAAACAATTTGTTTAAATGTTTGTGTAAACTTATATTTCAGAGAGAAATTAGAGACACTTGAGCTTTCTCCCTTTTCCACAGCAAACTACTGCACATGTCTGAGACGTTTGCTGCCACAAAAAGTAAAAGTATTCTTCATTCCTAGAGAGAAAGAGGAATATTGCAGGCTGTCAAAGCTGATGTGCTTAATATGAACTTAAATACAGCTCTTATACAGAACTGAGACAAGATGAGCTCTGTAATTTAGTTAAACTCAAGCTTTCAACCGAAAAGGTACCTCAAAGTCAGTTTTGACTTTTTCTGTTATGATGAATTAAAGTTTAAAACGCCTCGTTTTGTGTTGTTTACTTATTTACTCTTTTCAGAGAAGCTTGGGGATTGTACATCTATTTATGAATTCCTTTTTTGTTTGGCTAAGTGCCAGTAAATGTATTCGTCTGCAGATTTTCTTTTCTTTTGCTTTTTTTTTTTGTTCCCTAACTGAGCAATCTAGGAGGGAAATCTGCTTGTGTTCCCATCAAACAGTGGAAGCCATCGCACATCAGTTACCCTATTTGCACCTTCTGGAAGCTTCTTCCTTTCGTCCAGCTGCCACTTTGCCTTGGCAACTTGTTCTTTCTCTAATGTTTATAGTGCAACTGCTTAATCACAAGACACTCTTGGCATCTGAAAATAATAATTTAAAAACGGCCTCTGGAGCAATGCTTCTGTTTTAACTAATATATTTAAAAGTAGGACTTCTAGTAGCTCCATCTGTATCCAATGTGTGGGGCTGTGGCGGCTGTTGCCAGAACACTGGGAACCAATCTGGGAATTTGCAAGGCCACAGCCTCCATCTGGGCCTCCGGCCCAAACCCCTTGAGGTGATCTGGCCTCTTTGCCTTTAAACGCTATGGCATGCTAGGTGGGATTCAATCTGACAATCACATGCACACACATATTCAAGAAATAAGTAGAGGATGAAATCATGTACACGCATCATTAAATCTGCCTGCAGGGATATATACTGCCGTCTACAGACACCCTTGTCCATGAGCCTTTTATTAACAAGGGCTTAAAGCTGCAGGGTTACAACATAATGTATGTAAAGGCTCTGCTCCCACCAGCCATTGAATATAGCATCCACAGATAGACACACACACACACACACACACACACACACACACACACACACACACACAGACACACTCACAAGGCTTCATTGAACAATGTCTCCCAGGGTACTTCTGACCCCATGGGATTCTGTCCTTGGCCCCTTGGCTCGAGTTGTATGAGCCTAGGGAATTATTGGATGATGGTCCAAGTCTCTTTGATGTGTCTCACTGTCTTGAACAGTGATGGTCTATTTCCAGGGGCGTTGATGGGAAGCCAACAGGCATTGCATAACAAAAGTCTGAAAATGTAATTCCAAAGACAAAGTATCCACACGGAGAAGAGGGCCAAAGTTTTGAAAGATCGCAGGTTGCACAGCACCATTTGCAGATTTCTATTGAAGATTTGTAATTTAGAAGCACAAAAACTCATTTAAAAACTTATTTATGTTCAATAATGATCCAAGGACAGAAGATCTTAAAATATCAGTTTCATTAAAAGAAATAAACTGCCAAACATTAGAGCTACTGAGAATATTACAGAAGAACCATCAGTGCTGTTTGTTTTCCTTTCAGACATGCCCACTTTAAATGTGTAAAGAAATATCAAAAGACTGAATAGTACTTTCAATGACCTTGTGTTGCACTCCTATATTATAACTCCCTTTTTGCAAGACTTAAAAAGAAATCATGCTGCTACTTTATTTCCATTTGACCCTTTTCTACACCCTCCAGCTACTTGGCTCATGGACCAGTCCTTCTGTCTGAGCGCAGATAGAAAGACGGACGAATATCTCGAGCACAGACTTGACGTTGTGATTCAGCAGCTCCCAGAGCTCATATCTCTCCGTTTGTGGAGGTTGGACTCTTCATCCCCAGAGCCTCAAGATAGGCTAGTTGTGTCTGAGTCACTGCTGGGGGACAGCTGGATAGGGTACTGGGAGGGCGTGTGTTTATGTCCATCCATGACTGGCTTTGGGCCCTCTGGCTAGCTGCAGTTCAATGTGCGGCTGTCACTCTGTATAGAGTGGTGTGGATGATTGACGTTTGTGTGTGTGTGTGTGTGTGTGTGGCTGTGCATTGTTGTTGGGAAGGATCTAGTTTCGGTGCATTTCATGGTGGGTTGCAGGTGGAAGTGAGTAAACTATGTGCGTATACATGTGAGTGTGTGTGTGTGTGTGTGTGTGTGTGTGTGTGTGTGTGATAGAGAGAGAGATAACCTGCTGCAGGACACAGCAGGACAGTAGTGAGCAGATGGAATGTTTGATCCAGAACATGGCTGAAGGCAGTTGGGATTGGACACACACGCAACGCTTTCTTTCCTCTCATACCAACACGCTCAGACACACACGCTAAAACACACATTAAGATAAATACAGCTTAAATGTTCATGCATGCTCTACCACATATTAGCCAAATATGTACTTGCTGTGTGACATACTGTATATCATATTGTTTTTAGAAAACCTTTCCTCTAACACTTTTATACACGGTGAAATATTTAATCAAATACTTAAAGTACAAAATATATTTAATGCAATTGACTTTTTCAACAATATATTCCCATACATGGCTAAAGCAATGATTTAGCGTCTGTTTTCATGTCTCACTGCTGTCTTACATTGCTACGTCGTACAGTATGAAATATGTCAGAATATCGACAGAAGTCGACACGTGTCAGAGCACATTGACAGCCCATACGGCATGTGAACGATAATATATTGCTTAAAATGGATGGATGATGACTCTTTTGTGTTTTCCAAAATACTTCCTAGGTAAATTTATCAAGTCACCCAAGTGTGCTGTAGCCTTTAAATATTTATTGCGCATGCAACTCTGTGTGTTTTAGTGACTTGCTGCAAAATATACAGCTGTTAGAGATGGGAGGTTCAACTCTTTTTACTTTAATTTGTAAGAGTCACCCACTAAAGAGAGTCGGGTTTACGAGTCACTTGTGTCACTTGAGTCAGTTACCCAGAGCTTGAATTCCCCCACCGGTCTAAGCATCCATAGAGCATGCACACTAGAGACTTCCGTCACCCAATCGGGCTAACTTCCGGTTTAGCACTCCGCTAACATCAATGGAGATTAAATTTAATCGTGCAGCTCTTTTTTAAATGTTCTGATTGTTTTTGGACCTAATTGATCAGTTTCTGAGAGAAAAGCAAGTCATTTTGTGGAGTTTGTTCCGCTCGTTTTCCCATGATTGTGTGCGAAAAAAGTGCTTTTTGTGCCCTGCCGTGTTGGGAGAGCAGATACTAAGTGAATGATTCATGTAACTCGAGTCAGGCCTTCAGCTCAGGGCAGGGAGTGAGCTCCGGGCAGCGGACTGTGGGAGCCAGTACTGAGTTGACACAAGTGCCAAAGTGGTTGTTTTTCTCCCAGGGCAAAGCTTATACAGTGGTCTCGCCTCAAATTTGCATTTTGCAGTGGCTAATAGTGGGTAGGAGGGGTGAGTCAGTAAACGAGTTAGTGGAGATGAGGTCTTGTGACTCCCAAGTCAGTAAAAAGAGTCGGTTTTGAGCGATTGATTCATGCTTTACTCCATCCAAAGTGACAGCTAGACTCTCCGGAGAATTGTAACAAGATTGTCACTAACCCTAATCCTGCCAACATACATAGCAAACAGGGACTAAAGACTACAGTAAGTACAGTACAGTCTTCTTGTCATAACATTATTAGTTATATAATTATGACATCTAGTTTTATTATTCAAAAAAATACTCTTAATTTGCACATAGTGTAAAACCAAATTGTGTGGTAAAATCTGTGTCTGCTGCACCTTAGATATGACAAAGTTTACCTCTGGGGTCTGTGGTTGGTAGGATTAAAGCTAATATGAAATTTAAATTAATTTGGGAAAGTGGATTTTAGTATAAGCATTTGTTTTATGAAATAAAATGAGACAAACAACTTTGCTACCATGCAAAAAAAGAAAATAAAGTTTCAATAACATTTCATAATAATAAGTAGAGCCAAATTACTGTAATTAATTATTTCGCAATTAATTGTAACATTGAAAGATTCTTACAATCAGTACAGTCTGACATTGCCTTTTCTTTTTCTCTCTACACACAAACTTCGTCCGTGTGCATCACGGTGACAGATACAGTATTTCAAGGGAAGGATAACGTGTTTGGTCCAGATAAGAGAGGAGTTATCAGTTTCCCTGTGCGTCCTCCCTCTAAACACTCATCTTTCATAAACACATTGTCCATTTCCATAAAGTATGCCTTCCATTTCCACAGTTTACCAACAGGACAGAGGAAAGAGGGCAGATTAACTTCTCCGTCATAGTTATAGATCCACTGAGACCAGCCGTACTGCTGAGTCATTCATAATGTTTTTTTCTTTATGCTTTAAAGCAGTAAACGTAATCTCACATAATAACCTTAAATGTTGAATGATGAATGAAACCTGTAAAATGTCTATAACATGTTACATAACAATTATCAGTAAATAACACACAGTAATAAAAATATGCTCAATGATAGTGTAAGTCGTCTTTGACAAGAAATTCATATGAGCTTACAGATGAAAAGAAGCTTTACAAAAAGGAATATTGAATGAGACCAGCATGGTTAAACTCCGACAGAGTTATGGATTTGTGGACCTTTTTTTGCCTCCATTCATGGGTTAGCTACAGCGTTAAAAGAAGGACATGGCTCATTTAGTCGATAGACTACGTGATTGGTACCTGCACTTGGAGAGGGAGGTCTGTGCTGGTTATGTAGACTGTGTGTGTGTGTGGGTGTGGATGTGTGAGTGAAGTGTAGTGTAGTGTCCCATGAAATCTGTGGTCCCTTGTTCATAGTCTTTTTATTATACATGCAGTTCAGCCATGCAAATGCAATTTCTGCAAATTTTAATGATCTAATGGAGTGGCTTTGCAGTGAAGCTGCACCTTGCAGAACATGCTGATAGGATGAGATGATTCAGGAAGCTAAGTTTAAGCTCAATTGCTGATGATGTGGCCTGTGACAAAAAGTGCGAGGGCGTAAGGCTGAGAATGTACTTCCTTCACCATCTCTCTGGTGGTGAGGACAGGTGGGTCCTTTGGTTTGCCTTGCACCACTCTGTATGATCTTTACCTTTGATAGTTACTGTAACTTGCTGTTGTAGGTCAACTATAATAGATGGCGTCACTTTATTGTCCAATACAATGAGGCTGAGCTATGCTAGATTCAGCGGAGGAATCCAGATAAACAATTTTAACATCAACATCTTGGCTTCTACAGGTATAGAACCACGTGAGTACTGCATCATCAACCCCTAGATGTTGCTTATATCCAATTGATACTGTTCAGTGTGGTGACATGTAGTCATGCATCCACAGCTTGGAGGGAGGTTTGTAAAAGGTCTTCATCGCTGCTAATGTTGGAGCTGAAGAGTGGAAGTCCATCTCAGAGAAAGGATTACTTTATTTTCAATGGTAGGCATATTTTGAAGGCCTTCCAGACTTATAAGTCTTCTAACAGGTAGTTCAATTACTGCCACAGGTGCCTCCTTTCTCAAGACTTTCTAAACCTGAAGCATTAAATCTGTTGGAGATGCCAGTGTTTTAACAGCCCACCAGGAGTTCCTGGTTTTCTTTGATAAAACATTTCGTATTCCCTCTACAGTATATTTCTTTTTGGTCTTTTACCAGTTTTTTGTTGTTGTTGATACTTTCAAATAATTTAGTTCTACCGAAAAAGTCTTCCAACTGATCTCTTTGGCCCTAGTTTTTAGGAGGACAGTTTGCTGTTGGCATGTCTTCTTATCATTTTTATTAAAAGCAGCTTTGTGTGAATAAGAACAATGAATTGAATGAATGGGAACAAGTCCGACTTTGACACCCCCACTGGTAGTCTCAAAACAGACCGTCTAGCTGAAAGCTGGGCACACTGTTAAACATAGTATTTTGGTGGGTGTAATTCAGTCTGTGTAGCCATGTGCCCATGAAGCTGTTACTGTTTTTTAATATTTCTTTCTGTATCGTTCAATTTCATAAACACACACATGCTCAGAAGCAAATTGAAAGGCTGAGAGGGCACATTGTCATCGAAGAGACGCTGGGGAAATGGGGACAGTAAGAGACAGTCATTAGGAAAAGCAATATGCTGCTGAAATTGGATCATCGTTCTTGCATAATAAATGCCTTCTGTTTGTTTTTAGGGGTAATATGATCCACGGTTATACCACATTCAATTCACGAACAAAATATGTCTAATATATAAGATGTAACTATCCTCTATGGTCTTATTTCCAACATATTAATAGGTTGTGGAATGTTGCCTACCAAATATAAAGCACCATTTCTTCAGAGAAAATGAATATTGCCTTTGAGAAATGGTTTCAGGGCCAGAATAATTTCACCTCTGACCTTTGCTGTGACATTTGAGGTAATGAGAGGATTAAGAAAAAAAGTAGCTTGTTTTTACTCCATGGTGACAAATCAATAAATAGTCAGACTGCCTTCACAATGGGAGAAAAAAAGAGATCGGGGACAACTATTCCATCTGAACATTTGACTGTTAAGTTACAAGCAGATATTTTATCCGGAGCCCCGGAGTGGCCATAGAGTGAAAAAAAATAAATACACATAATGCTATTTTGAGCGCACAAGGTAGTAAATCCTGGCCTCGTTTTTTTCCCTTCTTATCTTTGAAACCCCTGGTTTATAACAAAGCTTCCTCCTTGGAGTGAGTAAGCAAAACAGCTCGTCAAACAGACACTCATATCCGCATCGTGCGTAACGGTCAAGACTGTCTCACTTAGGGGGAGGAGGTAACAGGGACAGACTCTCTCAACAGCGGTAGCCACTAATTCACCTCACAAAGTTAATAGTAGTTATCTTCTTTTATTCAATAGTAATATTTATTTATTTCTCAAAGGGTCATATGTGCAATAAAAATCTGTCAATGTGCAATAATCTCTCACCACAGTGCAATAACCTAATACCACAGTGCAATAACCTAATTTGGTTTAATCGAACTAAATACCAGGTCAATTACCCACTGTTTACTTGTATATTTTCTAAGAGTGTATATTTTATATATTTTGTTATCTTAATTTTGTACTTTTTATATATATACATATATATCGATAGATATATATATTTTGATCTTTATTTTTTACCCTCTGTGTGCTGATTCTTTCCTATTGTATTGTACTGTATAAGCTGCTGGAGACTGAATTTCCCAGAGGGAGTCATCCCAAAGGGATCAATAAAGTTGAGTCTAAGTCTAAGTCTAAGTCTCGTGGTGAAAGTGTGCCCGTATGTGCCAGGGTTAGGCTTTGGACAGTCCCATACTGATTTAACCCCTGGTATTAACAATAATAGTAATGTTTTAATGACTTCACACTAAACTGGTGAGACAAAACCCCCTCCCCATCCAGCTCATTATCTGTCTGTAATAGAAGTGATCTCCATCAGGATGAGAGCGCAGCTGCAGCTACGAGAATCTATGAGAAATAATCAAAATGAGGGAACCGATTAATCAAAAAAAGGGAATGAGTTGTTAAAATAATTATTTTTTTTCACTCTATGGCCATATTTCCACTGCCTGCAAAACTCTGTATATTTCCACTGCCTGCAAATCAATCTTTATTAACCCATAGAAAAAAAACCTATTATATAATATTGTCTTGACAAAAGCTTTGATAAAGCATTTTATCAGTACTCATTAAGGGTAGGTACTCATGATCAGGTGCGTATCCCACCTTTTATTACCCCATACCTGCCAAGGTTAATTAAGGTAGCCTTTATCCAAATACCCATTAAAGCATCAACATAATATCACGAAATCTGGGTATATTAATACCAAATGTAGTTCCACACCGAAGGCAAAATTGAATTACTTTTTTTTTCAGTCAAGGTCATTGTGTGATACTGGGCTGCGGTCCAACATGTTTTTACATTTACATCGACAAACTTGCTAACATGATCGACCAGAGCCCCTGGGCTCAACCTACAACACGGTGACATTAAATCACATTATTGCTCTTTGCAGACACTTTTGTTTTGCTGTCTCCATCAGAATTTAGTTATGGAGGTTAAAAAAGGACATCATAAGACTAATACCAATCTTAACTGCTCTGTTCACACTGCACAATAAACAGGGAGGAAGGATTTCCTTTCGCACTGCCCTCAGGGAGGCTGGAAAAATCACTTTGTCGATGACGGTCCCGAAACAGTAATAGCCATGACACATTACAGAGAGAGCGTTCAGACACATGAAACAATGTGAACAGTCCATGTGTCAGTGCATCTCTTTCACATACTGTACCAATGAGAATTGATTGTGGTAGTTGAAAGACTGCTGTCTGCAGTGCTACATATGTATGACAGACTGCTCACTCGTATGAACTGCGAGAAAGAGAGCACTGTGCCAAAGTGGTTCATCTTTCCTTCCACCAATTTCCAGGGTGGGAATACTAACACAAATCTTGGATATTGTGCAGCACGGTGCGAGGCAGTGCTAGATTCCCCAACCTATCACTCTCTGGAAACAAAACATAAGCTGCACTGGATGATGCATGCTGCAAGGCCAGACTGTGATACTATCTAGCAGCACAGGTATTGACCAGAACCGTCTCTGCTTGCCTACTATGGTGGGGGTAATCAAGAGGAAGCAGCAATCCATCTTGAGCGATCCAAAAATCCACTTGTGCTCAATATGTCTGGGGCAATGGCCTGCTCGAGACGATGGCTCTACAACAGGGAGGAAGGATATAGCCTACACAGAGAGCTGTGTAGGAGAGACAGAGCATTTACCTAACCTATTTGGATTGATTAAAAGGGTGTGTTAGATTAGTAAGTTTTGGCTGGTGTTTTAGCCATCCTTCCAACTATCAGGCCGATCAAACAACTGAACCGAGACGTATTGAAATGATGAGTTTCCACTTTCTTAGCAAGCACTGCATTTATGGTCTACAAGTGAACATTTATGAATACATTCAAGGGCTTAACGACTTTTGAATCCATGTGCTGATTGTGTTTTGGAAGCAGAAGTGGTTCGAGCTATTTATACAAAAGCACTTCAAACTGTGGTGTGTTGTCCTTGTGCCCTTTTCTGAGTACTTTGGCAATTCAAGTCAATTAAAGAGTGTGCGGCAGGTGTGAAAGAGCCCAAAAATATACAGGAAATGCGGTCCCTTAAGACAGAGAAAGAGAAAGAAAATGTTACATTATAGGCAGCAGTGTTGTTGGTAAAATACCTTTGAGAACAGAGGCAGTGAACACAACAAAATTAGGTGTAATTTATGGTTAAAATAAAGTTTTAACTTGTTAAAAAACTAACTACAATGGACTAGTTTCTGCTTGTGAACATTATTGTAGAGAAAATTACTTCCATCAACACTCCTTTTTCATTAATTGGACCAAAAACAACATTTCTGTCCCAAGAGGTAGCCTCCCTGAACATTGTGTCAGCAGCTTTCTGCCAGCTGAGACCTCTGTAAAGCCAGCTCCAGCCAGTGCCCCCTGTCAACTTCACCATTTGCTGCCAGAGACCCAGCTGGTTCGGCCAGACAGAGCTGTGGAGCTCTGAGCTGCGGGAGCTGCCAACAGACTGCACTTTCTGCCCTGTTATAACCCTGTAGCACACGTTATTGTAGGCACCGTCTATCCATCATAGCATTTTAATGGAGGGTGAAGGTTTTTTCCCTATTAACAAATTCTTTATTGTAGGGTGCAGTCTTAATTTCCTTCTCATCTAACCAGTTTGCCTCAGACACTAACCACTGGTGTTCAAACCAACATTATTATTTACTAGGTGTTAACTAGACAGTTTTTATTTTGGTAATACTTTTCCAACAAAGTTTTCTTCATGAATATTCAAGTCTACAAGTTGATAATCCTTTATCAAGGGAAAACATTCAAACCCGCAGCGCTATAGGGTCCTTTGAATCCTTTAGCAGTAACACAACAAAAAGTAAAATCTGTAGGTATATACCAAGACCTTATCCAATGTGGCGTTCTGGTTCCCAGAGGAGATGCATGCACTGTGCATTACAACTGTCTAGTGGAGTGACCTAAAAAAGTCACAACCATAGTCACTATGGCGGCGAAAGCTGCTGGTGATGCTCAGAAAAACACAGAAAGAATGTGGTCATATATTTGGTTTATAGTCTCATCCTCTGGGAGAAAAGTTGGCCAATTGTAGATTTGGCCGAGAGGAAAGGACATTGCTTGCCCCTTGATAGACTGCTCATTAATATTCTTCTTGGAGACAGAATAACACACAGGTTATCTGTAGGTAGGATTATCCTTGTAGTGTGTAGGGGAATGTGTAAACAATTCCTTGCAGCAGATCCTTGGCGAACTCAACATTGCCTACTCTTCATCCAGGCATGCAACTCTGAATACTGAATAAGTTCTTTTGTAGAATTGTGGCAAAGATATTCTTCTACCTAAAGGTAAAGCAACACCTTGACAATTTTGTCTAAACTAGGTAATTTTAGAAGATATATTATCCCAAAATGTACAAAAAAATAAGAAAAAGAGGCCACAGGAGACCATAGCCATTAGAGGAGGTGCTTTTTTGGTCTCTATTCTTAGCAGCTCATGATTGATACTGTTTTAGATATGATGCATTGGCTCTCAGACTTTACACAAAGGACAATTTAGGTTGAGAAATGAAAAAGCCAGAAAGGTAGAAAGAGATTAAGACATTGAGGCAGCTGTCATATCCTTTTACAGTAAATGACAGTGTTGCCTGTCTAAGTTAACACGCCTGCGAGGCAAGATGCATTCTTAAGATAACAAATAGGATGTGACTGCCTGCATATGTGTTTATAGAGAGGGTTGCGTGTCTTCGCTTTGTTGAGAGTTTATCTATGTTGACCCCTGAAAGACTAGGGAGAGCTGAAGATGAAATCATACATGTGATCATTTTAAATCATGCAAGCATCACCTATTTTATTATCGGCCTATGTATGTATGCATGCATGTATGTATGTATATATGTATGTATGTATGTATGTATGTATGTATGCATGTGTGTATGTAGGCTATATATGTATGTATGTATGTATACATGTGTGTATGTATATGAATGTATGTATGGTCTAATGGGAAGTAGAAAAAGACAGCATGTGTGAGCTCAAAGAAACATCACGTTATTAGTGAATGAACAATACTGAAGCCCAGGTGACAAAATATGCCAACACAAATTGACTCCAGTATTCTTCATGACCAAAGTTGATGAGACAAAAAAATTGTATCTTCCTCTCAATACCCACCCAGGATGATGGCATCACATCTGAACAGTGCTGTTTTTGAAAGCTTAACCACTTTTACATTATTTCCTCTGAAACAATTAAGACTGGTATTTCACTTCAAGCCCACTAATTGTTTCTTTAATTGTTCTCTTGTATTCCTTTTAAGGTTTTTAACATTTCACAATTTCTGCTGTTACTACAGGTGATAAAAATCTGTATCATTAGGGATATGTGCCTCCATTTTTAAGAACAAGAGTCAGGCCACTCCTCAAGAAGCGTAACCTGGACCTTGATTTGATCATAAAAATACAAACCAATCAAAAATATTTTTCAAAAGTCTTTTAAAAACCTATGGCCGAGCAACTCATAGATCACATTTAATCCAATAGTCTATATAAACCTCATCAATCTGTCTTGTAAAATGCCAAAGCACAGAAACTGCTCTGACAAAAGTCCTGAATGTTTTACTACTTAGTTTGGACTCTGGCTTAGTTTCAATGCTGGTGGTCAGAGACCACAGTGTTGCATTCAACATGATTGTTCTTTATATTTTATTAGATTGCCTAAAAAGTTTCATTAGTCTCACTTACACGAATCTCTTCTGGTTTAGATCATATTTAACTGACTGGTCTCACAATTCACATCACCTTTTCACCAGACAAACGTAAGTTATGGTGTGCCACAGAGATTTGTGCTTGGTCCTGTTTTGTTTTTCTCTCTATTAAAATGATGCCCAATGATACATTAGGAAAATTGATACTAAGTACATTTCCATTCCTCTGATTATACTTAGCTTTAAATCTACATCAAGCCTGGCACGTTAATGATGCCTATTGCATAGCAACAATTGGTGTTGTGTAAATTCTGCCTTTTAAATGCGGACATAACAAAAATGCCAGTTCCTGGTCCAATAAAATTAGAAACAAATGAAGTGATATCATCTATAAATTTGGATAATACAGAAATCCCACAATCGTTTAGCAAGTTACAACCTATACAAAATATTGCTTAAAGAATAATAACCAAACCAAGAAAATTTGATGATATTACAACAGTTATTATTTCATGGCATTGGCTCCCTGCACATGCTCCATTTGATTTTAAAATTGGAATGTATTAAATTGAACTGTACCTTCTTACTTATCATCTTTAATCACTTATATATCTGCAAGGTCTTTGAGATCACAAAATGCCACTCTCATGATTACTCCATAAAATAAATCAAATGTACCTTCACCATGGAATCCCCTTCCTATTCAAATTAAAGGGGCTAGCTCAGTTCACATATTCAAAAGTAAGTTTTTGTACATGGTTATTTAATTTCTGCATTTAAACATTTTTGTTTAAAATTTCCAAAAATCTTCTTTATGTACAGCAACTTGAGACTCGACTTGCCCTTGCATGCTGCAAAATTGTCAAAGGCTTTAAAGTGATCACATAAACTGAGACAGCTGTAAAACATAATTTTTTTGTGATTAAGAATCGTCATAGAAGCAGAAGTGATTGAAATGATGATGATATGATACTAGACCTATAATGAGGACAAATGTTCCATTGAGGAGTCAGCACTACCAATCAGCACACATAATCAATAGCTCTGAAAACTGAATGAAATCCTGAAATGTCAGGGGAAGTAGAACTAATTTGGAGATTATAACTTGGGCGTCAAGAAAAGAATAAAAAAAGGAATGAGTCATGAACACTGCCATACAGGTGCTTAGATTTCACCTTTTAGGATGTGGCCCTGTGGTCTGTGAATATTGTGCATAAATTTGAGCATGCATGTGCATGCGTGTTTGTGTGCGTCTCTGTGAGGATACACGTGTGTGTTGGTCTGTTGAGGTGTGAAAATGTCAGCCTGTCGGAGCAGACGCATCAGTGAGAGCAGGTGTGTAGTGACAGACAGGTGTGACATTTAACTTTAGTTTTTATACCAGAAACTCCATCCATCTCTGTCTCACACACTCTCTCACACACGCACACACACACACAGAAACCCAAAGACATTTACACATGCCAGCACACACACACATATACACATTCGCACACACGCAAGTGTGTTGACTCTTGTGTAAATCCTCTTGTATTAATCCTTCAGAATCTTGTATAAATCAGAGAATTTCCTTTTAATTCTGAATAATTACACTTGCATTTTCCTTTTTCAAATTAACAAGATAGATGTGTGTTGTCAGTCAAAAGAAATGTACACATTAATTCACTTGCTGAAAATTTGCATTATCCAAGCAATGAAATACATCTAAACAGCAACCAACATGATAATTGTGCTTGTATACACTGCATACCACACTAGCATCACATTGGAGCATTCATTGTGTTGCATACTCCTTTCTAGGGTCAAAGCGCTGCTGTCTATTTAAAAGACTGGTCCACTCAGTAAGTATGGAAGGATAAAGGGTGCTTTATTCAAATGATAAAGTAAACTTGAAAATTAAATTGTAATTCCACAATAGCATTATCATTTTCAACAGAAGTATGTGTTACCTGAGTAAAAATGAAAATGCAATAATCAAATAATTTGATTCCATTTTCAAAGGCTTAACCTGCTTCACAGTGTCCCTTCAAATCTGAAGTAATGAAATAACAAGTGTTATTTACAAGGTAATTCGTTTGTCTAGCACCTTTCAATGTAAGCCCGTGTGAAGACCTCAGAGTGGAGCAACTTTCCTTGTCTTTGAGAGGACGGTGTTCTAAATGATACTTCAATGCTGAGCCATTGAAATAGTCGAGCCCTTTAAAAAAAACAATATGGTGTTTCTATATCCTTTTAAGTTGTATATACTTTTAAGGTAATAATAGGCTAAATTGTCTTTATGTACCTATAAAGATTAAGGTCGGAGTCCTTTTTTACAGCATTATTTTATTTTTTTTCTTTCAACTTGAGATTAATTTGGCTTAGCCAATCACTGATTTGTGTAATGCACTACGTGCTACTATAATCAATCATATTTGCCAAAATTAGTCACATTTCTACTATTATTTTTGGTAATGCATCTATAAGTCTCTATTATCTGTTGCTTTTTTCTGTTCATCTCTTCCCATTTCAGTTTTCTGCTTATTAAGAGGAAGTTCTTCCTTGCCGCTGTTAAGCTTGCTCATGGTGGAATGATGTTGGGTTTAACATGTTTGTCCTCACCACAAATATGGTTGGACAATTTGTTGCATGCCATTATCTGAGATAGCTAGGGAATGTAGATTTTAATGAGAAGAGGCCTGTAAATGGAGCCTTTGAGAACTCTAAGTACCGTTTCCATACAGTGATATTATAATTACAATTACTGATCAACACAAAGTAGTTCCTGCCTTTTAAAAGGGATTCAAACCAGCTTAGCACTGTGCTAGTAGGTCCCACAAAGTTTTGAGCCTGTTTAGTTCTTTTTTTCTGATATATACCAACCAGAAATTTGTAATTATTTTCAATTAGTGTGTTCCATGTTAACTGGTTATATGTAAATGTGTTTCCGAACTCAAAAAATACTACTTCAGTGACTGTAGCTGACAGGCTGATGTTGGACTGTGGGTGGTACTACCAGTGGTGTACAAGCCAAAGCCTTAGTTTGGAACGGGACTGTCCTGGGAGAGGAACAGTAAAGCTGGTTTGGAATGCTGCCGCTAAGACAGCTAAGCCACTCAGATGATTCAGCAGCAAACCTGACACCACCATAATGGGAATTATAAAGGGATACCACACAAATCTGGGGCTGTAGGGAGGACAGTGGGGCTAAAAAGCATGGTGTAACAATTCTGTATTTGTTAGTAGGCTACACATACTGCATGTCCTCAGTAAATTAAATTGTGTATTAAATGTCTGTTTTAATTCAATCATAGATACTTTCTTTCTCTTGTAATTCTGGAACTGAGCTCACTGATCCTCAAGGATTCTGAAACAGTGGCCTTTATCTTTAAGGTCAGTAAAAAATTGATGGAGGCCTTTTATGTGTCCGGGGTCTGCAGTGATGTTACCTGCCCGTTTCTTGACCCTGGATGGAGGGCAGGTTTGTGCCAATAATCCTCTCTGCATACCTGAGTGTCCATTGCAGTCTGTTCCTGTCCTGTTTGGTCGCAGATCCAAACCAAACAGTGACGTGCAAAGGACAGACTGGGTGATGGCGGAGTAAAACATGATCAGCAGTTCCTGAGGCAGGTTAAGTGTGGTATGTCAACATGATTTCTTATGATGTGCCACAGGTCCAAAGACTTTGGTTTGAGTTGTGTATGGGAGGATATAGCCAACTAGGCTCCTGTAAGCATTTCACAACATGAGGGTCTCTATGCTCATGGCAGACAACTGTTTGGTGGTCAGCTCCATCTTAGTCCCAAAGGGGACTCTTGGATGCCATAGTTTATTACTACCTGACCTGGCTTATGGTGAGCTACTGAACAACCTCTGTAGCATTACTAGCCAACTGGCATACCTCATAGCCTCTTTTGGTCTGGATGTTGCATACTTTGTCCAGACGTGCTTTGGCTTCAACCATGGAGAGTAGACTCTGTCGTCGACATGAAATGGCATCTCAATAGCATCTAAGACTTTTGACAAACATCTAGAGGCTCAATGACATGTTTTTATAAAGCACGAATGGGATCACTTAACATTCATTCATTTCTCACAGGTTGGTCAACAACCACTCCCGCACTGGCTCTTACCATAAGTATGCACTGCTCTTTCTGGAACTGAGGTATGACATCATGTAAAACCTTAAGATGAATTTCCTTACATCTATTGCAGGGCTTCTTTAAGGTGCTGGTCTCCACCTCATTGGCATTGGCACACTTGTAACCTGAGATTATTCAGGCAGTCAGCAGTGGCTTGGCTATAGCATTGCAATAAGCGCAGTAGGGCTGGGACTTGAAGCCCTTGCTCTTTGTAGGATAAGCTGTCTTCCGAGCATCTTCTTTCCTTAGACTCCTTTCTTACTACTTGTACGACTACTTGTATCTGATGCTGAATCCTGGAGAATGATACCTTTTGCTCTGGCCTTTACCTTCTGCCAGCCCATCAGATATTTGAGAACATATGTGCAGCTGGAACCCTCCTGCTGAATTATTCTTTTCAAACAATGTTTAATGGAGCTGTCTGAGAAGTAAGTTTAGAGTTTTCAGAGAAGCTTTTTCCCCCATGGGAGTGACACTGAAGTTCATTCCCTTGTTCTTCCTCAGAAGATTCCATGATCCTGTTGAGCTCTGCCTGGACCAGCTGACAGGGTTTTCCATATCCCTGACCTTCAGTGCACATAGAGCTGATGGAAATTGGTTTGGAGAATGCATACCAGATTTTACCAGGTTGAGGGCACTGGTAAGATGAAGATGATCCATCTGGACCTTGATACTTATATTTATCTCTAAGATGGCTGTGGATCCCAAATAAGCTCTTCAGTACCATCTCCACAATAATTAAATCCCTTTGCTTTCAACTTTTGAAGAAGGGGAGCTTAGGCCTGGGGAACCCCTTCTGCCCAGGCCACCAGCAGCTCCATTATGCTGAGTGCCTGCTAACCCTGGTCTAAAGTTGGGGTAGTGGGGCTTCTTGTGACAATATTGTGGTTCCCTGGCACCTCTACTAGACTTATTTTTGGCCAAAAGAGCTGCCGGCTGATATTACTGGTGTTGCATCCTAGGGAGAAGGACTGGATTCTTCTTCACCAGTAAATTGTACATTGAATGGCTGTTGCTTGTCTGGAGGTCTGTGCATTGGTGAGAATGTTGACCAGGATATATGATGATCCCCAGTGGAGTATCTGTTTTAAGGTCAGTTAGATAGCTGCAGCAGTATCTGATTTGTGGAAACCGGGACAATGATTGAATTCATTGCTTCAATTTTGCCCCTTGGGGAACAAAAAAGATTTTCCAATCCAATCTTTGGCATCTTAGCATTTGGCCCTGCCCCTGGGTCAATCATTTTTCCTTAACATTCATCTACTACTGTACTTTCATCATCCTATTCCAGCTTCCAGTTAGTAATTCTCTCTCTTCCTCAAGGGCCGTTAAACTTGTCAGCTCCAACTCCAGTTTAAAGGACTACCAAAAAAGTGAACTTTACAATATGGATCAAGTTGTCATGGTTTCAATTTAAACAAAAAGGTGAGGACCCAGAAGCAGACTTAGATAAACGGATTTAATTAAATAACAATAACAAAAGACAAAAAGGAAAATCAAAAGACAGAGCAAAAAACTTACAAACAAAACCAGGAAAACAGGTAGTCCAAGGGAACACGAAAATAATCCAGAGAAGACACGAGGAACAAAATCACACCAGGAAGGTCAAAGACATAGACTTCACAGGATAGACGACAATGAACAGGCAACGAGACAGGGGAGCACAAAGACTAAATAAACTTAGGAGGTGAGGCTAATCAGACACAGGTGAGACAATCAAGGGGCAGGCACACAATCAAACAAGCAGGAAACACAAAGGCAGGAAGTGGACCAACACGAGAGACAAGGTGACAAGGTAAAACAGGAAATGATCTAATCAAAAAGACACAAGTGAAATACTTAACTAAACAAGACTAAATACTGGCAAGAACACAGAATAAACTAAATACAAAACTAAACGATGAAAACTCATGACACAAGTAAGGTGACTTACAAAGTGAGCAGGTCATTGGTCAGGCTGACTGACAAAGTAGGGGGTGAAGACAGAGACTGAGTTTCACTACTATAGTTTTTGCTTTAAGTTGGATGAGTTGGATGAGGCCCCCTGGACCCTAAACAGTATAAGCAGTATACAGTGGATAATGGATGGATAGTTGGAAATAACAAATGCTTTAAACATATTAGTAAACTGCTAATATTCCAGATCAAATAATGAAAATGGAATTTAAAAAAATCCAGTCGCCTTACTCATTTACACCTCAAAGAATTGTAGATTCTATGGACTTTTGTTGTATTCTTGGCCACAGTCTTAGAGTTTGCAGAGCAGCAATGTAAGGATGTTTCAGGTATGTTTCTTTGTTCAATTGATCAGCGCAAATGATGGACAGCTATCTACATAGGACATCTATCCATCTAACCAACTGTGATGCAAAACCCCTTACAGTCATTTGCTGAAGGTGAGAATGCCAGTGAGGTTATTGTGAGCCTTTTGAAAAGCAATGTTGATTGAAAATTATGCAGTTTTAACATGGCATTCTACAAGGACTGACCAGTGTTGGGCAAGTTACTTTCAAGACATAATATGCTGTAGATTACATGTTACTTTCATTTGAAAGTAATACATTACAATATTACTGTCTGTGTAGGGTTGCATTACTTATTACACTACTTTTGAGTTACTTTCCCCAAAATAACCACAGAAGTATGACAATAGGCATTAGGCCTATTATAATGAAAGTGGGTAATGTTGTTTCATATCAGGAATCAAAGCACAAAAGCTCAAGTTTACTGTTCATTATTACATATCCTTTGGTGCTTGATATTGTAGGCCTACAGCCTAATGAAGCCTCTCCTCCCTAGCGCAGATCTAATGCATTCTAGTGATGATTTTTTTAATATGCGCACCCACCTGATTATTATTATATTATTATGATAGCCAATCGGCACATTCATCAACAAACTTGTAGAGTAGCAGGCAGGACTGAGGAGGACAGAGACAAGGACAGAGACACTGAGCGCCAAGGTGCTGATCCTGCTGCTGGGAGCAGTGATTACATTCACATGCAGTGTGATGATATAGTAAAACGATTTTGAAAATGTACAGTTAGATTCTGCAGCCATCTCATCCAGCCATTCAATTTAATTTCTGCAACAGATTTCTTCTTCACTGGTTCTTTTTGCTGGCGCACTGGTTGGAGTGGTGCATTGTGGATGAATGAAAACATGTAAAGAAACACTTAGCTTCGGGTGGCGTTACTTGACATTGTAAATTTAATCATATTACCGAAAATCCCATTAGTAATGTGTTATATTACAGTGTTAATGCTACAAGTAATATATTACTGTAATGCGTTACTTTTGTAACTCCTTACCCCCAACACTGGGACCAACCATGTGTGTTCCTTTGTAGTAGTGTATGCTAAGTAGTATAAGGAGTCAGCTGGGTGTGCATGAGAATGCTTTTAGTCAAACAAACCAAATCTGTGCTGTGTCAGATCTAATTCAAGTCATTTCCAGCTGAATACATCACGCATATGCATGCACAAAGACACACCATTTGAAAGTACTATGATTTTTTTCACTGTTGAACATAATTTATTGAACTTCACCCCACAGGGAAATAAAGGATACACCCCACTTAACCCAGGGTAAGTCTCACACCAGAAGTGAAGTCTCTCTAAATCACAATCAAGCATTTACACTTGGGACAAAGTCAACAGCTTCATAAAACTGATACTCGCCTCTGGTGAGCAATTCTGACAGGATTATTTTGCTTTGCAAATTAACTGAATATTTATAAAGGAACACATGATAATTGCTGCAACAAATGCAGGTGGCTATGGAATAAAAATAGGAATCAAATTAAAGTGTTCTTTCATATTAGAAGGAAAAAGAAAAGGACATACAACACTCACTTTCAAGGGATACATGACATTTGTCATCATTGTTAGTGTGCAGTGCGTATTGTTGTTGTTTTATTGTTGTTTGAACAGAATTGATAAATTAATCTTGAAAAATTATTAAAATCCTGTTTTAATATTAATTAATTAATTTATATATATATATATATATATATATATATATATATATATATATATATATATATATATATATATATATAAATGATAAAAACAGTTTCAGTGTAGGAAAGCATTGAGTGGGTGCCGTTTAAAATCTAAGATAAAACCATAAACAGCTTTATCTCAAAGTTAAGAACACCTTCTCATTTGTGCTCAAGGAACACGTGAATCAACCTTAAAATCGCAACTTTTTGTCATGTAAATTGTGTTTTATGTTAAATCTGCTGAAACAAACAAATTATAAAGAATTAATAATAATTATGTAGCACCTTCCATCTTTAAATTAGATAAGAAAAACTCCCCACAAAAAAACTTTAAAAGATCAAATTGATACCCAACTTTCTTGTCTTACACAAGTTCCATGTGGCCAAGGTTCAAGTCAAGCGTGACAGATAACAAATGTCTTTTCTGAAATTGTAATAATTAAAGAATCTCTCTCTTAGTGTTCCCAATCCATTTGAGTAAAAAAGGCATAGAAGTGTTTTTATGACGAAACACCTAGGAAATAAAAACATTTAACTAGCCTTTCTATCACTAAAATTTCATCCTCTTGCCATAGTAATCCTCCTAATTTATAGTTAACCCAATATTAATCTATTCCTTATTAGCCTTGCTGAAGAAAGCCCTAGCTGTTTGAGGAAGGGGATCTCTCCTTGATTATCTTGGCTGAGTCAAGAATCACTTATTCAGTGTGCTCAGATACCCCACTGACAGTGACGGTGGTTTACGATCAGACTATTTTTACTCTGAGAGACAATTAAATGGCAACAATTGGAGACTTTGGTATAAATTTAAAATTATCAATCAATCTGTCCATCTATGAAAAAAATACTGTGTGTGGGAGAGAGGTCTGCGTGAGCTTTACATTGACAGATTATTAAAAGGCTTGACAGCAAAGTCTCTCATGCTTGATCTGTTGTTGTGTATTCATTCTAAATCAAATGCGGTGAGAGATGGACTGTTGAGATAATATTACAAACTGTCATTCAGATAAACAAGATCATTCTTCCACAGATTTACTACTGTCGTAAATAATATAATGTAAGATTACATTACCACTATTATTTCATGCTGCAGACCAACATGGTGATTCACAAAGACACAACACTCACAACTTTAGGGTGCAATCAAAAAGTCTCTACCTGTCTGTAATCAGTTAGTCTTGCAAGCTGCAAGGAGGGGCTTAATTTGTCAGTTATTAATGCCCTAAAAGTTTAGTGACCAGTCGGTCAAAAATCAATTTCAATGTCAACCGTGGTAGTTGCGTATGCCCACAAACACAGACAAAAGGCTCTGATATATAAAAGCATCCTCAAATCTGAACAAAGACAGTCTTCCCTTTCAAGACACCAACTTATAAATTCAAAGTAGCTGGGTTTACTTTTGTTAAATCTGAAAACCCAAAGTTCAGACTTGAGTAAAGACGAGATAGAATCAAGTGTTTATTTTTGTTCTTATTTCAGCTTGTTGTTGTTGGTATGCAGCAACAGCACACATGAATATGTGACTATAATTCCAATGATGATGAGGTTACATGTCAATACTATTGTAAACAGCACAAGTGCAACCTTATAAACACAATCAACATTTCTCAACAGCATAAAGTGTACTACATATCCAATCAGAACACTTTTTGTGTTTCACAGCAGTCAACCATACTAATGCCACCTGACACACCTTGGGGTAGCGCTACACAAGTACAGATCATTAATACACAGCGTGTTATAGTCTATCTCAAATGAATACCAATAAAGATGTTGTATGGTATGTCTAATATTCCAGTCCATAGCATAGCTTAACATCTCCAGTCCAAAGTGCCATCTATCTATTGTTCTCTGAGGACGACCATCCTATTTGGACCTCTGACGTTTCTTGCTCAAAGCTAAGAAAAGGTCAAAATGTGTACTTGTTGTAGAGACCTGTGAAATTAAATTATTATTGAACACTCCAATGATTCCAAAAGGTGAAACCTTTCAATTGTAGACACTGCAGGGCATCACTGTACTGCCAATAAATGTCATTAAATGTGCCAACCTTTAATGCACAAATATGAGGCAAACTATTAAACCAAACATTGTGTAGCACCAAATGTTGCTGATACTGAAATGAATAGTTTTTCTTTGTAGTTTCATAAATAAAGAAATGAAATGGTGGTGGAAGAAAGAAAGTAGACATGGGGAGGGACGAAAAGAAAGTACTGGAGAGAGAGATGAAGGGAGGGAGGGGAGGTGGGGACCAGTGAATTCTCATTGGAGTTCTATAATTACTTCATGCCATTAGACCTGCAGTCTATAATTAACTACCTATTTGGATTAGCATGAGCAAAGTCACCGGGAGAGGAAAGAGATAGAGACAGAAAAAAAGAGCAAAAAAGAAACATCGGTAAAGAGAGAGAGAGAGAGAGAGAGAGAGAGAGAGAGAGCACTGATAAATAGAAGAAAGAGTGGAGAGATCTTGAGAAGACAGGAGAAAATAGAGGCAAAAGAAATGTATGAATGAGTGAAAGTGATAGGCTCAAGGCTGATGTTTGTATTCGCTGAGGGCAGAAATCAGATTCCACTAACTAACCAGCCAATAAACTATATTTATGCTCGTGCTGTTGAGTTTTTATTTGTGTGCAGAAGAGAGACAAAACGATGATAAATATTTATTTGTTTATTTGCTATAGGCCTAATACAATTTAGCTGGCTCAAATATTTGCGTAATGCTGTTAGCGAACTCATGGAGGTGAGATGAGCCACTATAAAGCAGTGAACCTGCCTTGATGATGGTGATCATGCATTGAGGGATGGAGGACCATTGAAGTATGATGGAAGACAACATTATAATAATTGTGAAGGGTGTATTTGTGGACACTTTATGTCAGCACTGCTATGTTTGATTAAGCGCGGCCTTGAGAAAACAAAGATGTTCAGATGTATTAAATGATGGGAGAAAACATATGACAAAGACAAGTGGAGCTTAGTGTATACAATATTTAGGCAGAGCAAGAGAAAAAAAAACATTATGCGCATTAAACCATGGCTCGAGGGCCATGGGGGAAAAATACACATCTAAGCCTTGGCATTGCTCTAGGCATCTATGGAAAGTGTAAGAATGGGTTAATTGAATATTAAGCACTGTATGAGTGGTTACATAAACCCAGCTTTCAGTTTCCGTCTCATTAAACTAATACTAAATGCTTGCATTGCATTACTTATGCTCTGTAAACAAACTTGATCAGTTTAGAAAGTGGAAGAGCTTTCATGGTTTAATGCCAACCATGTTTAATATGAGTGTGTGTATGTGTGTGTGTGAGAGAGAAAGACAGAGAGAGCAGACACAGGAAGACAGACAGGGAGCGAGGGGCAGTGGCAGAGACAGAAGGAATTAGTGTGTGTGTTGAGGTGTGACTGCCCTGCTCTACTTGACTAATGAGCTGGTGTTAACTCAGAGGAAGTCAGAGCTCATTCTGGCTATGCTTGACCCCAGTGCTAACACTAACGCTGTGTGACAGCTACATATACACTGACTGCCACCATCAACCCCAACTCTATTCATTAACTCCCTTGGCCTTAGTGTGAGTATGAGTTTGTGTGTGTATGCATGTGTGTATGTCTCTCGCAAAAAAGTACATCTAACCAAGTCGTTTAATTTTGTCAGCTCACTGCAAGTCCGAAAACTTTCTCGTCAAATCAAGTCAAAACGGAGCTCCCTGCCTGGTCGTTCTTTTCTTCACAATAGCCACCCAGCGGCGGGCCACTTAGCGGTAGAAACAAAGAAACATAGCGTTATAGAGTCGGCCGACCCCCAATCAGAATCCTCCAGTCTACATGCCTCAGTATCCTTGGGCAAAATACTGAACCCTGAATTGCTCCTGGAGGCGTAGCCTGCAGTGTGAATGTGAGCACATGATTAGCCAACTAGTGACCTTGTATGGCACTACATTAGTGTATGAAGGTTTGATTGCTGGCATGTGTTGACACAAGAAGGGACTTCCAGGTGCGCATGGACACAAGCACATCAGTTAAGCGTGGCTACATACTGCTGGACATCTTGGTCTACTGAATGACACGTGTGCTAAACATTCTCGCTCATAATATAAGGCAATATATGTCTGCTTGCACTGTAGTTCTCACTCACACTTTGACAATATTCTGCACACTTGCACAGTTAATATTAAAGCAGGATACACATGGTTAAACACGGCAGGTGCGGCACTTCAAAGAGAATCGATTAACTTGCAAAACTTCGACAAAGCTGACTTATTTGCAATAACAGTCATCTGTTTCTCTCACACTCTCATTATACGTCTGTGTCGCTATGTTTGTACATTGTTTCATCATTGTAGCTCACTAGAAATACAGAACACAGTGTCCCAGTGTCCGTAAATATGCTTCACATTACTATGGGTCCCACTCATGTAGTGTAAAGCGCTTTGAGTGGTCATAAGACTAGAAGGGTGCTATGTAAGTGCAGACCATTTTACCACAGTATTACTGTCAATAAATGAGTGTGACCCTGTCATCTACATTACCTGCAAACAAATGGATTCAACAGTCCACTACCTGACTGGCAACAAATGACTCAAGCTAGAAAGTAGCTGGTGGAGTTAACCAAGCACAAAAAAGCTTCATCATTAGAAGTAGCTTTATATGATGAACTTTGTCATCTTTTTTTGAATGTTGTCTGCCCCCCATGATCACATTCAGAAACCTTTACAACAGATTTCAGGTTCTGTTTGACTAATTGGAAGATAGAGTTTAAATGTCACAAATTTAGAGACCAGACAGTTTCCTTCTGGACACTTCAGGGATTTATTTCTACCACATGCATGTTGTGACCTTAAAGAAAGCCAGCCTTGTTCTCAGTGTTGCTAGTGTTCCCAGTGTGGATTTTCTCCGTTGCTCCTTCTGTGTTCCTCACCTGTTTTATCGGATTTAAGTTGGACCTTTTGTTGGGCTGTTGTGTCCCTGGATACTTCACAGTAAGACTCTTTGTTGTATCTTTTTGATAATTAAATATCCTTTTGTTAGTCAGCATCTGGTTCCTCTCTATTTTTGTGTTTTTCCTGAACTTTGACCACCGCCATCACATAACTGTAAGCTGGACATAGAGGGAAGCATCTAAACCGAACAACTGCGTTTTAAGGAATATTATAAACATCCTTTGATATCATTCTAAACCATGTATGAAAAAGTTAATGATTTTAGCCAGCTTGATTGGCTAACTGGTAATTGTATATATGTATTAATCCTTACGTACATGTTTTAGTATGACTGAAGCAGATATGATAAGGATAGGGTTACAGTTTAGAAAGAGTTTTGGATGAGTTTAGACAGTAAGGACAATCCAGGGCCCAGAGGTGAGAGTAATGTGTATATGTGCATAGAGGGCAAGTGTGGTACATTGTTGTGAGTTTGTAATCACGCCGCCCATGGTGTTGTAGTGGGTGGTCTTATCTAATTACGCTGACGAGGGATTGCTGTCAGCCTTGTAACCTGATGAGCAGCTCATCTGGTCCATATGACAGCTTCCTGCGTCCCTTGTGAGCCACGAGCTTCTTGGTGTGAGTTTGCGCTGCGCTTGGTGCTCTGATTGTTACACAGGGATATTAATGCTGCACTGTGGGGGGGACACGGCAAACTCTCATAATACATACATACTGTAGATACAAAGAGACATCTAAACTAAACGGCTCAGAGAAACGAGACATGGAAGGAGACAGATACAAAACTGTGACAGATATACAGAGAGGCATTCATACAGTCAGGCAGTTGTTTGATGATGACTTGTGTCATAACTTGTCCCGTATGGCTTGTCTTGTCTCTCTCATTTTCACCATGGGACAGCTGTATGGAAGCTGGGGATACATAACTATCAGGCTATACATATGGGAGCTGTCTGTTATGGATATCCCTCGGCACATCAAAGCTACAGAATCTACTGAATCATCTTTCTGGTGCGGAAGCAGCAGAGGAACACTTAAACTGACTTGAATATATTTCCTGACGTACTGGTTGATGCATATTGGGATCTACAGTGAGGATTAAAATTAAGGTGAGAGTGCAAACGCTGGAATATAACCTGTATTTTATTTTTGTACTACAAATGAGCATACAGGACATGAAGATTATGGGTTTTGACATAATTTTCTCTTTAACATTGACTTGGGACCTTTTTAAGCCTGGACTTGCAGTGTTATACCTTAAAGTGCTAAAAGAGCATGTTCATTTAATGTGCTCATAGTGGTGAACGGTGAACTGAATGAATCATTTGGAACTCATGAACGTGAGCGTTGTTCACTCTGGAGACAGTGAACGACAGTTCACGATCCGAGAGGTACAGAGAGTTGCCGAGCTGTGTGTTTTACGGCAGCCGAAGTCGGATTTACGGCACCCGGCATGTTTTATGAACCAATTAGGATGGATTCCAATGAGAAAAATTTCACATGTTTATGCAAATTGTACCCGGTGGGTCAGAAAAAATATGTCCGAAAAGTCAGCAACAAATATAAAAAAACACATTGAGTTGAAGCATCCCGCCAGGCTTGGGAAATATCTACGAGTAAATGATGACTTCAAGAAATCATTACTTCTTCTGAATTGTGAAGTATTATCATGAACTAGTTCATTTTAATCTGTGTGAACTGAACTGTGAGCTCTTTTAAAGTGTGAATTTGCACAACACCAGGATAACTTTAAGATATCTTTTTTTAACAATTGTTAAACTAAAAAACAGCAGTAAAAAAGCAGCATAGCGACATTTCGTTCACATTCTAACACCATAAGCATCTTACACAACATGCTTAATGTCTGCCCTGCTTTGCCCCTTCTCCTTTCTTTACCCCCTTCCTGTTTTCAGCCACACATTCATCAACCTACCCTACTTATTCCTCACCTGCACAACAGTCAAAACACACAATTTTTATGCATATTTATTCATAACTGTCCTGCCAATCAGAGACCTGCCATGCAAAGTTCACCAAGAGTGAAATACCGCTAATATCCAAACATCTCTAGGCTGCATTTGCATAAAGCCAGAAATAATCTCTGGTGTCAACACACACCTGATTGGTGACACCTCACTCAATTTGGGAAATGACATTCATTTCATGTGGGATTTTGAAGGCTCTTACAAGAAACAGTGCAAACACTTCTAATCCATTGATGACGGCTATACTTTAGGAGTGTTGACAGTGTGAGGATGTATAGGCTATATACAATATGCCAGAGCCTCTGAGACCACATTATATGCATTATGTGAGGAAGGTCAACTTCTCAGAAAGAGACTGACTACTCTGTGGATTTACAGGTTTTCAACTTTTTTCAATACAAACTTGATGGATTGTAGTCATTTCACAATACAATCAAGTGGAGGAAGAGATATAACTGCAGCAAAATATTTCCAGAGGAAAGTGAAAAATCATGCCCAGAATTTTAAATCACAGATATTCCATATATGATCGGCGTCTCATTTATAAACTATATGCATGCAGCTTCAAGGACTGCTGTCTTTGTAGTTGCAGTTGGAGGGAAGATTCCTGTATTTGTGACTGTGAGAGGGTTTGCATGCAAATAAAACCTACTTTTTTCATATCATTAGAACAACTGTGCTCTCCTGTGCTCACCAGTCAGAGTACAATGGCTAATTGAGCTATTTCAACTCTAACTGCATTTGATGTCAGAACTCCTTACTGTTGCAGAATTTTATGGCAGTTTTGCACTATCCTATTGTGCAATTAGATACATTTTACTTGGTGTGTAGTCAGAGAAAAACACTTATCTCAGAAGGATTGTGACACTAATGTGACTGACTCACACACATACACAGGCATGTACTGTAGGGGAATTCATACTACACATTATTGCATGCAAATCACGCACACTGGTTTAGATGTCTCTGTTTTAAAATCGCCCTCTTACACAAGGACCGCGTAACCATTAGGGTTGGTAAGGCCCAGGCCAGACCAACTTTTGAATATAAAACATTGCAGTGAACAATACGTCACCCCATTTAAAACTAAATAACTGTGTGAGTCAATGTTAGTAACTGTGTGCTCCTCTCACCTTGTATGTGTCCGCTCTGTTGACATTCATCATGAGCTGTACGTTTTACAATGTCACCAAAAAAACTTCTTGCGTGTGATTTTGAACGATCAAAAAAGTGGAATGAAGCCGACACTACACAGCTGCTCTTAAAATATTTTAAAACAGAATAAGAATTATATTTAACAGAAAACATCGTATCACAATCAATGCATGTACAGGAGGGACATGCCAGCGTACGTCCTTCTCTCTCTCTCTCTATCTGTATGTGTGTGTGTGTTTCTGTTAAGAGCATGTGTGGAGATGCTGCTCCAGGTATGGGAGAGACAGAGTGCGAGGGGAGAGTGTCCAGGAAGTTAATGGACCTTGAATGATGATCTTTTGACAAATAAAAAAGAAACTTGATAGAATTAGTCGCCAAATATACTTAAGGGGGTGGGGGTGGACCCTACTGATTCTAAATGCATTCTGTGGTCCATGCTCTTACAGATTTAAGCAGCTGTTGCAGAGGTCTTCAAGGATCCAGTAAATTCTCCCATTCTATGGAAGGTAGGGACATGTGGGAGGACTAACTCATATGAGACAGCTGCCACTCAGGTGGCTACTAGTGATGTGCAAGTCACGAGTCAATCATTCGAAACGAACAACTCTTTTTACTGACTCAGGAGTCACGAGTCCTCATCTCCACTAACTCGTTCACAGATTCCCCCCTCACGCTACTAGCCACTGCAAACTGTGAAATTAAGGAGAGACCACCGTATAAGCAGGGCAAAAAAAACACTTTTTCTGCAACCAATAATGGGAAAACAAGTGTCACAAACCCCTTGAAATGACTCACTTTACTCAGAAATCGATCAATTAAGTCCAAAGACAATCAGAAGGTCTAGAAGAGCTGCATGATTAAATTTAGTCTCGGAAGTCTCTAGTGCGCATGCTCTACGAGCGCCTGGTCCTGGGGGTAAATTCAAGCTCCGGGTAACTGACTCCAGTGACTCGAAAATCTGACTCTCATTAGAGAGTGACTCATACAAACTCGGGTTAGTAAAAAGAGTCGAACCTCCCATCTATAGTGGCTACATGGATTAAATAGCAGGTGAGGGGTGGCTTTTATACAACCCTAAAACTGAAACAGGCAGTCTGAGCTGTGATCAATACATAACCATTATCTGTACCTGTTGCACTTACATTTTTAGGTGGGTTCATAAATTAACGTCAGGCGTCACAGATATGCTGATGCCGTGAAGTTGCTACTGTTTTAGGGAAATGCCAGGATGTCAGTAAACTGCAAATTAAATATCCCAAGCCAGCGTAGGTTTTTATTCTTTTAGTCTCATAGGCCTATTTATTGTTGATTTTGTTTGGCAACTCGCCAGTGAGTTTGGAAACACACGAATCATCCTCCTTCGCAGACCCCTGGAGGAAAATTATTATTTTTCCTGCTTCATCTCCAATGTGGCGCAGTGCTCAGGAATGTTTCTGACCTGATTTACCATTTCATAGCCATCAGTTAGCAGGCGGAAATTTGGCATGATTTCACATTTGCAAGCTACTTGTTGATGTGTGCATCAACTGTCACAGCGGGCTGCCAAGTCATTGTTCTTTGTCCCTCAGGCCTATTAAACCCATTGGGTGTAGCCTTTGTTAAATGATCATGACTGTAATTGTATTATTATAAGTGTTTTACAACTTACATTTTATGTTACCAGGATTTATACATCTTTTTGTTTGGTATCTCTTTCTGTTCTGCCCTTCCCTTCATTACCTTCTGTCTCACTATCCCCTGGTTGTCCCAAAAGCATGCACACAGCCACATGCGTGCGTGCATGTCCACACATACTGATCAGACAACTTTCAGTAACATAACACCGCTTTTATCTCTATCCCTTATTCTCTCCTCTGTCCTCACCCCAACTTCCAATCCCTCCCATTGCCCCTGTGCCTGCTGTTCATCCATGTGTGATTGATGGAGGGGTGCATCCATCCCTTCCTCCGCCACTCAGCGCTCGTCCGTCCCCAAAGCCTCTCCATCCTTCTCTTTTACCTGCCGTCACCAGATGGCTCGCCACCTGCCTCCAACAGTCAACAAAAGCTGCAATTACCCTTCATGTCCAACAAAGAGAAACTCACTACAACAAATACGCAGTGCACCAGCATGCACACACACGTACACACACACATGAAGAGTTCAGCAACATGCACAAAAAAGTAAACTGCACGCATACACTTGCTTCACATCTATTCTATCCTTATGATTAGGGTAATTTATTAAAAACAATACAGGAAGTAACCGAAAAGCTCTCCTGCTTGTCTTCAGAGGTTATCACACGAACACTGCCTGACATCACAAACATTCAGAGTCTGTCATTCAAGCTTCTGTGCACTCGAACAAGTGCACACACACGGACATGCACATTTACATAGACACCTCAACAGCTGAGTTAATGATGGGTAGAGGAAGCAAGATGTGTTAGAACTACAAGCCTCTGTCTTTATACCTTAATGATGGTTATTATTCTGTCGTGCTGTGACTTTCACCATGCAGAAATGTTACCGACTGCAAGATACCTTTCTCCATACACCATAATTACACATGATTGATTATGCGTGTGCGTGCGTGTATGCCTGTGTGTCATGGTGTGTGCAGGCAGTTCCCTATTGCAGCTGATAATTACAGCGATGACTGACAGCTGTAATAAAGAGAATCACTGCTACACCTAGCGGATTCAGTTGCCCCTAGGCTGCCAGAAACCAAAAGAAAAATGCAGAAATGGAGAGAGCTGTGAAGAAGGTACGATAGATCTTTTTTTCATCCTAGCCTTTACTTTTTGAAGTGGTAATGAAAAATAAAAGCTGTAGGACCATTGTTAGATATGAAATGCATAATTTTACCATTTATTCAGATCACCTGCCTGTCTGTCCTCACTGGTACTGAAAAAGGTTCATGCTCCCAAATGCTCACAGTGCTGTGCTTGAAGTACAAGCTTACTATGTGGAGAATATGTCCGATGCAATAATTGAAAGTTGTGATAAGAGCCCCCAAAAATTGGGAAAACTATTGGAAAAAAGATTAGACATCACATTTTTATGCTACCCTTACAAACGTGGACCTTTGTTCAAAATGACATTACAAAATGTAAACTCGTGACCATATGGTCAAAGAGTAATAGATCATGTGCAATGACATGCCATCAGATTTTTAAGCTGTAAAAAAAGATAATCCTTTATTGATCCCCAGAGGGAAAATTCAGATGTTCCAGCAACATAAAGACAGATTAGCATGTAGTAAATACAAATAAAAATAAGAATAGATAAAATAAATAGCTTAAAAAAGAGGCGCCTGCACGGTGGTGCTGTGTTCAGCGCTGTTGCCTCACAGCTAGATGGTTCCTAGTTTGAATGGCTGTTAAGACTTTCCGTGTAGAGATTGCATGTTCTCCATGTGCATGCGTGGGTTCCCTCCGGGTACTCCGGCTTCCTTCCACAATCCAAAGACATGCTCATTAAGTTAATTGGTGACTCTTAATTGCCCGTGGTGTAAATGTGAGAGTGAAAGGTTGTCTCTATGTGTCAGCCCTGTGATTGCCTTTTTACAGTTTATGTCAAGCACAAGGAGTTAAGATTTAAAGCCACTTACAAGAGATAACCTGATGACCCATACAACAACTCTCCACTGCAATTTCCTCACTAAGTTTTCAAATATGCTGCTAACTACAAAAAATGTGTGAAATGGTAAATGGACTGTACTTACAGAGCGTTTTTCTAGTCTTGCGATCACTCAAAGCTGCTTTTACACTGCATGTCACATTCACAGATTCACACACACATTCACACACTGATGGCAGAGGCTGCTACGGAAAGTGCCCAACTGTCAATCAGTCATCACATTTACACACTGTTGGCTATGCCACCGGGAGCAATTTGGGGTTCATTGTCTTGCCCGACGACTGGGCATGTAGACTGAGGGAGCTGGGGATCAAACCACCAACCTTCTGATTGAAAGATGAACGACTACACGACTGAGCCACAGCCGCACAGAACCGTGTAAAAGCAGTAACTGACTGGTAAATAGAGAGGCTTTCTGTCAGTAAGACTGGACAAAAAAAGCTTATACTGTAAAAACAGTTAGTCAGTTCTCTGGTGTCACACCTCCGCCACACACTCTGCCTTTTACAGCGACCATGTTTTTCCCTCCCTGCCACAAGTAAAATGTATTCATGTGAATAAAGTTGTCAGTTTCTCTTAACAGTGAATTTGTAAATGAGCCCTACAGTGTTCTGTGGTGTTTCAAATATTCACCTCTCCAGAAGTGTCTGTCATGACTGAAAATAGTCAATGGGCAAATTATAGTGGCTGAAGCACTACAGCGTTTTCATGTCATGTCTGATCGATTCAGATTCTTACCCCAAACACAAATACATCTCACTCTGCTCTGAACTGAAACACACAGCTTATTCTGGAGTTTCTGGAAGTTGTGAAATGTAAATTTTATAATTTCTGTTTAGCTGAATCCCCTCGCACATGCAATAACACAACCAGGCTGTTGGTGACAGTGATAGGAAACTATAAAATGCTAACAGTGACAGCTGAGAGATGTTCTACAGATCGTGATAGATGGATAAGAAAGGCTTATTTCGCTAAATCCCCCATCCTTTCAAAAACAGAACAGAAGTCTGATCCCTATCAGGCTGGTTCTCTGGCTGAGCGTCAAATATGGCTATTTTTTTTCCTTTTTAATTTTCTAGTCATAATGAACCGACATTGTTTCATCTGCTATCATTATTTTCAAACAGAGCGCACATAAGCGTTACCTCAGCACCCATACTTTATTTTCCTAACATAAAGTCTACACTTCTCCCTTAACAATGAACAGTTGCTTTTGGCCCAGATTGTAAACTCCTGAATTCTCCGTACAAATTCAGTGTTTTTAGGGCTAGAGGAGCTTAATTCATTGGGATAACTAAAGTGTTCTTCTTCTTTTCAAATAACAAAATTCAGAAGCTTGCTGCAAGGCAAATGTAAATAACACGTATAACCTGCTCATAATGCTTTTAAAATCTCAAGAGTAAAAACAGGAAAGCGTGCATCTCCCAAATTCCTCCCACTTTATCCATTTTAGTTCCTTGTTGGCCCATTTTCTTTAGCATTATGCGTAAGAACTTTCTGGTACGCACCAGTGCCTTTCAATAAACTCACTTCTTCAAATTCATACTCAAGTGAACACTGATTTGGCTTTATTGAAAAGTGGATCCCTTATTTGATGCATGGCCTCACGATGGCTTGAGCCGTCACTGAAATGTCCATAAAGAAGTAGAGCAATGAGAATTACAGCGAGGAAAATGAAATGAAAAAAGTCCTGGCTCATCCAAGCGTCAAACTGCCTTCCTTCTCCCTTATTTAGTCTAGTCCTGGCTATGAAGGATATATCAAATATGATTTATTTCCCTCTCTTACTTCACATTGCATCTGAATATATATTAATGCAAAGTGATGTTATTGGTTGTTGCTGCTCGCAGATGCGGATGCACATGCAAAAACATGCGCACACACACACACACACACACACACACACGAAAAGGTGGAGGATGTGTCTCACAAAGGGAAGCCAATCAAACTTAGCTGTCTCCTGGTGCAGCAATCAACAATGACAGGCAGACCAATTATGTCAGTTAATCATGTTATTCCACTCAACAATTATTCCACTCCACAGATATAGCAGCACTACTCCACATACACGGTCACACACACTTTGACAGATGATACCAAAGATACACATGTATGTCTATCCAGTTACACAAAAGGTTAAATGTTAACGTCTTTCTTCTGACAGATAACAGATCATTTATTTGTTGTTTGAACATAAACATTTTGAATACTGCTAATGCTATCAATTGCAACTAAAAACATATTCTAAGCGTTTTGTTTAATAGTGAAATTAAAATGTGTTATTCGTTTTTGGTCCCGTTTGACCTTATCTCTGTCGTATTCCTGGCACATACTTTAATGATGGCATTATGAGAATACACAGAAAAGAAAACACATAAAGGACAAATCTTTAGAATTCCGCAACTGCAAAATAATAACATAATGAGAAAGCAATCTTTACGTCTCTGAGGGATTCATTATCCTTTGCCAATATTTATGAGAGTCCAGCATTCTTTTTTGTTCTGCCAAATGGCAATGGGAAGGAAATGTTCAATAGTATTACCGCAGATTTATATTCCCCTCTCAAATGTACCAGCCAGTAGTACAGTGTGTACCAAGCTCTTTACCAAACCCCACTCTCCCCTCTGACAACTCTATTACAACACAATCAAGGGTGGGGGTACGGGAATGGAAGGAATCCCACCAAGCTGGGATGGCAAACAGTAATTCTACAGAGCAAATTGAACTTAGAATCCAATTCCATGGACAGATTTGATGTGTTTCTCAGACCAGCCACAGAAATTAACTAGTGGAGCAGAATTGCCAATGAGGAACACAAAGAGTTGTAAGCAATGTTTGCAGAGCATCAATAGTATTCATGCAGAATGCACAATGAACATACTGTCCATGTTCCTTGTTTATTTGATACTTGCAGCAAATTCTTGTCATGTACATTGTATACTGGTTTCATTTCCGTGTGCCATATTGGCATATATTACATTTTACAGTAAAATACAATGCTGTGTACGTGTGTGTTAGAATTCAGGCGCCCAGCCTGCGCTGGCAAATCATTTTCCATTCTAATTTTAACTTTAACCTGCCAATGAGTTGCAGGGAGATGACGGATCAACTCCAGATGGTTGCATTTTACCAGGATGTCACTATCACTCCTGTTGATTTGCGTTACAGCAGTTAAGAAACTGTTTGATAACCAACCAATGTGATGTGCAGAAACATGTATGTGATTATTCCTTAACACTCTGATCATGAATAGGGCAAAAGTTCCAAATAGTAGACCCTCTCTATTTTGACAAAAGTATATAATTATAGCACCATCACACACACCACATTCACGGTCTATGTTTATTAGATCTTCTGCATCAAAAATCACTTTTTCCCTCTTCTATTTAGTTCTTATTGCTTTTATTAATCATAATTCTGTTGTGATTATCATCGACATTGCTCCTGTAACACTACATTATCTGTTCTTACTTTTCTTGCTGTCTGTATCTCTCTCTCTCTCTCTCTCTCTCTTTCTCTCTTTCATTTTCTCAACCCAGCCAGTCACAGCAGATAGCCGTCCACCAATGAGTCTAGTTTTGCTTGATGTTTCTGCCTGTTAAAAATAAGTTTTTACTTACATCTGCTGCCTAGTGTTTGCTCGTGGTGGGTTAATGTTGGGTCTCATATAAACAGCATGGCTTATAGTATATAGAAGACCGAGATGTATTTTTGTGATTTGTGGTATGGACAATTGATGTGATATAGCAAAGTTTGCATTCTGCACCCTTTGCTCTTTTCCCTCTTTCTTTCTGTCCTCCTGTCTGTAGGGCCCTGAGGGGGTTCGTCGTGCCCGGGTGCTACGGCGGATCCCCAGTGAAGCTTCCCAAAAATGCTGACCTCAAGAAGTTTGACCACCAAAGTCCAAGTCCAAGCACCAATATCATCAATGTCAATGATCAATACATTGTTAAATTGTGTCCTGCTGATGGTGTGGTCCTAGTGCTAGTGATGTGGTATTAATATATAAATATTAAGAGGGTATGTATTGTGAGTTTAGGTTTTGTGTTCAGTGAGCTGTTAAATGTGAATGTTATGGTAAGACATCAGCTTAACAACACCATTGATACCATCCGTATCCTCTAATTTTTAAAAATCTTGAAGGCAGATTCAACCAAATGAGCCCCACAAGTATTTTATACTTCGCACTATTATTGCTCCCCCTTAATGATGGCTGCTGATAGACTGATGGACATAATTGAAATATTATATATAAAAAAAAAAAAAGTGCCATACTTGGTTCGAAACAATACCCCTTTCACTGCGAATGCAGCCACTCGCTATATAGCAGACATTGTGTATGTGCCTTTTAGTCAGTGCATGCAGGAGTGGCTTAGTATGGAAACTTATTGCTTTTTCGCCCTATTTGCATTTGGAGCTTAAATTCAATTAATTGTCCATTGTTTTCAACTAATGAATCAGCTGAAGTCAATTAAATCCACTCAAAGGCGCAGTAATTGTTTAACACTGCCTCAGGTAATTATGTCATATAAAATATAGTCCCTGTCACCTGAAGTGGCAGTATGTGTGTGTGTGTGTGTGTTTGTGTGTGTGTGTTTGTGCGGCCCAGACCTGCTTGTGAGGGCATGGCTGTTTCTATGTGGTATTGTGTGTCTATGGAATTTGTACAAATTTGTACAACTGAATGTGCTTAAGCTGTGAGTTTGTGTGGTTGTATGATATCTAATGTAAGGTGACTGTATGTGTGTTTTCCCAAAGTCTCCCATGTACCAGTGGTGCGTTGAGTGCCAAGAAGAACAGACGCCCAGGGAAACCAGGGCTCACTGCAGGAGACAGCAATGTTTAATAATCCATGCGGCTGGCGTATGTATGCATGCAAACACACACACGTGCTGTTCAGTGCATGTTTTATAGTGTGTGTATGTGCAGATTCATCCAGGTGGCTAGCTTTGGCTTAGAAGCAGAGCAGAATTACTTTGCCTCCTGGTGAGTACACACATTTCGCCTGTGGGAGAGGGGCAGAGAAGTGTGGCTGAAAATGATTTGATTGAATCAGGAATCGGACGAAACTTTGAGTTTTGCTCTGTTGTGCTATAAGGAGGTAATAGTACAGGATGACAAGGTTTGGACTTGGCAGTTTAGAACAATAACCTGACAGTCTCTTTCAAACGTATCCAAGACTTTCTGACTAAATGAAATGATGAAACTCAATTTTGAAAGGCTGTCCTTTTGTTTCCTTTTGACGGCCTGTTTTCTGAGACGGGTGATAAAGACCTGGATCTTACAAGGCTGACATGCAGCACATTTAAATTGTATTGTACTGTATGACTAAAGAGAGATAAATAGCACTAAACAACTGAAAGATACATTAGCAGTGTTGCTCCGTCAGTGGTAATGTGTCAGATGGTTAATTGGGTCTACCACTTTGGTCCAAAATGAAATATCTCAACAGCTTTGGTAACAACATTGTTCATGTTCCTGAGAAGATAAATTGTCATGGCTTTGGTAGTCCTCTCACTTTTTATTTAGCACCAGCATCAGGTGAACATAAGATTTTCTCCGCTGTCTCCATCTCTGACCAACTTATGGCTTCAGCTTAAAAACTGCTTTGCTTTAAATCAGCACAAGGGCTCACAATGTTGGGTGATGTAGCTTCAGGTTCTGGTGAGATATAAAATATGATCGAGGAATTTTGGTTTAGGTAACAGATCCATGAGTTTGAAGGCTAATTATAGATGTCAAAGCACGTGCTCCCGATTAACCTGTGCAAATGACACAAAAAGACTCCGCCTCATACTCCAAGCACATGTAGAAGGTTGAATGCACCCAAAGTGTCCTGTAGAGCAAACAGCATCTCTGTACTCCGGTACCGTTTGCGCATATTTAAGCGAGTCATGCAAACATTCAGGGCAAATTTGGCCCCTTTCTATGCAAATGAGCCCAGTGGTAACTGTGGCGCAGTATTAAAAGGGCCGTCACGCTCTGAGTTTCCACTGATGGTGACGACAATTCCACCTTTTGTGTGATCAAAACATTTATTTGTCTGTAAATACAATCCATTAATAATATATTGTCATTTATTATAATCGGGAGATCAATCAGTCTGGGGCTGTGCGAGGCTCAACCCCGACACACGGGCACACTTTGTCCACATGTGTGGAGACGGTCTGGAGCTGTTACACAGGACAGGGATTATTATATGGAAGAGCTGCTGGCGCACGCCAGTTAAAAAAATGAAGCTGCGTTACAGACAATTAAACTAGTAGACACCTGTCAAGTCTGAACAGTAAACTGTTAAAAGTGCTGCCCCCTCCTCGCTCATCATCGATCTGTGCATGGAGTTGAGGTCCGTCAGTGTGCGCAGCACTGCGCAGCAGAGAGTGGAGGTGCTGACGGCTTCTCCCCACAGTCAGACACAAAACAAAGCAAAGTGCACAGATCTGCAAAACTTTATGGGTGTGTTTGCACTTGAATATCATACGTGCAATTTGCTTTGTGAACCTTGGGACGGAGCAGATAGCGGGTGAAAATGATGCGCAATTTATGGAGCTATCAGCGGCCGCAATTCATGCTTAATGACTAACGTTGCGGAAGACATCATTTCACTTAAAATAAGTAAGTGTGTAAGTAATGCAGCATCTACCATTAATGTGTGCATACATTGATGGAATAGGCCATTGCAACACCTGGCTGTTTTCTTTCTCGCTGTGCCTTTAAATGTTTAGTCATGTTCTACTTTTTTCGTGGTGTATCAACTGCTGCGTTTTTCCATCAGGGCCGAAGTCAGTCTGAACAGGCCATTAATCTTATCTTTTTCATTCACTCATCCAGCATGTGACTATTGATGAGGTTTCTGAAATGAGTGACTGGCACATTGACAACTTGACGTATTGCTTAGCTCTCTTTTAATTAAATTTCAAAATGTAAATTTTATGTTTGATAAGCAACATGGACTAAAGTCTGTAATTACAAGAACCATTTACAGATATATCACCGAGGGCATCACAGGCCATCGGGCCTTTATTTCATTACCAGCAGTAATGCATTCCTATGCAAGTCTTATGTGAGAAAAAATTCCCTCTAATCCAATCCTGCTACTGCATGTGATCTTATCAACCTTCACTACACACCTTGAACATCTGTTACTATAATTCTTCCACACACATGCACATACATCGGCTGTTTAAGAGGACGAGACACACTATCACTGTCTGTTAAGCATACACACTCAGTACATACAGGTGCAGCTGGAGCTGCCAGCAGCGAGGAGTGACTGACTGATGTTTAATGTAATGATCGGAGGAGTGGTGTGTCAGGAGGTGGGAAAGAGTTAGAGGAGACACTAAAAACAGCCCCATCCCAGCGGCCAAGACCTTAATGATCTGAGCCAACCACAGGACTTCCACAGAAAACAATAATAATTAGAGGTGGGCGGCAGATTGATACCGGGTCTGTGTGTGAGTATTTGAGTTTTTGTGCGTGGGTGTTTGTGTGTTGTTCTTGCTTTTGTGGGAGTGTTTGCCTCAGGGGATATAAATCAATGTGTCACGTAATTGCTTGAGTGACCTTTGCTGATAAGAGACGGTAGCCTTTTGAAATCTCTATCTGTCTCTGTCACTTTGGCCATCTTCACCTCTCAACCATTGCTTTCTCACTGTCACATGCTCTCACATCATTATACTCACACACACACAAACTGGCTTGGCTTGGGAAGGCTTTGAATTGATTTGCTTGTTTTGAACAAAAGCACATTCCGACCGCTAACCAATCACCTTTCAAAAATGTACCTTTTTAAGGGCTGTAATAAAGGCCCACTGAAATGGCCACTCCAGCGTAGAAGAACTTATAAAGTATGACAATTTCTTTACAGCGGATTTATTGGTAGGAAACTGTTTTGTTTGTGAAGAACACTTTAATGTCTCGCTAAATATAGCAATCCAAAATCAATGTTGGAAAGGCTGGCTGAATAGTTTTGAACGTGTTCCTTTCTTACAAAAACAAATGTAAGTCTTTAGACGGAGGAGAAATCACTACTCTTCACTCTTATCATTTGAATGAATAAAACTTTGACTTTCTGTCCATTAAATTGCATTGTACACAGTGTAGGACAATGTGTAAGTCAACAACTGCATTACTTGAGTCAAAGTATAGATCCTCATGATCAAATATGACTCCATTACGGGTGAAAGTTGCTGATGACCAGGTGGCTCAGTGGTGGAGTCACTGACTGCTACAGTCACATGTTGAAGTGTCCTTGGGCGAGACACTGAGCCCCAAATCGCTCCCGGTGGCATAGGCCATTGGATACGAATGGGCATAGATCTGATTAGATATTGCCACTTAGGCCTTTGCCATCAGTGTGTGAATGTGTGTGTGGATGGGTGAATGTGACATGTAGTGTAAAAGCAGCTTTGAGTGGTCGCAGGACAAGAAAAGTACAGTCCATTTACTATTTACCATTTATATAACTGCCTGAGTGGCATTTGCTCTGCGTGTGCTCTACATCCATCCATGGGGACGTGCAAGGAACAGGTATGGCAACACCACTTAGACAAACCACACGCAGAACTACACAAACACAGTTTATTGTGTTTTGGATTTTAGAAGAAAGAAGCAGAGCAAAAGTAGCGAGTAAGGAGAACCTTCATAGAAGTCAAAGTATTACGTTTCTGCAAAAAATAATACTCAACTAAAGTACAGATACTCAAAAAATTGACTCAAGTACACAAGTAAATTTACTTTGTTACTGTCCACCCCTAATGGTACATCATTTATTGACATATTTCTATTAGTTCTTGTTATCTATAGCTATAAGAGTCACACTGTATATCATATGGCGTTTCTCAGCTTTTGAATAGGACTGACTTATTCATTCAAATATATAATTCACTTTGAATGCCAGAAAATTACACTAATTCCTGACAGTAACAACGCGCTGCGGCTCTCCCTTTTGTGCAGTGAAAAGAGTAGTTGCACTTTTAGAATTTTTAACCTTTATTCACAAGTGGACGCTTGACTGAGACCTGCATGCTCTCCATTGAAGGACAAACCTGCTAATGCTCACAACGCTGCTGCAAAGCCTCCAGAGTGCAGCATGTAATCAAAAAGATTGGACGCAAAGTGTTGGAATGTTTATTTTGGAGCGGTAACGGGCATTATTTCCTCACCTTGACCTTCTGGTTCTCTCCCTGCTTGGGTTTTTTCACACCATGGATAATGCATACCTACAGTAGATATCTCTGGCTGAATGTAGTATATTTTTCCTCTCTTTCTCTCATTTGCCAATACATATAAATCCCCTCTGCAGTTCCACCTTCCTCCTGTTTTCTCTCTTCTCATGTGCCTGACAGTTTTGTCATTTACAGCGGTGTGTCATGTTAAATCTCCCCCCCTGCAGGGCCCGGAGCCTGCGGAGAAGGAAGCAAAAAAAAAGGGGGGGAGGAGGAGAAACGAACAGGGGAGTGATTTGTCGTTCCAGGTAGTTTGTCCTTTGGGAGGTGTAATGGCCGACGGCTCTTCAAAGCGTCTCCCATCTGTCATAAATGTTCACTGCAGATGGACATATTCAACAGCTCACTGCTGGGCCGGGGTGCAGCTGTGTGTCAGAGGTCGTGCCAGCGTTTGAGCATGTGAATGAAGATGTTTGCGTGTGTTTGTCTAGGGGTGCCTGTGGGTAGGAGTGGTTGCAAACTGAGGATATTTGGATCTGTGTGCACACTTATGTAACAGTGGGCGTGAGCATGTGTACTCAAATGGCACTGTTTATCAAATTTGTATCTCATTTATCTGTGCATGTAAGGGTTCAGTATGTTCTGTTATAGCTGAACGGCTGAGGTGGAAAGCAGTTCACAGTGAGCTATATTACAGTAAACAGTCACCTTGATTTGTACTCCAGCTCAAGTAACTTCTCTATAGGACTATTGGACTTACACTGCACTCCCTCTCCCTGTAATGGTGCCATTTTTTTTCCTGTCACACACTTCTTTCCTGCTTACCTTCCTTTCGACTTTGTCACTTTCTCTGTCTTCGTCTACCACTTCCCCCCTTTTCCTTCCTTTAGTCTGTCTCTCTGTCTGCAGCTCTGTCTGCAACCTGATTTCCCTCCTCATTTCAGTCCTTATCTGTCTGTCTTTTTCTGCCTACGGCCTAGTTTTCATTGCAGCTTAAAAAGACACCACTGCTGTAGTTGTCGAATAATTTGTATTATTTTGCCAGGAGGTGCATATAAAACTCCCTGACTCTTTGGAAAAGAGCACTGAACTCTAATAGTATTGGAAGGAGCTGAAAGGGTTTGGATGTCTATTTTTTCTCTGAATCTAACCACAAAATGGGACCTGGAAAAAATTGCCTTTGTCTGTTTTTGCAATGTTGGCACAATTTCCCCCAAATGGATTCCTTGTTATATTTCAACACACTCATTTGTACCCAATTATGTTACATTTTGTCTAGCCCCTTTTAAGTCTACTTATCCTAATCAGGGTTGTGGAAGGCTTGAACTTACGCCAGCATGAATGAAGTAAAAGGTGAGATATGCTCTGGGCAAAACACATACGGGGCACGTCTTATGCCACCGTGAGTTCTCCCCTGCCTGGCCTCCTTGGCACACCGGCCTGATCTCCAACTCAAGAAACAGTTTGACAGTTCAGCAAAACATCATTATGAACCTCATCTGTCGACAAGACATCCTTCCTCTCGTGTGGGAATGCACCCGAGGTCCAGCACGCTACTGCATAAAAAGGGCAGAGCAGGTTAGCTACTGAGCGCCAGCTGTGCCAATCAACTCACCTGGCACTGCTCTCCTGAGCTGTCCCCAACACCTCTCCCTCCTGCAGCTGCATGCCAACCATGCCATCTCCACCACATATAAGAAGAACCTATGGACGGATTAGCATCTCATTTGTTTTCAACCAAGCATTTTAATGTACTACACTGATCAATAATGTAGGTCAAATGTTTCAGGAAAGCCTCCGAGACAATAGAGCCTTGGACGCAGGTTGCATGCGGGCACATATGCTCGAGTTCCAGGCCCACTTGTTGAAGAAAGCAGCGCCATAAATGCTTGAATTATTTCCTGCAACACTAAATAAGATATCAAACAGATCACACAGCTTGGAAACCCACTTGAACAGCAGGGAGTCTTGTTGTCTCAGATTTATTCCGAAGAATGACGGTGAAAAGAAGAAGAAAATAACCTACAGGGCATGTTCTTGACAGATTAGCAATGGATATCTTTATTTTTACTTTATGCTACATAATCCCCACTTTGTATACTACAAAGCGTAAAATGACTCCATAATTGATGGTCTGAAAAACATGATTCCATATTCCTACATTTATTCATTTAACATCATGAGTCAGTACTCTGAGGTGTGTGCAGGTTTGCTGTAAATAGTTGATGAGGTCTCATTGTAATTTGTGTTAATATTTCATGCAGAGGAAATATGCAGAAAAACACGGACCGACAGCCAGAAACACGACCTGCTTTCTGCTTGCACGCATATACAAACACAAGGTTGCTCTTAGCCTCTCACAATAATGTACAGTTATGATATTCAGTCACAAACAGCTGTATACAGAGATGCACACTTGCTCATGGTCTATGCAGTCTTTTAGGTTAGTTTTTAGGACTGTGTCGCGTTGTGTTGTTGTTGTTGGTTACGCTGACGTGGATTAAGGGGAATTGTGTTTCTCGGTCCCTGGAAGAGGAACACAAAATATTTTTTGCCCATTAACTGTATCTCAAATACACCTTTAAAACAAGGCATTTATCATCTGAAAGTGACAGACAAAGCTTTAAAGATTAGAGTGCATTAAAGATGCCGAAGTACGTCAACAAGTAACTTTGGTCCCCAGGCTCAAACAATTACAAACAAAGGCTAGATGTCCATTGATTTCCTCCTAGTGTGTTTCAAATGCCAATCAATGGAGTAGGAGGGTTTTGAAGTACCATTTCTTTTGTTGATTTATTTCTGCCTGTGTTTACTGAGAGGAGACATTTGGAAAAGTGAATCTAAGACGTTAAACAACTGCATGTCTTTCATGTCTGTGTATGTGTGCAAGTATCTGTTCAGCAAGTCAGCTGGCAACTGTTTAGCAAAGAGAACAGTGGTATTAATAGTGTAGTGCTATACAGTCAAACCAGCTGAATCTGTGTCACCCAATGAGATGGACGACGTGTCTCCTTCTGCTCTCATTGTTGAAATTGAAGCCAAAATACGCCGTGATAGGTGCTGCCATCCTGCGATGGTGACGTCATTTGGAGGCAGAGTTGCGCAGTAGAGATCAGTGGGTGGAGCCACCGTAGCCACTGCTAACCAAAACACACACTTAAATTACCGGGAAATAAAACACAGCAAAGATCCCGCACGTCAGCGTATTTAACAGCAGAACAGCTTCTTTGTGTCGGTCTTAAGCAGACGTTCACAGATGTGGGAACTTCAATGACTGTAGTGATTGTTTTAGTTACGTCTTTTCTCGCCGTTCCTCCTCTACTCTGCCAAACCAGAACAGATTGGCTGCAGGAGCCGCATTTGTCAACAGACCTGTCAATCATCCTTTTTACAGCATCAAATAACTAATTAAAACTAAATTGTCAGAACAATTTACACTTGGACGTGAATCAGCATGATAAGAAATGTTTTGCTTCCCTTTTAGGGAATTGCATGTCGTCCATCTTTTTATACAGTCTATGGTGTCACCCCTTTTAATACAACAATCAATCTTCCAGCCTCATGTGATCATTGATTAAAAGGTTGAAACATATTTTATACCACATGAACTAATATATTTTAAACACTGAAATACTTGCATGATCTGATTCAAACTTAACAAAACCTAACCTTAGAGAGCCTGCTAGATGTCATTGTCTTTTATGGAGGGTTTGAGTTTGAGTCCACCACACTGAATCCTCTCAGACACAGGGTCACAGGGTTTCATGTGTGTGCATCAACAAAAATGATTGGTCTTAATTCAAGGCTACATTTCTTCACCAAGTCAAGTGTATTGATTCCTGTCAGATCTATTAGCGGTGACTCCGAAAATTATACTTCAAATTTTCCCTTATTGGGGTTAAGTCTCTGGTGATCCTTCCCCAGTCAACCTTATTGATCTGTTTTTAAATGCAGCTTTAGCAGCTTTATTTCTCCTCCATCTTTTATTTCAGATTCTCAATACAATTTTTGTTCTTAGGTTGTGTGTGGTATTCCACACCACATTTCCTTTAGCAGCAGAAAGAGTGTCCATTTCCGATTATTTTTTACAATATTTGCTCGCCTCCTTAGTTAATAATTGATAAACTTGAGGAAATAAAAACTTATTCTGCTTCCCTCGCTAGACTCCAACAGAGCCGCAGCGCTCTGTGTATCAGCATCTTTGGAATCTTAACCAACCACTTGCAATTAAAATTGCCTGGACTGGAGCCAGCTCTGTATCTTTTTGCTCAGAATAAATGTTTAACATGCTTCTTCGCATACCTCAGTTTTGTTTTTTAATTTAAGAACTGCACTTCTTCTGAAAAATAAAGGAACAGAGAAGGTTGAAAAAGAAGAGAGGAAAAGGGAGAGGAGGAGAGGGAAGTCGAGAGGGATGAGCATAGGCAAACAACGAGATGGTGCCACCTGCCACTAGATCTTTGAAACATACATGCAACCACACACTTTCTGAAACCACCAACTGCACGCACACATATGCACACAATCACCAAACACACACAGAACAGACACACACACACACACCACCTGTCTGAGTGTTTGGGGAACTATTTAGGCAAGTCGAGCAACGATCTGTCTCATTCATCTCCAGCGTAAACAAGAGCAGTTGCCGACGGTCTGTTGGCACAGAGCTCTGGAGACTTTTCTGTGTGTGATCAGTTGTTTTGCTTGCGTTTGCATGTGTGTGTGTGTGTGTGCATGTGTGTGTGTGTGTGTGTGTGCGTGTGTGTGTGCAGGAATCATGCACTGTGGAACTGAGAGAAAACAATAAAAAGAGAGAGAGATAGCATGGAAAAATATCAGTTAACTGATGACAGGTGGCTAATTAGAGCAAGGGACAGTCAAGCCCACACTCCAGCATCCAAACACACACATGTGCACCTGGAACACATGACCACAAATACTGCAGCCATTTAATACCGAGGATCAGGCCCGCTGATATGGATTCAATATGGATTTGCAGACACTTTTCACGCTGAGGCATTTTAAACACAGACACACAAATCAATACGCCACATTCATACAGAAATCGATCCTCCGAGTCTGTTTCTCACAGTCTCTTCCTCTCCATCTCTGACGCTCTCTCACACTCCCAAAGACTGACAAACACATGCACTCGCACCTGTCTTAAGTCCCAATAGGGACGGTACAGGAAGCCATGAAGCCAAACCGCAGCCAAGCGTGAACAGTCAATATGGTGCAAGGTTTTGCAAACAAAACTTGCCTGCCCAAATCAACAAATAAAATGATTTAGTTTATGTCAACGGATCTTTTGCAATGAGTAGCCTACACTTCCATTGCTAATATGTGACTTGTGTAACAAGAGACTTCCTAGTGAGGATAATAAAGAAGATTTTTTAAACCAGATGAATGGTATGCAACCTCCCATTAATTAAGGTCAGTTTATCTTCTGATACAAGTTGACCTTTACTGTACATCCATCCATTATCTATACTGCTTATCCTGCAGGGTCACGGGGGGCTGGAGTACTGGGAGGTAAGTCGCGCATGCACGGGGGGAACATGCAACCTCCCCACAGAAAGGCCGGCCCGAGATTCAAACCAGGAACCTTCTAGGTGTGAGGCTAACCACTGCACCATCTTGCAGCCCCTTTACTGTACAATCCCTTGCGGTTACTACATGTTTTCTTCTATGGAATTCATCCATGATCTTTCATTATTAACTTTCTCAAACCTATTCACACTGTAGCACGGACACACACAAACACACACACACACACACAAGAGAAGAGTCACTCAGTTAATAAACAAAGAGGTTAGAGGCAGACAGAAGCTGCAGGGAGAGGTCACAGAAACAAATGAAGATAAATATAGCAGATAGATGAATGGACTTGCAGAAATATTAGTTGTATTGATCAGTGCGCCCGAGGTTGCTGAAGGCAACAACCACCTCTATGATTCATTCCTATACAGCCCCGCTTTCACCTCTCTGTATCCTTCTTGTCAGCCCGTTACATTCATCCTTATCTTTTACCTCAATTGCCTTGCACCTAACCCCATATCTATCTATAACCTGTCTCTTCCCCTTTCCCTCTACTACCACCCAAAGCCCCATTAGTGTGATGTTAGCATCAGTTACACCTAAATACAGTTAAGGGGGAAGATGAGAGGTAGGAAAGGAGTGAGTGAGAGGTGTTGGCAAAGTTTTGGAGATTTATATGTACAAAAGTTTCTATCTGCAAAAATGTGTCCTGAAGTTCCCCTTTCAAAATAAAGTTGGTCCATAGCGGACACGATTAGCAGGATAGCCATTTGTGTTGGGTGAGGGTAGCAGTTTCCCTGTGTGTATAAAATACAACATGGAAGTGTGTTAGTGTGAGAGAGTGTGGTGTGTAGAATGTAAGGAAGAGTGCACTATTATGTGGGTGAAAAACTACACATGTATTTGTGTGTGCTTGACTGGCCAGCCAGGTCAATATGGCATCCACATCTCTCCTAACCCATCACAGCTCTGACAAAACTACAAGACCAATAACCATGTACCGTATGTGTGTGTGCGTTTCTCTCCCACCTCACGCTCTCTGTGTATGTCAGTGTTTTTTTCTCTATGTGTATGAGTGTGTGCAACTGTGTCTTTGTTCACTTTATCTATGTGTAGCTTTGTTAGCTGTACTCAGCCGATGGAATCTGACAGTGTTCATGGGAAAACAAAAATTGGAAGAAGTGTTACGTTTCTCTCTTAAAGTGAAAGTAATAATACCTGATCATTAAAATACTCACAAGTAAAAGTATATGCAGAACAACCTCGTTCAGTGGTAATTATTTATAAACTAACAACCTTAAGTGTCATTGCATTGTGAAAATACAAACATAATTTGTCATTGTTGAGTTGATTTACTGATCCTGAGCAAATTTTAATCAAAGACCACTAAAATTAGTCACTGACGTTTTGACATTGTCACATTGAACATCAATTTAATGATTTATTCTCTAATTTAGAAACATTTGTTATTTCACGACATCATTTAATAATACCAATCTCATCTCAACAACATCATTCTTTTGGTGACTACCCAAACCTTCAGTGGGTTGAAACAGATAATAACGCTCCTTGCAAAAACAAGCTTCTGAACAAGATACCATGTACTTCAACTCCTTTGCTCAGGGCAGGAACTCACTCCCAACTTGGAGGGATCAATTGACGGGCAGAGAACCATGACCTGACTCTCATTCCCGCCCTTCGCGTTTGGCTACAAAACACCCCAGTGGATGTTGAAGGTCACCGTCTGATGAAGCCAACAGAACTATTTCATTTCATTTCCACATTGAGATCCTGTCCATGAAAGTCACAAATAGGATCGGAGATGAGGGGAAGTCCTTAGCAGTTGATAACATGTTTGACTTTGTTGCCAACAATATGGACAGAGCTCTGACTCCGGTTGTACAAATCACTGGAAGGCTAGTGGCAATAGCCCTGGTATCCCATACCCCTGCAATTACTCCAGAATTCTCCCAAGGAACATGATATATGCCTTCTTAAGGACCAGAAACCACTGAATCCACTGCTCCACAACCAAGACTGAATCCAATTTGTTACTACTGAATCAGAGGTTTGACAATCAGTCGAAGGCTCCTTTGCAGCACTCTTGAATAAACCTACCAAGCAGGCTGAGCAGTGGAGTGCCCCAATAATTGGAGAACACCCCTCAATACCTCTATTTGAAACTGAGAACAATCACCCTAGTAATCAACTGGCGCTACCCCAAATCTCCAAGCGACACTAAAGGGGTGTGATAGCCAAGGTAGCCCAAAAAATTTCCAAAGCCTTTATCATCTCAGGATAATTCTCTTCCACATCTGGTGGCTTGCCACTGAAGGGAGAGTCGTCAGAGGCTGCCTCATATACAGAGGATCTGTTGTTCGGGTTCTCCTCAAAGTGCTGTTTCCATGGCTGGACAATATCCCCAGTCAAGCAATACAACAGTTTTACTCCTGCAGTAACACAGCCTTGGCCAAGCTCTGCCTCCCCTTCCTTAGGCTTCGAAAGGTTGGCCAGAATTTTCTTGGAAGTGAAACTAAGACCTCATCCATAGCCTTCCGGAACTCCTAACACTTCCTGTTTTGTACTTCGGCAAATGCTGAGACCCTGCACTTCCCAGTACCTGTCTGCTGTGGTATCCCAGGGCTCTTAGGTTAGGAAAGACTGACCTTCCGACTTCATCTCCTATCAGCTGTCTCAACAATGAAGGTCTTTAAACACAGCACACCAGGATTCCATGTCTCTGACTTCCCCTGGGCTGCACAAGTCATTCCTCAGAGTTGGGAGTTGAATACAGCTAACACATTATGAACCACCCTATCTCACAGCTAGTGTTGGCTAATCCAAGACTAGTGCAGAAGTTTAACAAAACACTACTCTAGGGACTCTACCAGTAGCAGTTAAAAATCCATTGATGGGATCCTTTCCAGGACTCTGACCAGAGACTCAACGCGAGGCAAGATACTCCGACCTGCTGTTCGACACTTAACACACAGCATTCAGAATCTTCCCCTTAGCCACTTGTAGTTCCATAGAGGCGACCCTCTTATTCCCTGGCAAGAACTCCATCTTTAGATGTAGTGAAAGCGTATCTTTTATTTCGTCTCGATCAATACTCTTTCTTATCCTTCTCATATCTTCTGTCACAGTTGCAACTGTAGAGTTTTTTCGGTTTATCTCTGCTTTGATTCCCCTTTCAAGCTTTTTTTGACGTTTTGACTGTGTCTAAACGTATAATGATTGTCGTCTACTGATGTGTTCTCCTTATTCTTTTACATTCATTCGCACTCATAGTTTGTCTTTCCTTATTTCTCTTCCTCTTCCACTTTAGACATTTTTTCACAGATCATGGCATGACAAAACAAATCGTGTGTACACACAAACACACATACTCAACTAACACACACATGCAATTGGATTCCATTTTAACAGGGGAGACAACAAGGTTGTTTTTAGTCACCTTTCTTCTCAAGATGTTGTTAACTAGGGGACAAATTCTAAGTGAACGAGAAAGTGTTATCTTCCGTCAGCTCTGCCAAAAGCATGTCCTTCATCATTCACATTCACACACCTACACCCACACTGCCCTCATAAGTCACTGTGGCCATCACAATGTCTCTAACCAAAGTAGAGACTCATTCCTGCTGCTTTAACATTTAAACATCACTGTGTGACCAAAAACAGACCCAAACCTTGCTGGAAATTCAGAGTTAGTTTCGGAAGCACTTTACACTGCCTAGGTCACCAAACGTCCCCATATAACTCATAACTTGAAAAAAATACACATAAACACACACAAAAGTATTTTCATAAGTGGCCACCATGGATTCAGAAACAGTCACAATTATCCGACCACAGTAACAAACTACACAACACTGACTCAAATTTCTAAATAAACACAACCAGGCACATACACGAACAGCCCCATTGGAAACAACGATACACACAAAGTCGGCCTCTAACAAACCACACACCAGTGGCTTTGTTCTGAGCGACTGCTTTAATCTTTAATGTGTTTTGGTTGCTGGTGGCTGCTGATGTTTGGGCCTTTAGATTGCCTCAGACTCTACTGTTGTCACACTACAGAGGTCAGTCCAATAACTTACCTCCCTTGGGCTGAAATACACAAACCACGTCAGGCCAATTACACACACTGACACGCAAACACATACGCATGGACACATACGTGGACACACACTTTGATGCTCACAGAGCTGCACCCCCCTGCATTCTCCCAGAAATTACTCCCCGTCCCACTGATGCACACACACAAACAATGCTTTACCCATACAGTCTATATTCAGTTAAGTGTCTCTAATGCACTCCCTTTTGGTTCATATCAATTAGCAACGCTTTGTGCAAGTGTTTGCCCTGACCTTTCATAGTGAAATTGAACGTTATGAGGAAAACTCTGTGAGGCATGTCGCTGTGACCTGCCTGACAGCTTTAGAGGCACATAATGCATTTTTAAGTGTTCAGCTGCACATTCTATTATAAAATACATATATTTTCCTCACTTCTCTGAAGAATATAGTTTAACACATCTATGCATCCACACAGTCAGGCCATCATTTAATCACTGTGCCCACATTTCCATGAATATATAAGAAGTTGTTATAAGTTCATTACATAAAATGGACAAAAAAAGTAATATATGCCACAAATGCTCACACACACACACAGTAGCACAGCACTTACCTTATCTTTAGAGAACCAATTTAACTCACAGTTACAGGGCAGTGAGATCAGAAAGAATAAGAAAACTGAAAACCTGAAAACTTCATCGATCATGGCCATGAGTCAAGTCATCGTTATCAATATTAAACACAGCTAAAGTTGATTTGTGGGTTACTGGGCTTAGTCCAGCACACATTTGTGCTGAGAGTAATTTTTACACAGATACAGCACATACATTCCAATAATCTCTCACATACAAATTGGTGATCACTTCAGTTTATGGAAGTGAAATTGAGGTTTTAGGGTACAATTAAACTCCTGCGACGTAAAATGGTCAGAGCCGTGATGAGGGTTAATGGAAGCAGTGTTCCTGTAAGAAAGTCCAAGTCCACAAAAGCAAACTTTTCCAAAACAAGACTAGGTCAAAACCTAATATGTGGCTGACCGCATCAGGTCAGTGTGCGCTTTTGTGGGCAATGTGTTACAAGGACTGTCCTTATGAGGCCGATGGCAACATGTTTAAAAGCAGGTGTGCGCTGCGGACGAGCAGCCCGCCTACTCCCCCAACAAAGAATCCACCATTGCGATGTGGCAAATCTCTCTCTCTGTAGATAGTACAGATCCCATCGGCTTATCACTCACTCACTCACTTACTCACTCAGTGAGTTTGAGTATGCACTAATGTCATTTCTGACAGTTATTACCTAGTATGTAGCAGGAAACATACCATTGCATTATTTAGAGAAGAGTATTACTATGAAATATTTAGAGGAACAGTTTAGCATTGCAGCCTGAGTATGAGTCATCATTGAAGAATACTGTATTTGAATTTCTACGTTTTAGGCTGTTGTCAAGTTAAGAACGTGATTTGATTTCTCACAACACATGCTGTATGTATTGTAACTCTAGTTCTATGAACAAATCTGAGACATTATGTTGGGCAGAGGAAGTAAATATTGAATGCATACTGAGAAAGACGAAAGAGTGGCCCAGGCTTAATATTAGCTTGGTGCACCAATGGTGACCGATAGACTGCAGCTAAAACAAAGGTTCAGGTCCTGGAGCAGGTTCAAGGGCTGTATAATAGTAGTGGGCTTAGCCTCAGGGTATGAAAAATGCAATACTGCTTAAAACCTGGATTCTTCCTATTGGCCAGCAGGGGTCACTTCACTTTGCAAAAAGAAGTCTGATTGTATAGGAATTTTTCATCTCCTTTGATACAGCATGATGCTGATTTGTTAAACTATGGTCCCATTTAGAGTTAAAGAGATGTTGGTGAGATTAGCTTGTGATTGACAAGCTGCTACCATAGGAACCTGTCAATCACAGGAAAGGCCTAGAAATGTATCCACACTTTTGTCTAAATATGATAATTTTGGGCTTAAAAGAAAAAGATTTTGTCAAATTCAAGGCTTCAAATACAACAGCTACGAACTAATGAGCAGATAAGCAGATCCACTTATTTCATTCAATGTATATCCGGGCCTAATGTAGGGTAGTTCTTGTGTTGCAGAACTCTAATACCTTTTATTAGAACATAGCAGCACTGAGTGGACAGAAAAGAGTAACAAGACAAGTAACAAGTAACATTATTAAAACTAACTTTTTGTCATATTTGCTCAAACTGTCACTTTAAACATGCAATAGTACATGAGAGAGATAATCTGTAAAAAAACAAAAAAAAAAAAAAAAGAAACATGTTCCTCTGGCTCCTCCTACTGTTCCTAATGGCATCTGTAAGAATCCAACGCTCAAGAAACACAACAACCAATCAGAGCTGAGCTGTCTCTTAGACTGCTGTCAATCACATGCTGCGCAGCACCATTCGTCCGCGCATGCTCACACAGTCAAGCTCAATTTCTTCAGTGTGTGTTAAAAACAAGCACTGGGAATGAAAAAACTGCCCATCCCTCCATTGCCATTACTGAACCGAAGAAGAGAAATGAGGAAAAGCAAGCTAAAAAGAAAGAGTAGGACCGAGACAGAAACAACACCAGAATAACATTGGAGCTGCATTTCCAAGGTGGAGAGAGCTACGGGACCTGAAAGGATTAAAAAGTGATGCTGAGTTAGACACAGTTCTGCTTGTCAGGTAATTACCCCAGGTTTATTTCTGCTGTATTTGTTTTCAAAAAATCTCTCCACATTGCTAAGATGTCTGCGGTTACTGTGAGGCTGTTTGATGTTGGTATTGCAGTCGGTCTCACGTTAGCTAGTTCTCAATGTGGCTACTGTTCAACGTTGTTTCATGGACATGGATAAAAATATGTTTGTGAAGAGCCCAGGCAGTCTTACCGTTTCAGACTTTCTCCTGATAGTCCTGTGTGCCTGTGCTCTCACGGTTAAATGATCTCAACATCAGTGTGTTACTGCCTAGTTGGCACAGTTTTTTCCACAGTCTCTGTTAGCAAACTAAGTGCTGGTGGTTTTGCCGATTAGATTAGATTACAGTTCACAGTAAAAACCCTGATTTCCACTGGTTTGATGTGTATCTGCTTCGATAGTGTTGGTGTTGTAATACAATGGCTGTGTTTCTTGTCATTACATGTTTTTACCGGTGTGTTCGCCATATTGTATACCTGGCTCCTTCGGGTGCTGTGGTTACTAGCCTGTGCGTGCATGACAGCCTCCGGGGAGGGCTTTGGAGGCGGGACTGAGCGCCGCTGAGAGAGAGAGGGAGGGAGCTGGAGGTTGTAATCTTTCAAATTTTGAAGCAAAGTCCGCTCTGTTCTCCATCTTACCTACTGCAGCTTTAAGGGAGGAAAAATGCTTGGTGGGACAGAACGGATATGGTTTTGTGATTTAACAAGGTTAACATCAAAGTCTCCCAATTCGCTTCCCACCAACTATAGATCTGAGGACGCAGTGATGAAGGAATTTTAATTTGACAATCTGCCATCACATTCCAGAGGAGTAAGTGGTGGGTCCGATGCAGTGGCATGAACACTGTAATTTAAGGAGATTGCTTGAAAAAGGCCCACTGCTGCCAACTAGTACAGTTCGGCCAGTCCTAAGAAGCCAGATTGCAAAGCACTGAAGCACATAAAAGAACAGCTACATATGCATCAGAGAAACCAATTTTCAGCTATATTGTCATCTGCTGTTACTGAAGGAAAGTGCATGAGGAATGGGTTGATCTTTGCCATTTTATATGGGCAGATCCCACAAGATTGAATAGGCACAGACATACAAACTTCCACGATTCATAGAGGTCAAGCCTAAAAAATTGCTATTAGAAGAAATAGCTTGTGTGAACAGCACAACAAAGGCCTAAAGACCCCAATCTGGAGAATATGTGATACAGTATGTACTCTTTGTATGTTTGCGTGCTTTTGAGTGTGTCTGTGTGGTATAAAGAAAGACAAAGAACATTGTCCCCAATGCCTTTGAGACAAAAGGAAAGTACTATCTCTGTCATTTATGCATTGCAATTCTGGTCCCGACTCTGGAGTACAATCATTCAGTCTGTGTTTACACTCTTATAATCAATTCAAACAAGTTCACACACAATAAAATGTAGCTAACACAGTCTGCCAGAGGCACAGCAACGAGAGGTGCTAAAGTTAAAGAAACATTTGCACTTTCAGTGCAGTCAGGATCGACTATCATGAAAGCAGCAGTCAGTTTATGATCAAAGGCTTGCTGAAAGAGCGACTTCGCAAGCGCTGTGTGCAGAACTGGGTTATCATACAAGCACCTGCATTTGTGTCGCACATGCCAATAGGAACAGGAGTTAATTAATTAATATTACACACATGCCTATCAGAAACACTGGTCTGCTCCCCCTGCCGCATACACACACACACTCATAAGGTACTATACTTGTATCATATGTGCATCTGCACATCTGCTAGAGGCGGGGGCATGCAGGCAAGAGAACAGGGAAGACAGAACAACAGAGAATGAGACTTAGCAATTAACTGATACATTGTCAACTTGATAAATGGTAATGCCACCTTGAGGTGAACAAATTGTTGACAAGCTGAGTGCAATGACCTTTTACTGAATATCCATCTATGATTACTTTACAACTTGTTGGGCATTCTCATGCACATAGCAAAATGTTGGCAAAGCATTAATTACGATGACACTGATAATTCAGAGAAGCTGTAAGTGACATTAAAGTCAAGACAAGCTTTAAACCCTTCTTTTTAGCAGTGGTTAATCTAGTTTAACCATTTAAAATAGGACATATGTGACTGCCAACCAATAATCTGCCAATGCTAGGATGGTTCATCAGCAATCTGTCAAAGTCAGGCCACTCTCAAATTACTGTCATTCAACAGGTTGACAATAAAGCAGCCTCTTTTTTTTAAAAACAAATAAGTCTTTGAAAATGTTTACAAAATGGAACAATGAGCTGAAACATAAACATAAATATGCATGGATGTTTTTATATGTATGCGAGAAAGATTGATCAATATAGTGTGTTTTTTTATTATTCTTTAGTTGCCATTGAATTTGACAGTTTTTTTCTTTACTATTGATTTAGAATTAATTATATCAGCATACAATCAACTACAGTCTGCCAAGCCATATATGTCACAGCAGATCAATGTCGTGCCTGAAGCAATCCCAATCGTGTTCTGACAAACAAATATGTTCTGTAAACACATCAACAATGACATGAATACACAGAAATGATCACAAGGAAAACAACACACAAAGATACAAAAAACTTTTTCACAATAATCTTGTTGGGTGTGTGTGTGTGTGGGGGGGACATTTGAGAACAAGCATAAAGACCCTAAGGTACGCTTTTATTTTGTAGGAGTTATGCACACGCTTCAAGGGAATGTGAAAACACTGAGATTTGTCTTGATAAAATTATAATTTGAAGTCTTATCAACATTTGATGGAATTTAAATGACAATATTGTGTACTTCTTGCATATACTTATCATCATAACATTTTCGACTTTTAACCCATTTAAAACAGTTTTATACCCTAAATTATTCATGTGGGATTTTTTATTCATATAAATAATTCAGCTTGATTACTATATGAATTACTTTTAAAGATGTAAAGTACCGCTTTGTTTACATTTTTAAAATCGCCATTGCAGCGCCAGTCCCCTTAGCTTTAGACCTCAAATACTACCTGCTGAGCTAATGTAAAAATTGTATGCTTTATAGTATTAGTTATACATCGAACACGACCCTTGCTGTACACTTATGGTTTGGGTTATTATTTATTTATTTATTTTTTACTTTTTCATGACTGTTTTTTTTCCTCTTACCGTTTGGATATTGTTGGAGGGAGCACATTTCAACAACAATGGCTGCTCCACTGTACACAGCGATATATTTGTTTAAACCTATATAATGATTGCTTAAGTTTTCTGTCTTAGCTACAACATGAAAAAAAGAAACATGTTAATTTTAAAGTAAGTAAAAGACGGATGTGCAGAAAACAGTATAATCCTGAAAACAGACTGAAGGCAGTCCAGAGAACAAGATCACAAAAGCTTCGTTTGTTTGTAGCCCTTTCCTTCTGATTTCACACCTTGTCAACTACTCATGGGGCCGCCCAGACCTAAACAAAATCACTTTGTTTGCACTTGGACTGTTTCCTGCTTATTGGCGCTCTGTCAGTCTACATAAGCACTCTACATAGGGTTATTTTTACCTGCTATTTATCTTTTATCTTAAGCACATGCATGTTGTTATATATTTCAAGGATACAGGGCATTATCTGTGTCTGCACGAATACCTCCGTGGCATTTACAGGGCACACTTTTTCTTCAAAGGTTAATATATTTAAAACTTTGATCTCCGAGTCATTTTTGCTTTGACCTTGATGTAATGAGTTCCTAGTTTAGTTCTGTATCAGTCAGTATTAGTCTTGTATTTCGGTGTTCAGTTATTATTTCTTGATTTACCTTGTCACTTTGTCCCTTGTCATGAGTTTTCATTGTTTAGTTTTGTATTTAGTATATTGTGTTCTTGTCTTGATTTAGTCTTGTTTAGTTGTGTATTCATTTGTGTTTCATTGTTTAGAGATTATCTCCTGGAGTTGTGCTGTCACAGTCCTGAGTTTGGTTTTTAGTGTTTCCTGTTTTATTTTGTAGTTCTTGCCCCATGTATGTGTTGTCTTGTTTTACTTCCTGCCTTTGTGTGTTTTCCCGCCTGTTGGACTATGTGCTCTGAATTTATTGTTTTCACCTGTTCTCTTGATTGTCTCACCTGTGTCCAATTAGCATCACCTCCCAAGTTTATTTAGTCTTTGTGCTCCCTTGTCTCAGTGTCAGTTCGTCGTTGTTTTTTGTCCAGGTATATGATCTCTATGTTACCAGTGTCCTTCCTTGTCATGGCTCCTCGTGTTTTTGGATTCTTTTCTTGGATTTTTGTTACCGGGACTCTTGAAGTAAGCTTTTGTTTGTTGCCTGTTTGTTTTAATAAATATCATTGTCTGCACCTGGGTCCTCACCTTTTTGGTTTGATCTGAAACCGTGACACCTGAGGCACCTCAAGTTCCAACAGTGCGCTTCTTATCATAGCAATGTGTAAAATATACTAAAGAAGTAACATGGCAGGGATAAGATGCATTAATCTTTAACCTCAGAACTGAGCTTTAGGCACGAGCATCCTAACATTTTTCAGATTAATTGCAGCGCACACAGGCTGCGCCAAACAATGTGAAGTGACAAACAAGAGCATACAATCACTAAACGGTCCAATTGAACTGATGCTTGGTAAATAGCAAATGACATCCACCAACGTATATCACAGAGAGGAGAACATTTTCTTGGCACAGGCTGCCCCTATCTGTCTCCCTCTGTTTCTCAGAGACACATACATGAACAGCTCAGTAATCCGTTATACATCAAATGTCAAAGTATTGCTTTCTGGATTTCCGTGCTGAAGTTAATCGGCTTTGACAGACTGCTCTGGTTCCTTAAATCACTACACAGATGGAAGATGTAACGTAAGAGTGAGCGTATATTCAGACCAACTTTTACGTTGATTGAATTTAGGCGTAATTCCAGAGCACCCCTCACATAGAGTTTAATATAACATTGCAAACATTTTAGTCCAGTAGGAGTTAACATAATGGATTACCATCTTCTTTTTATAAATGTCAGAAGTAGACAGATTCATCCCAAACGTCCATGAGATACTTGAACAGAAGAATTGAGTCTCATATCACCGTCAGTCCTCCCTGGTAAGAAATACCTCAGACTTCACCGGCTGATAGCATCAATGCTATTCATGAGGCATAAACTTTGTTGAGTTATGAATTTCCACTTTTATTCATGGAGGTGGAGTTCCTCCATATGTATTAAGAGTGAATGTTTTTGTTATCTCTTCCCTTCCAAACTTTTTTTTTCCATATGAAATCACCCTAAACAAGGAATTTCCATCTGTTTGATGTGTGTGCTTCTCCCCGTCTCCCTCCCACTTCTTGCATCTCCTTTCCATATTAACAGCGACTCTCTTCGTCAGTCTACCTCTCTGTGTAGTGAGCTATTCCTGAGGGAGAGAATGGCGCTTCAACACCTTGCGCTTTCTAAGTTAAAAATAGTGCTCTTAAGCAAACGAAAAGGTTATCCAATTAAAAGTAATTGCCTGCGAAGAGGAATGGATGCACTATTCTTGCAGGAAATAAATAAATAAATAATGACAACAAGTAGCCCATGGCGTGTGTTATTGCATTATTCAGCGTGATGTCCCCTCAATCTACATCCCCCCCGGTCCTGCTCAGACTCTCTTTTCTCATATTTTAGCATAAAATTGACACATCAAAGATGTTTAACTCTTAATTTAGAGGATGGCGTGATGATCTGAAACAAGACAGGAAGGAAGAGAGGCTGTCAGACTTTCAGAAATATTCTCCAGATTTTCATAATGTAATAAAACAATATGCATAAAAGAAAGCTAATGGTAGTGATACGTGCCCTGAACACTTGGCTTGGACTGCTGCAACAGATTTACTTACTTACTTAGTGAGCAACATTTCTTACATCATTACAGATCTATCGATGTGTGTACGCTCTTCTATTACTAGATAAACAGGGCTGTAATGTAAAGTTCAGCTAAACCTTATCATAGTAGCTGATTTAGTAACTCATAGCAAAACACATTTAGGCTATAGTTAACAGTGCATCTAATTTCACTACCACCTATATTTAAAGACCTGCTCCAGTCATGTTTTCAGACATAAAATGCTCTGCTTGAAATAATAAATTGGGTCTGATATGTTTTTTCTGCAAAATACGTTTAATTACCTTGTAAATATCCTCCCAAGGCATCTCCTCCTTCTCCCTCATTAAAAAATCCTGAATCTACATAGTCCCCGCCCACTATGCAAATTTCCAACCGGCCCCTCCGTCGCAAAAACAAAACACGTCTCTACACGCCATCTGTTAGTGGCAACTTGTTGAAACTTAGCTAGCTTGAAATGTAGTAATTAGGAGTAGTAATGTAACGTTAGTAGTCAGTACTGAGTTTGCAAAAATTACAGCTTTTTTAAAAATTACAGACGGTCACAGCTGACTAGCGCATCACTGAAGTGGTTGCCATAGGTTGCACATAATGATATGCATAGCATCACCCTGTCCTTTAACAGGATTGGCTCCTAAGGTTTGTGATGTCTCAAACCTGCCAATCTCAAAACGTGTTGTGTACACTGCAGATTAAATGCAGACAAGCCCAGCCATGGAGATGACTGCTTATGTTATCCCTGATACGTCTTGTAGCACATGAGAAACACTACATGGAGATGTTTACAAGGTTAAACACTTGATTTTCAACAAAAAACGATGTACAAAAAACACAATGTACAAAAACACATTAAATATACTCTCATTATCACACTTGTATGAGTCTACAATGCTCTTTGTTTCAAATAGTTTTCATGTTAAAAACCCTTTTTGCTGGGTGACTTTTAAGTAGCCAGTCCTGTTAGTTTATTTCTGCTGGCTTGACATGAAATAAACTTTTTTATTTTTAAACCGAGGAAAGTTAATTTTATTATCCTTGTGTTATCCTTATTTTTGTCTCTTCCTTTCCCAGGGGGTGTTTCAACATAACAACAAACAGCAAAACAGAGGGCAGCGTGACGAGGAAAGAGTGAGACAGGGCAGCATGACTCCCATCTGTCTGTTGCTCCCCTGCGCACTCTGCTCCAGCGAGAATTGTGAGAGAATTCCCCTCTTTTTAAACAGGCTGCGGTAACTTTATGTTGTAACCTGCTCTGCTGCCGTCCGCTGTGGTTGACTCTTCAACTGCCAGTGCTGTCAGGAACCCGGCAGGAGAGGCGCTCCATGGTGCCCTGTGATTTTATGTTTGGTGCAGATAGTCTGTTTCTCTGTGATTTTAAAACGGAATATGAGCAGGACACAGTTTTTACTGTGACTGTGTGGAAATCTGATGTTTTAACAACACATATTAGGAAGAAAGGCATTTAAATCAGAGTCACAGCCCAAACCAAAGACTTACTTAATGTGGTGATGAACTGAATCAAAAGAGCAACAATAATTCAGGCACAGGCAGCGACAATGGCTTTTAAATCACAAGGTTACGGTTGAGGGCAATGACGCTATAGATGGACGACGCGTCTCCATCTGCTCTCATTGTACAAACGTAAAGCCAAAATAGCCCCCATGACGGGCGCTGCGATCTTACAATGGTGACATCATTTGGAGCCAGAGCTGTGCAGTAGAGATCGGCAGGTGGAGCCACCGTAGCCACTTCCGCTGACCAAAACACACACTTAAATCCTGCAAAAACCAGCCAGGATCCCGCATGCCAACGTATTTAACAGCAGAACAGCTTCTTTGTGTTGGTCTGAAGCAGACGTTCACAGGTATGGAAACTTCAATGACTGTAGTGATTGTTTTATCCTCTTTGATCCTCCTCTACTCTGCTAATCCAGAACAGATCGGCTGCAGGAGCCATATTTGACAACAGAGCTGTCAATCATCCTTTTGACAGCATCAATTAACTAATCAAAACTAAACTTCAGCAAAATGAACACTTGGATGTAAATCAGCATGATGATAACTACCTACAATGACAGAAACCATGTTAGAGAACCATTTATTTGACATGTATTTTGATTTTATAGTTTGACTCAGTCTTCAGTCTATGGTTGAGGGTTGTTAGCCATTAGCTATAGACAATGGCATCCTTATCAGCCAGCCAGTCGTCTCCTTACAGCATGAGCACCGGCAACTTGACTTTCATACTCTCTGTCTCTTCCTGCTTCTCTGATCAGCACCTACTCTTTTAACTATTTATCCAACAAGATTTTGCCATGACCTTAATCAGCCGATTATCCTGCTGCTGTCAAACTTTAAATCTGTTCCCCTCTGTTGCTGACAGTTTGTCATTTCAGTGTGGATCGTTGCAACCCTCTTCCACCCCAGTCACCTCCAATCCAATTCTTCACAGTCCAGGTTCAAGCCCTTTCTTCTAGACTCCATCGGGGGTAAGCCGGTCCTGCTCTCTGCCTCACTACAACTTTCCAATTCATGAAGACACTGCACATTTTCATTCTTTTTTTAAACTTGTAAAATAAATAATTGTTCACTCATAATGAAGTGTCTCCTGATTGAAATGCTGAAAGTGAAGCGAGTCATTTCGCTGGGCTTTTGGCGAGAGAGTGCAGCACCTGAAGACTCTAGAGCACACACACTTGCAGCATTTGCTTGCTTTTTTAATGATTTAATTACTAAATAATGAGAAACTCTTAGTTCCCAGCACATACACATATCCTTGTCTTGCATTTTAACCGTGTTATTCACCGTCTAAACAGTCAAAACTACTATATTCTGTCATAACAGTCCTTTTAACAGTACTCTAAGTAAACTTAGGTCAATGAAAATAGTAAAAAACCCTGTTCATATCAGTGCTGTAATGCTGCTATACTGACTCACACAGCTATTTTTCAGTCGACAACTTTGGATGCTTTTATGTCCTCTACCCAACGCTGTGTTTGCTTTGTAATATCGGCATGGCTCTTGAAATGTGACAGATGGCTCAAAACAAACAATAGAGTATGGAGGCACACAAACACAGACATGCGCAACACTCAGACACAGTCACACTCCTATTTTCTCTCCCTCCCCGACACACAGAACAGCCCTTAAACAGTCCGTGGACATCCCAAATCATAGAGGTCCATTTTAGTTATCAAACAAAACAGCGGAGGTTAGGAGTAGGGACGCACCGGGGGATGAAGATGGAAGAGGCACTTGGACAGGGAGAAGAGACAATGAGGCTGTGGGGGGAAAAGGAAGCCTTGCAATCCAAGGAATGCAATAGGAGAGCAGGGTATTGAAATAGGTGTGATTGAAAAGCCACGAACAATTGAAAAACCACAAAAAAGCAAGACAGATCAAGAATAACAAGGAGCTACACTGAGGGAAGAAGAGGACATGGCAGAGAGAAGAAAGGAATATCAATGTTGTCCTCTGTTCGTTCTCTGCTCTGCAGTCTTGTTGCCAAAAGTGGAACAGAGTTGTCGCCTCCTAGATTCTCTCCCTCCTCCCCTTTCTGTTTCCCTCTTCCACTTCCACTATTCGTCTTGCTTTCTCCCGCTCTCGCTCTTCTTCCTTTCATTTATCTTGTTCTTTACACACCATTTTCAACTCTGTGATCCCGCCTTTCCTCTTTCTGCCATATCTCCTCCCCATCCCTCCTCCACTTCCCCTCTTATCTCTATTTCCATTCTCCTTCCTTTCTGTTTGCCTCAATGTTCTTCCTTACATCTTTCTCTCCCACTCTCTAGTCCTGTTTTCAAGTTACTTCTGCTTTGCTTCCATCTCTTCCCTCCCTCTGTCAATCATCTTCCTATCCTGTCTCTTTCCACCTTACTGTTTCCTACCTACTCCATCTAGCCTGTTGCATTATTCACATCTGCATTTTTCATTTCCTTTGCTCCCTTCACCAGCTTGACATTTCTATAGGAGCCCATATGATACTGAATGGACAGTCAAAGACTTCCATTTGTCCTGATTACTGTCAAACATCTGAGTGATGCCTATTCAGGGTGGCAGAGCATGGTGGATTGGGAAGGACAGATGAAAGGAAAGAGATGCAAAGGGTCAGGAGGTCAGTCGACATGTTGTTTTTATCTCTCTCCACCAGTCGCGTATCTTTGGGCTTGTGTCTTTTAAACAGGTGATATGCAGTGCCATTGCAGCCCCTGAAAGGAGGGTGTGTGTGTGTGTGTGTAAGTGTACGTATGAGTATGGTTTTGTGAGAAGGTTAGAAAAGTCCTTATAGCCGAAAGATTATTCTCTTTCTAGTCTGACTGTTTGGGATTTGCAGTGTTGAAAAAGGGGCAGTTGTGACCTGAAATCACCACCTCACTGGATCGGCACATACCTGTTACAAAAGCTGCAGTCTACACACACACAAACACACACACACTGGCGCACTCGCACACTTTGCCACTTCAGCACCATGGCCAGTGGCAGCCTCAGTGATACGGCAAATGCCAAGAGAGGAGCTTAACTCTCAGCACCTTGGACAGCACTCACTCAAAAGCTTACAAAGCAAGTGCATGTTTTGTGTGTGTGGTGTGTGTGTGTGTGTGTGTGTGTGTGTGTGTGGGTGTGTGTGTGTGTGTGTGTGTGTGCACGCATGCGTGTGTGTGTGTGAGTGAAAGACCAAGCCATTTTCCTATAAGCTGCTGTGACAGGCATGTATGAGAAAAAGGGTTTTATCTAACAGTACATGCTACACTGCTAGTGCATTGTGCCCGGCTCTATAAGGTTGCTGCCTGCTGTGAAATGACTTCTGGATGTTCACATCCAAGACATCAGCATTGCATATAGTAGCAACGGCCTCCTTTTTAATATAGAGATGTATAGATGTTTATATCAATACATTTATCCATAATCATTTGAAAAATAACTTGTTTTTTCATTTATGGTTCACTGTTTGTAGCACTACAGCAACAAGGCGTATACAGTATATTTTATGATATCAGGACATGCTGTTGAATAATTAAATCAAATTGAATTATCTTATTTAAATGTGTTTACATGCATGTAATCCGGCGCAGTTGTCCCTCAATATTTACTGTTCGCTCTTCTTACATCATACCAGAGCGCTCACAAGTTAGTGTGAATGCAGACAGAACATACTATTGCTGCTGTGTCACAATCCTTCAATTGAAACCACTGTGAAAGTTTAAAGCAATTTGTTTGCCACTGTGATTAATTATATTTTACAAATAAGTAAGAGACGAGAAGGAGCAGTCATGAGATGAGAGAGAAGATCTGCAGGTGACAGGCTGCACACCTTCAACTCCTCGGCGACTGACAGCGCACGGCATGAAACCAGGATGTGGTTGTGATTTAATTATTGATTGACGTTTTCATTAACTGCCTGTATGTGTTGCTGTCCTAATGTATTTTTGACAAAGTACCTGCTCATCAATTGTCTGCTGTAGTCAAGCTGCTTTTGCTGTTACAAATTTACCCTTTGGGTGTTACCAAATCAACAAGCACGATCTTTAGGATCACATCACACGTTTTTACTTTTTTTGAAGAATTACATTTACTGAAATAGATGTCCATACTACATGTGCCTAAGATTATGTGTGCCATATACTCCACACTTAACACACATGATCCTTTGAGGTTTGAAACAAAATACCAAACATAGCCACACACAAACACAACCCTGTCTCATTAAAATAGCAGGAGTTGTAACATACGCTCATACTTCTTGGCACATCAACCTCAATACACAACCCTTCGCTACTGATTTTTTTCACCCTGCAGCTAATTAATGCTCAATATAGCAACGTACCATTCACTCGGGCTAGAACATATGAATGGAGTTTACTGGATTCCCACGCTTCATTTGCACCAACAAACATCAAGAGCATCGGGGCAGATGGTAAAAACATGGTGAGCAATATTATCACCAGGCGCAAAAACAAAGGACAGTCGGCTTTGTGTTGTTCTAACAGATTTGCCAAATTGTGAATCAAAGAGACTCATAATACTTTCATTATAACACAGTGACATGTTGTTTGTAGAATCAAGGACAAAGGAAGGTGAAAGAATAAAGTTCAAAGACTCATGTTTTAGACTCTAAGTTCATTTTCTCCAACTATCGCTTGCTGTTAAAATATCAGCAGTCAGTGAAGACACAACCATGAGTAGCTTTTGGATTGCTTTGACATTGCCCGTCTTCAGTTAAATTATAACTCAAGCTGATAAAAAATGCATTCACAGTGATCCACTTAAGCCAAAAAAGCAGTGTGATGTTCAGGTATTTGGACTTCTTGATTTGATCAGACTACCACAAGGTCACTTAGGAGCAAAATTATTATTATTTAAAAAAAGAGCATAAGCAGAGTTAAAAGAGAGCATGACGAAAACGCAACATGGGAATTTCTCTTTAATGTAACTGTGAGAGAATTAATAGGCCAAAGCTGTATGACTTTCCTTTATGTGTGTGATATGGTGTATAATCTTGTCCCCTCTTGGACGTGATTGTATATTTTGTAAAATTACATCTTGTGGACTTTTTCATTCCAACAGTCTATTTCTTGAATTTCAACCATGATCCCCAAAAGTTACAGCTCACTTTCACACAAACTGTCTCTCGCTCTCTCCTCTCCTCTCTCCGTCTCCTTCTTCCTTTTGTCTTTCGTCTTCTCCCTCTCTCCCTAGCTGTCTCCAGCATTATGCTAACACGTTTAAAGGCATGCTCCCGCTGTGCAGAGTAATCCTCCAGTGAAGCTGCACTCCCTTAATGTGACTGCAGGGCCTGAGATTCCTCCCAAACCGATCTATCTCTGGGATGACACCAGCCCCAAGGTCAAACCGGGGTCACACACAGGCTGCGCACTATTAGATTAGCATGCAGGAGCACACTCGCACTAATCACATCTGCAGACACTTACACAGTAAAATTTCCAGTGTTTGTGTGAGCTGGAAAGATCAGATTTGAGTCATTTATAGAGCTTATATAATTTGTTTAATGGCGATTGCTGTTGTGTATTTCCATAGTGTTTAAATATCACACCCCTACACACACACACACACACACACACACACACACAGAGAGAGCCATATAGCCATTTATAGAAACATTGCCATGTGGCACTTGCATTACAAACCATGCATGAAATCACATAAATACGCATTAGCAGACATCCATAAACATTCAATGATGTCCTCTGTCATAAAGTCGAGCCTATGCAACTCAATAAACTCAAACCAATCATGTCGGCACTCAAACATCGACACTGGGCTCGCATTGTATTGCAGATGTGTTTTATTATTTTAATTAGCTGCTACTCTTATCTCTGTAACAATAAACGCCTCCCAGTAAACAATGACACATTGTATCCTGAAGGTTAAAATTCAAGGTCATCAGAAACAAATGAAATGACTCATTCTATGAATGTGTGACCTTTTGAAGAAAGCTCACAAAGTTTGTGCTCTAAATCCACAACAAACTCTTGCCCACCTCAGTCGTCCAGTGACGTCACCGCGGCATTGAAGAAGGATTTGGTCACCATCCCCATCTATAGCTACCACGGCTCTTACTTTCATCAGCATCTGAGACAGAGGGGGTTTATGTGATGTTATTAGACTGCCCATTGGAGGGAATGGAGGTGTAGGACAGCAGATCCTGCAGGGGTTCAATTCCAAGAATAGCACTGAAGGCAAAGCCGTGTTATGTAATGTACACACACAGGAAATGAAGTAGGAAGGACCACCACTTTAGCCTGCTAGCATTGATGGTTGTTTTGACGTAAGGGTCCTCTTGTCGCTGCTGTTCTGCCTCATACTTCTGTACCTTCCATGACTCATTGCATGTCATCATCTGCCTCCAGCCTGCAATATAAGCCTCACATGGAGGACATAATGCAGGATGTTCTTGTTCATATTTCCCCCATGTTTTCACCTCCACTGTGTAAGTACCACTTCTAACTGCTGGAGTTGGAGTGATAAGGTTCAGGGCTTGAAACCCCTGAACCCAGCCAAGTGGAACCCTGTTACTCTGCAAAGTGGATGAGAACTTTCAACCTTTTCATTTGTCATGTATTAGAGCACTTATTAGAACTATTAGACTTAGTTAGTACACCTGAATTTCTCTAGTTCATATTCATTGGCACCATAGCTGTGGAGAAAGTTGTACAAACAGCTCATGGTTTCTACATTCCTACAACACCCAGTTTGCATTGCGCCCCTCCCTCTGAAAAGAACGGCCCAGCGAGAGACGCTGGAGTGAAATATTACCATTTTCGCTGCAGGCAATGGGTCAGAGCGGTACAGAATCCGAAATATACATGGATTGCCCCAAAAAACGTCAGGTCTGCAGTCTACATTTCAAACCTGATGATTTTGAACGAGACTTGACTCAGTTATACATGTGGAATGTCTGGGAGGAAAAAAAGGAGAGCAGGCAGCATTTCAGCACCTTACGGAACAAATGATTACATTTTACAGTATGTTTTTTTTCCACTAAACACCGCAGACATCGGAGGCGGGCGTACTAGATTAAGGAATTGTAGTTTAGCAAGCTCCCTGGCCTCCACCAGATGACGCGTTTTATGTGGTCTGTCCGATTGGAGAAGCGGATAGTATCCTCCAAAGGCATAGAGCAAAATAGCATTTTTTCCCTACCATAATGGCATTACCTCCCCATACTAGCATGATAGGACTGAGGTTGAAAATCGGTGAACTGGCCCTTTAAGGAAAAGCACCAGAAATATTCTTTGTTTTTTATTATTTTCAGCTAACCCCATTACAAGACCACAGCCAACCATGATAACTGACGAATATTACATATGAAGCCATGGCCCAATAAAGCATATTCCTCCCTGTGTAAATCACACCATTGCACTCTGTGATATGTTCCTTCATGACAGTAAACATGGGCACTGCGTTGCAGAATTATTTAGAGGCAATGGGCCTCATTTACGAACAGCGCGTACGCACAAATCTGTGCTTGAACTATGCGTACGCACGTTTGACGCACAAATCTTGGATTCATCAATTTGTCCTTACCTAAATTTCTTCGTACTCTGCGAACAAATTTAGAACTCCCTCAGATCATGCGTACGCACAAATGATGAAAGAAAGGTCCTAGGAAATGTTAACACACACCTTTTTAACTAAATGCATACTATTAGTAAAACTAATTGAATTTACTAATGTATGGACCAAACGTAAATGCTGTGTCATCCTCATAATTTATTGTCATATAATTAAGATCTTCAGTTATAGCAGTTGAATAGAGATCACCACATGAAAATGTTCATATTGAAATGTAACACTTATGGCCTTTATTAAATTTTTTAATTGATAGGTGATTCCCAAAAATTTGTAGTGCCATGACTGTGCGCATATGTAGTTGATTTTATTGATTAATTGGTATGGAAGATATATAAAGGACTCCAATTTACCTCCAACCAAGTGGAGAGATGGCAGATCTAGCCTTGCTGGAAGATATTGCTGCCTGTGCATTCAGGAGAGAGCGCATCTTCAGGGACCGTCAAAACATGTTTGACAAAAGTGAACAATGGCTTATGAGCCGTTTCCGACTGCCAAGGCATGTTTTGCTGGAGCTGTGCAATTCCCTGGAGCCGCATCTTCATCACCCGACACACCGCTCTCACCCTGTACCTCCTCAGGTTCAAGTCCTGTCCACCCTCGGTTTCCTGGCTACAGGTACATTCCAGAGGGAAAAAGCGGATCGGGCTGGGATTTCACAACTTACTCTGAGCCATGTCATCCCGAAGGTGTTGAATGGCATCATAAGACTAATGCCAATCTTCCTAACATTTCCTTATGGCGAACAACGGCAGAGTGAAGTGAAGAGGGGTTTCCATGGCATTACTGGAATGCCAAATACTGTTGGAGCGATAGACTGCACCCACGTGCGCATTAAAGCTCCATCAACAAACTCTATGCAGTTTATGAATAGAAAGAACTACCACTCAATCAACGTGCAGGTAATCTGTGGATGGCGTGACTGGCTCTGGCAGTTGGGAGGGGGAGGTCGACTCCGATTTATCCTCAGATCCTCCATCATCGGGGCCAACAAGATAATTGGTCAAATTAACAGTTGCAAGCAGCAATGCCATTCATTTAAATACAGTTTTTGTTCTGACTGACTTTTTTTGGCATCAACTTTTATGTCGAACCATTTCTTCTTCACCTGTGCCACCGTCCGTGCCTCAGGGGACACAGCATTCACTGCCTCTGTTATTGCGGCCCAGGCTTCCTTTTTGTTTGTGCATTGTAACTCCCGTGGACATGCTCCGGAAGAGTGTGCCTTATCTGGCCTCCACCTCTGCCACAATTGTTTCTATTTCTGCTGATGTGAAATTTTTCTTTTTACCTTTTGAGGCCATCTTTCACGTTCTGTCAATTTAGAATGGTACGCATGGTGGTGAGAACAAAATTGGCCGGTACGCACGTGTCATAAATCCCACGGTGATTTTGTGCAAGTACTTATTTTTTGCGGAGAGTAAGAACATTTCTGCGCAGATATTAGTGAATGAGGCCCATTGTAACTTTTGTCTGTCATAAGTACCTCATAGTGCACCAAATGCACCACTTACTTCAGTCAAATTTGCTAAAAAAAGTATGGTGTCAACAATTTTTTTCTAACTTATTCAGCCTTTATTTAAAAGTGAAACTTAATATTTACTTCTATTTTACTTATTTACTGTAACATTGTAATATTTGTGATCATTCATGTGATACAGGCCGGTTTGGTTAGTCAAAAAGTAGTAAGAGAGCTGTCATTGTTGGGATTTCCTGACAATAACAATGATATATATAAGACATTAAGCTTTATCCTTTGACCTCCAACTTGTATAATTTCATGTAAAATGCATGGGTGTGGGTACTGGTTTAAGACCTGAACATTTTGAAAATGATGTTGAGTGTAAGCGGCCTACAAGTTCAATTTTAACCCTTTTCAGCAAAATGTCTGCAGATCGTCCTGATTTGTTTTCCATGTCTGATGAATGCAGACTTCAGTACCTATTCACACATGAAGTATTTCAGTTGGCTGAGTTTGTGTTAAAGGCTTTCCAACAGCGTAGAAGGACGCTTTATGTATTCATACTTTATAAGACATTGTTTGATATATTTTGAGGTGTAACTGTTCTTCTCATTTTGCCTTCGCTCTTGTTTGTTCTGTCTGTGTCTTGTAAGCCCATGTGGGCTGGGCACATTTGTGTGCATGACAGGATAGAATAACCCAATAACTATATCTAACCTTACACCCACCAAATCCTCATTGAGCCGAGGCACCAAAATGACTAGAGACCCTGACTAGCACCTTTTATTAGAAGTTGGTTCAACTAACATTTTTTTTTCCTGTTTGCTCATAGAAAGGTCTTTGTAAGAGACTTTTGTGAATGAAATCTCCTCAGTTTGGACTCCATCAGAAAACTTTAGGTGGTCAAGGCGAAACATATCAATATATCTTTTGAAGTTCAGCAAAGGAGTTAGTCATCTGCTTCAAGTTATTCAGAGTTCTTAAATAAAACTGAGTCATCATCAACAAAGAATGACACAGAAGAAACCGTTCTCAGTGCCTGAAGTTGGAGTTTCTATTCAGGAACGTTCGAGAACATGATGTCCTTGCTCTTGCAAGCCGGGATGCTATTTAAATGTATTTGTGCTCGCTGTTTCCTTCTGTATACCTCCTTAATATTCACACAATTGAGCATTTGGATGAGAGTACCTTTGAGTGAGCCATTGAGTTCTCTGCTTTTTATGTTGACATATGTGAGATTGAGCATATGTGTGCACAGTGCCACCGCTCTTATCATTCACAACATGCGCCTCCTGTTAAAGCTCAGTGTGCAATTTTGAATCAAAGCTAAGCAGGTGTCACTCTGGCTGCAGACAGATGGGAGACCTCATGCTGAAACCAGAATGCTATCGTCTCATCTATTTCTCTCTGATCTCTCTCTCTGTTTGCCTCTCTCTCCATTTCCATCCATGCATCGGTACAGGCTGCCGTTTCACTCGGGGGGGCTTTTATATTGACAATTTAGAATCCAGTGGGGTATCTCTCAAACTGAAATACCAAAAAATTGTATTATGGTATGAATGTTATTCTCAGCAGCAAAGAATAATACACAACACTGTGCATTATCAGAAGCTGTCTGAAACAGGTTGCAGTCGCACTGCTTGTGCATTCAAGGTGCATTTAGAACACAGTTGTACTTCAACACGAAAACCACAGAAGCTTCATGTGTGCATGTCATGATAGCATTCATTGTGGCATTCTGGCATTGTCAGCCTGGCTGATTTTGGCAATGGAAGTGAACAAGTAAACAACAAGGTCAAAGAGGATAAAAGGTTCTGTGGAGCTGAGAGAAAATGCAGAGCTGGGTGAAAAGTGTCTGTAGGTTTGAAATCCTCACATCATATGTAGTTATTTTCCCCCATTTTTCAGTTGTTAGAACAATATTGTTTGGTGCAGTTTGAAGAAAAATAAAAAGTTTAAAAAGTAAGAGTTATTTTAAGCTGAATTGATTGTCTAAGGTGCGATTGTTTATATAAGGGATAATGTATAGTGAGTAGGTTGTTATCGCGGTATGCCCCGACAGGGTGAGCAGGTCTTGTCTCATCCTGAAGGGGTTCCGCCATGATAACAGCCTGCTTTCCATTTAAAAATAGTCTATTACACTTACAGTGAGAGCTGCATCCATAGCAACGGTTAACTCTAGCCTTCTTAAAAGGAGCTTACCAAGCTAATTTTACTCACATGAAAATGAGCTAACCAAGCTGTTGTTACTAACATTAAATTGAAACATTTCCACTGATGGTGAATCAGCGCAGCACCTGACTGAGGTTTTCTGTCTCCTCACTGTCATTCTGTTGATTCTTTTCTTCTTATTTTCTTTCTTTTCAATTCACCGTCTTTAAACACCGCTGTATCCCGTACTGTGTTCTATTTAATGTTTACTTAATGTGCTGTGTTCAGTTTTGTAGATCTCTCTGTTGTAACTACCGTATTTGCATCTTTTTACCTTTGTTGCTCTCTCTCTGCTGTTTTCTCTCTTTTTTATTTTCCCTAGACTAACGTCACTGGACTTCTTTTGGCAGATTGATATGGTTACAGTCCTCTGGATCGTGTGATTAGAACCGAATCCCTAGCAAAGGTCTGTTCCTTATAGCAACGATCTGTTATTGAAAAATAGAAGACCTCGGAATGCTGTAATTAACCAATAAGAATCAAGTATTTAACACAGCTGTTTAATAAACTTAAATAATCCCTTGTGTTTTAATGGGTTAGTAGCATTAACTTTAATGTTTGCTAATTTATACAATCTCAGACTTACTGTTTGTACATAGATGTCAGGTAAATAAAGTGGAGGGGGAATATTTCTCCCAAAAGTGTACTGGAGTATAATTGGAGTATAAAGAAGCATAAAATACAAATAATCATGTACATCTAATACTCGAGAACCATAAAGTTAAGACAGACAATTTATTTGAAAAATTCTCTCTACATCTCAACAGCAATGAATAAATCGAATGTTCTGTAGCTGTCACAGGCCTGTGATGTGATCTGAATGAAATGAGTGGATTGCGTACCTGCCTACCTGCGAGCACTTTTTTAGCTTGAGGGGAGTTTCCGCCATCTAAAACTAGTGAGCTAGCTGACTGAGAATGTCAGAGGAATGTAGGTAGATATGCCATCATTAAGACAGGCTCCTCTCCCCAACACTCTCTAGTGGACTTGTCCTGCATCAAAGCGAGACAGCGCTCATTTATATGTTTGTGGGAGTGGCTTTGACATTTTTTCTGATGAGGCAAATTGAAAATTTTGCTGACTCTTGGTGGTTTGTCAATAGTTGCCTATAAGGTTGAGTTAGTGTTCTTTCCGGTGCCAGCATCACTTCCTAGCAATGGTGGTGCACACCTACACTTAGACAAGAAGATATCATTAATCAGAATAACAATACAGATAAGGTAGAGGAGGCCAGCAGGGTTATATGGAGAGAGCAGACCAGTGAACTCTAACTCTAACCCTGTCAGCCTCTTCCTCTCTGCGTTCCTCCCTGCTGGTCTCTGTTTTTCTCCCCTTCTCTTAATCTTCTTCCTCTCATGTACACAAACTATAAATCTTTTCTTTTTGCTATTATTGTGTATCTCTGGCTTCCTATATTTCTTTTTTTTTTTTTCATTCAGTTCGATGCCTTGCTATTTATAATGTTGAAGCTCTTAGTTATTACTTAAAAAACTTTCCCTCTCTTTTTACTCATATTCTGTGCAGCCCTTTCTTTTCTTTAAGTCCAAAGTTGTGTCCATGCAGGATATCTGTTGCTTTCTCCTGCAGCTCCTGTCCTACACTTTCCCTTCCTCTTCTTGTAGGACGCCTTCTCTCCCATCCGGCACATCCTGCTTACATTTTGAATGTGTCTCTCTCATCGTAATTTTTCTTTCTCTTGTCGATATGTCTCTCTCTCTCCGAGCACTGTCTCTCCTCTCTGCCTGATGAGGCCAGCCCCTCCATGGTGATGAGACCGACTGAGGGTGATTAAAGTGGAGTCTCATCTGGTGGGAAAACTGACCTCAATCAGAACTATTCTACCAAGAGGATGCTCCCGTCCTCTCAGTTTCCCTCCATCCACCCCTCCTACTCAGTATATTCCTGACTCTCATCCACCATCCTTTATTCTCCCTGACCCGCTCCCTCGCCATGTCAGTGCTCCCCATCTCTCATCTCCACTCTCCAGCTTTCTACTCTCATTTCTCATCTTCCCCCATCCACTCTCACTGATCACTCTCAATTTGTCATCATCGGCTGCATTGTTCTGTGATGGTAATCTATCCTGCTGGGGAACTCTCAATTTTGCTATCATCAGCTGTGTGAGAAACCTCATATTTTAAAAAATGTCTACTTTTTAGGAAATGCTTTGTGTTCAATGATTCAGACTCTCTTTTATTGAAATTAATTAGTTTTAGTTGTTTGAGTTGATAAATAATGAGTAAATTGTATGATTAGTTTAAAAGTTTTTCTTGTTATCCTCTCTGTTTGATGTTTGTTTGAGTTACAGGTGTGTGGTGCCTTGTTTTGTTGGCTATGAACAGAGAATGCACTGTGTGGGGTGGCTGTGGCTCAATGGTAGAGTTGGTCGAAGTGTCATGGCCAAATTGCAAATTGGAATGTGAATGATGATGTGAATGATGTGAGTGATTTGAAATTGGCACTTTGGTCATTGCCATCAGTGTGTGAAAGGGTGAATGTGACATGTGGTGTAAAAGCGCTATATAAGTACAGTCCATTTACCATTCAGTGTAACAGAGGTGTGGCAAATGAGCTCATTAAGCTAGCTAAACTGGGACTCATGCTCAATGTTGTACTACTAGCTTGAACCACTCAATGTAGTTCCCATGAGCAATTTGTGGGTCATATTGGCAACTGCAACATTTTCCAACCGGTTTAATGCATCTGCCTGATGTTGTGAACAGATAACTTTTAAAGTGAACGACATTAGAACACAGGCAAACCCAATAAGTTGTGGTTGGCTCCAGAACTCAGAGTGAAAGCAATATTAGGACACCTTGACTTCTCTCTATTGTCATTGTGTTATCAGATTATTTTGTTGCTCTTATAGCCCTTTAAGAGTGAGGCCAACTTTATTAACATAAAATTACTAGTTGCCAGCTTCACATGGCTACATATTTAGTTTAGCCAAGTGATAATGCAGTAAATTAAGCAGGGATTGGAATTAACTGGATCATTTAAACTATGTTTTTTAAGTGATTCAATTTTTTTTTTGTTTCAACAGTAAGGTAAGCATAATCGTCGTGCAAGTTTTAATCTAGCTCAGCGTAAGTTCCACAAGGAAGACTTTTTATCCTCATTCATTCATCCGTTAGCCATCATTCATCATGTCACGTTCTCTCTCTCTCCATCCTTACTGTCTGGTGATCAGCTGATTATGGGCGTATACTATTTAAGTACTAAACCAACCAGAGTTAGTGTTGACGTCTGTCGACCAATCATCCCTCTGCTGTCACATTTTAAAGCTGTCCTCCTCTCTTCCGCAGACAGTTTGTCGTTTCAGCTCGATCATTGCGACCCTCCTCCAACCCCGTTCACCTCCAATCCATCTCATCTGTGTCCAAGTGCAGCTCCGTCCTCCGCTCATCCTGTCTTTACCTCCATCGCCACACACTACACTCCATCGGGGGGGCATCCTGTCCTGCTCTCGGCCTCTCTACCCCTTCAAGTACATGAAGACATCACCATGGAGTCTAATCGCCAAAGACTTTGCACATTTCATTCTTTCCAAACTTAGAAATAAATAATTGTTCAATCTTAATGAAGTCTCTCCTTATTGAAATAAGTTTGGTAAATTGTCATCTATGTGTGCCTGTTAGGGCCTCCGACGTATCAAAAAAAACATCAGCCACCAAAAAAAAGAACAACCCAAGAATATTTTTCACAATATTTTTGTTTACTTTTCTAAATTCGGTAATTATTCGTGTGTTTATGTATGTGTGTACCTTTTTTCTCTTACTGTGCTCTGGCTCACCCTGAAGCCAGTTTTATCACAATACATTTCAACTACATTTGTCTTGTGTTTTTTTTTTCTTGTCTGACTGACAAGACTATATAATAATCTATTACATTGAGACACTTGCAATTGTATCAGGCACTTTCACTTGGCAATTTTTTTCTGACTTTTTTTTATGCAATGACATGCTTAGGACTTTTTACGCAAATAACTCTCGCAGTCGATTTAATTTTGTTCTCTTTCTGTTCTTTCTTTCTCTTTCCTAATTTCTCCCATCATCTTAAATATCAGAGTTTCTAAACATAGGCGATTAAACCAGCTCCCCTTTGGATTGATGTCTTTGGAAGCGTTGCAAGTTGAGCCAAAACAGATCAATGTTAACACTGCAATATTTGGCCTGTAATTGAACCATAAATGCCCAATTGGCATTTGGCTGAGAACATGTGTGTGTGTATGTTGTATGGAATTTAAAATGAGGAGAACAATCTCGGTGTGTCCTTTATAAATGTCAGTGTGTCGCAATGTGTGTCTTCATCACATTTATCCACAAACTAAAGAAAACACTTTCCCGTTTTAGCTCTGCAATTACTGCCATGCATCACGGCTGTCAGCCTTTGCCACATATTTCTGCTTGTGTTGAAAATGTAACGTGTATTTCTCACAAACAGTCTTTATACCGAGCACACACAAGTGTGTGAAGTGTGTGAATGAATCATGTATGTGTCATTTTCTGGGGTTGATTGTAATCTTCGGTGGAGCCAGAGGTGGCTGCTCCAGTCCCCATGTTTCCATTGTGGTGCTGTAAATAAAAGGAGGAAACCGGGATAAACAGAGAGATCACAGCGCTCTGTGTGTATATAATTGGAAGGGATTATTCATTCGTTTGTCTTCTTTCTTTTTTCTTGTCCCCGTTTTATCAGCTGACAGCTACAGGGAGCAGCTGTCACATGTTCTCTCTCATTGTCGGATGAGGCAAGCTCAGTCTCAGAATTGTAATTCAGAAGTTAAGGGCAGAAAGTTTAACTCTTTAAGTGTTCTGTGTAAAATCCCCCTGAAGTTTTTGTACAATCTAAATATCCAAACTGAGAAGACTCAAACCACATATACGCACGACGACACAACCGGGCGACCTTGATTTGCATCTCCAATTTCCTGGAGATGCCACGTGCGGCGTGATTTGTGACATTATGCATACTATCTGGAGTATTGAATTACTTGGCCACCAGAGGCATTTGACTGGCTCTGCTGAACCGGAAGTGATGCAATCACACTGGCCCCATTTCCAGTGATATTTAAATCCTTTTCTGCGTGGATGGTCTGGCCAATTGGCAAATCGCTCTTCCTCCGTGCGTGCCCTGGTTTTGATTTGATTTGTAAGGAATGTTTGTGCGAGTGTGTGTGTGCGTGGGTGTGCCGTTGTGCCATTTGATGTGATTTGTGAAGATGTGTGCGTGTGGCCATCCTTTGGTGCTTAATCCACAATCTGCTGTCTGCCAGGAAGAAATTCCATTTTTTTTTTTTGCCTCAACGCTCTTTCAAGAAATAAAGTATTCTCTCTCAATTTGCACTGATTCCTAAGTAGCTTTACAGCTTCACTCTGTAACGTCTGATATATCACTTTGTTCATCTGACTCCACCTTGCTGTAAGCTTTGTGGGTAATTGGTTTGTAAGTACTTTTAAAGAATACAGAAGTATCTCTTCTCTTGTCCACTAATCTGCAAGTTACAAGCTGAATAATATCAGTTTGAAGGGTCCCTGCTTGGTTTTCTTTTTTTATTTAAATGTTATATAACTAACATTCAAAGACACTCAATTAAAATCAAGATTTAAGCAATGCAGTATTAAAGTGTCAGTTTCAGGCCAATCTTTTGCTTTTTGTTTCTTTCGACTCTTCTGTGGTAAGTAATGTGCCTTCTCTCTATTGAGGCATTTTCAGAGTGATGGCAGTGGTGATCATTATGATGATGATGATGGTGATTGTTGCAATTATGAACACCATGCCACCTGAAGCGCTAGCTCCAGCGTCGACAGATGTGTGTTAATGGCATTTTAAAATTATTCCCTCTTTAATAAAATGGCTGTCTAGTCCTCTCTGCGGATTTATGATTGTTCGGCCCTGACCTTTCGATGCTGATCTGAGTGGAAAAGAATTGTCATCTGCACACCTTTATATTAGCATTTTGCTGCTTTAAAAGGGCCACTTTTGTTTCACTTTCAAGTTACTGTGTTTGATGCACGTTTCTTCAGCTTGTTGCTCTCACAGCCAATCATGTTACTGTTCACAGTGTATGTGGTAGAAAGCACATGACTTAAGCCAATGTGAAACATTAGTAATCGCAATGTGATTTAACTTCAATCAAGTAGTAAAGCGCAGTTTTGTCACAAACTAATCGTTTCTGCACAAAACCTTCATCTGCAAACTTTTGAAGGGAAAGAATAGCCCTCCCACCAGAAATGTGAAACATCATGTTTACTTTAAGGGCACGGTGACACATAAGGATGAAATGAAAGAATGTGATGACAATAGAAATGGCAGACGTAAATCAGCCATGGTGGTGCACAATACAGAATGAGTTAAACATTTTAAAATATTTCTTAGAATATATATTTTTTCTGCCCATGGCTCTCTTTGCACCCGAGCTGTCGGAGAAGGAAGCGTTTCTCTTTGAATCACCTCCCTTGGGGTTTTTTAGTATTTATTTTTCTTTATCATCTACAGATTCTGTGAAGATTCATTTTATTCTTTGGTCTTGGTCAGTGAAACTGATGTTCCTTCAATGCAGTGCAGAGACGCTAATTAGCATGACTCTCAGGGGGCCGCTGTGCATGACTGCCCTAAATGAGCGTCAGATTAGTGAAGGTGAAAGGGAAATTGCATCGCCGAGGCATAGTGTCAAACACACGAAACGGCTGGTGACAAACAGGTGAGATTTTTACACTGCGTCTGTGTGTGTATGTGTTAGTGATTGTGTGCGTGTGTGTGTGTGTGTGTGTGTGTGTGAGTAAAATGTCTGGTCGGGTAGACTGTCGACACATTAGCTGTGCTTTGAAATAGGAGGACAGAGGCATGTGTGTGTGTGCATGCGTGTGTTAAAGTGTATTTAAAAGCGCAAACACAATGGAAAAAAGTGAGATAAGGACGCTTTCATATTTGCTATATGTTACATATATTTCTTATCTGTTTATATACTGCCCGCACTCCCGACCTTCATCTAAAGAATTGAGCTACACTTAGCGAAGAACAACACATCCAGTAAGGAAACAATCTCCTTTTAACATTAAAGTCCAGGTTTATTTCGAGCCCAACTCGGCTCATATGAATTATGGCAACCTGTTATAATGACAAGTTACATCTCTATACATTAACACGCACGCGCACAGCAACGTATGTCAGTTAAGTAAACTCGTGCACACACTTACACACATGCATCCGTCACATCTGACAGTCTTTGAAGTCGTCAAAGCATCTCTTTTTCTCTCATTTTGTTTAATCTTTTTTTCCCCTTCATCTGTGACACACTTGTATCTGTCAGTCAACCCAGCAACAAAGACACATTGTTACTTCAGCTCATTTAAAAGCATGTTGTCTGTTAAGACGGGTTCTCTTGCAGAAAGTCGGCGGCAAACACATCGATGTATCGACAATAACACAGAAATGTGAATCTTTGAGGAAAGTGTTACGCCACATTATTTCTCTATATCTTTTATTCTCTCTTTTTACATAAACAAACACTCTTGAGATGGATCCCAGGTACATGTGTAAGTTCAGCTGTCAAGGAGTACTACCTTCCACTTATCGTCATTGTTGTCTTACACTTTCTGAAACTATGGTAGGCGAATTATAGGCCACATATATTTTGACCCACCGCATTGAAACAGACAGTTGTCTTGCTTGTGCACAACTTTTGCTTCTTAAAAACTTCGAGTCAAACACATGCAGGCATAAATAGATGTGAGCTCCTCTTGTTGTCTGAGAAGAAAGACGGATTTGAGTGTCCTATGGTGTTGTCTGCCTCCGTGGTTTATACAAATATTTGACAGAAGAGAAAACATGTAAAATCACTTATCACACCGGCACATTCTGGTGACGGTAGTGTCAGGGGGCATTCAATATCAAGTTTCTTTCTTCAGTGAGATCAGAGAGGTAATATTATTTTTATAACAACTGATAAAACCAGAAACCACAAGTGTGGAAGAACAAAAAAAGCCTCGATTGTTTCTGTGTTGTCTTTTCTCTTCGATTTCTTCCACCGGCAGTGTTATGACTTCAGTATGATACCAGGAAGAATGCCTCGTCAGATCACCGGCTCAATTAGTCCTGCTGGCGCTCGTGGGTGGCTGGCTTTGTTTTCTCAAGTCAAAACAGAGAACTTTTCTTTTCAAAATAAAACATTACCTGCGACAGGGGCTGCAATGAATCATCACGAATGCAAACTTTTTGGACACAATCTCAGTGACACACAGAGACAAACACCTACATCTGGCATGCACCACAAACCACTCAGTTCATTCCTAACCATGGAGTGGCGATTAGCGTGGGAATCAATTTAAGCTGCCCATGGCTAAATTGATATCATTACATTTACTGCAGGCTGAATAATGGGTGGCTGTATCATTATGGGGATATAATGTGATGAGACAAAGCTCAGGTAGACAGCCTGCCGCAGGTGAGAGCTATTATTAGTGTCTTTTCCTGGCACACACACACACACAGCCCTACACATGCATGCCCACACATATTGCAATGTGCACAACAGTTTAAGCTGCACTTAACAATCCCACTTAAGCCATCATCACTGTGTTGGGGGCCGGTGTCACAGCAGGGAATCCATCACAGCATCACGTTCATCTTACATCAAAGAAATCCCAATTATCAAAGCTGAATTCTGGAGATGTTGCGTGCAGTTCCTTCCACTGGTCATTAGTTCTGGCTGTTTGTTATTTTATTTGGGACACCTGTTCACTCTGTGCACAGCAGTTGGCTGCCTGCTGATGCTTCTGTGGGCTGGAGGAAGGGCCAGAACAATCTCATAAAATCTCTCACTCTGCAGGTAATGTGTTGCAGTCACAAATTAGGGTGAACCATTATTTCCTTTGCAGGTAAATGGATTATGGGGAAGTAAAATCCAAAATAAGAAAGGCGACTTGAATTAGCATAAAAAAAGTGCAATATTTGTCAATATATTTAGTTAATGTATGTGTATGCCTACATGATCAATTTTCATAATGGTGTGAAAGCACATCGAGTGTTGCCGTGTCTGTTGTTAACATCAATCCATTGGTTGTATATGTCCTGAGCTCTCTGGTGTGCCCTCTACAGGTATGCTCCATTAACAGGTAGTGCATAGCCAAGTATGTGAACAATTACATTCGAGACACAGCCAGTTGTGTACACGAACGCAAGGTGAAAAAGCAAGTATATCTTCGGCTTAATGAGTACGTTTGCATAGGTGCATGTTTTAAGGTGCCCTTTAGAGTTTTTTTTAAATCAACAAACAACATTTCTGTTTATATTTTCAAAAACTGGTCAAAAATGTATTTTTGTAACTTTGAGTTTACTACGGAGCCCCTGAAGTGAAAGTGAAAAATTGTATCAAGATAATTATCTTGTGGGAGCAAGTTATTATCTTCTGCATTCACAAAATTATCTTGGCGTCACAAAATGTATCACCTTTTAGGACTTCAGGGGCTCCGTAGTTTACAGATATTTGAAAGCCAAATATTTATAATACTGTGTTGTCTATGTCCATGTTACTAGATTCTTCTAGATAGACTTGTTCCCTGCCCTTGTTGGCCTGATCCTACTTTTCTTGGCACATCACCACCACCTTTAGATCACTGGAAGAATGTTAAACCATTTGCAGGATTGTGTAATGTGTCTACTAACATTTTTTTGTCGTTTGAAAAAATCAAGACGGTCAACATATATTTTCCTTCACAATCAATCGCTTTATTCATTTCTAGCTCTATATTGTGGGTATTAAGACAACAACAATAATGAAGACAACTGTTTCCATCAAGCTACTTTTAAAAAAACCCAACATGTTTTGGGATGTCAAAATTTCAAAAAAGATTTCAAAAACGAAAAACAACATGCAGCTCGCGGTAGGCTCATCAATCCATGTTCAAAATACATTACATTTATTTTACATAATAATTTATTAAAAGACCATTATTCTGTACAGGTACATTAATTATTTACCAGCAAAACACAAGAATGACTCATTTGATCAGGCGCTGGTTCTCCATACCATGGAAAAGGGCTGATCCACATGGACAGACTTTGAAGTAGCATCCACAATCAGCTCCTGTAGACACAAGAAGAAAAATGTATGCAGTTTGGTTAAGAAGGAGCCATCTTTTCTTGTAAAACCGTACATGGCCTTTCCTTAAATAGTTTCCTTAAATATCACAGTTTACAGGTATTAAATCATGACATATAGGATAAGGGTTACGGTTGTACTTAAACATATACAGCCCTCATATCCCAGGACATGCAAGTATGGTCAAAATTGCGACTTTAAATTATCAAAAGGTGGGAACGTGAGTGATTGCCTGTACAATGTATTAGTCGGCCTATGATGGATTTGTGGGTTGTTAGTTTGTACCTGGCCTGTGCTCAGCACAGATAATAAAGACACAGAACTTGCTGTGTTTTGTAACTTCCTTCAGGAGTTAAGTCTACTAAATGTGACAGATATGGAAATGTACAGTACGTTCCCCCTGCTCTTCTCTGTACCTTGAATCCGATTTAAAGGGGACTAATCCCATTTCTCTTTTGCCATATAAACAGCATGGGTCCCTGGTAGAGTTAAACAAGCCCGGGCTTATCCATGTGATGAGATATTATAAATGACAGCATGAAGAGGCCTGTATAGGTTCAGAATAAAACATCTTGTCCTGTACCCGACAGAAATAGCTCCTCCACCTCACTGTATTCAAATGACACAGCACCAGCTGCTCACTGCTTCTTTCAAGTTGTTACCCTATCAGACAATACTTAAGGAGATGAATGGATTGTCTTGCACTGAAACACCACTTATTACCATGTGCACACTGTGTCATCCTCATTCCCTCGCTCCCCTTCTCTCTGCCCTTCTTGCTCTCCTCCACCCATCCTTCATTCTTCCTGTTTATCTCTTTCACCTCTCTTTTCCTCTCTCCATCTGCTTTCTTTGTCCTTCCTCCCCTCCTTTTCCAAAGATGGACTGTCTTTCTGTCTTTTCATTATTCTCTGCCCATCCGTGCATGCCCCCCCCCCCCACACACACACACACACTCTCAAAATCCCTCCGTCATTCTGACTTTCTTCATCTGCAATTCTTACCGTCCCTGCTTGCTTCTCCCCCGTCTGTCTTCTCCAAGAACAGTATAAATCAAATGCTTCCCGGCTTTTTTTCACCTACGATTATTTATGGAGCTGCTGCAGCAATCATTTTCATGCTCGCGATAAGTGCACTGAGTACAGTACACAAGCCAGACAGGAATATTTTATCACAGGCCAAATGAGAAAAGAGAACACATGCTATCTTCTTAAACTTGGCCTTTTGTTCAGCTTTACACCTGTAGTCGAAAACCCCTGTAGCACCCATCCTCTATATCATTATGTAAGAAAACTCTATTCCCTACCTACCCTATTTATATGCCTCTCTTATCCAGTTGACCCTCATGTGACCAGAATTTTACTACCTCCCATTTCCTTTTTTAACATTTTTAGACCAACTGTCTCTGTAACCTCACAAGAAGCTGTCCTTCAGCTCCACGACCTCAGCTCAAGCACTGTTCAACTTCCACTTTTGCATCCTTTGACTAGCTTCTTGCTGTAACTGAATGTCGCGGTTGACCTTGACCCTCTTCAGAGGGCTACAGAGGAGATTCACAAATAGATACAATGGGGCTTCCCTGATGTGAAGAAGTTAAAACATTTTTACCGTCACAAAAATGAAAGCGACTGCTGGTACTGTGAGGCATTTTGGACAAATGAATCACCACGGAGCTGGTGCTGTAACAGGCCACTTGGCTTTGCCTTGTGTACACAATTCCTCACCATTCTCTATCATTGTTTCCTGCTCAAACATCGGAGCAGATGATTGAGCGAGCTAGAGGAAGTGACAATCATTTTACACGAGCGGCTTTCAAATCGCTGTCCTGAGTCAAGTCTTCATTACAAAACAACAGTGTCAGAGGGGAATGCAGAGTTGATTACAGCTATTAGATGAGTGCGGCACAGCAGGGGTTGGGTTGTGAACCTGAGGTTTTTTCTGTTACAGTGACAGTTTTTGACGGGCAGGGAAACGCTCCATCAACCTGAAACCTGGGGCGTGTTTATGAAATGTGTGCATGCAGGGATGAAAAATGCTCACTGAGCTATGATATTAATGTGCAAAGTGAACTATTACATGCAATGACACTGACTGAATGCATGTAAGGCAGTTATAAATGTGTTTACTTTCAGGTAATCAGAGCAAACATTTTAGCTGAGTGGATTTTATGGGATGCAGCGGCATGTGTTCACTTGTATACACATTACATTATGTTGTCCCATTATCATTTAAGTTTCCCCTCCCTGCAAGCAGATGCCTAGTATTTATGGTCTTAATGATGAGTGAATAATATTTTGCAGAAAAAAGTTATTATTGAATCACAATATCTACTGCTGATTTTAAGCTAATGATGTGAGACAATTCACTATGAATTTCACATTTCCTATTTTTTCTGAGGCTTTAAAGATGCTGAATGTAGTCGGTTTAATATTAAATAAAATGATATATATGAAATGTATTTAATTTAACATTAAAGCGTATATATAGGGTTTACTAAACATTATTAGTCAGACACTGGCGTTTCATTTACGCTAAGAACTTTTGCTGTCATGGACCATTTCCCGCAGAAATCATTAAAGAGAGTGTATTGTGCTAATTCCAAGCCTCATATTTCACTCTGTGATACCTGTGGAGTAGCTTAGCATAATTTACATTTAAAAAAACCCCTCATACAGCCTCTGCCTGAAATGACTCAGTCAGCTCCGTCCCTTTATGAAACTTTGCCCCTTACAAGCCCACTTTCTTCTGATTGGGCAGCTCTCTGAAGACTGCTGAGGCTGCACGTTGTGACGTCACAACGTGCAGGGTGTAGAAAAAACTGTGTGAAACCCGGCGTTCACAGCAGCCTGTAGACTGAGCTGAGAAGCCTGGGGATTACTCCAACATATTTTAACCTACAGATTTGAAACTTCACCCACGTTTAGTCTGGACATCCTGCGTTGTAAAATTCTTTCTTAAAATGTGACAGCCTAATACCCCCTCTTTAACAACATTTGTAGGCTGCTTTAAAAAACAGAATTTTAAGCTGTTCTTGATAAAACTTGCACTATACTGACTTCAACTTGTCATTTAACACAGCCAAAAGTCTTCTCACCTGAGTGTCGATGTTGTGCGTCGGGGTCAGTGAATGCGCTGTTCCTGTCCCGTCTGTGAGGGTCACATGTGTGATCCCAACTGTACCTGCACCCCAGACCTTCACCACTCCCAGGGTCAGGCGGTCAGCTACAGCCAGGCCGCTGTGCTCCACCTTACTGGTCAGACTGTTCTGGAAGAGAAAATGGAAGGAGACACAAACAGATGATTATTAGATCATTTATTTATATCATTAGTTTAATATCCACAGTATTATTCTACTCTATGCTTTGCTCTTTGTAGATTTTAATTGTCTGAATAGTTTTACATGCTTCTATCAAGATCACAATGTAAGAGACACACATACTTGCACACACACACACACACACACACACACACACACACACACACACACTCACTTCTTGATCATCAATTTATCAAAGTAAAACTGAGGAAGACTTAAATGTTCACACTTTGTGAAAATGGCCTCGCTCTAAAGGTCCAATCATATGGAGCTAAAGTAACACACACACTCGCACGTGTGCGCACACACACACACACACACACACACACACATGATTCAGATTGCGATCCAAAATGGCATACGATCTGCTAATCTGCCAGGCAGCACTAGCCTCATTGCCCAACTTATCCTCATCTTCTCACATCTGTCTGTTCTAACACACACATGTGCACACACACACACTTAGGCTCCCTTTCTCGCTCTCTCCCCCTTTGGCTGTCAGACAGTGTGCCTGTTTTATCGCTGTGTGAAATTGCTTTGGAATGAGCCTGATGGTAGGCAGAGGACAGCCACAGATGTTTGGCCATGCTCGCTGTATGTGGGTATGTGTGTTCTTTGGATGTGTGCATATACGTGTGTGTGTATGTTTGAGATTGAACGGGTGCTCGTTAATGTGTGTCTGTGTGCTTTTGCTTGGCTAAGAAGCATATAGGGCTGGGTTAGTCCCATTAGTCCCAGTGATTAGGGAGTGTCTGTCATGTCCTACTGAAAATGCGATCACACTGTGGCTTCTCACTGCACTTCGCCATTAGACTTAGGGACACACAATATTTAAGGCTGTTTTTTAGGCATACACAACATCAGCAGAGGTGCAAACACAAGGCACTATTATATTTGCTGTCCTTCTTGATATATCTATGTTTTAACTCATTTTAACTGGTAATATTGATGGGGCTGTACAGTGCATTTTGGTGTTAATTTTTGCTCTAAATTGCACCCAAATTTCTGCTGTTTAAAACACCTCTAATACTAGATGATACTGCAGGATGGCTACTGATATTCAATCTACTTTAGGTGGAGGATATGCCTCTGTGGAAAAGACTCATTAGTCTTACCAAAGAGTTTGCTTTCACCATACTAAAACATTTTAATCTGTAATCGGTTAAGTTCTTTTGTTGCTGTTTTTGTCATTTTGGAATCAGTTTTCGTGCTTTTCAAAACTGAAGCCACAAAATTGCTCTTTGTGCTTGTGTTTGTGATAAGAGGCTGTCGGGAGCAGGCATAAATGCAAGTGCAATTTGTGCCAAAACAAGTACCAGAAATGCTCTCTGATAAACACAACCACAGCTGCTCCACTCCAACAACCTCCATGCAAGCGTGTTATTTTGGAACCATAAAAAATGCTCAACAGGTATGCGCGCAACAAAAGCCCCGCACCTGGTGAACGTGACATTGTGACTTCATTAGGGCTGTTGGCCTGGTGATGGCAGGAAACCAAAGGCTTTTGCTGCTGCAAATGGAGCATTTGATTTCAATATCTGCTTTGTTATTTTATCTTCTAAAATAACGTCACCATGACATGCGCATGACTGCTAAATCTTACATCAAAAGAAATGTGTAGAGCAGGACAATAAAACTGAAAATCATCTCTGCTACCTCATGTTTTTGGTTGCATTAAAGACTGTAAAATCATTATTATTGCATATTGTGGTTAAACTTAACCTTAGTTGATTATGTAAATTCTTTTTCTAATTGTTAAAAAAATAGAAGCAAAGCTGTAAAAGTAAAGTGGTAAAAGCCTTTTGTTCCTAACTCATCACCCAGAGTTAGACACAATCTCTGTGCTAATGCTTTAGCCTCTAACATCCGCCTACCACAGCCCTGTTGCAGGTCAATACAATGGGCTTATTCTCCAGTCTCGCTGCATTAATAACAATAATGAGGATGAAGAAAAAATGAAACAAGAAATGTAGTTGATCCTTGAACTCACCTCTGCAGCTGAAAAGGTGGTCAGCAGGTACTGTTCCTTCGCGACTGTGTCTGAGGAGAGAAATAACAGTGTATTACATGGCGGGTGAGGGATAGAGTTAATGGAGGGAGAGAGAAAAAGGGTGTGTGACTACCTGAATGTAAAACAGAAGTGCATGTGACTGAATAGATGAGTTAATAAGTCCAGTCCTGACTCATTAATAGACTCAACCATACTGAGTCCCAATCCAGGGTCTGCAGCCTTTGAAGGCCGATTGCATCACAGAAGCGCGTTGAAGGCTGTCCCAATTTGAAGGCTCCTTCAGATGCAGCCGACAAATACGTCCTCCGTTTCCCAGGCCGCGAAGGATCCATCGGGTGCATCCTTCGCGGCCCAACGTATCCAGAGATGCATTGCGCATTTTACGCGGCCTTGGAATAAACGTTTAAATGTAAAATGGTTTCAGCTCAATTGACTAGCTAGCATTACACATGTTAAAAATAAACAAAAGGGCCCTGGAAACAATATAAGTTAACTTACTCAACTTTAGTTATGCAAGCTAGTTAGCCCGCTAGCTACCTGTTGCTAGACACAGGAGCAGCACTTGGTGATGCAAGGGTAAGGGTGTCAAAAACAGGAAATGCTCCGTGGACCAGACAGTCTCATTTCAGTTCGGCTTTAACGGTCTACGCAGGCTATGAATAACGCATCCTTCGCCTCCTTCAAAGGCTGCAGCCCCTGGATTGGGACACAGCTTTTGACTCATCACACAGCATCACCTCCACTTATTACTTGTTGATTAAATGAGCAAATAAAAGAACAAGGTTAGTTTGAGCCTAGGACTAGTTAAATGAATGAGGCTGAATGAATGAGGGAGTAGCTGATGAATGAGTGACTAATGCGCAGTCTGACTGACAGCAGATTGAAACCATCTGAAGTGAAACTCAAACATGCACAACTCGAGAAAAGCAGATAATACAGGTGAGCAGGAGAGGCAAAGCAAACAAGAAAGACATAGGGAGGCTCGGCTGTAGACAGGCAGCGAGACGCAGACGAGGGAAGCGAGCAAGCAGATAAAAGAGGAGTGATGGAGAGCATATCTCCAGGCAGCGACACGGGGAATTACTGTAATAGTTTCTGTCACTCCCCTTCTCTGTCATCCCTCGTTCTCTCTCTATCTCTCCCTTCCCTCTCTTTGTCCCAACACAAACATGCCTTTCACAGAGGAGTGCATCTCTCACAGAGGCACTTCAAGAGGCTGATTCTGTTCGTATATCAGTGCGAGAGAGAGAGAGAGAGAGAGAGTGAGGGAGAGGGAGACAGTGGAGAGGGACTTTGATGTACTTCTCTGTGTCTATCTGATAACATCATCGAAGAAATTCATATTCAGTAAGAATAACTCCATGTGCTTTATAACATAAGTTTAAGGTGTACCTGATTTTTAAACTCTACAAAAAAATTATTGAGTATTCAGATTAATGCAGTTTAAACCACCTTCCTTTTTCCATCTATAAATTACAAAATAAAAACATTTTGTTATGTCCGTTTGTCCTTATGTCAATTTGGTGCTTATGATCCGTCAAAATTTGATGTTTTCAATTAGTTTTTGTCTTAACTTAAAGGCTCAAAAGAAGGGAAATAGCATGTCTATACTGACTTTTGCAGGGTGTGTGAAATGTATTCATTTTAAAAACTCTCTCGCTGCTGTTCAGGGTCAACTTGTCCATGATAAAGGGTTTTGTACTGTAATCCAGGATCAGCTTGTACAATGTTACCTTCCAAAGAGCTGTTTCGGGGTCACATTTTGGTTTGTCATGCAAATATTTAAATTGGACAAAAAAGGAGTCAGTGCTAGCGTGTAGCTTAGTGAGGTTGTACAAAGTCACAGCAGTGCATCAAGGTAAATGCTAAGCATGCTAACATGCTGATATGAAATGTTGTGATTGGTGGGAATACCATTAGTTTTAAGAGGTATTTGGTCAGAACCATAAGTTCTACACAAATAAATAACAAATGAAGGGTCTTGAGAAATGAGTTTTAAGTGGACAATATGCCAAAATTCCATCCATCTATTACCTATACCGCTTATCCTGTTCAGGGTTGCAGGGGGTCTGGGGTCTATCCTAGCTGACATTGGGCGAGACCTGGACCAGTCAATTACAGGGATGACAGTTACACCTTACAGGGAATTTAGAGTCACCGAAAGAGCATACCTAACAAGACATACATTTGAATGTGGGAGGAAGCCCACGCATGCACGGGAAGAACATGCACATTTCGTCCGAATTGGTGTTCAGGCTAGGAAACTTTGAGCTGTGAGGCAACAACGCTACCCACTGCACCACTGTGCAGCCCATCATGCCAATGTTGGATGAGATATTTCACATTGGATCAAGGTTGTGGACCAACAGACCAGAGGGTTTTATACCACCCATAGAACCATTCTACTTGAATGGCTAAAAACCCATTTAGGTCAGTGCACTAACTGTACATGACAATCCATCTACCACCTTAGATTTTTATGACGTTATAAACCTCACATAAACTATATCAGCAAATAGATATTGCGCGATAGTTATGATAATCACCATTTAAACAAATGGTGACTATCATGAATAATCATTCATAAATACACGTTAAAACATGAAATGATGCACTTTTCTGTGGATATGTCAGTGGATGTATAAGGGCGACCTCACACTTACCTATTCCTTCCCCATCGTCCCAGAAGAATGATCCTTGAGCTGTTCCACTGTCACTCAGGGCGACGATCAGTCCTAAAGGATTCTTGCGACTGAAACAGGAGGGGTAAAGAGGCTTATAGCAGATTGCTAAAGGACAACATCTATTTATACCTGCTGCTGAGGACAAATGCATTAACATTCCTGCTGGGAGCATCCACCTGATCTCACTGCTCGGGAACACTCGTCACCCTCTAACTGTCTCGCTCATTCTCACTCCCTCTTTTTTTTTATCACACACACACTTTGAATCATAGGCGACATTAATCTGTAAGTTGGTCACACATAACATTAACCCTATCTCTCTGCAAAGGCACTGAGGCACAAAAAGACAGGAAACACACACACACGCACACTGAAAACACAAGATGCTGACCTGTAGCTTTCATGATGTGTCAATCAAATGTGTGTACTTACCTGAACTGTGTGTTATTCTCTGGTTTCTGCCAGGGTAAGATGTATCCTCCTCTGATATGAAGGTTGGTGTGATTCAAAGGTGTGGGCATCCCTACAACTTTGCCACGCACTCCGACATCCTTGGCCTGATGAAAGCAGCAAAAATGACATCGTATTAAAGAGCTAGAAATACTACATGAAAATTCAGCTTTGGTTCATTTTATTCAGCGATTCCTTTGTGGGGATATTGACATTTGTGCACCGCTAAATCACAAAGCACGCAGTAAAATATGTGACATCTATAAAGGCTACATCTGAAACATTTCTGTGATTTATTACACGCCAAAAGAGTTCTTTGCTAACTGCTTTTTTCCCAGTATTTTCCACTCTGTCCTTGACCCTTTCTCTAACAGCTCATACCTTTTTGTGTGCAAGTTTAATGGAGGCAACCACTCCTCCCCACCTTCCCATGCCCGCATTTATACACTTGTTTCTTGTTTGGCTTTATGATGCTGTCAGACAGTTGGGGGGTCCCCTCGCTAGAAAGAGACAGAGCGATTGGATGTTTGTTTTTGTCACTGGGACACCTTCTGCAGTTGTTGAGCTGGAAGTCTTTAATGATGTTGTCAAAGACGTCTTGTTAGTATCATCATTTCAGTCTTTGTTGGATGTCTAGTTCTTAGACATAAAGCAACTGATAGATGCAGTGCTGTGCATTATTAACACAGAGAAATAATCAGACTTTTTAATGTTAGGAATAGTATCAACATCAATATGCATACAGTAATTAACAAGTCAGATGTGGTCACCTGTGTCCATAAGACAATAATTCTGTTGTGCTTGCTGCTGTATTGTTGCATTGTAGCTTGACTGTCTAGGTGCATTTGTAGAGACTTTTATTATCCAATTTGTCTATGTTGGTTGCAGATATGGACTCACCGTGTGGTAGTCATACCAGCGTGCATCAGGAACATAGCCATCCACATGCCTGGCTCCCTGTGAATTGCAAAATAAGTTCATTACAAGAAGGTGAAGACTCGAATAGTACAATAGTAGAGGATACAGACTGACAACTACCCCTAAAATGATTGCAAGTTGCATCTGTGATACGTTTATAATGTGCATAGCATGTGTGCATGTGTGTGTGTGTGTGTGTGTGTGCGTACCTCGTCAAGGGCAGGAGTGATCAGCAGGGCTGGTCCCCAGAGGAACTGCTTGTAGATTTCCCATGTAGCTTTGTCTTTCACAAACCTGCGACACACCAGCACAGACGGCATTAGGCTGACTGAAAAATTGCCACTGACACGCTCTCCTGTGTCCTCAGCCCAGACGACTGCTCAAGTACTCATTGAGAATTCAGTGGTTTGAAGATGCAGCCAGACTCACCCCGCCAGCTCCTTAAATACCATCTGTGACTTTATAAGACCCTCTTAAAATGAATAAATATGCCTTTTTTTTTTGCACACAGTGCCACACATTTGCATCTGGGAGCTGCCAAGTATTGCCAAAGTCATCTGTGGTTGGCCTCTAAACAGGCAGAATTTGAAACAGGAAGTGCCTTGCCCAAGGGCTTCTTATTTACTGCAGCGGCTGTGGCAAGGAACCTGTTCAAGTTATTCAAAAGTGCAAAGAGTTACTTATTTTTTCTCCTGTCCTCTTAGTATCTGTAGCTAATAAGGGCAGCTTTGATGGTTACATGTTGACAACTTGTTGAAAATGTTTTGGGCATAAAAACAGAGTGGTGCTGAAAACGTGTTGGCGCAATCAAATACAAACTCTACCCATATTGCTTTTTTAGTCCAGAAACCACCACTTGTGATATCATCCATATATGACAAGCAATGTAGTATAAAATCAGCTTATCCTGTCGCAAATCAGGAGAAAAAAAACATCCTCGTAATAACTAAATGATTTGATTAAGTGATTACATGTGAGCCTGAGCCATGGTGTAACAAAAGATAAGGCCTGTGTATGTTCTGTGTGTGTGTGTGCTTACTCATGCAACAGTGGTCTGACTACTGTGTTTCCTTTGGTGTGAGCCTCAAACATCAGAGTGTACAGGTAGGGCAGGAGGGTGTAACGGATGTTCAGGACGTCCCGGGATGCTTCGGCGAACTGGGTATCCCAGGCAACAGGATCTTGTCTCTGTTGGAAGAGAAAAATAAGGGTCATTATTGCAGACAGGTTTATAAAAATGCAATTACAATGAACACAACCTTTGATAGTTAGTTGTTATGGCATGAATAAAAACTGTTGCTTACAGGTTTTATCATGCATGTCAAGCTTGCTAATTAAGCTAATCAGCTTAAGGTAGATGGTTAAAAACAGTGGTTCCACCTCTGTCCACGGTTTGAATATGCAATTTTTTATGCATCTATTTACTATGCATAATATTGTGATACAAGACTGATGGTAAAGATGCACGTATTTGGCAAAAATTAAAAACTCAGCATTAAGCAACAGCATCATTATTGTATTGCAGCGTAGAACTAGTTAGTCCGAGAGTCATGTGCATTATTGAACTGTTAGGTTTCTGTTAGAACTAAGTGTTTGGTGTCTATATTTGTATTTTCCAACCGGATGTTTAAAGTGACAAGAAATAACTGGGAATCTACAGCGATACTGTAGCGTCAGACGAACATGCGCGACACATAAGCGTCACGGTAGCATCTATTTTGCGATCTACACCGGCTGCGACTCCAGCAAAGATGAGTCTCAAAGGGCCGAGTGTATTTATGCAGCATGTAGAAGTGTAGTGAATGAATTAAAGTAGGATAATTCTGATGGCACTGAGCAAATGCAGAATTATTATTCGCTGTTGGTTCAAACTCTGTCAAGTCATTTCATCAGTGGTTTCATCAGGATAATTTAAGAGAAACTTTTCTCAGTACAAAATTATGTTTAGACTTATTTCTGAATTGTGCTTTAATTCTGTATTTGTGTCGGATGTACAGGTCAAATGAGAATGAATTAATAAGATTGGTTTACCCAGATGTACATATTCATTGCTCTTTCAAATTAATCTTGTTGCTCATTCAGCCTATCAATAACTTTAATAGGAGACTGAAACGGATCACATCATTTAACATGGATTCCTTGGTTGTGGGCATGTATTTACATAGCAGTCAATGTACTGTGTCTAGTCTGTTTGTGAGTGTTTCTGTGTTCCTCCTTGTAAAGCGACCTTGGGTCCCATGAAAGGCGCTATAAAAATTAAAGTTATTATTATTATTATTATTATTATTATGGCTTTCTATGTTTCACTGACGGGCAGCAGCGGGGAAAAATAGACTTGACGTGTAAAACGAACGGAGCAGCAGAAAATGACTCGCATATAACGGCTGCCTCCCGCACAGCATACACGGCTGGTGGAGATTGCAGCATTGAATAACATTGCCGCGCTTCAAATACGTAGCCTGAGTAGATCCCATAGGGACTAATTGATTACAATGGGTCAAGTTGCAAGAATGTAGGAGAAAACATAAGAGTAAAGCTGCACTTAACTTTCTCTAAACTGTGTTCACAACAAGGATGAAAATGCACATTTACTTGTTCTAAATGCAGGTTTTAAAAAAAGCATTGACTGTTAATCACTAAATTCTGTAGTTAGTTACAGGACATGCTCATAATTGCCTCTAGGTTTAGAGCAGATAAACAGATGGTTAAATCCATTCCTTACACTTTGAGTTTGACATGCTAAAAATCAGGAGTGACACTGTCAGCAGAAGATGTTTAGTGAAAGATCATTGGCAGAAACCTGATGGTTACATTTTAAATGATTATATCCCCTAGTTGACATTTTCGGCAAAAATGTTTTTAGGGGGTGCAAAATGTAAAAAAGTCAAAACACCTCAACTACACCCACTGGCTGAGATTGTTTACATGTAGCTAGAGACAAGTGCTCAGTGTCTGAGTGAACAGATTCACTGTTTCAAAAGATTAACACTTCAAAAGCTCTGTCTATGGTTCATTTCCCTCCGTTAGAAGTGCAGAGAAACACAGACATGCAGGGCTATGCAGGCAGAAGCCAGTGGAGTATGAATGTATTACGTTTAGACCTGTCTGTGAAATAAATGTACATTTACACACAGCTGCGTTTCTCTTATCTTGTCAGTGTGTTTGCTCTGTTGACTCTTTCCTATTTGGATTTCAACAACATGCTGAAAATGAATAACTTTGAAACTGAAACCAGGCATGAAGAAAAAGTGACAGCAGCACTAGCTAGTCTGTAGCATGCCAGAGATATTCAAATGGCCCGTGTGCTGCATCGAGATAGAGGATGCCCAAACTATTCTTTCCCACAGTGCACTGACATTTACCTAACTTTAATTAGCAACAAGTGTTTTACCCCTTTAAGAGACAAGGACAGAAAAGAGGACACGGTGTACTGTCATTCTGTAGATTTGGGCCATTCTAAATGAATTGGCTCATTTTCTGTGGTGGGAACAATAATCAGTTTAGTACACACACACACACACACGCGCACACGCACGCATGCACACAGGCGCAGAGAATCATGAAGATTTTCATCTGAAGCGTGTCATCACCATATGCTCCTCCCTATGATGCCGTGTGTGCGTGTCTTCTTCTGTGCTGCATTTGCATATAACTGTGTGTGCATGCATGTGTTTTGGGGACCCTATTTTTAATTTAAAAAAATAAATCATGAGATATTATCATGAAAAGAGACCAATAAAATGACAGACATTTTCTTCCCAGCTGTAATCTAGCAGGGTCAGATTTGATAATAGTTATTAGCTGTAGCCCAGTGGTTACTAAGTGCAGGCCTAACAGCACATGATTGAATACAGAACATTTCCATTATCTTATGACCTCAGGAGTTTACCAGATTATCATTTAATTTTCTGAGGAAATGTACAAGATAGTAATTATCTGGAAACCCGGGACTTCTTTTACCTTCCTCCCTTTTTAGTCGCACCTTCACATCTCGCAATCAGACGTGTTCACCGAAAGTAATTACCATGGTAAGTTTCGGAAGTTGATGTGTGTGTAAGAGATATAAAGAGAGTGGGAGTGATCAGAGGAATCTGAATGAGCGAGTGTGAGCTTGCTTTGCTTTAACAAAGAGAGAGAGGACAGTTTATACAAAGATGATACAGTTGGAGGTCAGGGGACACAGTAAAGTTCTTCTTGCTGACTCCAATTGGAAAATGTCCAAAGTTTGGCTTATAGCGTTTTTGTTGCATTAAGCTTTAGCCTCAAATCAGGTGTGATTCATTTCAAATATATAGGCGCTGCACGGTGTTGCAGTGGCTAGTGCTGTCAAGTCAAGTCAAGTTAAGTCAAGCTTTATTTATAAGGCACCTTAAAAACAACCTCAGTCAACCAAAGTGCTGTACAGTTATTAAAATACAATACAAATACAATTTAATCATACATAAATATAATAATAATAAAATAAAAATAAAAATAGAAATAGAAGCCAAGAATTGTCGCTTAGCTGGGACTAAACGCCAAGGAGATGGGTTTTCAGTAATATTTTAAAGTGCTCAACAGACTGTGCAGCTCTAACCTGGAAAGGTAGGCTGTTCCACAGCTTTGGGGCCGCCACTGAGAAGGCTCTGTCCCCACGAGTAGAGAGTCTGGACAGGGTACTGCCAGGAGCAGCTGGATTGACGACCTAAGTGCTCTGAAAGTACTGTGAGGCTGTATGAGCTCTGATAAATAAGACGGTGCCAGACCATTTAAACACTTAAAAACAATTAATAAAACCTTGAACTGGATCCTAAAATTAACGGGCAACCAGTGCAAAGATGCAAGGATGGGACTGATGTGATCACGCCGTTCCTTTCCAGTCAGCAGGCGGTCCGCTGCATTTTGGAATACCTGTAGACGGCGCAATGCTGATTGGTCGAGACCAACAAACAAAGAGTTACAGTAGTCTAAGCTGTCGCCTCACAGCTAGAAGGTTCCTGGTTTCGAATCCCAAATCGTACATATGGGACCTCTCTGTGTGGAGTTTGCATGTTCTCCCCGCGCATGCCTGGACTTCCTCCCACGGTCCAAAGCCACGCTCCTTATATTCATTAGTGACTCTAAATTGCCCGTAGGTGTGAGTGTGAGTGTGATAGGTTGTCTGTGTCTATGTGTCAGCCCTGTGATTGACTGGCGATCAGTCCAAGGTGTACCCTGCCACGCGCCCAATGACAGCTGGGATTGGCTCCCTGCACAGGATAAGCGGTATAGATAATGGATGGATGGATATTTCAAAGAATGTATAAGGTATCAATCATCTGTGTCCACGTGCGTCATATGCTGCAGGTAGATACGCAAAGCACAATGGGAAGTGGAAATAGAGTGTAGCATTGAATTTGCCTGGCAGGTCATCTGGTAATCAGCACTTTGTCATCCAAAGTAATGTTAGTGTTAGTGTGAATTTTAACATTTCCTCCCAAAGCTCAGAGTTAACTGAAAGTGGCTGTATCCTGCTTGTGCCCTGAACCGTGATTTTGGCCTCGTCTTTGAAATGTTAAACAATCCTATCTCTCCTTTAGTATTTGTTATATGATTAAATATAATTACAAGTTAAGTTCCACCATCTGTAAATATGTGTTGTCACTGTGTTTTTGGGTTGGGAACATGGACACATGCCAAATGTAAGACTCCCCAACAAGATAATCTCCCAAAAACTCACTCTCTACTTTTAAACATTCAGTCGCACAAATCTGGCATGACTGACAGTTATACCACTGTCTGTCGGGCCCTCGAGGTAGACTTTTCATCAGTGCAAAACCAGAGGAGGGATTGATGAAGATATGCGAGCAGGGATTGCTGAAGACTGAGAAGCAGACAGAGAATCCATCTTATGAATCCACCTAATTTATGGCCACATTTATGATGGCAAAAAGGCCTTGTGACACACACTGATTGCAGAGCGATATGTATGTGTGCGGCGCATACTCGCGCACGGGCTTCAAGGAAAAATGAGGTTATCTGCCTGTGTCAGCCCTTCTCATCTCCTCGCTCCTCTACTTGGTGTTTCTCTTCATTTATCTGTCTGAAATCTACTCCCTCGCACAATCTCATAAACCTTTGAGCTTCTGTTTTGCATTGCAGAGCTAATATCATGAAAAAGGAAATATATTTAGATGAAAAATATGTCCCTTTGGGTGAGTAACAATATACACGAGGCGAATATGACTACTCTGCTGAAACAACTATTGGTGGAGAAAATATCTTCTTGGTTTAATTAATTTTGCATTGTTCTAATGTGACTGTAGTCACTGCAGTGTATTGCTGGTGCAGGGAAATTGTCTCAAGGTCAACACTGAGAGTTGTCTGAGGGCAAAGAGACACTAGGCGTGACGGAGCTCTGGGAATGACTCTGCAAAAACGCTCCTCTCTCTCTCTCGTTCTCTCTCTCTCTCTTTCTCTGCTGTCTCTGACCTTGTGCACCCTCCGGTCTGGTTTGTGGTGTTAATACTTTGTTGTCAAATGCCTTGTTAAGCAGACTGGAGGTTACAGTCACTAACTGTCTGATGATTGGGGAATTTTATATGGCTGACTGGGAAAATAATACAGTTTTTACAGTAGACTTCATAAATAGCTGACCTTGGCTCCCTTCCTTTCCCATCCCTCAGTCCTGGTTTGTGTATATTTTCCCTTCTCTCTCCTATAGGTGTTTAAAAATCAGTAAATTGTTTATTCAGCCTTTAACCAGCTCTAACATCTTCATCATTACTTTGTGCCACCTCCATTTAACTTGCTAAATTCTCATCTTATTCCAATTTTCTCTTCTCATTTTTTCTTTTTCTCTGTCTCACATCCAATGAAAACTTCCCCTCCTCCCCTCCTCCTGTTTCGTTATCTGTATTCTCGTCAATATCTCGCTTGTCAGTCCTTCTTTTCTTTCACTCCTATTAGTTATAAATACCTTTACATTTCCCCTGCCAATTTCCCTGACTTTGTCTTTGCCTCTAGAACTGTCATTCTGAGCCGCCCTCTCCTGCCCTGTGTGTGTTTTTTCTGTCAATGTTCTCCATGTTTAAACACCCATTTGCAAGCCATTATTAAATGATCAGAATGAATCATGGTGTGTGTGTTTGTGTGTGTGGAGTGCAGGTAAGGTGCTGTGTATTGGTGCCCAGATCACCTTGAGAATTCAATTATATCCCCACTCCATGCTGTTAAAAAGCACAGGCACTGACACACACACACAAATACACACACATTTGTGTCCTGTCTAGTATTGCAGACTCCAGTGCAGAGAAAGTTCGCCCGGTGGGATCGATCTCCAGACGGGCGTTATTGGATTTCTCAGATGTGTTCCAACGCTCGAAAAGGTCACTGCTAGAATGAATGCCACCAACACTACAGCACCAAACAGGTCTATCTCTTTGTGTGTTTGTGTATGTCAGACACAAAATGAGAGAGAGGCGGGGAGAGAAAACAGCTTAGCGAGTGTTTTGTAAAGTTAATGTATTTTTGGACAACTTGAGCCCCTTTTCTTTTGAGCGCTAGAACATGTGAGCTAAAGCGGATTGTTGGTCATCTTTTGAGCTACAGTCAGCCCCGGCTTGGTGTCATTTAAGGCCAGTGGAAACAGCTCCAGCACATTTTTAGAGTGAAACAGTTGTAGTGTGCTTTGGATTGAATGAATACCAAGGATTTTAAAGGGAATTTTAAAGGAGTTGTTTTTAATTCTCCCTGAAAATGTAATTTGTTTTAACACATAATTGACCCTTTGCTAAGCCCCTCCCTTGAACGGCCAATGTCCAATCCTACATTAGCAAACATAACTAGGCAAGGGAGGCCTGTCGAGCTTTCAGATGCCGTAACGTTGTGCATATGGAATCTGCAAGTCCAACGCAGATTTCCTCAACGTTTAGAGGAGGGGGTCATATTTTTAGCTTTTCCTTAGCCAAAAACTCAAAAAGATGTTTGACATGGATTATAAATTGTGGAAGACCTCACTCGCAGCTTAACCCATCGAATATCAATAAAAACTCAAGTGTACTCGACTCAACTTATAAGTGTATCATAAGTGTATCCAGATCCAGTGTATGGATCAAGCCCACGATAGCAAGCAATATCCTGATGCGCTTTAAACAAAGTAATAAAGTGGGATAATTTAGTTTTGCCAACAATGGGATAAAACATATAAGACAATGAAAGTTATAGGGAGTCATATTAGCTTAAAATAAAACAATATATTGACTTACCCTGCTGTGCAAGAACATTATTGTTCCTGTATATGATTGTCCTAAACAAGAATTGTCGTGGGGTGGCTAAAGCTTGCATTAGGACCAGTGAGCTTTTGCCTCGTTTTCTATGTCCTCTTCATTCTCAACACTCTGCTGACAGATATTCTGGATGTAGCTTTCAAATGCGTATTGTCATCCTTTCTGTCTACTTGTCTCTGATATTTGGGAATTTTTTTTCCAGAATTGTGCGAATTATTTCCCCTGGACAACACTGTTAAAGTTGAAAATGCCATAATATTTAAATGCTGGTGCGAAAGCTTGACAGGCGTAGCAACAGTAACCAAGGGGGGCGGGACTTAGCGAAGGCTCAATTCAAAACTGATTATTGAAAAGGCTATTTTTATCTTTAATTACATTATATCACTCTATGTTATTGGTATGTATCTTTGATCTAGAATAACACCCAATGTCAAACATATCCAGTGAAATCCTTCAATCCCTGTACATTATTCTTCAACCAAATCCACTTTAAAATGCCGGAGTAGTTACAGTAGGTAGGATGTCTGTTTTCATTTTGATCAAAGGCTATACTGTGTGAAGAAGAAGACAGAAATCTAAAGCATGCCGCCTTTTTGGTATGTTGTGGTTTGAGGAATTACAGAAGCAATACCGTTCTTTGAAATGTAGGTACCCCCGCAGGTATTTCCTGGAAATCTCAGTTAGCATAATGAACAAAAGAAACTGGGATTAGTTATACCTCTGAGGTTGCCAGAAGCATTTAAAAATACAAGCATAAATGGCTGTTTTAGTGGGAAACTGAATTTAGTGGGTTTACACTCCAGTACATCTCCATGTGAGTGTCTTTTCTCTCGTTTTGAATCCACTCACCGGGTTGCCCTTTCCGTTGTGGTTGCGTGAATATGGATAGAAGGCACCCAGCTGCATCCAGCGAAGACACATCTCATACTCAGCCTTGTTAAAGAACCCACATATGTCTGCCCCAGTCTGAAAAAAGGGCAGATAAGAAGTGTCAAAAAGTGCGTGTGAGACAAAAAGGCAACAGAGACAGAAAAACGGGTGGCTCGAAAAGTGTCGCCTTCAGCCACAGGAATCAGGGTCACACCACTTTTGTTGCATGGGTCATGTTTCCAAAGTGTCCTTGAGCATGACACTGCATAAGTGAGGGATGTTGTGTATCTGACCCTGTGGCTGCACTGGGGGCATGCAGATGGTTTAAAATACAGGGATCGATAAGGTGTCAGATTATCATTATTATTAGACACGCTGAGGAGATAAGAGAAGACAGAAGGACAGCGTGTGAGGGAGAGGACGAGACAGACATAAAGGCGAAAAGACAGCAGGGCAAACAAGGAAAGACACTTCAGAAGTTACATTAAAGACGTCTCATTAATGACAGTATTTTTGAGGTCATATTGGACTCGCGCTGGGCCTCTCGGTCGGGGTGGGGCTTGTAATGACATGCCTCACATTGTATCTCAAGATGTCCTTTGATCAAACGGTCCCACAAACAAAATAACATCAGTCAGTCGGCTGTAATCTACTTAGAGAAGACAAGGTCACATCAATGAGATTATGTCTTGTCAAAACCAACATCAGATGATGATACTTACGTAAGGGATGCCGAACAGACTGAACTCCATCATGCCTGGAGAACAAAGAGAGACGGGGTGTTATGACAAATTAAAGATTCCTTTTGCTTGTTGCATAAATCACATCATCTCCCTCAGACTGCTGCTACCAATTATGAACCCTATGAAGTTTTCCCTCAAAGACTATATTAACAGTATGTCTACCTATAATGGATTTGTACAGCTGGTCCCAGCCGACAAAGTTGTCTCCCAGCCAATGTCCGACCCATTTTCCACTGGAGGGGTAGGTGGACCTGGTCACCACGATGCCTCTTTTACCCGTCACACTCAGCAGGGCGCTGCACAAAGAAGGGATTTTGTCTTACACATGGCAACAACACAAAGACATATATAAACTAGCAACAAGTAGAATGTAAAAGTATATGATCCCCCTTAAATAAAGCGCATTCATTATAGAAGCAGAGTAGCCAATTAATTGTGACTGTTAAATTCAGCACGGTGCTAAAATGAAACTGAAGATAAAGCACCTGGGCTCAAGGCCCAACGGTGCTAAGCATTCCCTGGCTCTTCTGTTAGCTTGCTCTGCAATCTGTCCTCCCTGTGGTGAGAGGAAAATTTCACCGCAAGGACCAATGTACTCTAACATTGGTGATTATTATCATAAAGATTTGATGAGGCTGTATTTCTGTGGATGGCTGGAATATATCAGTTATGCATTCCCCGTAGCTGCATTTCCCCCCCAAATACATTTGCAATAACAGTTCCTGCTCTTCCTCTTCTCTTGTCTCTTCACCTACATCTAATTTGACTGTGTTCGGATTTGTACAACTGACATTATTATACCAATTAGACTATTTCCACATTTAGAATGGTACAGAAGTTATACAAACAAATCTCTTTGGGATCACACACAACTGTGTTCTGTCTTATGTGTTTATTTCACAAGAACTGATTAAATATTCTACATCTGTACTGTTTCATATTGTTGGGACCTCACATGGGGCACCAACATGTTTGGATTTGATTGTTGTAATAACAGCTGGTTGTGATAGTCAATGCTCAGATTCATCCCTTCGTTTTCACTTTTAATTAGAAATATTGATTACATAACAACTATATTGATAGTCATTAAGTGTAATATTGAGACTGACCTTGCTGTTTGGATATTATTCCCTGATCCCAGGGTGGTGCCCCATAATCTATTTTTCTGATTGATAATTGTAATTAATGTTAATAATCACAATTACTATTAATAATTTATATTAATACCTAGATTGCTCAAATCAAATCCCAACAATATGGACATTCTAATATTTTGGCATTTAAAAAAATACATAATACACATGACTTACTCATAGGTGGGCTTGGCGTGGGACCAGCCGTACAGGCTGTGGACGTCGTAGTGTCTGACTCTCTTCCCATCACTGAGAATCTGCTCGCTGTTCATGCACATAGTCTTGTGTTTTAAGCCCATATGTTGAGACTCAAGGGCTTTTGGGCACAAAGACAATAAACAATCACATTGAATTCTTTAAATGTACTATCCTACTGTTGGCAGTGAAGACTTCATAATCTTATTACATCATGAGGAGAAAAAACAAATAATTATGTGTGTCTTACGTGGCATATAGGGAGGGAACTCGAGAAGTTGATTGCCAAGACACGTCCCTCCAACTGTGCCGTGCACAAAACTGGCAGGCTCATTCATGTCCTTCAGATGAAGAAATGAAAGTAACAAAGTCAGGCATTGAATGGGGGAATAAGGTCACTTATTGGGCCACTTTCTTTCTGAGTTTTTTTAACTTACAATCCAGATGCCGTCAAACTTTGTAGTATTGTGATAGAAATCGTAGATCTCTTTAAGCCACCACTCGGCTGTTACATTGCGGAAGAAGTCAGGGAAAGCGGTGTATGACCTGTATTTCTGGAAATATCAGTCAAATAATAGGGAAATTAAATTCTGAAAAGCTAAACAACGCAACAATGTCCAAAAGATGTCACACATTTGAATTGCATCTCACTCTACTTCTTAAATAATGGCGTACTGGGGAATGTCACATCCTGTCTGTGAGAAGCTGTATTCAGTCACACTTTGCAATATATTGAAATGGTTAATATGAAAATGATTTACCTCTACTTGGGTGTCCCAGTCCAGAGAATCATTCACTGTGACATTGGGGAAATCTGGCCAGACCTGCAAAAAAAGATAACGAATCACACCAGCACACTACCAAATTGGGATTTTATCTCTCCCTATCAATAAATATTTCAACATGTTAGTCCCCTCCCATCTGTTCCCTCTTACCTTCCCCCACACAATGTCATCACTGAGATGTTTGGGCCATTTAATGAAGACATCCGCCTCTTTACCTCTGTCAAAGGCAGGGTAAGATGTCTCATTGCCTGAGATGGCTGGATCCTGGAATCACACACACACAACTTGTGTATTACATGTGTTACATGTGTAGTAGTATAGTTATTTATCATTCTGCCTTCATTTATAAGCTTTGCACATCTTTAAATTCATTGTCTAATATGTACACCTGCACTATGGTTGCTTGAGTGTCAAATCAGGTGACTATATGAAAAGTTTATGATGAAGTGGCATTACCAGAATGAAGATGAACCTCATGCCCTCGACCCTCATGCGGTCGACCAGTGCGGGCAGTCCGTCAAACTCTGGGTTAAGGACAAAGTTCAGCTGACGCTCCATGTAGTCAATATCTGCATACTGCACATCCTACAGCGGACACCAGTTAAAGCTCAAATTAACAGCAGTTAAACTGACTTTGTTTTGTGAAATATGTCAAAACCAGACAGGAAATAAAACCACACACAGAAGAAACATCTTCCTGTATTAAATTCAGTTAAAAAGGAAAAGGAAAATAATTGCACTTTTTCTTCTTTAGAAATGTTTGGATTCCTACTTATAGATATGGAAATCTGGAATGTTTGTCTCAACATATGGCATGCAACACCTGTGATGTGAGACCAGAGAGGAGTCTTTTTTTCAAGAGAACAGAACTTCATCTGCTTCGGTTTCCTAGTGTCTGCAGCAGTTTAAGCTTGGTTAGCCTGTAAAGCTAGCTGATGTATAGCCTTCCTAAGTAGCTGCATTTTCAGCTTCTTTCATTCCAGTTAATGAGGCAGGATTCTTTTTGGCTGGCGTCAGCAGCTTGCAGTTTTAGGGCTTTGGGAAAGTATATTCACTTGATTATCAGTGGAAGTTCTTACGTTCTACTCTGCATGAATAGAGAGGTTGGGATTATGGCCTGTTTCCACATGGGATACCTTACCATGGTCAAACAATGCTCTCATACATGAATATTATTTTCTGTATTGTACTTTGTTTCTTATACTGCTTAGCATGATTCAAACTTGAAGCCCAGATTTACTGGCAGATAGAGTTACCAGTTTCTGCACAAACTGGAAATGTCTAGAGGTTGCTATTCCAAATGGAATTACAGGTCACATATAATTTGGTTAAACTGGATGTACTCAACATGAAGTCATGTCTACATTTTGCAATGTCCCAATAATTTATATAATGTAATTTAGTTTCATGTACTTGCTGTCTGCATTCTATGAATCATATTAACTTAAATATGGCTAGATACTGGATTTAGCTCAGTCCATTCCACTGAGTGCATTTCCCTACACTGTACAATAAGACAAGAAGAAGCTTTCAATTTGCATTTGTTCAGACGGGGGCAAAAAGACACTGATTGAATTATATAAGTCTTTCTGCAAACATATTGCAATTAATTGGATATGCAGGAAGGACCAATATTAATTTAAATCACTTTTATGAAGTTCTTGTAAATGAGGCTTGACATTTTGTTTATCAGAAATAAACTTGAACAAAATGATCATTAAAGAGGGGGTACTATGCTGTTTCAAATTTTAAGACATATATATAAATATATAAATATAGATATATATATATATATATATGTACAGCCTCAGCAGGCTTCAGAGAGCTGGCCAATTTAGACGAAAGTGGGCTTCTAGGGGCAGGGTTTTTTAAATGGACAAAGCTGACTGAGTCATTTCAGGCAGAGGCTGTATGAGGGCCTGCACAGAGCACCAGTGTGAGAAAATTGAGGTTTTTTTTTTTACTTTTTTAATTATGCTAAGCTACTCCACAGGTATCACAGAGTGAAATATGGAGCTTGAAATTTGCATAATACCCTCCCTTTAAAAATGTATCTGATACTATCATGATTAATTTTTTCCAAAGAGTTTTTACTTCTTCTGATTTTATAGTTTTAAATAAATATTGAAAGATCAACAATCAATTATTTTTTGTTGTGTGCTATTAACTGTTGAATGGGAACTTTTTTTTGTTGACAATATTCTCTTTTGGACATAACTTAAACAAAACTCATCAGCCTGTTTAGATCTTAAAAAGGTCTTAGGCTGGAAACTTACATAGGGTATTTTAGCTGCCCTCATATCTTTGTATAGATCTGCTATCTCCTTGTCATTGGCGTAACCATAGCGACAAAGCTGGAACCCAAGGGACCAATAGGCAGGTAGAACAGGTCGTCCAATCAGCTGTTAAGAAGAAAAACAAACATGGAAGTCAAAACAGTTCAGCACAGAAAAGGGTTTTTTTGCTAGAAAACGGGACAGCGTCCATGAAGTGTTTGTTTGATTGTTTGAGTGTGTGTGCGTGTCTGTGAACGCGCGTGTGTGTGTGTGTTTAGATAGGCTAAATGAGAGAGCGCAATGAAGCGAGGAACTCCCAGCTGCTGCAGTCCATCAACAGCGGCCCAGGGCCAGACACAAAACACACACAAACACACAAATGCATGCAGTCGCACACACAAACCAACCGGAAGTCCGACAAAACTTACCGCAGTGTACTGTTGCACCACCATCTCAGGCGTGGGTCCCAGGATCACGTAGAAATCCAGGATGCCTCCCAGAGTTCGGTAGGTTAAAGCTGGAGTAGGCTGGAAAGTCACATCTGGACAGATAGTAAAGAAGACACTTATGTCATTTAATATTTTATATAAAGTGGTATGTGTGTGTGTGTCTGTTTCCATGTTCATGAACTGTGTGTGGCACATGTACGTTTTAGCATCTCTTTAGAAAAAGATAGTAACAAAAAACTAAAATAAGGCCTCTAATATGAATATAAAAACCTTACTGGTTGCAATACGTTAAATATGTCAGTCTTTCTTTCATTTTTAAATGAAAGTAATGGAATTAGACCACTTCCCTACGTGAAATACTGTATTGTTAATCTGGCTTTAGAAAGACACTTGAAAAGCATGAGTAGTTCAGCTCTTGAAATGTAAGGATAGAGCAGTATATTATATGAATGCGTACATTATTCAGAATGTGTATTGCTCTTCATTATCCAGACATACAAAAGTGGAGATGGTTAATCGGTTGGCCTTATAAGACTCGCCGTCAAAGGACATGTGCTCAAAACATACTGGCCCTGCTCATTAATACATAAGTGCTCACTCCTTAAACTCAGTGTGAATGCGTGTGAATACACAAGCAATCCAAGTGTTTGTCCAAGCATGTGTGTGCCTTTGTGCTCGTGTGCTAGGTTTGTTTCTCTCACCCATGGCATTGCTGTTCAGAAGCAGCACACCGTGAGCATCAGCAGTGTTCTCAAGGCCCATGTAGAAGGGGTGCACTCCGTAGCAATTCATCTTGTACTGTAGCGGAGAGACAGAGAGCAGAATGAAAGAGGAACTGTGACTGCTGGTTGAATAACTGGTCTTTTCTGTGATTTGTTCTCATGTTTGTTTGTGCACCACTTTGTTTATTCATGAGCATTTTTCTTTACACCTGACAGGACATTTCTCATTCCTCGTGACACACAACACTGCTACAATGGGCTTGCTCCCAGTGCTGTCAAGATAACACAAAAAGTTTCCCAAAAGAAGGAAAAGTTTTTCCTGCAACCATCCTCTATGCAAATGAGTGTGCACCTGCTATAACAGCTATTGTAATAAATACTTCATGTTTTGGTTCAAGCCCAACAAAGTTTTCCCAAATTCCCAAGATTCTTCTGGCTTGAGTTTGAAGATATTTGGAGACTTAAGTTGCAGCTGCATTTTAAAACAAATCAGAAGTAAGCATGCTACGCAAAATGAAGACAGATCTGTAACATTGTGGTTACCAATCACACTTTGTCTCACTAAATGGAGCAAAGCTTTTGATGCATCTTTTGAAATACTTAAAAATGTTTTACCATCAGCTTGAGAGGCTGAAGGTAGTTTTTCTGCACATACAATAGTTTGCAATAGTAACAATGCCGATGTAGCAATATACTGTCCTGTTGTGTGAAGTTAAGTTTGAGCGTGTGCACTTTATGATTGTGCTTCTGCACTGCGAGGGTCCCACTGTGTCCTTCAGTGTTTAGATGAGGATGGAACTCGACAGACTGGGCTGAGAGGAACAGATAGAAAGGTGGCGGGGGACAGGAGACCTGCCACTTTCAGATGTCAAAGTCCTGCAAAGAAAACTCACGGGCACGTCACACCCCATCAGCCTCTCGCTCTTCTGGTTCATAAGAAGTGGTTAAACTGTAATACAATAGCTCTGAGTACCGGTCTCTCTGTGCCAGTTCTGCTGGGATGCGTGCCTTTCTTGCTTTGTGTGCAGATGTCCTCGTGGCCCTGCTGCATGGTGTTATGGCCTGACTCGAGAAGGAGAAAGGTCATTGTCTCCGCCTCTAACACAGACTGACAGCTAGTGAAAATGGTCTCTGGGTCTCTCTCTGAGGGTCTTTCTTGACAATCACAATAGACACGTATGGACTGTAGCCGTCCAATTACGACACTCAAACTTCATGGCACACAATCGAGTTAAGGACCGAAAGTAGTCCCTCCACAGTACACAACAAACTAACTTTTCCACAACTATGGAAGTTGAACCACTTCTTTTTTTCATGATGCTGCAGTTGTGTATCCTTTTGATCCCAATTAAGCTTCACCTTTTCCAATTCACAATTACAAAAAATCCTTCAAACCCAGGCTCCCTCCACTCAGATATTAGAGCTATGGGGTGCTGGTTTAGCTCAGTTGGTAGAGCAAGCAACCATGTCTAGATGCTACAGTCCTTGTTGCACTGATCGCAGGTTCGTCTCCCGGTCTGCCAATCATTTGGTGCATGTCGTCCCCCACTCTCTACTCCCCACATTTCCTGTCTCTCTTCAGCTGTCAGATACAATGAAGGCAAAAGCAAGAAAAAATCATTCATTTTAGCTCTTTATTGCCTCTGGTGGCATCAGTGAACTGTGTGTAACCTTGTTTTAAAGTCTGTACCAACTCGCCATGGCTCAAGATTCAAGATGCCATTTAAATAACTGATAGTGACTTCAATCAGTCAAGTCTCCATCTTCACTGAGAGCCAACATGGCAGGTCAGACTTGTTAAGGACTGCTACTTAAGCTTATCTGAAGGAGTAGTAGAAATGTCTACTCTCATTTACAAGCTCTCAATCTCTCTATGTCAGTGCAAATACAACTCCTTACATATGCCTCAAAGCTCGGTATGTAAGAAAGCATGTAGATATTTAACTTAATTTAGTTAATGGATTTTCTGAAAAAAGCAAAACAACTAATTTAATAAATCTTCATTAAAATATTGGAGTAATTTGTGGCTTATTAAAAGGACTGAACAGTGTTTTGAATACTCAAAATATTTCATAAAAGTCGTTAAAGTGGTAATCTTGATGATCTCAGTTTCGTACTGTTTGGTGGCACCTATGGCGATAAATGGTAATTGCGGGACACCGACGTCCACGGTTGGCTCCGGTTGTCACTTATTTTTGAAGTTGTATCTGTAGTCATCAATCTTTTCTTTGTTTGTTCAGCCAGAGTAGATTACTGTTTACTCACAACACTTTGCAGAGACCAGAAAAGCAGCCGCTTAGCTCCGCCTACCCTCTCTGGCAGACCAACCACTGCTGGGTGATAGAAAACGTGTCACTAACTGGCCGCCCCCTGTGATTTTTTCCACCAGACACCCAGTCCATAATACTGCAAATGCAAAGGCTTTCATCAGTGGGCCATAGGCTCAATCACCATTGTGTTACCTCATTTGGCGATTGATAGCGACTGAAAAGACATTTATTTAAATGAAACTCTTCGAGATTATTACTTTAAATAATGCAAAGTTAATGCTCTTATTTCTTAACTTTAGATTAAGCTAATAAAATAATGGGTTTATGAGCATTGTCCCTTTAAACGTGTATTTTTTCCAGTTTTATATTAGTCTATCAAATTCTGCATAATGCATCCTCTGCTCTGATCCGTCTGCTCCGTTTTTTCCCTAATTTCCATCCACTTTTCCCTTTTTTCCCCAAAACTCTAATTCCCTTGCTCTCCGAGGGGCCCCATAACATTAGTCTGAACCCTGTGGAGCTGTCTTGACAGCTCAGCAATTAGGCCTGATAGTGCTGATGCAGGTGGAAACCTCATCCTGTCTGGCCTTGACACCAGCAGGGAAAACATGATGACACTCTATAACCGCCGATCACATCAAGAGCAACACATCAAAGTGACACGAATGTGAGAGAGACAAGTTTACATACTGTGCAGGGAGGTTGTTTACAAGTCACCTCCGCAGTCTCTGGAGGGTTTGAAGTTAAAGACACTGCAGGGTGCTCGGTTACGTTTGCCATAACAAGCTCAAAATTGGATTTGATGGAACATGCCAATGCTTTGAAAAGGAGCACTGCAGTAAACAATAATTTGGTTCAAAGTCACACCAGCCAAACATCCTTTCAAAATGAGGATATGCATCAACAGTGTGAAGTAACAGGTAATTCAGATGAGCATAAGTGCTGTGCTCATGTTCACACGTGTATGAATGTGTGTGAAGTCACAGTACGTACTGAAGTGTGATACTTACACCAGGAGGCTGATCCTTGGAGAACATCCCCCAGGTGTGATAGGTCAGGTTGTGTTTGTAGGTGGGATGCTCCGTCTCTCCAAAGCCGTACACAAACTCTGATGACAGTCGAGTTGACACTTGGATGAACATGTCTGAGAATGTGAAACCTGGCACGGAGGAGTCCCAACTGTGAACATTGACAGAGGATTAAATCAGAGAGAGATAGAGAGAGACGGGGGACAGGGTGTTATTGTCACAACACGTTTGACACAAATAAGCAGAATAACCAGTAGGAACTGCAGGCGTCCCTTCAATATACTTCATACATTTTAATTAGGACCATTTCAACTGACACGGAAGGCTTAGCTACAAAATAATGCCACCCTGGCTTGGAGATATGCTTTAAAAAGACTCTTTGCGTGACATCATCATGATTGAACAAGAGGGAACTACTTTAGGCGCTGATACATAGGGCACATTTTTCTAAGCCTATCTGATTGGGTAACAGTGCCAGAGGAGTTGACTCAGCATTGTTACTTTAATCTCACAGGAAAAAGAGTTTCTTGCCTGGAAATAATTTAATAGAATGTTTATCCCATGTCTCATTTTATTGCTTGTTAATGGGAGCATCTATATTGCCTTAAACAGCCTCCAACTAAATCCCTAAAGGAGGTAATTTAGAGGACAACGAGACAGGATTGCATTGTGCTTATTGAAACAAAATATAGCATGGAATGTATTTGACTTAATAATTACGACAGTTTTTAATTTACTTCTATAAAAAAAACCTTTAATTAACAAGAATAACCGCTCATGGTTAAAATTATCTTTTTGTGTGCTTCCCCTACGTATATAGGCAGCAAGAACACTTGCTAATGACCTAAAAGAGATGACCACATCAGAATTTAAGAAAAATATGAATTATAAAACATCACTCTTGTAGAATCTTAAATAAATTGGCCCATTAGACAAAAAGAAGTCACATCCAAACAGAAGGAGAAGCCTTCCAGGTCCTGTTTTTGGGTGCTGATAAATTCACAAATTTGTGTTCTTTGGTAAAATCAAGAGGGTTTTAGTTTCTAGCCAGTGCTCTAGTGGAAGCCAATAAGTCCTTGAAGATGGAAAGTGAACTGAAAGAACTGAAATAAACCCAAAACAACGAAAATAAACTGAAAATTCATGAACAGAATAAAAACTCAATAACACCAGCCCACCTGAAGAATGCGTACAAGTACTCACATCGTAGTTCCTGTGCTTTTCCTAATGACCTGGATGCCAAATGGGCTCTTGGTAACTTGAACCTCATAAAGTCTCTTGTTCTTGTCAGTCTCAGGATTGGCAGGAACCGACAGCGGCACCGGAACCTCATAACGATCTGTGGCCGGGTCCCAGATCTGGACAGAGACAGGATGTTCAGTGTGTGAGTATTTGAGTGTGTTTATGTGGAGCATGTAAGCAAGTTGATGCTTTAAAAATGAAGACAGTCAAGGGGAGACAATGAGGAATAAGAAACAGTATACGCAAGAGAAAGGATTGAACACACACCTTGAACTGCAACATCTCACTAGTGTGGTAGCGGATCTCAAGACGGAGTGTGTTGATGTCCGGTGAGTCTGGGCGACCGCTGCTCCTGTACTTGCGGTTCCGAGTGATATCGACTGTCATGCCTGAGTCGGTTACCTCGGGTGTCGTAGCTGTGTACCCGTAGTCTTCTGGGTAGAAGCACCACGGAACACCTTCAAGAATGCTTTGCTGAACGGGGACAGAGAGGAGAGCAGAATTTTTACAGATGTTCAAAAGCAAATCTTCTCATATGTATGTATGTGAGACTCATACCTGCCATAAGCATCCTCTAGCCTTGCACTTAGCCTCGTCAGCATTGTCCTCTGGATAGCAGTCAAAGCGCTGGTACTCCTCGGCCACCAGCTCCCACCGCACCAGATAGGACTCCCCAAGAGTCAGGGAGAGGCCGCTCAGGGAGAGAACCTATGGGTGTGTGAGTATTAAATCCATTGTTATGTTATATTAAATCCAGAACATTCTGTCCAAGTTGTCTCTAAGTGAACAGCCTTTTTAGTGCAACTAAGCCCAGACATGCTTCCTTGAGACGGAGTGCGTGCTTGGCGTTGCGTGTGCTATCAATTAAGACACAGCTGTTAATTTCCCTCGCTGGTTCAACAGCCTCTGCTGGGAATTATGAGTCATTCTTACAACAAATCTCGGGGAGCCCCCTTCACTCTATCCACTACAGGCACCATCTGAACCATCCTCAGCTGGTGAGCATGCTCCCGGGATGTTCGTTGGTCTTTTTTCTTTCCTTGTGTCATTTTATTTTGGAATTATGCTTCAGTAATACTGTTGTGGAAAATGCCTCTTGCACGACACACAAGGCGGAATATAGAGGAGACAAAAGAAAGCACTGCTAAGGGTGAGGAAAGGAAAATAAGGACAAAAGAAAAGAGGGATGGGAGAAGAAAACAAATGCTTTTACACAGACTCTGTGCACACTATGGAAGGCAGGAAGGCCACATCGTAAGCCAGGGATGGTTTGAACAAAAAGCACACTATCAAGTCCAAAAATAAAACACAGGGAGCCGAATGTGTTCTATACAGAGCTAATGATGTTTGGCGGCTGTGAGCTCCATTCAAGGCCCAGACCGACTCAGCTTACAAAGACTGATGGACATGACAAGCCCGAGTTTAGGTTTAACAGCACATTTACCCTTCACCCGCAGGAAATGATTACAGCCCAGGCTCATTTGATAAATGCATGCTTGTGTGTGTGACCAGAGAGACCTTGAGGATCTGCACAAGCATATAGCCACGACCACACACACACATGAACGCACGTGCACACGCAAAAACACGCAAAGCAAATCTTTATCGTATTACTTCTCGACACTTTATAGACTCTTGCTTCCTGCTCATAACCCCGGGCGCCTTCTGTGGGATCATTGCTCTTAGTCATTCTTTCTCATTCCTTTTTAGTCTTTCTCGCACACACACACACACACACACACAGAGCTTTTATGGTCCTCAGCTTATGTACATTGTTATCATTTCTTACACTTAGAGGCTAACCTTGAAAAGTATAGTAATGGTTTCACTTCTGGTCTTATTGAAACAAATGGCAGACGCCTACGAGAGCAACCAGTGTGGAAGTGATCCAGCCTGCAACATTGCAGCAAGGTTGTCCCGATGAAGCTGAAATGCTTGAAAATATGTGAGGGAGTTTTTCACGTGCTGCACTTTTTATTCAGCACCAGCAATAACAAAAATATTGTGTAAGAATTAATTGTAACTACATGCATAGTTAATATAACAAACATAATAAATTTAATTATTATTTAATTCTCGCCACCTGATGACTGAGATCATTTTAAAGCCTCTGTTTAGCTCTGATCTGGTGTCCATCGACTCCTGAGGGAAATATCTGTGCCCCTGCTTGCTAAATGCTTTACTATTTTCTGGCTAGTGGCTATTTTTGTCTGTTTGCTCAGCCCGCTGCTGCTGGAAATACAATTTTGGCAAAGCTGAAACCGAAACACCAAAGGCAAAGGTTTTGCACAGCTGAGGAGAGCAGCAGGATCACATGATAGCTCTGTGTGGTTTCATTCGTACAAGTGATTGCTCCACATTAAACAGCAATTTAATCAGTTTCTAATGTAAAACTAATGCTCATCAAAGCTTTTCTAAACTCCCCCCCTTGTATTTAGAAATCAATGGTTGCTTTCCTTCTTTGCATTTGGGCAAGGCAGTGTTTCTGAACATGTGTGAGTTTACCTTCTTTGTTCCATCGTACTGTATGTTGTTGTTTGGCACAGAGGTGGTAGAGTTTTCACTTGATCCACTGCCAACATGAGTTACAGTGACGACTGTGGCTGCATGAGAAACACCGAGGACTGTGATGCTCTCAAACTTAAGGTTGGCTGGGTCCCTGTAGCCAGCACGGGTCACGTGCAGCGTCAGAACTCCCTGCAGAGAGCACACAGTTATATGCTTAATTTAAACTTCTCAGACTGCATTGATACATTTACATATGGCAACATGTCACTTTTCTTCTTTCTGTTTTGCTGTTAAAGATAGGTAGAAGGTAAGATTGATATGTTGAGTCCCTCACAATATACAACAATCACAGCTCACAACACTTGCTGTTATCCAGTATACTTGTAAAGCAACTAGCTTATCAACTCCCAAAGCCTGTATCCATCAGTCAAACAGCTGTTCCAATGGATTTCCTGCCACCACACTGCAATGCTGGCATACAGAAAGAGCATTACCAGCATGTTTTAAGCATGCAAGGCAGTCCTCAGCGCTGTGGAACATGGGGTACTTGATCTAACAAAGCTTCAGCCGAGTACCCTGGATCAATTACGCTCGGTGCTCTGGACTGGGAAAGTCTGAAATCTCTGGTGGTTTTGAACCTTAAACTTGAGTTTGGATCAGAAGGAATATGTGGGCTGGATTTAAAAGATGGATTCGTGCGGGGAGACTTACATAAACAGCGGAGAACTGGTAGTGGATGTGGTTGCCGCTTTTAACTGTGTCTGTGAAAAGAGAAAGAGCAGATGTGACCTTCACTTGTTAATGTGTCTAACGGTGTTTCAGTGGTACAGTCATAAAACATGCCTGTAATTAGCAGTAATAACAAGATAAAGAAGGTTCTGTGTCACACACACTGACACATCTGCACACACAATACCTCTGGAATCTCCATCATCCCAGAATAGCTCCCCAGCTGCCTGGTCTCTGTCATCAAGAGCAACGATCAAACCCATGGGCTTTTGCCGACTAGAGACACACGTTAACACAGGGAAGAGCACAAAGACCATACGCACATGTTATCACCAATCAATTAATCAAATGGGTGCTAAATATGTCTGACAGGATGCATTTACGCTTACATGAGTAAAAAGGTGTCTCTTAATATGTGGATAAGCTTCTGTGAGTTTGGACATGTTCATAAATGTACATCACATGTAATTACTGTGTGATAGAGTGATGACATCTTTTAACATTGTTTGATAGCTGTGTGTGTTCATGGTGTTTGTACCTGTGGGTGGTGGTGACATCAGGTGTCTGTGTGGGGAGGATTGCACCTCCTCTGATGTGTAAACCAAGCTTTTCAGCAGGCAGATACATAGAAACGTATCTCTTGCGATCTGCCACTTGTTGCATCTGATGGGTAGGACAACAGAATCTATTAATTTTACCTGAAAAAATAGTCCCCAATGATGAGAGCTTTGTGTATTGTGCAGAGTTGGGTGGACACTATAATACTTAGTTTTTTTAATTGTAATTTGAACCTGTTAGCTCCACAATAAAGATCACATTTTTATTCAACTCCACTGTATTTGTGGTTTGCAGCGGAAATAAAGTAGATGTATAAAATGAAAGGGAATCAGGCCAAACACATAGCTACACAAAGATACACATTGAGGGAGTAATCCTGCATGTTTGTAATTTAGGTGACCTGATCCTTTAAATATAAATCATTAATTGGACAATATTTCATGTCTTTGTTGCTTATAGTTTTCCAACTGAATTTTTGAAGTGCTTACACAAAAGTGTACAGAATGAATGTGTGTTATTTTATATTACAATGATAAAATGTCACACTGTGCTGTTCTGCAAAGCAGCTCTTATTTAGGATGAGAAAACAAATTTCTCCCTTTCTGTCTCTCTCTCTCTCTCTCTCAGCGCCTCCACTCATTTCTCTGAGGGCCCAGATAGAGCACAGTTAATTTCAGACCCCCCGAGGACAGGCTCCTCAGACCTGCCTAAAACAATTTGAAACTCTCTCCTCTCGTGCTCCTTCTACCTACTTCCTTCTCTGCGTCCTGTTATTCTCTCTTGAGGTGCTCTAATTTTTTTTTTTATCCCATTTTCTTCCACTCCCATGGAAGTATGTATGTGTGCATGTATGTGTGAGACTGTGTGTGCATGTACTATTTTACGCAGTACAGTAGAGCATAGGCGAGTGTGTGGGCCGGAGTTAGTGGAGCGTCTACAAGCAATTTCAGATCTTATCACCCCCTCATTGTCTGCCTTAAGGAGGTCTTCTAGAGCCTTCTCTTCTTCTCCTTATTCCTGCTGGCCGATCCTCCCATCTACCCACTCCTCCTCGTACTGTACTTGCCACTCTTTTTTCTTCTTCTCATCTTCTCGCACACCCCTGCTTCTCTCTCTCACTTTATGTCATGGTCTGTCTTTCCCATAAGTCCTCTTTGTTCATCTCCCATCCCCTCTATTTTCTGCTCCTTCATCCTTCTGTTTCTCCTTTACTTCCTCCCTCCGTAACTTGTTTTTCATGGTCATTTTCACTACATCAATACACCACCCTCCCCCCCACACCCTCCCATCCTCCTACCCAGATAATCACTGGGGACCAACGAGGACAAGGGGCCGGCGGCAAGACAGCAAATCTAATCGTTCATCTGATCAGTGGGCGCTTTACATCACCACTGTGACGCCCAAATAAGGTCCCAAAGGAGCTCAACACCTCTTTTATCTCTCTGTCAAGGAGATAGTCTCTCTTCTCTCTTCCCTGTCCCCTCTTTCACTCTATCTTTGTCCTCTCTCTCTCGCTCCATCTTATCGCTCTCGTCTCTCAGTCTCAAACAAAGAACTCCAGGCAAAGACTTTCATGTGATACACGGGACTCTTTGTGTATGTGTTCACTCCACTGATGTAACATAGCACCTTTAAGTCTGTTTGCAATATTTCTTCTTGAGCAATGCTCACTGATGTTACTAATTAATTAGGTACATGTTTTGCCTATTTGTCATCCCATTCTCCTTTTTATGATTTATTAGACTTCAGTTTAAGACTCTAACAAAGATGTTAATTCTGCTCTACAGTCATGTTGTGCCTTGAATGAATCTAATTGCATACAATTAAATGGTATTTTTCATATATAATCAGGGGCCCACATGTTAATTTGGGTTGGAAAATAACAAGAAACACCAACACTGTGCTGTCTTATTAAAGTATCAATCAAGTTTTGTCACACGACTATTAGAAAAAGATATCTAAAAGTTATAAGAGGACATTTAATAGAGAAGATTTCTTCAAGAAGTATGTCTTCAAATTAAGCTGTAAGTATATTAAAGGGGACATATTTCAGCTATGCAATCAGTGTTCTATTATTCTAATGTGTTTTTGAATCATGTTGGTAAAGTTTGTTTCATTTTAAAAATTGTGTATACATATATTTTAATTTAATTATTTTTCTGAGCCTCTTCCTCCTGAAACAAACAAGCCCTCCCCCAAATGTCACTCCAAAGTTGTTGAAAACATGGCTGCTCTAGGATCAGTTATTCTGCCTTATGTACGAGCCAGAATCACCAGGAGGTATCAGAATGCTAAGTTGAAATCTTGTCAATGACTTGACTACAAGCTAGTGCAAGAAGGCAGCCTGAGGTAAATGACGGTGAATGACGATTGGTCGATTTCTTTTTCACTGTGAGCACCCAAAAATGTGAAACCCATGCAAACTATGTAAATATCCATTTAAGATATGGCCCCTTTAAATAACCTACCTATTAAACAACAATGTTACCAGATTGAATGATCAACACTATTTCATCTCTTGTGACACATCTGAAACAGAATTGAATGTGCTTTAAAGGAAAAGGCCAAATAGTCTTACCGTCTCATAGTCGTACCAAACAGCATCTGGGATGTACGCATTCACAATGTCCACACCCTGCAGAAAACAAGAACAAAGTCTAGTATAAAATATTTGTGTTAAATTGTGTTGCGTTAAAGACATTAAATACAATGCCTCTGATTTGTTGTGTAGACATCTAAATGTCTTATTTTGTATGAAAGCGTGCCTGTGTTTGATTCGTATTTGCTGCGAGTGAGACCCGCTTTACCTCAGCGCACCAATCCTGACGCTTTAATCTTACAGGGCTAAACGCTGTGAAAGAAGCTACATACACCACAGACGAAGCATGGATACACCACGCAGCTATAAATCAGTGCAGCTTAATAATAAACACGAAAAAGATAAAAAGTTTCCATCAAGAAGGGTTATTTAAAAAAAAGCCTGTCATCTGATACAAAGTTCTCACAAAGCCCTTGTGACATTTCAGTCTACGGTGCTCTGATGCAACAGATGATGGGAAAGACAGCATCAAGCGACAACTGATAGGTGACAGCCTTTGATGGCTTAAGGTGGCGGACAGACAGGAGCAATCAATAGAAGAGCGCAAAGCCTTTGATAGCGTTGTCACTTCCCTGCTCTTTCTGACGGGGCCGAACAGAGGGAGAGAGAGGAAGATAAACACAGAGGGCACAGCGAAAGAAAGAGCAAAGCACAGGTCCTTCTCAAGCCAGACCCAATTGTGAAATACGCTATGTCAGCTGTGTAGGCCATAGCTGTCTGTCATATCTCTCTGTCTCTCTCTACAGCAGCATGTCCTAGTTTGTGGCCCTCTGGGTCCCTGTATTAGGAACAAGAACAAGAGGTGACAGGAAACCAAGAGAAACAAACAGGTGGGAGAAAAAAGGATGTGGATAATCAAACAGAGGGACATGAGAGCAAATTTGAATCAAAACACTACATGATCAGCTCTATAAAGAGTGAGATATGATAGAGACATATTTCTTTAATGGCCTGCTAAGCAAATTAAATGACATAATGTCCCCTTTGGGGGACAAATTTGCATTTGGAGGCAGATCACCTGTCACAACTGCTGCACGGCCTGCGGTATGACAGCCTGGGGAAATAGATTCTTCCCCCTATACCTCGTTTTCTGGTGTCTGATTTGCTCGCAGCGCCAATCACTCACTCCGCTGACAAATGGGAAGGGACCGCAGGACTTAGCACGGCTGCTAACTGTGATTGAGAGGGACAAGGCGTGAGGCCTGTATCCTCATTTAGAGTACTGAAGCTCAGTTAGCCATGAGGTAAGTTTTGATCAGGTGGGCCAAAGATTCATGCTGGCAGAATGATCAGATGGTAGCTGAGGTAGATGAGAGGGCCAGAGAGAGATATAGGGCTAGAGAGGGAGAGAAAGAGAGAGAGGGGGAAGAGATATGGGATGAAATGAAATGGGATCACAAGGGTGAGTTGACAGCAGCTGATTAAGAGAATGCAGATGAGATAAGGGAGCCAACGTTTGATGAAAGCAGGAGCTAAAAAGAAAAAGGGAGTAATGGGCAAGAGGCGGGAGAGTGGAAACATGGATGAAGACCAGAGGGGATGACAGAGAGAGAGAGAGAGAGAGAGAGAAAGAGAGAGAGAGTGCAGGAGATCTCCCCGGTTTATCACAGAGATCAAGGTTAAAGCATTGACTGATCTGAATGATGGAGCGAGAGCATCATTAGAGACAGCGAGTAGCAGGCGGACAGAGCGATAAATAGAAAGAGACAGAGAGAGAGGGAGACGAGAATAATGAAAAAGGAATTTGAAGGTAGGATGTGAAGGGTTGTTAAAGATCAGCTGGTGACCTCACTCGAGTGGCTGACACTATCTCTTCATGTGGCCCTTCACAGCCTGATGCATCTGGAACAGATAGCGGGCACTCGGTTCTTAATGCCTGCTCTTACCCAGGCTTACACCACAACACCACGGCTCAGCTGTAACCTGTCGCCCCAGAAGATGAATATTCAGGCACATTAGATCTTTCATTTTGAAAGAATCTTTTTCAAGTGGTGCAGCAGAGGTCTGAGATGCCTTTAAAGCCAATGTCACCGTGCAAAACTACTCTACTACTGTGTGTTTCTTTTCTGCAGCAGACTAAGGTTTCATGAGTAAAATCCAAGTAGGCTATAAAGAGACTACTGACCAACCTTCACACTTGCTGCATAAATTATGACTGTATTGACTATAATATGACATTAATGTAGAATTTCCATTGCTCACTTGTACGAGCCTGTTTGGTACTTCTCTACCCGCCATGAACTTCAGTTTACTAAGTCAGAGGGGAGGATTCAGTAACAGGTCTTCACATTATTGATCAAGCAGCATGCTGCATCTTTGGGGTTTTTGGTGTTACTCCAAAGCTTACTATCTCTGTTTGTAGATAACATGCTGGCCAAATTGATTTTAACTCCCTCAAGCAGAGAGAAAAAACTACTACTTTTCATTCTAACTATACAGTGTGCATGTGGCTGTGACTGGTTTGTAACATAAAGCTGTGAGAATGTGCCATGATGCAGAAGTAGTACTTCCCTTATAAGCTAACTAACTGCAGCTCCTTATAGTGTCACACAACTTACCCCTCAATAACTTTATCGAACATAATTTCAATTCATGCATGACATTTTGCAAGGTCTTAATATTCCTCTTTGGCAGTGCAGTCTCCCCTTATTCAATTATCAGGGCGTTTTGTTGTCGAGCACATTGCCTTTAAAGAGACACAAAACAAGCAGTTGGTCATAATTGATGCCAGCCCATAACACACTCAGTGGAAATGGAGTTCTTTTTATCCTATCCTGTTTCCAACAGCAACTACAGTTAAGCTGTGCCCCAGGCTTTGGAAGGAGCCAACACTGATGCCCTTTTGACTGCTATTTGTGCTGCTTTTCGTTTGATTCACAAAACTAACAACCTGTGCAGTCACCTTCCTTTCCACTACCCTTTGGACAGCTCAAACCCCGAGTCCCTGCAAGCATGAACCCTCCACTCCTTGCGTTAGAAACTTTTCCACAATCACTCTGATTGAAGTTACTTTATCCGTGGCCCCACTACGAATCCAATTCGCTTTCCACGATTCTGTAATTCACAAGAGGCTACGCTAAATTGCTTATTAATCAGGCCACTTTGACATGACCGCAATCGCTGTGTATGCACACATGCACGTGCAAGCACAGGCGCGCACTTTTAAATGTACACACACGCACGCACACACACTGAGACAAACAGGCACAAACACACATGTACACACTTCTATCTACACTTCTAATCTGCTAGTAATGAGGTCAGTGCTCTCATTAGAGCTGAGAGAAAAGAGGGAGGATATGAAAGAGAGAAGAAAGAGGGATGAGAGGAGGGGAGGGCAACAAAGAAAATCCCATGTCATGTTTTCCCAGTGGAGGTCAGAGTGTGTGTGTGTGTGTGTGTGTGTGTGTGTGTGTGTGTGTGTGTGCGGCTGTCTTAGTGAGTGTTAGTAACTGATCTGCATCTTCTGTAAGACACATTTCTCTGTGTACTACATCCACGTTTCTGTAAGGTGTGTTATTACTGTAATGTCTACAATATATGTTAGTTGAGTGAGGGCATGGGTTAGAATGACCACAGGTTGTTCATATGTGAATGTGCGTGTGTACTGGAATGTTTTTGTTTGTGTGTTTGCTGACCGGGTCCAGCACAGGTGTGATGAGCAGATGTTTCCCCCAAAGGAACTGACGGTCCACTGTCCAGGTAGTCCGGTCAGAATAGAACCTGGAGGGTGACAAAGAATATCGACTCTATTAGATCATCTTTTTTATTCCTTTGTTTATTATGTTCTGGTGTTATTATTCATTCAAGATTTTCCCATTTTAAAAAAGTGAAAGAAAAAAAAGAACATGCATTGTTTCTCTCAGATACACAGGCTTTGAGTCTATTTTAGATGTCATTTTTTTATATTTACATGTAAGATTTCTTACCTGGGATGCTAGTTGTCATAACAATATCAATTAATCAATCAATTAATCAATCAATTTTATTAATGTTTTTTCATTATTGTTTTCATAATTGCCTTATTCATTCCACAGTACAAAGAGCTCTAAATGAAGCTTTGTTAGTAGCCCGGGGTTGTATTTGTATTGGCTGACTGGCGTGAGCTGTTATTAAAGCTACACAGTGATTGGCTGACTTAATTCTGTTGTGGCAAATTATTTTAATACAGGTCTACAGCGCGCACATTGCAACTCTCCATCACTGCTCTGCTAGATGCACTCATGCAATGCAGTCTGTGCTTTTTTGTTTTAGAAGACTTGATTAAAGTGTAATAATCTCTTCATGTTTAACGCCGCCCACCGTCTGCCATCACAACCAGAAATCACTTCAGAGGCAGGGACAGATAGTTCATAGTGTTAATTTCCAACAGATCACTGTGTCAAGGGACTTTTCATCCAATTTCAACTTTCATTGGGCTGAACTAAATGTCTGCTGCTGTGCATGGCATGGCATGTATTGGATAACTCCTGCTTGTTTATCATTAGCATTGCCCTTAAGCTAGCAATGTCTGCATTGTTGAGACTTAAGATGTTTCTCAGGCCAGCTTTGCTGCTATGCTGCTCCTTCAACATTCAATTTGAGAAGAGTAAAATTGAATGACCTTTAGGGCTTTTGTATTAAAAAAGGGACTTAGTAATTAGTGGTGTCAAAAAGTTTAGCGGACCTTGCTGCTTGGACCAGTGGGGAAAAACACTGCTGCGCATATTCAGTGGGCCAAATAACCCGGAAGTTAACAGGAAGAAAGGAACTTTACAGACCAGGCAAAATTTCTTATTGGACTAAATAGGAGCCATTTCTGGGTCCAGTTTCTAGGTCTGAAAAATACACCTGATGCCTTGTCTCTTCTTGGATTCCGTGAGGACTCCCTCCAACAGCCGAGTCATATCTAACTGTGTAAACATTTGCTATAAATGGCCAATTCCTCGACCAGTGTCTGAATTGGTATTATTCGAACTTCACATGATGGTAACAATATGTTCAATGACTTACTCATGCATGACAGGACGCACAACGGTCTCCCCCGTGGTGTGGGCTTTGTAGAAGAGTGTGTAGAGGTAAGGCAGGAGTGTGTAACGAATCATCAGGTAATGTTTAGATGTCCGCAGCAGCATTGAGTCAGGGCCGTACACAGCAGGATCCTGGGGCTGCAGACAGAAAGATGGATTAAATGGATGTGGCTGATGAACGAGAAAGAAGAAGGACTGAGAGAAAGTAAAGATTTGTATCAATACAGAAGGAAAAAAAAGAGATGGGATAGAAAACGAAAGAACTTGTGAGGGAGGGAAAATGAGGTAAGTGGAGAGGGAGTTGAAGTGAGACGAGAAGGATGAGACGCTGGGGGAAATGGGGAGGAAGAAAAACAAGGGACTACTTATTTTCTTATTTTTAAGAATAAGTGGACATTAACCTTATTTTTAATTATTTAAATGGAAATTAGCTTTACATAGGACTAATCTAACAGAAGAGTTTGCCAAGAAAATGAGCAAAAGAACTTCTAAGACAGAAAAAAAACAGGAGGAAAGGGTGTGAGAAAGAAACAGAAGTATGATTTAATTTCTATGATAGTAGAGAGCGAGAGGGTGATTAGCTGCTAACAGGCCGTGCTCCTCTCATCTGGCTAATCATTTATGCCCTCGGCACCTCTGAGAGTGTGATGAGAACTGTGTGTGTGTGTCTGTGTGTTTGGACTGGCCTGCATAGCTGTGTGATGAGAGCCATGATTAGGGCAAAGCAAAGGTCACACATTAGCTGTCTCGTTTAGAGGAAATTGTACTTCAAATTCATCATCATCATGTCCCTGTCCTCAAGCAAGTGCACCCCACCCCCATTCCTTCCAACAGACACCATTTCTTACTCAACCCCCCCGTTCTCTACCTCGACACTGAGCTATTTTTGAAACAGTGATGAGTGTTGAAATGTCACATGGAGAATGTAGCGAAAGCATCAATTTCGACGCTATTCATCGCTGGAGTCTGACTTTTTCTCCCGAGTTATTTGTGTTCATCTACAATAATAGCACAGTATGTAACGTCAATATAAACACTGTTGTAGGCTCAGTGGGTGCTTGCCATGTGTCTCTCTGTAACATTTGCACTCATGTGACTGTGACATTTACCGTTATAATGTGCTTTTCAAAGAAACTTAAATATGGCCATATTTTCATTAGACCTGCTGAGAGCTGCTGTCACCATGAATCCCTTCCTTTTCTGCCTATGGGTTTTACAATAACACACTAGTGACCATTTTCAAGTGGGGTGCATTGGGCTGTACAACTTGAAACAAGTAGAGTTTGATGTGTTTCGTTGTACCTTCTCCAAACCCAAGAAATACAAGAGCAAACTGTAAAGGATGGATAAAACAGTGTGACTTTGCTTTAGGTGGCGTAAGGGAATGTTAAATGCTAACGTTAGCATGTCCGGCTAACACACTCACTACCTACAGAAACTTTGGAACTTTGACTGGGACATTTCACACTTCATTACATTGTGGGGTTTAAGTGTTTGTTTAAAAAAAAAAAATAGGTCTGCTCTGAGGGCTAACATATCCACTGAGATGTATTTTCCATGGAAGCTAATCCTGGATGTTGCTCTTGCAGCTCAAGCTAGAGTCAATATTAAAAGTAGCATTATTTTCTCCAAAGATGTTGGTAAATCTTTATTGTGTTATGTTATCTCTTAAGAATGTCATGAAGAGCATTTTGAAGATCCCTTTACAGTGTTCCTATATTCGCATTACCTTAAATACCAAAAAGTCAGTTGGGGATAGCGTTTCTACCAACCTATGAGCTAGCTCTATTAGCTAGTTAGATACAGCTAATTTGGTCTAATGTGGTGTATCACAGTTCTATTTTTACCTAGCACAATTAATGGTTGCCACTAGAAATGCAAGGCCTGCTTTTGTCTGCTTTTGTCTGAAATGAAGGCTACATTGTCCTGAAAATAAAATTGAATAAGGGACTGATTTAGCAACTGTAACTTATTGGGCAGGACTAGTGAATGGTTATTAACTGGAGGACTTTTTAAAACAAAACAAACTCTTCATTACATTATTTGTCACCCAAAATCTCAGGCAAGTCAAGACGCTAGTAAAGATATCACATGCTGCTATCCAACCAGAGCCACAGCTGGAGTGGCACTGTTGGTGCTGTGAATGAGTGAGAGAGATAACATTACCTATTTAAAGGTTTGTTAAGGTTCAATGCCTATGGGGGCTGTCTAAGATGAAATTGACTTGATATTTTACAATACGTCGGCTGCCTGGCCACCATATGGCACATCATATTAAAGCAATTTAGCTTAATTTCCATTAACGTTATCTTTTACTAAAAGTATAAAATCTCAACCTCTTTGATGAGTATCAGTCTGGCACTGGGCTTCTGGGCTACATTTTACTTCAGGCTCAGATGTTCCAATATCCACAGTAGTTATAATGATTTTAACAGCTAAGAGGCCAGTTTAAACCTTAATTCAGAGGATCCACTGCTACTATTCTGCCTGTATGATGGCAATGTCCATGGAAACTCAAAAACACATCTATTTTTAACCACTTGGAGTCCATATCACCTATGCAATGTTGTGAAATGGAGGGTATACCCCGCAGCGCTTTACACCAAGCAATGGCGGTGTGATACATAAATCTAGTCGTGACAGGCTGATATAGGAAATGTAGAACAGAGTGCCTTTACTGTACCTTGTAGCCCTGAGCATTGTGGTTCCGGCTGAAGGGATAGAAAGCTCCCACCTGCATCCAGCGGCGACATAACTCTTCACTGGAGTCGTCAAAGAATCCACAGATGTCAGCTCCGATCTGAAATGCACGAGGGTACGACAGCTTGACATTTAGGTTGAAACTACAGTATATTTCTATTACGGTCTTAAATGTTAAACTCAATGTATTGGAATCCATCAGATGGCGTGCCATGTGACTCACACAAGTAAAGAGGTAGGCTGTGGGTGGGAAGTTTAGGACTGTATGTTGAAACAACAATATAATAAAGTAGCTCTGTGTATGGTAGAAATGTCAATCCAGGCATCCTCAGAAGGAAAACAGAACTGAAAAAAAGTAGTAAAAAAAAAAAAAGCGGCAGTGATGTGATAGCAGACCACGTACTGGTCTTAAAATGTCTTTCTTGACGTCAATTCCATCAAGCTTTATTGGCAGACAGTGTACGCGGGCAGTGATCTTTATTTACATTAATTGCACACTGGAGTCCAAGAAAGAGGCTTGAGTCAAAGGCCAGTCCACAGAGACTGCTTGCTTCTATTGTCTACTACTGGTCACATTTTACAACAGACTCAAAGGGGGGGGAATTGATCCAAATCCCATTTCTCCTGCTGTCTCTCTTTCTGTCTCTCTCCATTTGTGTGTGTGTGTGTGTGTGTAGAACCTAAAGTCTGCTTGACACAGTCCCACCAGGATGTAGTTGGCATCCGTAAGACCACCTGACGTGCACAGCTGGACAAATTTGTGTGTGTGTGTTTGCGTGTCCTTCGACTCCCTGTTGTTTTCTTACCGCTGCATGAACTCTATAGACTGCAGATGCACACACATACAAGTATAGAGTACACTTGGGCACTGACTAGCAGTGTTGATTTGGAGTCTAAGTTTTTGTACTTGGTGTTCCTGCAAAAAGAAACCAGTGTGCTTCCAGACAATTTAATGGAACTCATTCCAAACACACTTTTTCTTGCCTGCCCCTCTGTCTTCATGCTTAAGCTCGAACATAGATCTCAATTAGCAGCTGAATCCTCTTTAAAAAGTCAATAGAGAGCCTCTTCTGAGTGCCAGGACGACATGTTAACTCAACTAAAACACAGAAGACTGGCTCTTCCTTACTGTCTAAGATTTGTTTGTCTGAAGCTATGGCATAAATGAAAGTGTTACTCACATAGGGAATCCCAAAGAGCCCAAACTCAAGCATGCCAGGAATGGCCCATTTTATGTCGTTCCAGTTGGCAGCATTGTCCCCCAGCCAGTGACCCGAATACTTTCCCACACCTGGGAAAGAGGAGCGGGTCAACATCAGGGTACGGTTTCCTCCGAAGACACGCTGCAGAGCTCTGTGGGAGGGAGAGGGAGCAGCGAGGGAAGAAGCAGAACAAGAAGGGGGAGGGAAAGAGGTCAATAAGATAAAAAGGACATGGGGACACAGAGAGAGCGAGGGTGACTCAAACTCCACAAGGGATTAAGAGATATCAAACACATACACAAGCAAGCACACACCGTGCATCTTCATGCAGAAGAGCGAGATAGAGAGCTGTTGGATGGGGACAAAGCCAGAAGAAGTGGTACTTTTCTTTCCCCATTGTTCATTATTATTTTGTTTGATGGGGTAAATCGATGCAGCATCGATTTCCATGACAATACAAAGCCCTGATGATGTTTACAATATGTGTCTCCTGCCAATAATACATTTTAATTAGTGGACAGAGGGAGGGAAAGAAGGAGGGAGTGAAGAATAGAAAGATGAACTAGCTTTAAAGTGCGGAATCAGCAAATCCACTTCAGGCTTGTATTTAAGGGTCAGCGGGATGTGTAAATCTCTGTGTGATTGTGTGTGTGACCCCGTGTATGTATCATGTTGTCTTTTGTGCAAACATACTGTGGCTCTTTGTGTCATCTGTGAATACTACATTCTATCTATCAGAATATGATGCCAATGGTAGCACAGTGAAAGAATTTCATATGGCTCTGCAGACACTGTACAAAGAAATGTGTCCTCATTCAGGGAAAATGAGAGGTTACAGTGGCTTTTCATTCAGATGCAATGATTTGACTGGCATCTGAGGTACATCCGACAGCTTATGGCACAGATGAATCATCATAAAATAGTTGCAAATAAGTGGAAAAAAAAGTGATGGAATCTTGTAATACTGGCTTCAAATATATAACCTAAAGTTACATTTTACCAACATTTTTATAATTCAGTTCTCTTGCGCTGGTATAGTCTTGATCACTGCATCAAGGGATGTATGTGCATTTGTTTAGTTTCAGTGGAGGTTATTTTCCATCGGCTGAAAACCCATTAGTGCAGGTGTGTGCTTCCTTCTAATTGATGCAATTTCCCATACCATCACCATTAGAGCAAATTACAATTCCAGCAACTGATGCCAACTTTTAGCCTTGTGTGAAATGACTAGCTAAGGGCTTCCAGACTAGAGACATTACTGCACTAAACTCGATGTAACTGCAGCCTTTATACCTCTATGATGTTAAAGTAAAAGTTACTCATCTAACTATGCTGACTTCTGCTTCTGACTTTTCAAATTTCTTGTTAAAGTTTTGTGATGGAAATAGAAATTAGCGACGACGAGTTTTAGACTCAGGTCACACAGCCCAATATCATGACTGGAATAAATTGTGTGGTATCCAAGCATAGTTGCAGATACAAGGCAACATGTTTTTGTTTGTTACATGTAACTTCAGAGGCTTTACATCAAATTGCTAATTGGACTATACACTAAACTAAAAGTAGTTTGCTACCTGCATCAACAATCAGAGGAGTACTGAAATATTCTACTCAAGTGGAAGTGCTGTTACTTGTGTTAAAAAATGACTCAAAAAGTAGCTCACTTAAAAAGTACTTAAAGGAGCAATTCGCCCCTGGAAAAAACCACTGCTGCTGGGGATAAATAAAGTATTTCTGATTCTCTGATTCACTCAAAGCTGGTGTTCTCTGTAGTCGACAGAAGCAATAATACCCAACATTGGCACCATTGCTGTGGAGAAATTTGTACAAACAGCTCATGGTTTTGCCCATTCTACATTCCTACAACACCCAGCGCGCAGTGCGCCCCTTCCTCTGAAAGGAATGGCCAAGCAAGACACACTGGAGTGAAATAATACTGTTTTCCAGTCAAAGACATTGACCGCTGCAGGCAATGGTTTAGAGCGGTACAGAATCTGAAATGCAACGAGAATATACCGGTGGATCGTCTAAAAAATCTTTGGGTCTGCAGTCTACATTTCAACGACGATTTTGAACGAGACATGACATCGGAGTCAGGCGTCCTAGATTGAGGAAGCGTAGTTTAGCAAGCTCCCTGGCCCCCGCCAGATGACGCGTTTTACGTCCTCTGGCGGAGGTTTTCCAGGGGCCCACTGGAGAAGCGGATAGTGTCCCCATAATAGCATGATAGGACTGAGGATGAAAATCAGCGAACCCGCCCTTTAAAGTAAGTCACTTAGTTACTTTCCCGCCCTAAACAATTACAGTAACATGAGGACTTGTAATTCATTACTTACACCTCTGTAAACAATGCATATAGAATTATGCACAGACTGAGGGGGGTTAAAGGTATAACAGGTCAAAAGTCTGTGTTTAAGCTAGCATGTGCGCACTCAACTAGTGGAAGTATTCTGCCTTGATATAGATAAATTAAGCATAAAGCAATTCATATAAACTTTAATTTGGTTAATTCTTCATCAATTTCAATCTCATTGATTATATGCTATATTTATATTGATGCCTCCCTGTTGGTTTGTTTAACTAATGGGCCTTTAAACCGTTTCAATATTAGACCCAGATGAGGAATTCATTCACTAACCTTCTGAGCTGGGCTCATTAAAACACATTCAGCACTAAGCACATGGGATGCAACTTGCAAATGGTCTGCAAGAGTCACGTGCAATGATTTACCAGAGGGCAGAAGTCACTGCTGCTCTTAACAGACAGATTTCTCAGTTGCACATTTGCATGTTAACTCCAAAAGGGCCTTTTCCAAATGACCTCTTGTCCTGCAACACTCGATTTTAAAGATTCTGTGTGTTACACTGTTCTGACACTACTCCAATCTGCCAGTGGCTCGTTGCTCTGAAGGGGTGAGAGCAAGTTGGCCTCCATAGCACAGGGCAGCCAAACGGTCATAACTGATTGTAAATGCACTCACTTTTCAGTAGCCAGCACCATAGAGTAGCCATACAGACTGTGGACATCATAGTGGGTCCCCCAGGCCTGCTTGGCATCCATACACAGAGTCTTACTGTACATCACCTCATCCAGGATCTCTGGGGTAGAGGAGAGATGAAGGAGGTAAAGAGATGGGGTAAGTTCAGTGGAGGTATGGGATGAATACAAAATATAGGACACAGTGAGGGAGGAAGGAGAGACATTGATATATACCACAGCAGGAAGTAGGGAGAATGAGGTACAGAAAGAGCAATGGGGGAAGAGGATGACTAAGGAGAAGTGCAATAAAAAGGAGGCATCAGGGGACATGCTTTCTCCAGTTATGATCAGCCTGTCTGGGATACAGTTCTAGTAAAAGACATGGCAAACGAGTCATTTCCAAAATTCCCCACCAGGGACCCACTACTTTAGATGAGTTTTCCTCTGGACCTGAACTTTCTTTATGAGATTTTGTGTTAAATTTATCAACTTGTGCACAGGATTTGGTGCACAAGCTGCAGGCCTGTGACATCCTCTGGTTTTTTGCAGTACCGTTACCTTAGTGCACTATGCTCTGTTATTTAAGCAAGGGCAAACATTATGATAAAGTGTCTAATCTTAATCACAATTATGATGGATATTAAAGCTGTTCATGAAGTGTCTTACTTGGAGTGTAGGGAGGGTAGTTGAGGTTGTTATCAGCACAGCCTTTAATGGACCCTTTCTTGAAATTAGCCACCTCATTCATGTCCTGAAAGTGCACCAGAGAGCATTGATTAATAAAGAAGCCCATATGTTAAAAGTAATCATTTAAGGCAATAACGAGGGTCATGGGGCGCTGGTTTAGCTCAGTCGGTAGAGCGGGTGCCCCATATACAGAGGCCGCAGTCCTCGATGCCGTGATCGCAGGTTCGACTACCCACTTGTCTGCCTATCATCATCATCCCCCACTCTCTACTCCACACATTTCCTGTCTCTCTTCGGCTGCCCTATCTAATAAAGTCAAAAAGCCAGAAAAATAATCTTAAAAAAATATATATACAATAATGATAATTCATGACAAACCAAAAATAAATGTCTGTTAAGTCACTATCTATCGCCGAATGAGGTAACACAATGGGGATTGAGCCTATGGCCCACTAATAAAAGCCGTTAGTGATGCCTTTTCTATCACCCAGCAGTGGTTGGTCTGCTAGAGATCGGTGGGCGGAGCTAAAGCAACATGAAGCTGCTTATTTTCCGGTCTCTGCAAGTGTTGCGAGTCAACAGTTATCTTCTATTGCAGAACAAAGAAAAGATCGATGACGACAGATACAACTTCAAAAATAAGTGACAATCCAAAGAAAAAGAAACAAATTCGACGCACAGATGAAGGCAAACAGTCTAAAAAGGAAAGCGACTGTCACCGAGGAAAATAAAGAGTTACAACCGGAGCCAACCGTGGACGTCACACATGCAACACTGTCTGGATATCTGGGAAGTGTGCTGAAATTATCGTTTCTTGCCATTGGTGCCGCCAAAGACAACGAAACAGATCTTTGAGATTACCACTTTAAGTGGTAACATGCTAAAAGTTTCACCCCTCATTGACAACAATAAAGTGACTTGGGTTGAGCATAGGGGTTTAATGTAAAATGTGGAATTGTGTGTACTGCAGCAAACAGCTCAGGTAATGAGTGAGGTGAAGCCAACTTTTCAGCCAAGGAATCATTTAGAGTATTATACGAATTTCAGCCTGTTGTGTCAGCTTTTGTTTGGTGCTCTTTACAGGCCCGGGTGTTCTGTCCAAAGGCGTGTAATTGCCTCTGAAAATGTAAGCTGCCCCGATGTGCACGTAAGTGGCTGTGGATTATTGTCAGGTTCAGAATCCTTGGTCAGAGAAAAAACTGTAAGTAAATCTTCATTTTATGTATTTTAACTGACTTACAATCCAGAGGGCATCGTGCTTGATCTCCCTGGAGAAGCGCTCGTACTCATCAACCCACCAGTCGATGCAACTTTGGCTGGTGTAGTCTGGAAATACAGTCTCTCCTGGCCACACCTGAGAGGGAGAGAGAGTGTGTGAGGTGAATGTGTGTTTTTGACAAGACTTCTGCAACACGTTTTTAACTCTACAATACTGCACATGCGAACAACATCATGGTGCACGATCAGCTAAGAGGGCGTAGCCGCAGTGAGCTTCACAGATGCAAAAAGTGGGCCTATGGAAATGTCACGGTAACAGCTGAGGAGATATGGAAATGACAAAGAAAAAAAGAACAGAAGAGGAGAAATGAAGTAAGGGAGGGGGCGGGATTGATGAGAGAGAGCGATGTCTGAGGAGAAAGAGGAGGGAGAGAGAGACAGACACGCTGAGGAAGAGAAAAGAGGAGAGGAGAAATCGATAATGCAATAGAAATCTCTAGACGTGACTGTGTGTTAGAAGTCGTCCTTAATGACATGTATTGAGAAAAAATGATTAATCCACAGAGAAAGGCAGAGATTTTGTGTGTGTGTGTGTGTGTGTGTGTGTGTGTGCGCGTTTTGTGTGAACCCTCCCGTAGATAGAACAAAGTAGATATTAAATCTCAAGGTTGCTCTTGCTAGCTATCTTTTACCTTTTACTTCCACTGCCAATAACTTTACAACCCAGTTTGTAGCAAAGACATGAATCATGTTATGTACGCTCACGTGCCCACATTCACCCACGTACCCCCACACACACAGGTAGATTTACAGGCAGATGTTTTTGGCAGGTGGTCAGAACTGCAAGGTCAGAGCTTATTGATAGTCCCCCGCAGTCTCCATCTTTCTTTTTACAGTCGTTTCTTCCCATTTTATCTCTAGATTTTGTCTCTCTGACGTCTCCAGCTGCTTACTAACACTGACACTCCAGTAAACACTCTCAACAAATCTGCTGGCATTTGTAGCAGCGTATCTCACTCTATCTTTATGCCTGTGTGTCTGTTTTTATGCTCTCCTGTCTGTCAGTCTGCCTGTCTATGTCATTACCCGTCTGTCTCTGCTTTATATCTGTGCTCGGAAACAGAGGCAGGTCTGTCTCTTGTTTTTTGTGTTTACTTGATAATCTGTCTCTTTGTCTCTTGTCCCTTGCTGTGTACATCCCTGTCACTCTACCGCTCAGAAAGACAGACAGTCTGTCTCCCTGTACATTACTCTCTAATCTATTATTTGTGACTGTCGGTCTACCTGCACCTGCCTTTTTTCTCTGCCCATGTTTCTGTCTGTCATTCCTACCTTTAAACCCACGTAGACTCCTATCTCTCTGCGACGCTGTCTTTACTCCCATCCCTTTTGTGAGCTTTGGATAGAAATGCATGAGGTCGTGCTACGCTTTTACTCGCACACCGAAACATATGGGGCCACCAGGAAATGCTTTCATCCTTATCTTTGCGAGCAATTAGCCGTCTTAAAAGCAGAATAAATAGCAGCCTGTCGCTGTATCTCCTTTATCACTGAAACAGCTACCGCAAAGGTCATCGTGCAAAGACCCCACTGTTTTGATAACCGGGACACATACATTCATATGGAAATAAACTAGAATCAATTATAATCACACACATGCGTGCGCAGACATAAAGCACAAACAACCAAGAATAGCCTCTCATTTATGGAAACGGATACACATAGGTGCACACACAGACTGACTTTTATTCCCCCCGTCTCCGTCTCACCGGCACATGCACACTTAATCCGTGATGCGGTGACGCGTAACATTTTAAGATTAAACACTAATGTGGAATCAATGCATATGTTTGACCTGTTATAAACAGCATGAGAAAGCGATTAGCTGAGGGACTGGGCCTAATCGTGTGCGTAATCAAAAGCAACACTATAAAAGCTCGGGAGCGACAGACTTTTACCCCCCACCTCCAGCCCTCTCTGCAGGGTAGAGCCTTTTAAACAGCAGCTCAGTGGGAAAAAGGATCAGAAATAACATAACGGCGGCTTGAACTTCCATTAGGGAATATTATGGCTTGACGGAGACTCGGAAACAGTCACACACACACTTGAGTACACACAGGGAATGCATATATACATGCTTATGTTGCATGATATGTTGTATAATGTCTTGACCTTCAGCGCTGAACGATTTTGATGAGTCATGCAACACGCAAAGTCAACAGGTGCTTAGATCTCTTATTTATGCTTAGAATCTCTCAACGTACCTCAACGCATTAATGTTTTATTGGGCTCAAACCTTCTGCAATCATCATGAGTATATATTTCACAAAGGCCAGACTTTGACCTTGTATCTCACCCGGAAAAGTGCAATACAAGAGTCAATGGTTACATAGGGCCGAACATGTGCTTGTATACAATAATTCACACACAAGGCCACTGATAATCACATTTATCTCTTACCTTAACCAACATAAACTCCATCATAATTTGAACTTAATATATTGTTGTTGCAGTCACTGTAGCTCTGTATAGATTATAAAGCCCCCTTAGGCAGCTTGTGATAATGAGCTGCCACACAAATATACATTGAGTTGACCTCTCAAACATATGTATCACTTGTTTCTTTGGTCTACAGTATACAGCCGCGTGACGCATTATGCTCATCCTACGCTAGGATTTGACATTCGCTATCCAGCGTTAAGGTTGGCCTGTATGAGAAATCTTGATGACATGAACAACTGTGTGACGAGGCATTTAGAAAAGATGGAGTCATAGGACGTACGTTGGATGGAGGCTGGAGGAGGGAAATGTTTGCTTAAATTGAGAATTGATAAAAGGACAGCTCACCTCTCCGAGCAGAGGAGTTTTCCCATCTGATTCAGTGACCCAGGCGTTCTTCACATTCCCACGATCATATGCTTCATATGGAGTGTTCCCAACCCTCTTACTGGTAGCTACTGCAGGATCCTGGAACACAGAAATACACATATAATAACATTAAACATTCATTGCTGCATTCAAAAGATTCACATGTTGGTTAGTTAAGCTGATCCAAGAATAACAGTGCTATCAAACTAGGAGTTAGATTCCAAGAAATGCAAGGTACATTGATCTGTTGCAGCACAGGCTTGTTTAAAGGGAACATTTTAATGATACAAATACACAAACTTCTTCATTCACAGTAAAGAACTACTTACCAGGATGAGGATGTATCTCTGCCCCTTCTCGTGGAGGTAGTCGGAGAACTCAGGCAGTTCGCTGAACTTGACTCGGTCATAAGTGAAATCCTTCTTGTCCTCCATGTAGTCAATGTCAGTGTACTGAATGTCCTGCATGCAGAAAGCAGAGATGCCTTTTGATATTCAAAGCTTCATTGGAAATGCTAAAATGCTGGCATGGTTTTCATGCATTAAAATCACATTTGCATCATGCATGAATCCACTCAATAAAAAACCTGCTCTGAATATCTCTTAAATGTACCCAGAAATTCTGTGCAGAACTTGGATGCGTCCACTCAAAATTCAATGAATGTGTCATCCTAACACAGTGTATCGTCTCAGCAAGGCTAGAAAAAACACTGTTTAGCGTTTGCACTGTGAGCTAATGTGTTTAACAGCTAGCTTGTCTGCTGACCTGGCTTTGTTGGACTTTTGGAGGCCTGTTGTGAGTGCAAACATCCAGGTTAATGTGCTGCTAAACCTTGGGAGGACAATGGGAATGTTAACACATTCTTCTATTTTTTTGGTGCGGGTGTGATTTTATGCTTGTTCTCAGTCTGTCTGTTGTCTGCCAAAGTCTACTTCATATCGATAGAGCAGATGGTTTGGACGGCTCTGCCAGATCCTTCCTCTAATGGTAATCAGCTCCAGACATATTAGGCTGAATGTGATAATGCCCTCTGTGGTCTATCTAATGGTTATCAAATATGTCCCTGAGTACGGCAGGAGAGGAAGCAGCTGCATCCTAATGTCTTTTGCTATGAAAGAGAGATTGGAGATTATCAGAATAAAACATTGAGATGGGTTTGAAATCTGTTTGTATTTGATCTTTAAATAAGGCAGAGTTCAAACCGCGCCCTTGATTCGTGCAGTCGTTGCTGAGTTGTGATAGAGTTGAAGTGTTTTATGGAGCCATATAAAGATAAGAGCGAGGAGTTTGCCTAAGTAATTAAGGGTTGCAACTATACCAAACATCAGTGCCCTGCGTGGAATGGACTTTTGATAGTTACTAGTTGCAGGCTTAGAGAAAGATAAGCAGTGAGAATCATTCCCAGGAAAATGTCAACCAGAACTGGTATTTATCAAGTGTCTCAGAAGGGAAGAGGTGTTGAAGTAGTTTTAACATTCAGATCAGGATGAATGAGATAATGAAAGGAACTCAGTCGATTGATCTTTGATCAGCGCTAACATTCAGCGATGCTTGAAAAATAGTTGTCCCGGGATTGAACCTGTAGAGCCCGGCAGACTCTCCATTATTTGACAGAAAGCTGGATTACCCCGTCTAAGCTAAAGGCCATCCCTATCACTCTGACTGTCTATCCAACTGCTGCTTCAACCTTCATATCACGTCTCGGCAGATAGTGTAGTGGTTAAGGCGCTCGCCTCTGGAGCTACACAGTAGTGCATGAGTGGTTCAAATTTAACAAGGTGTGCACTAGGTGAAGTATCGATTCCCTTCGCTTTCCCACCCAAAAGCTATACAGCTGCTGAAGAAATAGCCCATGTATGTGCATACTGTGCATTGTCACTGCATGATTTTTTTGATTCTTTGAAATGCTTATTTTGTCTTAAAGCTCCTTTGAGGAGTTTTTAGCTGGTTATGAAACAGACTCTAATTAATACTGATACCTCTATATGAGCTACAAAAGCACACAAGACCGTCAGCGACAACATCGATTATATCTTTATATTTATTGTGAATGCTTGTAACTGCTGCCCGGGGTGTAGGGGTCAGACGGGGACGGTTAACATTTTGCATTATTTTACATGGCAAAGACTCACAGCGAGTGATGTGTTTGAATGTAAAAAGGAAGCTCAAAAGAACAGCAAAGAGAGAAGAGGTTCCACTTTGTCCACAGGGGGCGCCAAAATACAAATTTTAAAGGTTTGACCCTATTTTGTGCCCCATTTTTATTGCTTGCCTTTAAAGCGTATCAATGCCTGAAGTGCAAAAGTCAGAGCAATTGCATGCTTTAATTTACTGGACTGTATTCTCATGTTCCTGATCCTTTGGGTGGAGCAGTTTCCTGTTCTTCATGAAATCAGAGCAGCGTGAATCATCTGCAGAACTCGCAGCACCACCATAGACCAACTCTGATATGACTTTATTGTGCTTATAAACACAGCATGAACAAAATGTGACGAGTTATACACCTACAACATAGGGCTGAGATATTAAGTGTCAAATTGTCAGACACGTGAGGAGTTTTTTCGTGCACCAGAAATATGTGATATCTCATCCGATAAAACTTTTTATCTCATGTAGTAAAGTAAATTCAGATTTATGATACGCTTGAAGACAAAAATATGTCAGACATACTGCAGGTAGGCCGCCTGAAAAGAAAAAAAAAGCAGGCAGACAGACTTACATATGGGATGCCTGCAGCACGGTTCCTCTCCACCGTTTTTTTGACCTCCGCCAGGCTGCCGTAGTCCCACCGTGAAAGCTGGAAACCCAGTGACCAGTAGGGAGGAATGACGGGCCTGCCAATGAGCTGAACAACACAAGAGGACATGTTTTTAATTCACTCACTGTGCCAAGGCAACTCCCTAGCTACTTTTGCACAACAAGAGTACTAGAAACATTGTTGTACACAGAATGAGTTAAAAATAAATCACTAGTCATTATTTTGTGCCTCACTTCCAGGAATTCCTGCACCACTTGTTCTGGTGTGTCTCCAAAGAGAATGTAGAAGTCAAGGACTCCTCCGATCGTTCTGTAGGTCACAGCGGGAGCCGGCTGCAGAGTCACCTCTGAAAAATGACACCAGAGACGGAAACACTGCCAAATAAGTCCCAATAACATCCTCAACTATAAATTATAACCCTTAAATGCCCTTTAAACAAGAGTGCCCCTGCAACACCTCTATTTCGAGCTTATTTGGATGCCTAATTTATGCATATGTGATCTCATAGGTTCTGTTAATGTGTCCTAATTTGTGCAGCCACATGTAATTGTTTGGTTGTGTATCTGTACTCTTCCTTTATGCATGCATTTTTGTGTTTCTCCGAGCCAGCACGTGTGCTTGCACGTGTGTTCATAGTTACCCATAGCATTGCTGTTCATGAGGAAGACCCCGAATGACTTCCCACTCTCATCTTCCAGACAGAGGAAGAACGGGTAGTGTCCATAGAGGTTATGGGACCCCTGCAGGGAAGACGCAGAGAGACAGACAGGATAAAGAGACAAATGGAAGACGTGTGAGGCACAGGGCGGATGTGGTAGACTCACTAAGGCTGTGGGGTTGACTTCACCACCTAATCAGCTTAGAAGGCATTCAATTATAAGCCCTTTGGGAGGGGGAATACACATGTTGCGAGCACATGTAAACATGCATCTTACACATGTGCACATACACACACCACAGGTACAGCTGTCAAGTGTAAGCCTTTGAGGACACAATATGTCTGGCACAGCAGAGATTTACAGGGATTGACATATGCATAGATGCAGATACACTGAATGCACAGGTGTCTTAATGTGTGTGTGCTTGTGTGTGTGTGCTCCTCACCCCATTGGGGAAAGCGTCTCTGGTGAAGATGGGCCAGGTTTTCCAGTTGGTGTCATGTTGATACTGTCTATGCACATGCTCTCCCAGGCCATAGATATTATTGGATGGAAGCTTAGCAGACAGCTGTAGGTACTGATCTGCAAACACCAGCGGGCCCATTGTCGTGTCGAACCTACATGTATTAAAAAAAAAAAAAAGGTGAGAAGGTGAGAAGACAGAGTGATGTGTGAAAGAGCAGGGGGATGTGGGAAAGAGGAAAAAAAAGATGGAGAGAGAGAGAGAAAATGTGAGAGACAAAGGAGAAAGAAAGTGAGGGTGAGATGAAGCGAGAAGAGAGAGTGGGAGTGGGAATGAGACAAGGACGTGTGGAGGAGTTGAGTTGTAGAAAGAAAAACCAGAGAGAAGACAGACCATCCCATCAAACTCTAATAAGCCCTCTGGGTAGCTTTTCTCCAGCCTTCAAAACAAGACATACACCGGTGGTTGAAATACTAAGACTATACTCCAGCTGTCTACAGCGGCCAAAGCAAAGAGAGAAGAAATGTAGGAGTCAAGTTTGTACACGCGGTAAACCTAATGAACGGTAACACAAGCACACACATAAACTAGACAAAGAACATTTAATCTCATCTTATTATTATTTTAACCTTCAATAAAGATTGACTTCTTATATTTATGTTTGGTGACAATTCGTTTTATCAGTAGCTTTTTATATTACTGGAAGGAGCACCCACACGCCAGCCAGACAGGCCAAAGAGCAGGGCATTTGTGATAACACGTGCATTATCTCTATCTATCAAGGCAACTTTGGATATCTGAGGAAATGATACCTTAATAAATACTTGATGATGACCTGGTGCAGTTTAATGATGTCAGAACTAAATACGTGGCCCTAAACTTTGATATCAATTCAATTTTTATAGATTTATAACGGCAGGTAGTTGTTGCTAATGTGATCAAGAAATATCAAATAGTTGTAAAATCATAAAAAAGTTGGATCCAATCTTATTGATAAAAACTTCCAAGGCAGGAACAGGACATTAAGGCCGAGTCCACAAGTACAGTACAGCCTATTCCAAAAGTAATGTTCTATGTGTTTTGGCTACTACTACTTATCATTAAACCCCAAAAATCTGTCACTTGTAAGCTTAATAATGTAACCAAATGATTAATATCATGCAGTTTTAAATGTTGACGAATTACATGCATTCAGCTTTTGCCACGTTAGTAATTTTTCTGTAATAGGTTAAGCATGAGCAGCGGGTGTCTGCCCTCTAATACGGATCCAAACGAAAGCACCCTGAGTGGTTATGGGGATTCACATAACAAGTGGCCTAATAAAGGCAGGGTTATGGGAGCAAAGGAAAGTTAAAGCATTGTGATTGCTAAACAGCTTCTAATCTACAAAACAGTCTCTCTCTTTCTGGTTGAAGGTCATGTGCAGTGCACCGCTGCTTGGTACACCGGTATGTGATGTAAGTTAAAGAGATAAGCCCAAGGTTGTCTCGTGATGCGAGAACATTTCACAATGGAAATAAACTGTTTCAGTGTGGACGGTGATAAACAGTGAAATCATAATGTTAGGAGAGGATTTTTGTTGCTAAATGTTTGATCCTGGCTGCACAATCTGTGCTAAAATGTCAAAAGACAAGCTTTGGCTTTCACCTTTTCCATAAGAGAGACATCTGAGTCATCTATGAGATAAACGTTTGCCTTGCAAGAGCATTTGTCATGCACCATAATTTGCAGTCAGCTCTGATTCACAACAATGAACCACAGCGGTGTGCAAAACATCATTAGTGAAGAAGTCGTGATTTTGCGTGCATTACATCCTAGTAGTAATAAAACCATGGGTTTTTGTGCCCTAACAGCAGGTATTTATCACAGAGTGCTGTATTCTACATTGCATCAAGGATCCCAGCTGGAAATGTTTTGTTCTGAGAATGTTATGTGAGATGTTCTGGTAATATTGCAGAATATTGCAGTTAAAACGTTTTTTAACGTTACAAGAACTTTATTTGAAATGATAAACATCCTTAAAACGTTCTTCGAATATTAGATTCAAACGTAGATTCAAACGTAATTTGAACTTGTAGGTAATGTTAGACAATGTTATGGGAACGTACCCTGCTACCTGGGATAATAATGGTTTAATGCCTTTTGATGTCGTATATGAAGTGTGTGAGTTGTGCGCACACACACACATTGGGGTAATTGATCAATGCATTGTCACCCAGGGCTCACAAACTTGACGTGAGCATAATTACTTGTTGCCGTGGGAAACTAGCATGGGAAGGTGTTCCATGTCATTATGTGGTATAATGCATGCTAATGAGATTATGTGGCGCACAAACCACCATAGAGGGGCATAATTGCATGAGATACAAAGAATCGATACAGATCTATTGACTGCTGCCAATCGTCTATAGCGTGATTGTGAGAATACTGTGGATAACAAGTGTAGGAGAGGAGCATGAGGTCAAACACCAGATTAAATATTCAACAGCTCAGCTTGTCTCATAATATTTTTGGGGCACGATGGCACTTGCAGTCCTTTTGCCTCCAGAAATACATCCACACAATCTACTAGGAATATAGCTAGCAGTATTATCTTAATAATATTCACCATAACTATCTGCTGCTACTATGAATGTATCAGCTACAAAATGTCTTCAGCCCTCAGTACAGGTGCAGCTATAGAGTAATATATACCCTATGTATGCATATATTATTATGTGTTACAGTGTATAGTAATCATGGAGAACACGCCTGAATGCACATTATGTTATTTTGTTCAATATACACAGTATGCGTTGGAAATCTTTCACTGTCCACATGCCATGCAATGTGCTATTGTTGCTATAAATAACCTCCTCTGCATACACAACAAATACATGGACCAACATATAGTATGCACTCACAGGACTTTTTTGGTCTCCTTCCTGCGCACAGTCAGGCCAAAGGGCTTGTTTGTCAGCTCCAGTGTGTTGCCGATGGGGCTGGTTTGGTTACTGTTGAGGCTGCTGACGTGCTCATGGGGCACCTCGAACCTTTGCCTGTGGGCATCATAGATCTGTTGAGAGGAAAGAAGCACACAGGCGATATGAGCGTGGCCCCATATCTCGCGGTCATGTTCGTACTTGTATATTTGTATTTTTCTCTCTTTTGTTGTACACAGAATGTTAAACATGCTTTAGAAGAGACTGCTTCTGAAATTAATCTGACTGGAATAGATTTATCTTCTTTTGTTGCCCTTAAAAGAAATGTGCTGAAAAAAGACACACTGTGTCCGTCAGTGTGTACCTTAAATCGGAGTCTTTTGTCTGTCTGCATCTCAGCCTGAAATGCCAGTTCTTTTATGTCGGCCCCGAATAAAGACGGAGAGACCATTCTCTTCAGCTGGGCTTTCATTACTGCAGAATTAAACACAACAGCAGAAGGATTAGGGTTATGAACAAATATACTGTATATGTTTCTCATACACTTTTCATTTCCTTCAGTAAAACTGGATAAAGCGAGTTTATCCAAATTTTAAGCTTTGTTTTATTGACAAAACATCTGATGTTTTATTGGAGCAGAAGGACGATTTAGTAAATAAGCTTATTCACTTCCGTAGAGTCACATGGCAAGAATGATACTGTGCAGTAAATATAAAGCTAACACAAGAAGTGGGCTAGTTTAGCTAACCACAAAGAGTGGCGCACCCTGGCTCTGTCAAAAGGTAACTAAATGTGGTGCAATCACTATAAAGCTCACTTATTTACATGTTATATATTGTTGCTTTAATTCATACAAATGTTATGAGGAATATGTGAGGGACTATTTCTTTGTTGGGCGCAGTAATTTCAGGGAATCTCTGATAATAGCCTGGCAAATATATGTTGAGGTCTCGACTGCCAGATTTTAAACTTTTCCTTTATTTTTTTTATAATTATACAATTTTCTGACTCATTTCAGACCAATATTCTGTTTTAATATTACAGAGGCCATGCAACCGCATGAGTTGACTGGCAACATAACTGTAAAAAAATATATATAGAAAATGACAAATATTTATCACCTACAATGATCTGGGATCTACAGAAATAAAAGTGCAACAGTGCAAAAGTACTCGACTGAAAATGTGACAGGTGAACTTGGATGGGATTTCGCTCTAACACAGATGTATTCCCAAGTTATTCATTTACCAGTATGATCAAAGGGTGCAGCATGCTTACAGAGCTTACAGGCTCCTCGGTTGCCTCTGAGGTAAACGTGGGTAATTTGCATAGCAGCTATGAGCCATTCCATGGCTGAAAGCTTGTAAAGAATATATTTGAACACTGTTTAACTTATATAAGAAGAGGTACATTCATTCCTATTTATCAGCTCAAGGCCTTGTTGAATTGTCTTCGATAATGTTCCGCTAAGCATTTGCCATTTTTCAATTTAACCACCTTTGTCACACACAACAAGCTCCCAGATTTTTCTTTTTTTTTAAGTATTGTTTTTATACTATTTAAAAAAAAATGTGATTGGAAAAAGTCCAATGGTTCTCCTTGCTTATACACAATAACTGAGTCCACATACGGCAGTGAAATCAAGCAGAAAATGGAAAAACCTGCATGCTGCAAAGTCAATCATGTTTTCTGATATGCCATCCATGTCATATTTCACAGCAAACCAAGCCTTAGGCAAACTAAGGGGGAAACTGATGGGAGGAAGACAGACAGACAGATTGAAGGAAAGTGGAGCAGAATGAGGAAATAAACTAAACAGAAATCCAAATACTTTCATCAGCTGGTTGGTGCATGAGCAGGGTACACCGAGAGGGGAATGAGGATTTACCATAAGGACTGGGCTGCTCCACTGATTCCACTGTGTATCCATGGTTGGTTGAGAAGAAGCACCAGGGGACATGTCTCTCATCCAGTGGGCTCCAGCAGCATCCACGCTTCTCACATTGTAACTGTTCAAGGAGGAAGGTTGTTTTAATGACCATCTTTGCAAGGTATTTGGAAATCAAAAAATATGACTTTAAATCATAGGAAATGCAGTGACTCATACCTTTGAGGCTCCGGCATCAGGGAAACAGTCTACCCTTTCAGCCAGAGGAATGGTGGGACACTGAGGAACGAAGGCTTCAGTAGTGTCTGCCAAAAGATGAAATATTCACAGAAAACAAGAATTCAAGCCAAAACCCAGTGATCTTGCCATAATTAATCAGCATACAGTCTATAAAGTAGTTTTAGGTTTAAACCCATGAAAGCAATGAATTAATAGCCCTCGTGAACAGTATTATAGTGTCACCTTCCCTCTTTTTATGGGGTGAGATGGATTAAAACGTTGGATACAGATAATGGTTACCATGATGATGAAGGTTCATCAGACTTTAAAGCAACAGGCAGCTGTACATTTGGCCTATACAATCACACATGTAGTGTATTACTCAAAATCCATATGTAGAGGTTTTGGGAGGCCTGGCGACAGAAACCTCCCAACAAGACTGTTACAATGGGCTTATATGTGTCTTTTTAAAGGGTAGCGACAAACAAAATGGTTTGTTGGATATTTACCCAACATGTTGGACCAGTAATGATTCAACATGTTGACACATTTAAAAATCACAAGGTTAAGTGTCTTTTTTTCTTTTTACTATGGCTAAAAATATGCTCTTTGTAGGTTGATGATTAGCAATATGTGGTGTTTAATGTCTTTTAATAAACTTGTGGGTCAAGGAAAAGATACAGTTTTTAATAGTCCAGCGTACATGCTTGACGGCAAGCTCGGTCCATTACGTTACAGGGAAAATGTGATCGATTACTTGCACTTGAAAGGTTCCCAGCTCACCCATCCTCCCAGTCTTTCCTCTGAAGAGTAGTGTTCAAAGGAAAGACCATAAGGACAGGAACTATCTGTAGCTAGCTAGCTTGCACAAAACAAGTTCAAAGTTTTTGGGATGGCTCCTCTGTTTGCAGAAACTAGCAAGCATTAACAGTTTTAAAAGTACTTTAAGGACATGGTGAAGGTTCAGAGCTATTTTTTTAGTTGATTTTTACATATACATCTTTTATGTGTAAGAGTGTTCACCTACCATCTGTAAGGGTTCCGGGCTCTCCGGTGGCAAACAGAACTATGAGAGCGATGGCTGCCACAGAAATCAATCCGAACATGACCATGAGGCTCACCTCCAAACCGGAGAACCGCCTTTTCCCCATCTAACACACACAAACACACGTGCACGCACATATACACAGTGAGTGATTACCAAGGCCAAGATCATTAACACCCAATAATGACACCAAGTTTACTAAAGGCAAGGTCTCAAAGGTCTCAAAAACTTCCCTTGCTTAATGAGGCCCATTGGCAGGACACACACACACTCACACATGCACAAAACAACAAAAATATAGTAAACACAGATCTGACGCACACATATTTTCCTTGCATTAACCTTGGACTGTGCGAACGCTTTGTGAAGTCGAAAAAAGGCACTAACTTGGAAAATAAATCATACAGTGAAGGAAAGAAAACAAGAGAAAGAACAAAACAGGGAGTCGACAAATCTGCCAGACAGGCCGGGTGTAGTATTTGCAAAGGCACCCGTCATATCAGTCAAGCAATTAGGCGTCACTTCAGTGTACTCTTGGAGACAAAAACAAGGTGAATGTCTGTATGTGTGTGTGTGGGTATGTGTCTATTTGGTTGAATGAGAGGCTTATAGCCACCCGGTTTAATGTGCTGTGAAGAGCAGGCGAGGGCAAAGAGAGAGACAAACGTGCACACCTCCCTGCACATCATATAGAAGCACTGAAAAGTGCCTGTAATCTTGAAATGTAACACCAAGACACTCGTAGAGAAAAAAACACTTCCTGTAGATCATTTAGCTAATTGATTTAAAATAGCTTCCAACCATTGCTGCATATCATTTTCCTTCTCCCATTACGCAGACATTATGATACATGTTAATGCATCCACGATTAACAACAAACAAGGGCACTTTGTGGCTGAGCTTCCCATGAGTGCAGGAAGTATAGAATATTACCTGATGTTGCATTTGAACTTTAATTGGATCCCTTTAATTCACTGGTTACTTTGGAACTTATTCTTAAAAGTTAGTGTGAGCCCGAGAGGAGGTTTGTCAAATATAATTATGTCCAAGACTGGAATAAAAATATGCATCAGTGCCGAGTACATCTGAATGAAAAAAAAAAAATCTGACTGCTCATCAGTATTCAAAGCCCTCCACAGACATCTGTTCTTCAAGGCTGTGTAGCAAGTTACAGTGAATTATTTACTCCACTGGCAAAGAGCTTCACATAACCAACACTATCATTAACAAAGTTGGTGTGTCCACAAGAATGTGGATTGAAGTGCATAATACAAACATCTGCAAGCTTTGCAAAGTCTAAAAGACATGTAGGATTTTTCAAGGTAGTCATTTTATTCATTCAGTATAATCACACATTGATAATTGAGTTGAAATATCTGAGTAAAAATCATTCGGTTTCATCAGTGAATGACATACAAATGGATTAGTATGGAATAATACTTGTAATATAAAAAAGAGATCATTGGTCTTTGAACAGCTGGACAGCCTTCAGCTGCCGTCTTACCTCGTCTCTCTCCTATGTCCAGGGTGCAAATGCTCCAGTTCAACTGAGACAGCGTCTTATAATCCCCAGGATGTATTTGTGGTCATAGGGGCTCACCACTCCTTTACTGCTTAGTGTGGGTGTGCTTGAACATGATGTGTGTGTGTGTTTTACAGTCTCAGCGTGTAGACCCCAAAGCCATAAAATGTCAGATAAGCATCTACAGAGTGAGGAAACAACTGCAGCCTCAAATCCCCATATCAGGTTGTTACAATCAACCCCAGCTATCACGTTTGATTCCACACTGTGTGTGTGTGTGTGTGTGTGTGTGTGTGTGTGCACGTGTGCATGTGTGTCTCTGTGTGTGAGAGAGCTTGTATGTTTATAATTTACCCAGAGATAATTGTGTATTTATTGTTGGTTTATGTAAAATGTGACTCAGCACAAGCAATCTTTACTCCGTTGCGTCTCAGTCATTGACACACCCGTGCATACACACTCACACACTTAGCAGTATGTAGAAGGAGGAATACTTTACAGTATCTAATTAAAATATATTAAGAATATTTGTAAGCTTTTTGTATAAATGCCTCTCATACTGTATGTTGTTCCTAAATACTTCCATGGTCCAGTCTTCTCATTCAGCAGCTATGTGCTCTGAAATACACTGACGTTAGTTGTTTTCCCATCATTAAAACCACAGGGAAAATATGCTCCACTGACTTCCACACATACAATCAAATACAAAGCACACTGAGCCACTGAAATGTTTATCTGATCCCCTCTCAGTTCAAACACTGACTGTTCTGTGTGGGTGAGAGAGCATTGATCTGTTCGGGTGAGTGAGGGAGCAGTTATTCAGTGAAGATATGTCTGACTGGTAGCTGTGATTCATTCATGCATTTGGGCTGTTAGTTGTTAGATAATGTTGGCTGAACGGTTGTTGTTGTAACTAATATGCTTAAGTGCAGAGGTTGTTCCTCCTCTGGTGTATTTCAGCATTTACAAACCAGCTCTGGCTGGATCACTGTCTCTTTCATGGCTGGAGATGCGCTATGATGATGCACTATGCGAAGTAGGAAAGTCAGCGGATGCTTTGGGCAATGTTCTGCTGGGAAACCTCGGGTCCTGCCATTCATGTGGATGTTACTTTGACACGTGACACAACCAAGTACACACATTCTTGGAAACAGTATTCCCTTTCAGCAGGATAATGCGCCCTGCCACACTGCAACAATGGTTCAGGAATGGTTTGAGGAACACGTCAACAAGTTCAAGATGTTGACTTGGCCTCCAAATTCCCCAGATCTCAATCCAATCGAGCATCTGTGAGATGTGCTGGACAAACAAGTCCGATCCATGGAGGCCCCGGCTAGCAACTTACAGGAACAAAAGGATCTGCTGCTCACGTCTTGCTGCCAGATACCTCAGCACACCTTCAGAGGTCTAGTGGAGTCCATGCTTTGACGGGTCAGGGCTGTTTTGGAGGCTAAAGGGGGACCTACACAATATTTGGCAGGTGATCATAATGATCACCAAAATAGTTTGAGCTTGATGCAGTACTTATGAATGTGTATGTTGTACTTGCAGTGTACGCTGGATCAAGACCAACACTTAACTAATTAGTTGTATTGTCTTTGGTTGCTCTTACAGCTGTGGCTCAGTGGTAGAGTCGATCGTCGGTCGAAGGTTAGGGGTTCGATCCCTGACTGCTACAGTCACATGTTGAAGTGTCCTTGGGCAAGTCACCGAACACCGAAGTATGAATGGGCATAGAACTGATTGGGGGTTGGCACTTAGGCCTTTGCCATCAGTGTGTGAATGAGTGTGTGACATGTAGTGTAAAAGCAGCTTTGAGTGGTTGGAAGACTAGAAAAGCACTGTATAAGTACAGTCCATTTCATTTCTAATGTTGACAGATAAGTTGAACCTTTCATCCCACAATAGAACAACTTATTTTGCTTCACCAATGTCTTTAAAATCAAACCCTGTTCAAAAGCAAGTAAATATTATACATGTGCAGTGTTGACAGGCTCCTGTTGTGACAGCAGCAGCAATATTTGAATGTCACTGATGTCGCAGCAAGGACTGTCCCATTTTTGAATGTTTCCACTGATGGCAAAGGCCAAGAACTGGTTGCCAGTTTTGCAAAATGGTTGACAATGGCAACCTGGCAATTGTTACTGTTGAGTCCTGTATAAACACCTTGAACACATTGTATAAACTAGTTTGTTTCTAAAATAGAGTAAAGTAAATAAGGTATTTATTTAGAGAGGTACAGAGAGCCAGAGTTACTCTGTGTAACTGTTGCTCATTTTCCATCGTCTTTGTCTTGTAACAATGCTCACTCGGCTTTGTGGGGGTAAGACAGATGACTGCACCCTCTGCAGTGACACCTACACAATGACACAATCATAATCACGCAGAAGGTCGGCAGCAAAGAACCCCACCTCCTCCCTGGTCATCACACATGTGGGGCTCGCTGGGACTTGTAGAGAACCAAAGCAGAGTTGGCTTTCAGATTTCATGCAAATATTCGCCCAGTTTGCCTTCCCAAACAGAGATTTAACATGACAGGATGCAGTCACCATTTGTTTGACAAGGGCCTCTGAACAAGATGAAGTCATGAAGTTCCATGGGTCCCTTATTCAAAGTGCCTCTGTGTTCCAGCGCCACAGGCTCTGTTCAGCCTGAACTGCGTTCAGTTGATTTGGTTTGTCAGGCTAGAAAGGACTGCAAATCTATGGCTTAAATTGTGTATAGTTTCTCTGGCCAGACTTCCTTCCATGCCAATACATGCTGTAGCCTGGTGATGGCTTCAGTCCATGTCATCCCAATAAACAGAACACAGAAGATCAGCTGAATGAGCTATTCACTGTGAAGAGACACAATCATCTACTCTTCCAGCTCAGAGCTTGATGCGGTGGACGATACAATCGAAGAACCCGAGATTAGCCCTGGGTGAGGGTGTGTGAGTGGCTCCAGAAAGGTGAGAGACACAGTAAAGACAGGGTTTCATAGCCGTCTCCATTATTTGGCTTGGATGCCATGCGTGAATCAGTGACATAAGAACGTCTTATGTGTATATGTGCAGGTGTCCAAGTCCTTCTCTTTTCTCTTTTCTCTCCCTTACAAATCCAATTCCACTCTGCCAATGCCAATTTCAGGTGCGCTCCCTCCAGAATGCAGCGCCAGCCCATTTCAATAGAACAAACTGAAATTGGCAATTCACTCCCCTGTATCGATCCAGTCACTTTAAAACCTGGCACTCAACATTGAGAGCTGCCAACCAACCAATTTCATATATGTGTGTTCATGTGTGTGTGTTTTTGTTTGTGTGCGGGGAACCTACACCAGTTTCGCAAGTTGTTTACCTGATACCAGATCTGCATGAAACAAGATCTTACCAAGAGGAAATTGAAGCCACTTATCTTTACTTAGCCAGAAGCGCTTACTGGTAGCATTCAGAGCTGGAGCACGTGTGCTGCAATGTTTTTTTTTATGCTTTTTATGACTTCAGAGTGCTTAATCATTTTCATTTCAATAATGTGACTCTTGGCGCACAATAAAAAAAACATCAAGATCTCAATATACCGGCAATTAATGTGTTTATTAGGACTTTTATCTGTGACATCTATGTGTCTCCACACTATCTTTTCCTCTCCATTGATGAATGTCGGGCCTATTAATAATTGACCACATGACGGTTTAGTGAATACACTGAGGAAGACTGCTATTCCAATGTCACAGTCTCAGTCGAATGCTTGGAATTGGAGATGTTTTCATGCTGTGGCAATTTTTTTTCCTCTCTCACACAATCAGTCTTGTAATTTCCAGCTTCTACATTTACATTAATCCAAACAAAACTATCCACATATTATGACAAAATAATCATCATGCTGTTGCTGGAATTGAAAACTCCCCCACTGTTTTGTTCTGTATAAACGTACACTTTGTAATATGTTTGCATAATTCAGAGATTGTTAAACCTTGAAATGCTCGGTAAGTGTGCATGAGTCACTGTTCCTCACATTCATGCTGTCAAATCATCTCAGAAGAAGGTTTGCTTGAACACCTACAGTGTTAGCGGGTGGCTTGAAGCTACGCTTAGGTCTCCTGATACTCCTGATTTGATTTCGACAAACAATATAACTTATTCTATTCAACTGATTTGTCCTCATCCCCTCTGTTCTCTCTTTCTCATACATTTTTCAGATGGACATTGTTTCAACACTCATTGTTTGCCCTGTTGGTTAGCTTTGGCTGGTGAGTGTACTTATGCTGCTGTGTAATACAGTGGAAAATAAATATTGGAGGTCATTAAGCTGTGGTCAATTTAGTCTAAAGATGGAGTTTATTTTGGACAGACTTGTGTGGCAATATAGTACTTTACAGTAGTACTGGAATCCTTATTTTCAAGATACAAAGGATTGTTTCTTTTCTATCAATATCTGCACAAAGTTATGCTAATAGGAAATAGACTCCAAAATACTGCTGTTTTTACCCTCTTACCTTCTGGGGTCTGTAGTGCTCAGATGATCTGTCACTGCTGGGCCTTTAGCACCGGGCCTTCTCAGCAGCCATTCAGTTGTTGATTCGCCTCTTCACATGGCGGTTGCATTTTCACAGTCTTCTGCACGTGAAGCCGTTATGTCAGCATTCTTTTCAATTTTTGTTTCCCACACATGTAATTCTAGATGCCTTTGCTCAGAGACCTGTGGCACTGTTTGGGTTTGTTTATTCCAGGTCAAAACAAAATCAATCTTGTGAGTCAGTGGTGGTTTCTCTAACCCCTCTTGTGTTAGTCTGATGGCTGCAATTAAGGCATTCGCGAAGGAAAACAAAAAGCCAATGGGAAAATCACATATTTTGGTTCTCAATTAACGCCCTCCTTTTACAGCACATTCACATCTAACCTAACCCCAGTGATGAGGAGTCTCACAAGGACTCTGCACTGTAGCGTGTTGCTTTCTTAAATGTAGGTTTACTTCTTTAACAAGCCTCTTTGTTTGGTTATCAGCATAATTGGGGGATGTGATTACAGTCCATGCACACATAATCAAAACTCAGATAGCACAACCACTAATTAACCTGGTGTTCCAGGCTTCTGCATGAGAACGTTGTTTGCGTCTGGCTAGTGTAAGACCATGTGGTTAAAAGCTTTACATCCATATAGCAGATATTTTCAAATAATACTAATGTGCACTTTTATTGGCATTTGATTTGCATTAAAGTATGATTGATTTCCCACCACATCAGCATTTCCTCATACTGTGTTGTGAGATGGCTTGTGATGGCAAATGGATAACCCCTTCCTGGCACAGCTTAACTGCTGCCACAGGCGAAAGTTTAGTGGTGGAAAAATTATTTTCTTTGCTTCCTGCCACCCAGAAATCCAGCTGAGGAAGTAGCAACATAACACTGAACCGTTCTTGTTGATATAGTCGTTCAACCTCCTAGGAGACAAAGTCATCAAGCAATTATACTGTGCTGTTGCAGTTGTTCTCTCTCTCTGTTTCTGTTATATCACCAATGGCTGCACAAGCCATAATATGCAGGTGGCCCATCTAAGTGTTCCCATTATGCAGCTTTCCCCATAAGCATGGCACAGATGTTAGACCCCTATGGGGGACAAACAGCATCGTGAGTGAAGAGGAAAATGCAAATGTACGACTTTAACCACGCACACACACTTACACACACATACACCAGTCTTCTGCTGTGTCATTTCTCGAAGGGAAATGTCTTCCATCCCTGCTGTTATTGACTGCATGTTTTGACAGCAATAGACTCCCACTACTTTCCCACTCTCACATGGCCACATACACACACACTCTCATATAAAATAATAACTTTATAACAACTGATTTGAAGCAGCTATCAAGGCTTTACACTCCAATATAATCATTAACCAGTGTTTCATTGTTTGTGTGTTCTGGGTCCGTGTTGTTATTCACGTTCGGTACAAAGCTCAGCAGTTACTACTATCTGTGGAAAGATAGATAGTAGTAACTTACAAGCCTCCAGCTCACGGTCTTTATATGAGGCATGCTGTGAACCGCCGGCAGTGACCTTGTGAACTGCAGAAGGCCTGGGGGTCAGTGGAGGTGTAGAAAATTACACAGGAAGCAGGAAAAGGAGAAAAAAAAGCAGAACTGCGATGGAGTCTCAAAAATTACTTCTTCTCCTTAACTGCTCACTATCTGAAGGGTATTAATATTTCATTATTCCATATGTGTGTGCTTCGCAGAGGAAGAAAGTGAGCCCTCTGTGTGCGGGCGTGTGTGTGTGTGTGTCTTATAGTTCTTGGACTACTTCCCACTTTAATCCCACAGTTCTTTCAGATTGCATTTCAGATTTAAAATCTAATAAAATCTGACAGCTAATTCTCTGAAATTGAATGTGCTGATGGTAGCAAAATAGTCTTGCCATTAAAAAATAAACATTGCACAAACTGAATCATCCATAGAAAATAATTCCATTAAAAGAATACATACATACATACATACATACACAATCTTTCAGAAGGATGTCTACAAGAAGCACTTATCGACTTTAAGTACACTCAGATTTCCCGTAAAGGTAAACTGATCTTTGTTGGTAAAAGAATAGAAGATGACATTAGCAAAAGTTGATGTGAGCACTAATGGATCAGGCTTTTGTTATCCATTATGATCGATGTGCACGCCTTAAGCAGGAAGGAATCACCAGATTAACCTGGTTTAGCTCCTGCATTGACAAATAGCTGCCCTGCTGAAGGGCTCCCTCCTGAGTCCCTGTCGTGCAGCTGATCCTGTCCTTCAGCCTGACTGAGGAAAAAAAAACTTCCCAGGGTGATCAATAAAGCTTGTTATGATCCTGTAGCAACACAACATGTTGTCATGTCATTTCATATTTATGCATGCGATATCATACATGTCAGATCTTTTCTACGACATGACAATTTTGCTTCATTGTTAAACTCTGCTGCGGGAGCGCTCTGCAGCATTTACTCCCTCACCGTGTCTCCGCCTGTCAAGCAAACTCAGAGAAGAAAAGATCAAAGAAAAACTAAACATCAAGAAATCTTTCTGACACGTTGCTGAGACACGATCTTTCTGGTTCTGTGTGTTTTATAGGAGTTCTATCTGTTGTATTTACTCACAGATTACTGTCTACACATACTTTGAAAATGTCTATTTGACATGTATGTTTTAGATTGTTCAACAACCTTAACCTTAATAACTGTATACAGGGATGTCATCTTAATAGTTTAATACGAGTATTAAGTCTCTTGAGTGTTATTCTCTCCAGCTTTAAGAAATATGCAGAGAAAATATGTTATTATGCAACCTAGTAATCCTGTATCTAAGTATATTGGAACTTTGTGTAGTGTAGTTAAAAAGAACAGAACATGATTATTAATTAAAAAAACAATTTAAAGTGATAATCTCAAATATTTTCATTTGAATAAATGTCTGTTAAGTCACTATCACTCGCAGAATGAGGTAACACAATCTTGATTGAGCCTATGGCTCACTGATGAAAGCCTTTGCATTTGCAGAAGTACGGACTGGGTGTCTGTGGCGACTGACAAGCGGCGCCCAGTTAGTGACACGTTTTCCATCAGCCAGCAGTGGTTGGTCTGCCAGAGAGGATAGGCGGAGCTAAGCAGCTGCTTTTCCGGTCTCTGCAAGTGTTGCAAGTAAAAAGTAATCTACTATGGCTGAACAAACAAAGAAAAGATTGATGACTACAGATACAACTTCAAAAATAAGTGAAAATCCAAAGAAAAAGAAACAAATTCGACGCTTGGATGAAGGCAAACAATCCAAAAAGGAAAGCGACCGTCAGTGAGGAAAATTAAGAGTTACAACCGTTACAAAGGGAGCCAACCGTGGACGGTTTGGATATCTGGGATGCGTGCTCCCGCAATTACAGTTTATCGCCATAGGTGTCGCCAAAGAGAACGAAACTGAGATCTTTAAGATTACCACTTTAACCTTAATAACTGTACACTGGTATCATCCTAATAATTCATTATTGACTATAAAGTCTTTTGAAAAGAGTCTTATATTTCTTCTCTCCAGCTTTAAGAAATATGTTATTATGCAATTTATTAATCCTAGAAATTAATCCTATGTCTGCATGCCACAGAAGTTTGAAAGTATCTGAAGTTTACTGTAACTTTGTGTAATGTAGTAAGAACAGAACAGTTTAAGAATAATTCAAATAAGGAAGCAGTTTATGAATATAATTTGAAGTCCAAACAAAACTACACGTCCAATTTTATACTTGGTATCTTTTTTTTCTTCTCAGAATATGACTGGTGATTATTTTAAGTATTTTCAATATATTATTGGTTATAGTGAAAATCAGTATTGATGACTTATTCAGATCAAACTGTATAAGTAGCATTGGTATTATCTCCAATAACACTGCACCACAACAGACTCTTATAAATAAAACATTTTGACATTCTGACATAAAAAAACAACAAACAATTAAAACAAAACTGTAGGGTATGATGTTGTAACATGTTGATCAAACTTTAATTTAAAACCACTTAACAAAAAAATGTGTATTTTTTGTACCATGAGATTCCAATTTGCTCCGTTTTGTAATCAAATTAACATCCTCATTTAAAGTTTAATTTGCTGTTTTATCTCTCTCCCTCTCTCTCTCTCTCCCTCATCAGGCTGGGAGTCGGGCTGTACGGGTAGCAACAACGAATTTCCCCGTTGCCATGGCAACTCTGAGCTGGGTGAACTTTTGTCAGGTGCCAAGAGCTTGCTGCAACAGAATAGTGTGGGTTATGTGTGCATATGGGCATTTGGGCATATGTGTGTGCGTATGTGTGTGTGTGTGTGTGTGTGTTCACGCTTGCACACAGTGCCTCTGTGAGTGTGTGAGTTAGCAGGATAGAAAGAAAAACAGTGTGCTTATCTTTGAGAAAGACCGCAAATCCCCCTTCGGTCTGTCAATCCCGCTCCTCCAGCAGCGTTCTTCTTCCCTTTTCTCTCTCAGCTTCTGTCTCTGTATCTTCCATTATCTCATTCAGAAGCGCCATTGTTGCACACTTCTCACATCACTGAAAATGACTCAAAGGGACTGTTCATCTTTGCAGACCCCCAGCTGCTCTCATCTGCTCCCATGTCTTCTTCTCTTTCTTTCCATCCCGAACACAAACATGATAACTTATTGTGCGTCCATCTCTGGTTCTGTACACCTACTCTCCTCCCTCGCCCTGTTCCGTGATATGCTGAGTCTTAGCTCTCAAAGTACACACCATATTGATCTTCTCCATCCTCCCTCATACTCTTTTTGTCTTTCTCTGCTCCCTCTATCCATTATCCTCCCTTCATTCTGTTCTTTTCTTCTCTTCCTGCATCGCTAATGACCCCTCTGCTGATTCAGTAGCCATAAAGATCTAGAGTATATCTTTATTTCAACATGAGTGTAATGATGATTATTAAAACTTTCTACTAAAAGTTAAACGGCAAAGAGCACCGCAGCTGAAGACACATTTCCTTTTAGAAACATTGCAGCGCAGCTTCTGCCTGCAGAGTTATTATAAAGATTTGGAAGCGAGACATGTCTGTGTATATGTGTGTGTGTGTGTGTGTGTGTGTCCTAAATTAGGTGAATGACTTGTTGTTGCTGTGCGGCTCTGCCTGCCAACACAGAGGCCCTCTCTTCGACTTCACTTGATCAGTATGCAGCTCATCTCTGCATCTCTGTCCTTGTGTTATAAATACTTAGACACACCCACAGATACACACACACACACCCACGAAGGAAAAATAAACGCACACACCTCACCGGAAATGTGTCCCTGACTTCATCGCTGCTGTCCTTGTGGTATAAATATAACGTATAAAAAAAGAAGGAGAAAACATAGAACTTGGACCAAGTCCAGTTCCACACATGTGTGATTCGGACGCCCCCGCACACACACACGAATCACAACACACCCTCAAATGCATCACGATGCTTAAATATGTGAACACACACAGTATACTCATCCAACACGCTCACTCCGGGGTGATAAATAAAGCAGTGCGGGCTCAGCAGTAGCCCTTTGCCATGTCAGGCTTTACTGATGTCCAGTTCAATCCAGAGGAGTGGTTCAATCAGAACCCACAATACCAATCTACACAACATGTTACACACACACACACACACACACACAAAGAAAAACACATAGCTTCTCCTACGTACATCTACTTCTCTGGTTCTGTACTTGGGCCAGCTGTCAATACAAAATTAAATTGACTGGATCAAACCATCAGAATCAAATTCAAATTTAATAATCTGCTGCCACCGCTTAAACCTTTGGATGACTCAAAAAGAGAAGACAGCATCTTTTAAATTTCAATTTATTTGGCTTAACATTAATCCTGCTAGCCAGAGATGAAACTTCAATTTCCGAGCAAAGTGAAATTAAAAAAATGCAATGTCATAAAAGTATTGGAGCAGTATTAGAAGGGAATATAAATTGGAAACCTGCGAGATGATAAAACCTGAATATGAAAGGTGCTGACTGTGACTTTGATGTTCTCTCAATTAAGATGATGAGAAAGGTAAAAATTAGAAAAGAAGCCCGAGCCTCTTTAATTTCATACTCGCTCTGAGAATACAGGCATGAATTGAGCTTGCTGGATGTGTGCTGTCACACTGTCAAGTAACAACAGAAGTCACGAACAAAGAGCTTATAAACAGGCACATCCAATCATTGAGGCATGCGTCTTTCATGACTGAGTGACTCACAGATAGTCCCTGGACTTAAAACCTCCACACATAGCGTCCCAGGCCTTTCATACAGGATTGAGAATAAACTCGTGCTCACATTCATGCACATGAAAGCAGTCAGGCATGTAGGCACAGAGAAGAAAATGAGGGGGGGTAAAAACATGTTGAACATCTTGCATGCATTTATGTGTTGACTGCAAGATCCACTTACACACTTGTCCTCACAAAAAGCTCATTAATACTGTGACAGAGGGTCTGGATATGGGAATCAAGTGTAAAAGCCAGGTTGGATCCACTGCAAACGCCTACAGATGCACACAAACTCCACGGTCGTTGATATGCATCTACAATTTCTTATCTTTAGTCAATGTTTTTTCTTCAAACTTCCAAAAATACAATTTCAATGAATGTTAAAAAATGGAATGTGAGTACAGTCATGCTTTCCTGTTTTTGTTTTTCTGAAGGGCCTCTATGCAATTCTGTTACTCACAGTTGTATGGTTTGTACTAGTTCCCTCTGTCTGCATTAAATGGCCTAGAGCTTTTGGCCACAACCTCAATGTCAGCCCTCACCAACCTTTCAAAGACCCTTGCTTTGTTTACTCATGAATGCTCGAATTACATCCTGTTAAAAATCCAAAACACATAGAAAAAATGAAAGTTGATGTTTGTTTGTCCTGTGACTTCAGCCCTATCCGTTCCACCACGATGATCACTGTGTAAACACTGTGGGCAATTCCTCTCATGTGTGATAACGTGGTCTCAGATGCAACGGGGAAAACTGAAGGTAGAAAGCTTTGATATACTGTAGATGTCAAGGAATATCCTGTGAAGATAAAGATCAGTTTTATCATGCAGGCACAAAAACTGTATGAGCTTTAATGCCCCTGCAGGTAATGAACAATTTTCTGCTCCCAGTTTGACTCACCAAAGATCATTGCAACAAAAATGCTCTATCAAAAGTCCTTTAGTATTTCATGTGTGCATTGCTGAGGCCACTACACTTACATTTCATGCATAGGATTATATGCGTCAAAGGGTTAATTGTGTAAAGTAAGAAGCTTTAGGATTAAATTAAAGGTGGAACACATTCCTTTAAGATAAGGCAGTATAATGTGATTAGCTAACTAGCATTTAAATGAATGTAGAAGTAGGCCTATTACATGGTTATGATAGGAAATAATGCACTACATGTTGTGAATGGGCATTACATTATGACATTATAAAAGCTCCCAGCCAGACAAACTTAAACAAAAAATGCCATTTAATCTGTTTTGAAAAGGGACTATTCAGGGTAGAGAGACATCTATAAATCTTTATCGTGTTTTTCTTCAAGTGCACCTGCAAACACTTCGGAGAAATAGACTGACACTTTGGAAAATGAACTTATTCGCTTTCTCGCCAAGAAAGATGATAAAGTGGATACCACTCTCATATCAGTCTGTTAAATATGACTCTACCAGCAGATTAGCTTACTTTAGCATTAAGGCTGGAAGCAAGGAAAGCAGCTAGCATGTTGTTGCACTTAGCCCGTAAAACCCCTTTCAAAACAACAGCTTGTTAAAGAAACAAGACTCTATATTAATATAGCTTTGTATTTAGACGGCTGTGGCTTTGTATTTAGACGAGAAGGTTGATACCACTCTTATATCCGTCTGTTAAATGTGAATCCACCAGCAGCAGCAGATTAGCTAAGTTTAGCATTGAGGCTAGAAGCAGGGGAGGCAGAGCACCGTGCTTAGCCAAGAAGTAGCCCTGCACGTAAACCTCTGTAAAACCACAGCTTGTTAAACAAATGAGACATAACATCATGTCTTCTTGCTAGGCTAACTGTTTCCTGGCTGCAGCTTTGTATTTAGACGAAAAGGCCCACACTCATTTCTTTCTGTTAGCCTAGTGTAGCATTAAGGCTAGGAGCAAGGGAAGCTAACTAGCATATCACTGCTTTTAGCCTAGAAGTAGCCCCGTTAACCCTCTGTTAAATGTGAATCTACCACCAGCAGCAGATTAGCTTAGTTTATCATTGAGGCAAGAAGTAGGGGAAGCAGCTAGCATATCACTGTGCTTAGCCAAGAAGTAGCCCCGCACATAAACCTCTGTAAAACCACAGCTTGATAAACAAATAAAACATAACATCATATGAGCTGAAGAAAAGATGGTTGGCATATTTTGTTTGGCAAAGTTTCACAGTGTTTGGTGCCTTTTTGCTAGGCTAACCGTCTCCTGGCTGTAGCTTTATCTTTAATCTTCCCATCTTCTACCTCCAAGCAAGAAAACCAATAGGTACTTCCCAACTTTCTCAACAAATTCTATTTTTAATCAGTGAGTAAATTTAATGTTTTTCATTAGCATCTACCACCATTTTTCCCCCTGCCAGGCCAGAGTGGCGTAGGCTTACAGCTATCCTCTGGTCATTGGCCTGCTTCTCTAGCCTCTAGGCTGCTCCCAAACACCTCTGTAGCATCATGACACATGAACCAGAAAGAGGGGGAGGGATGGGGAAAAATAGACTGGGTCAAAATGTCACCAGATGATTTTAGAAGTGCAAAGGGTGAGGGCATGAAGAAAGGATAGACAGAAAAACAAGAGCGTGAAGGGAGATACAAGGGTAGCCACCTCTCTTTCTTTCTTTCACGCACACACACAAACATGAACCCCATGTCTTTCCTTCTCTCTGTCTCTTACATCAACCTGCCTGTCAACCCCGCCGACCTGAGCGATCCATCAGCCACTGCTGCGGCTGCTGCTCCAAGACACGGAGGGAGGGATGAGCATGTGAGGTAAAGGAGAAGAAAGAATAGAGTGAAAGAGAGACTGGTTAGAAAGAAGGGCCAAGCTTGTTTGCTGCTTCCAAGATACAACTAAACAATGGACTGGCTGAGGACAAGGTGGTGGTTTTCCTCTCTCATCATTCTTGTAACTCCTACTTCTCCTGCTAATTGTCTGCCTTCATTTGTCTTCGCACTGCTAGCAAAAATGCTAAATGTTCCAATTAAATGAAGTCTCTCTGGGCAAATCCTCTGTGATGTCTTTTTTTTTCTAATACAAAATAATTTAGTGTAATGACCAGTGAAAATTATGATAAATCTCCCTGTGCTGTTCCTCTAGTGCCGGCCCACGTTTCTCTTCTAGTAGACAGAATGTACAGTATTACACTTTTTAGTTCATCGTCACCCGCCTGTCCATCACCTGCTCGGCTCCTCTCTTCACCGCTCAATCATTCCAGAGAGCAAATTATTCATGGAGCCCCGAAAATTACTCAGTCTGCGCAGTTAAGCACGCTCATACATCAAACATTTAAAAATAGTTCCTACCCTTTACTTCACCGTCTCCTCTGCCTCACGTCTCCCCTCAAATTCAGCTTTATTCTTCTCTGAAGGTGTCCATAATTTCACTTGTCTGCGGTGTCTACACTGTTTATCTCACCATCCTCTCTTCTCCTCCTCACCTTTCCATCTCAGCCCTCTCCCCTCTTCTCCCCCCTGGTTTCTTATCACACCCTGCCCTCTCCTCTCCAGGCGAGATGGAGAGAAGGAGTGAAAAAAAAAAAAAGAGCAGGGTGGAAGAAGAGATAGCGGAGAGAAGAGTGACAGCAGCTTACGGGGGAGTGGGTGGGGGCCTCTTTTTTTCCCCTCTCTATTTTTCTATCTCGCTATCCAACTCTCTCTCTCCCTTGTGCTTTCTGTGCTTGTCTCATACACGCACACATTGCAGGGGTCTCTGGTCCTCTACGTCTAGTTGTGTTTCCTTAAGGGTTCTCAGCTTCACTCACACAGCTGAGATCTGCCTGGTGCTGCCCTCGCTGCCTGACAACTATATGTGCACCTTGCCTGCCTGCCTGTCTACACACACTCACATAAGCCTGCAGGGAAACACAGGAATACACACTGACAGGGAATATCTTCAAAAATACACTGCACACTTGCAAGCAAAACGGGCATGTAAGACACGCATGCTGATTTGCAAAACCCGCACCCATACAGCCATGCAGTGTGCTAACGCAGAGATACTGCTTTTGTCCTGCCTGTGAGCATGAATCAGCATTCTGCCTGAATTATAGGGCTGCATTATGGATTCTCTCCACATCCCACATACTCTCTAGACATTGTTGAGAGAAACAAACACATGCACATGAGCACACACAGCTGCAGCTATTACACCAACAGACATCAGTGGAAACCTTTAAATAACAGAAAAACAAGTGCTTAACATCAATTTCCCCACATTTCTGAGACAGACTTTTTTACACCAACACAGGAATTATACATGCTCCACCTACATTTCTCCTCCTCCTAGGCAGAGTTCCAAACAAGTGCTGCACATCAATTCCAAATAATGTAATAGGCTAACATTTAGTTTAGCAGAATTACCTATCTATTGTCTATTATCTATTGTTTTCCTGTGCTCTTGGGGCATGTGTTATGCAATATTCTTCCGGATTGTGTATCAGCAGTGATGGTTTTATCTGTTGCTTTTGGGCTTAAGGGAAAAATGTATGCACATTTAAAACCATGCTATGGTGTTTAATGGATGGAAGAGGATAAGGTAGAGGTTATGCAGATTATTTTAAAGAATAGATATACTAAAGTTTCTACTGTGTAAGACTCAAAACCATTATTGCAAAGATGACTGTAACAGGCGACTTACTTTGTAAGTCTTACAACACATGAGCAACAAAACTGTGCCCTCAAAGCTTTACCTATTCGTAAAAAGTAAATACTTGAATAAGAAATTAATTAGGAATTAACTCATCTCATTAAAGCCTCGCTAAACTGCTCTGAAAATCCTTTAGCCGCCCTGGATTTTAACACACTCATTACCTATAGAAATGTATAAGCCTGTGTGTGTTTGTGTGGGAGAGTGCTGATCCCCTAAAAGCAGTCAGGCCTTAATTAAGCTAACTCCTGTATCATTGAGCTATCGCTAACAATGCAAGAGATCCCTGCTCATTAGGCAAAAAATCTCCACAAATCTCTCCACCACTCTGCTGTAGTAGCCGTTACAGAGCACTCTCACTAGCACAACAACAGATCCACATCATTACACACACTCTGCACACGCACACAACGAGACGCGGAAACACGGTCACGACCATACACACACGCAGCGTGGAGAGACATTACGCATCATTACGCTCGCTAACAGAGCAGAAATGTTTGGCTAACATCAGGTCAGTGGGCGAGGACATGCCAGGGGTCTGTCTCAGTGGGCCGAAAGGCAGTGACTGACTTACACACACAAACACATGCAGACACACAACATGTAATTGGTTCTTTAGGTAAGAATATGGTATGTTACCGAAGCTTCCGATAACCCCCGAATGCACAACACATCCAAAAACCTAGCAACAGTTACTGTATATAGAAGTTTCTGGCATTTGATGTTGTTAAAGGCCTCGCACCCTGAGTGTGTATGTAACTGACATAAACACCAAATACATTGTAGATTGGGCCTTTAAGCATAAGAACCAGGTGTGCTGCAGAATTCTTATTGCTAAAACTGCTGCTAAGTACATCACATTTACTCCAAGCAATAGTCAGTGTTATTATTTAGCAATCGATCATTCCATCATTTAGAAACACATTATTCATTCTTTCTAATGCGGCCCATTAAATGCACCTTTGTCCTCTCTGTCCTGAATCACGCCATCCTGCTTCTTCTCCTCTGTTGCTTCCTCCTGCTCCACTTGCCCTCTCTCCGTGCTACTACCATAACCTGGGGCTAATGGATGTCAGCAAGCTGATTGAAAAAGACACAGCCAGTAACGCACACACAGACACACACACGCATAGCTTAACAGAGGCAGGCTGATTGCACCGTAATAAAAATACGATAAAGAAGGTATAAGTCAGATTAACTCATTCTGGAAATCCTGCAGTTTTTCCTGTGGAGGAGAAGTGTGTCTGTGTATGTGTGCAAGCAAAGACATATATATATATGTTTAATTTATAACTATGTATAAGAGCAATATTAATGTCAAGGTATATGACATTACACCCCCCTTGACCTCATAAATTCGCCTTTGCATCACACTGACACTGCTAAAAGCATGAATCATTTATTTCACATGCTAATATACTTTTGCATATACTTTGGAGCAGCAGTGTGAGTCGCTCCATTCACAAACACACACTCTGTCCGAGGAGCCGGTGAGTGCAGCAAAAGGACTGACTGGTCTGTTCCGACAAAGAGCAGAATGAGAGCGACCCAGCCCTCTCCCTTCAGCTCCCCTTCTTCTTCCCCTCTCTTTCATTCTTTACCGTCTCTTCTTCAGGCAACAACTCCGCTTCTTTTTCGTCTTCATTCACAATTCCAGTGTCACTCAAATCAGTCTACATTACACTATTCAGAGTTTGTTCAATTGGCATAAATTTAACGCACGCTTTCATGATTTTTATTTTTAAATCGGCCCCTAGATCTTGCTTTCACCAAATCTCTGAATACCAAGCATTCCTAAATCTGTTACAGCACTGAACCCCCTGAAAGCTGTTTTTACATAAGAGGCATTATGCACTTAAACAAGCAGGCACATCAGCTACACAAGCCGCCAGCAGGTGGCCTTGGCCAACTAAAGTATTCACAATCTGAGTAAAGCAGCTGAATGTCAAACTACTACAAGCAGGCACACACAAGACACCAGCCTTCTTTACCTTTAACTAGATTTTCTCTCAAGAAAACGTCAATGAATTAAGACCATTTATACACCTCTAAATATAACATTTTTAACATCAGTCAGTCTTTGCTTGGATGTGAAAGAGACCCTGGAAGTTAGCTTATTCTCTTACACAGTTATCAGACTCTTATTTCAACCACTTTGACCTATTCTCTCAGGTCACTTGTAGAGGTGATGGAGCACCCTCTAAAAGAAATGCACCTGGCGAACACACACACATATAGATGGACACATACGTACAGATTTAACCCCAGGGGACAGTTGCAGAGTGTCAGCTAAAGCACAGGATACATGACTGAACTAAGCTAGTGTCAGCGGAAAATTACCAAGCCAAGCAAAAAAGGTCAGCAGGTCAACAGTAAGACACATGGATGGTACAGATGGAGGTAAGGGTAGAATAAAAGAAGGGGGAAGTGTGATAAGAGGAATGGAGAAGAAAAATAGATGTGAAAAAAAGGTGCAATAAAGGTAGCAGAGAATACAACAATCCACATGAAACAGGGAATGAAGGGAGGATACAGATGACTAATCGTGCAAATGTCTTTTCATTTGCAACAGTGACATAAAAAAGTGTCCAAGCTCATTGCTGTGTGAATGCATAAATCAAGGCACAGCAGAAGTGCAGTCATTTTAAGTACAGGCCATACTGAAGCACAAAGTAGGCCCCACACTGCGGAACAAAGACAGAGATGGGCTATTCAGAACACCAGCCAGGGACACCATGCTCCATATTTTACTTTATGAAATGATGCCTCCCCCCTCCTCCCTCCCCTCCCCTCAAATGAGTGATAACGACACAGATTGCTAATCTTTCTTACACACCGAAGCTAAGACTGTAGCACAATGCTGAGCAGCACAAATGACTGCAACTTTCCCAAACTTGCAGATGTTTTTTTTTTGTTTTTTTTGACAGGAGAGAGGGCCACAATCTCCAGGGAGCCAAAATTCACAAAGCAAACAATACGAACTCATGACTTTTACGGTGCAGACGGCAGCAGAAGTAGCAGAGGGTTGAGAATTACCCTCTTTCTCTCTCTCTCTCTCTCTCAGACACACACACAGCTCGCACTCTCCTTCTGCAGCCCCTTTTCTCTCTCTTTCTCATCTCCCTCCCCCTCCCTCTCTCTTTCAACATAGCGGGTCAGTTGAGCTTCTGCACTGCAGCATAGTCAAGTGATGTGTTGAAGGCTTTCTCGTGATCTCAGGACTAAGGAAACTGTACCACTGTGAGTGGTTTTCTTGTCTCTTTTGGTCTCTTCCTCTAACTTCTCTGTTGTTTTGTAATGTAAGATGTGTTCCTGTTACAAATGTTTTTAACAGTAACATTTGGGCTTTTTTGGCAGTGTCTGAGGGCTACCCCAGTCAACATACACTTGGTTGAGCATATAGTATAGAATGGCTTGTAAATGCAGTGCATACATATAACACAAAACTGCACTTTCAGCTATGGCGATACACAGCACTTTAGTGCACCCAAAAGAAACAAAATTAAGTTGTGCCATCAGCATAATCACAAACAACTCAAGTAATCTTCAAGTCACACACAAACGCCCAAGAAAGCCTTCGCTACATTTCCCACCATACACACAAACAAACACGCATGCACAAAAAGTGGAACGTGTCTTTCTGTATGCAGCACCTGCAGCATACTGCAACTTCAGCACCATGGCCAGAGACAGATTGGCTTTTTCAGCATACTGGAGATAATTCCCCTTTTCCCAAATGGAGAGAGCGTATCAAAACACATGCACACACACATAATGCAGAATTTAAGTGCTCGCAACCCTCTATCAGTCCCTTTTATAACATACTCTCTCTCTGCTTTGGACTCTCTCTTTTTGGTTAATTGGACAATTACAGCTTCTTTCAGCGACAAAAGAGCAAAAAAAGAATCCCTACTTTCTCTAAGTGGCACATCCTTCACAATCCTCTCCTGACAACTCCATGTTCTCTCACCCTTCTCTAAGCCTCTTGTCTGTGCTCCCCCTCCCATCAATAGTGCTCTCCGACTGATTCCTTCCCATTTTCTATTCCTCTCACTATCCAGTCTGTGCTTCTGTTCCAAATCATGTCTGGGCTAATCAAGACTCTCAGATTCAAAACAACTAACACACACTAATAGACCACAGAAAAACAAGACATCAGAGACGCACAGCAAATGTGCTCTATCTCTCTATCTCACATACAAATGCATGTGCACGCGCACTCATTAAGGGGAACTGACGACTGACAGCCCCCTTCTTCCGCCACACAGTACAGGCCCAAAAATATCCTTAGGAAAAATGCCAGGGGAAAGGAGAGGGAGGAAAAATAACACCTCAACACAAATGAAACCAAATCCCTGGAGACCACCTAAAAAGTGTTCCTGTAATCCACACAGTTACATCCAGTTCCTGCCTCCACTCAACAGAAAAAAATATCCGCTTATAGTCACCAACAACAAATGGCTAGAGTGAGTTGGTGTGAGTCTGCAGAAGCTTTCTTAAAAGGTTTAAAATGTATCATATCACTTAAAGGAGCCAATTTGAAATAACTGTCATGGTTAACTTTATATAGAGTTGTGTGTCTTTAAGTGTCTGTTTATAAGCGTTTGTTGCTCTATTATACCCTGAATTTTATTCTAGTTTGTCTTTAAAATGCCTGAAGGGATGTGTGCCAAGCATTATTACAATTTAACTTCAGTGCAAAAAGAGCAAGAGAAAAAAACCTTACAGAACATTAAGAGCACAGCAACTTAATCGTCTTTTATTAAAGTTTATGTCTTCTGATCCCCGTAACTGTGCTTGTAGACAATAATTTAACCACTTCAATTATTACATGACCACTAGGAGATGTATATCAAAGGGTCAAGAGTGTGCAGGAAATCCAAGGCAGACATCTGTTTCCACAGAAGGATTTGAAATTGAGATGAATAAAACTGTAAGGAAACATTTAGAGAGAATGTCTCCATCTTTCATTGTACTAGTTTTCAAAGTTAACCCAAGACATAAGCTTAAGGAAAGCTTAACAGCAACAAAGCCCGGTTCAAGACTGGACACACAAAACAGACCAGAATACAAACTCAACATTAGGGCAGAAATAAAGACACACAAGTAGAGAGCTGAGAGCGATAGAGGGAGATTCAAAAAGACAGAAAAAAAAAGAAGTTGCAGCGACAGAGACACAGAGAAAGCAAAGGACAGAAGAAAAGGCACACACTGCATTTACCGTGCTGAAGTCTTGCCAACGTACAAACCACAAGAGAGACGTTGAAGGAAAGGTTAACTCCACTGCGAAATTCAAATACCACCGAGATAATAGAGAACGATCCGAACCAGCAGCGCATGTTTACATTTCACACATAAAAGAAACATTTAGCCAACCTGCAGTCGCATTGGTTGCCCCTATCTAATACTCCACCAAAGTATGAAATCACTTGGAGATATTAGTGCAGGATAACAAGAGGATTTATTGGGATAAAACCACTCAGCATGGTATAATGGGACAAAAGCCCAGCACTCATTTGTGAATTATTATGGAGGGTGGGTGCCAGGCAGGGGGAGGATAAAAGGTTACCAAGATATGGGACTATAGCAAAATCATCAATGATCCAAAAACTTTATTTATTTATTCATTTGGGGGAGGGGTTGATGGGGAGGGTCGGGGTTAACAGAGTAATGCATTATGGTTTTAATCAAACTGAGTGCACACTGAAAATGCTGACCATATAGTCTAACCTCTTGGTCAGGGAAAGGAAGGCTTTGTGTGTGTCTATGTGTGTGTGTGTGTGTGTGTGCGTGTGTGTGTGCATATAAGTGTTTAAGTAAAAAAAAAAAAAGGAGCAGACAAATTAGTGGGGGTAGCAGAACATGGGGGTACAGCATTGTGAAAGTCTCTGCGAGTAGAAAACAAAAGCCTTGACGTAATGCTACCATGCTTACAAAGGCTTCATGTCAAGGTGACCTTCACTCATTTGAGCAACAATTTTTGTCCAAAAAATTAAACAGTGAATACAACACAAGGTAAAACGTCCCATATCAGTCAAACTTATAGACTGGATCATTGATGATCAATACTGGAGACTAAACTAGCTAAGGGCCTTCCCGTTTAACAGGGAAGTATGTGGTTTGCTACATTTCATCCACCAGAATAAGTTGACACATGTGAAATACTGTAACAACCAATTGTAACTGAGGATCACCACTTCTAGCAAACCTATTGAAAACAAAGCAAATTGCATATCATGCCAATCTGAAGCAAAATGTAAATTGACCCTCCTTTCCAGACATATTCACACATTTTTAGACATCTAGATTGCATCATATTTTTTCTGTCCTTCTTGAGAGACAAAAAGAAACATCGTTATGATGTACTTTTAACACCATATTCACACCTCAGCTGCTCCTATCTTGGTTTTTGTCTGCTTGTACTTTTTGGTCCCAAATATGAATCAGGCTAGTTAAGGGACATATGAAATATCTAAAAGCAAAGTTATGTCAACAACAAAGCAATCCAAAACTTAATGTACCCAAAAGCAAAAGCATTATAAAGCTCTTTCAAAATGTTCTTTTTTTGAAAATAAAGTTTTATTTTGTTGATAGAGCTGCTTTATTCTGCCATTTTCAAGACAATTGGTTGAAATAAATCAAGTGTGTACGGGGAAAAGCATGGAACAGGTGAAACTGCGCTGAAATGAATAAAGTAATCTTGTGCAACTTTAAGCTTTTATATTGATATTTTGAAAATAATTCATAAAAATACAAGACTTGATGACCTCTTAGGATAAGCATTTTGTGCATTACATAATACTGTAACTGCATCCAATCTACTACATACCCACTGAATGTGAACACCTTTTTATCGCCCTCCAGTGGACTCAGTCCACAATGCTACTTCGGAGAGAGTCAAAAAAATTAGATGCGCAAATTCAAAGAGCGACTTCAAATTACTTTTTCACGGCCTCCCAATTACTGTTAATTAGCCTACATCAGCAATACCCGTTAAGATAATTAAAATTGCAGCATGCCTCACTGATTTGGTATATCCTGTGACATCATCCACTTCAAATCCAGCAGCAGTGACTTTACTTGTGCTGGCGTTTCCTGTACCTTTTACCTACAGTTTACATCCAACCAGGACCAGTCATGTAGTGGCGAATAAAGATTGTGCTCTATGATGTCCAGCAGGTGTACATCATAGGACAAATAGACAGAAAAAGAGATTATTTCTCAGAAGAAAGAAAACCTTTCCCTTAAAACATAAATTACTTTTGTACTAATCCAAAAAGTAATGAGCTGAACTGAGATTAAATGTTATTGCCCTCCACCACATTCCTGTCTAGCACTCTATTGGTTCAGTAGCTATTCCTCCATCTCCAGCAGCTTTATCTCATGACGGTTGGCCACAGCTCCAACATGCCATTGAAACAAGACACCAAATACACAGCCTGTCAATAGCGCTCCACACACAGGTTCCCGTGGCATCAACCCTTTCATCATTTGATTGAAGAGTTTGTTTTTATTAAGAAGGCTATACCAGACGCATAATCACTATACATTGATTTAACATTACCTTTACAATTAAATTCTTCACTGAAATTACAGAATAAATATATGCACATTTTTCTTCAAATCTTTGTGAGAGAGAAAACATTAAAAGTGCTTCCTACAAAGCCGTTAGTGGGTGACAATGGGGAATCCAGAAGCAATGGAAGGGGGGTCAACAAAGTGCATGGAAATATCCAGAAAACCTTGAGCGTTGTCTTATAATAATATTCACAAATGTTTTACCATCCGTACGTCGGCGCGTCCTTTTTACGAGAAGCACCCTGATATAGACAGAAGTCCTCATTAATAGTAATAACCATATTAATAAGATATAAAAATTAAATAGAACACTGAACTGTAAATGCGTTGCAGTATCTCTGTTCGTAATGTGGTGTGAGAGTTATGAGTAAATCCCCTCGCTTCCTGCACTGAAGCGAGTGCATGCAGCAAACTGCAGTTCATTTTAATATATAGTTTTTTTCTCTCTTTCCATCATTTCCTACAAACTTTATGTGCACGGCCTCCGGGTGTTTGTACATCCTAGTCAGGGGTAAAAGAGACAGAAAGAAAACCCCCAAGTCAGGGAGACGTCCAGCTCCCGTGTGTCTTTCACACCATGGTAACTCCATTAAAAGGGGTTTTAGTGAGGGATGTACTTTAGGATGTTTTGTATGTTTTATTCCCCGGTGCCCCTCTCATTCCTCTTTTGCTCTCTCGGGCATATAGAGATATTTATATATTATAAAAATAACGGCTGTTGACATTGCTGGCTACTCTGAAAAAAAGGCACTTCATTGAAATATCTGAGAATGGCCTCTCCTCCAAAGTGATTTGGGGGGGAAACTGTTGTAACCGTAATATTATATTTCTTTTTTATCATGCTGCTTTTTCAAGTTATTGTTTTTGATATTGGTTTTGGGTGATTTTATTTTGAGGGTGGCAAAGTGAATGTGTTGATTTTGTGTTTTGCTTTCTTTCCCCAACGGGCTAGAGATGTTAAAACCGGTAAGATTTTTCCAAGACTTCGAGGTAATCCGGCTTGGTTTGAAGTTTGGCCCTTAACTCGAGGTAATCGCTTTGGGACGGGTCGGGGTAGCAGCCTTTCCCCGCCGTAAAAAGCAATGTCTCCTTCAGCCGTGCATCCTGCTGCAAATCTGGGTACTGCATGCCTGGTGGGTGCGCATGCGCCACATGCATGTCCTTTAGTTTGGGTACTGTCCCATACAAACAGTCTACAAAGCCCACTGTTGGCGTGGGCCTCTGACTGTCAATAACTGTAGGGCAGAGCCCTCCATTCTCGTGAAATCCTGCCATGTCGGCCGTGCTATGGTTGACTGTGACAATGGTGTTGAGTTGAGAGTTGGAGACGGCCAGGGTCCACTCTCTCTCTTTCTCTAACAAGGTTCTGTAGTTACTGTTGCTACTGCTGCCATTGTCTTTCTTCTCTGAAAACTGTGCCCTGTCTTCCTCTGCTATCTCCCCTTCTCTAGGCTTATATATGGGGTTGTTACACATCTGAGTCACAGGGTGGGGGATGTAATCATAAACGTGACCGTGGGCATGTGTGTGACTAGTGTGAGTGTGTGTGTGCATACTGGGCGTTGGTTTCTCTGGTGTGCCAGTGTTACCAGCACAACTCTGTCTTGGTGGGTCCTCAAAAATCCTGCATTGCATTTGGATCCCTGTCAGATCGGCCTCAGAACGTTTCCGGAAGGGCAGCTTCTTCCTACGGCGAAGAACAAAGGCAAAAAACCCAGCAGCCACAAACACAGCAGAGATGAAGAGGATGAGCAGGCTGAGGATGAGGACAGACAATGGGACAGCCCCTCTCCCACCTGCCTCTCCCATGTTAGAGCTCCCCGTGGTGAGGTCATCCCCACCGGGCAGGGCCGGTGAGGGGCCTGAAGAATACTTAAGCTCAGGACAGATGACCTCCACCTCCAGTGATCGCAGGTCCTTTCCAAAAGCAAACTCAGGTGTCTTGCAAATGACATCTCCGACCACGATGACGGAGGAGAGCTTTTCCAGCCACTGTTTCAGGGGGATGATGTCACAGGAGCAGTCCCAGGGGTTCTGATGGAGATCAATCTGGACAATGGAGGTCAGATGCTCCAGAACACCACGCACAGGCAGGGAGAGGAAGTAGTTGTTACGGAGGTTGAGGCGTGCAAGGTTGGTGCCAGCAAAGGCATCAGTGGGGAGGGAGCGCAGCAGGTTGTCATTGAGGAAAACCAGCTGGAGGTTTGGCATCAGGGAGAACGAATTAGGTTGTATCTCACGAATGACATTATACTCAAAGTAAAGATAGCTCAACATCTGCAGCCCCCGAAACATCCCAGGGGTGAGCCTCTCAATGTCATTCCCATTCAGATATAAACTTTTTAGGTTTGGTAGGTTGATAAAGGCGCCCTCCTGGACGTAGGATATCCGATTATTCCCTAAATGCAGTAAATCCAAACTTGAGAAGTTCCAGAAATCAGAACGGTAGATTTTCTGTATTAGGTTCCCACTGAGATACAATTTCTTGGCATTGAGAGGGCGCGGCAGGAGCTCGGAGATGTTGTGAAAGCTTTTCTCTTTACAGTTCACTGTTAGTCCTAGGTCATTGATGTGAAGGTTGCAAGTGCATCCAGCTGGACAGATTATTGGGATTGGAGGCCTTGTTTGGTAGCCAGCAACAGGGGGCTGGTTGATGCCTGGGTAGACGCTACGAGGAGTTGGTGGGTTCTTCGTGGGCCGAGGTCGTTTGGTAGGCTTTACAACTCTTTCCTTGTATTCCACAGAAGAGGCTGTGTTGTGAAAAGAGGAGAGCATGGAGGAAGGTTTAGTAGGCCATGTGTTCTCATTGCTGAATGGGACTCGGGGAATTCCTAGCTTGGCCTCGATCTCCGTATCTGAGAGTAGCGGACAGAGCTCGCTGCGCTTGATTTCCCGCAAGTCTTTCCCATGTAAGTGGAATGGGTACTCACATGTGATCTCACCGACCAACGCTGTATAAGGGATTCTCTCCAGCCATGTTTTCAACTGGACAATCTCACACACACAGTTCCAAGGGTTCTCCTCTAACTGGATTTCCATTAAGCTCCTCCCAACGTACTCCAGCATGCCCTTATACGGCAATGTCTTTAGTCTGTTTCCTCTTAGGTCCAGATGTGTGAGAGACACAGACCGGAATAGATAATTTGGGAGCACGGGGATCAGATTGTCATTTAGTATGAGCACTCTTAATTTGTGAAGGTGCCTGAAAGCACCACTTTCAATCCTTTTGATAACATTGTAGTCCGCCTGGAGATACTCTAAACTCTCCAGCCCAAGAAAAGTGTCATTCCGGAAAACCTCGAGTTTGTTTTCATGTAGGAACAGCCGTTTGAGTATTCCTAAGCCGTTGAACGCTCCAGCATGGATATCTTGCAAGGCATTATTACCCAGGTTAATGGATATGGCATTGTTTAGATGGAGGAAGCTGTTAAAGTAAAGCTTCCTCATCGAGTTTCTCTGCAGGTTGAGCTTGAAGGGCCGACTCCACATCTGGGAGATCTGGCTGACATTTGTAAATCCTTTGCTGTCACAGTGGACATGGAAAATGCCCTCTTTGACCTCGCAGTAGCAGGGCTCGAAGCAGGGCTCGTCGATCTCCTCGGAGTCCTCTAGAAGTGGGATTGGGGTGGTCCATCCTAAGGCTATGGTGCTCAGCAAGGTAACCCACAGCATCCTTGCTGACACCACGGGGATGAAGTCTCGGCTCCAGGGACAGAGCCACTTCACAGCACTGCAATACAGAGCAGAGGAGAGAGAATGTAAGGAAAGGATGGTGGGAATGGCGGGTAGATAATAGACAAACAAATGACACCCAGAAACCCTCACAAAGTGACGTTTGAGGTGAGAAATAGGCAGACAAAAGTGTAAGAGAGAGAGTGAGAGAGATAGAGAGAGAGAGGTGGTGCATTAGTTTAAGCAAAATACAAGACAGCTTTGAAATGATTACCAATGAATAATACAATGACATTGGAAACTACTTTAGATTGCAATATTGCTGGCTATTTCAAACAAAATATAAGCCAGCACTCCTGGATGGATAATATGATACTCGGCTACGCAAACAAATCTCTGCATTCAGACAGTGAACGTCAGTATATTGGGGGAAACGCCATTTATTATAGAGCAGATGTGCGGGTAAGGTCGCAATAAATCAGCTCAGAGATGCTTATCGCCGTGAATAAACGAAGGCAACAGCAAGTGGGCGAGGTTAGCGGTGAGGAGACGCCGTCCCCAGGCAGTGTTTATAACATAACAGGGACCTCAATCCCTCTTTTGGTAAATGAGAGTCCAGGAAAGCGCGGTGGAAAATAGAGTAGGTGCATCGAAGGTCTAACGCAGGGAGAGGACGGGAATGGAAAAGGTGTCAGGCTAGCGAACATTAGCGGGAGGAGATGGGGACTGTTGGAGGACTTGAACATCCAGCACATTAAAATGAACCTCAACACATGCATATGCGCTCGTCTATGGCTCATGGAAGTTTAAAAAAAGGTTGAAAATATAAAGTGTCAATAAGGTTGCAAAGGCTGCTTTTAGCAGTGTAAAGATGTCAGTAACAAGAAAATAGTGAAGTAGGTCCAATGATTCCGTGGTGCAGACGACAGCAGAGCCTCTATTTGCATTCGGCGATTTCTTTGAATAAATGTCCCACGTACGAACCCAGTTAACAGTAGAAACTCTTAACTGTTGCATTGTTATTGAGTCTTTCATTTGCATAAAAAAGAAACAAAAATCACTCAATACAACCTTTTATGGCTTTCCCAATTGGTGATGCCTTTTGAGGTTTAGAGGAGCAACGGCACAAGTGAAAAGCGCAGTGCCCCGAGAAGCTCAGTCAGGAGGTTGTGTTTGAGTACACCCCTCTGGCCTTGAAATAACTGATGTCGTTTAATAATAATAACAATAACAATTATAATAATACAATTAATGACAATGATAGGCCCATAAAACTTCGCTTTGATTGAAAAAGAGAGGCTTATCGAAGATTCCGTTCACTATCTCCACAGTGTTAAATAGGAAAAAGTGAAACACACATAAACACATCACACAGGCGATATCTTTTCTGTAGGCTGTGACTTTTTACACAGACACGCACATGCGCGCGCGTGCACACACACACACACACACACGCACACACACACACACACACACACACACACACATACAAACATGCACGCACGGCGCTGTCCGTTCAAAGACGGTGCTGAAAATCCAAAGGAAATGCGCTGGGACCGTCTGCCGCTCTCCATGGTGCTGAAACCAAAATCCCAGCAAAAAAAAATAAAAATAGAAAAGGAGGAAAAAAAAGAAAATATATTGTAATTCCCCCAAAAAGGTGAAGATTAATCAGGGAACGAAAGATCCTTAAATACGATCTCCCGATGCAAAAAAATGTACTGTTTTCGTTCCCTTCTCCATGCGTAATCCTCCAGGATTTATCGATCCCGCCTCCACGGTAGAGATAAAAAAGCTCAGATGCGACGTCAAAAAAAAGTAATAACGAGATTTAAAGCAATTAAAAACAACGCGTGCCACATTGCATTCCCCTGAGGTGTTTCGAGGCAGATGATATACGTACTTAGTTTAGTGGGATTCCAACTTCACATATCCTCCTGTGGTGTGTTCTGTTTTTGCCCGGTACGTCCCGCTCACCGTCCGATGCCGGGCTGCGAGGAAGAGAAGAAGAAACGGGGTGACGGAGCCGTGAGAGGAACAGAGAGGGAGAGATGGAGGGAGAGAACAGAGCATTGAGGAGGGAGAGAGGAAGAGATGCGCATCTGAATGAGCCATGGATTCCAAGCCAATGTGGGAAGATTATTATACTTACATAAATTAAAAGTGGCAATTTCAAAACGACCCAGTAATAGATGTCTAGCTTGAATTCATATCAGAATAAGTTATTGAGAAACTGTGGTATCTAATGAGCTCCCGTCCAACCAAACCAGAAATCCTACTCACATTACTGGAATTAAACACAAAATAACCTCGCTGTCAATACAGCAGAGATAGCATTTAGCTTATTGAAATACATGCCAAGCATAATGCAGTAGCCTTCCGTCGTGACATTGGCAGGGAAGCGGTGAATAAAGAACAAACGGCTATTGATCAGTCGACTGGATCCCTGCGATCCGTTATCCTGCTTACGGAGAGGGCTTGATGTTCCCTTTTAAGTCCATGGCTACGCAGACACATGAGCATACAAACACACACACACACACACACACACACACACACACACACACACACACACACACACACACACACGGACACACAAATCTGCAGAAGATTTCCCTCATGATACACCCCAGCACAGGCAAACATAGCCTAAACACTCACCTTAGTTTGGTACTGCGATTGGAAAGCATCGGGGAAAAAAGAGACCACTATGAATCTTGTTAGATCTCTCTCTCCTGCTCGTTCTCTATCTTTCCTCTCTCCCTCTCTCCCCCTCTCTCTCTCTTTCTCTCCTTCTCTCTCCCTCTCTCACTCAGTGGCGGAGGCAAAAGAGAGGAGAGAGGAGGAATGAAGACGTGATAGGAATGCAATCTCCCTCACTCTTGCTCTCCGGTGACTCTGACTCTCTCCCCTTCTCTCTCGTCTCCTCTTTTTTTTCCTAAGCAGTTTGTTTAAAATGCAAGCCCTCGACTTGTGCCAGTCCGCTTCCTCTTCTTCCTCCCCTCTCCTCCTCCCCCTCCTCCTTCTCCTCTGCCGCCGTCGCCGCCCCCCCCTCTCGGGCGAGCGCTCAACAACTAGCCGGGTGAGAGTCCTCCCCTCTCGGTTTCAGGACCGTGTCTCTGTCCGGTGCAGCGATTGAAGGAGTCTGTGGATCATATTTACGCGTGGGTCAGCTGCCGCGTTCTTTCTTTCTTTCTTTCCTCGGGTCCGTTTCCCTGTCGTGCGTCAGAGAGGAGTGAGGGACTGAGCCGGGGAGGTGGTAGTGGTGGAGGGGGAGCAAAGGGGTGAGAGACGCAGTGGAAAGAGATCTGGCAGTGAGAGAGAGAGAGAGGAGGAAGGGAGGGAAAGAGTGATGGGGACGGTTGCGCTATAGTTCTGGATGCTGTCGAGAGGAGAAGAGGAAGCGAAGTGAGGAGAGGAGAGGGTGAGGAGAGCTCTGGCTTTCTTGGCGGCGACGCGCATCAAGACAAATAAAAAAAAAAATCGGAGTCAGGGAGCGCGTGGTGCGGGGTGGGTGAGACTGCCAGACCTGTGGATGACAACAAGGCGACTCTCTCTCTCTGTCTCTCTTTACGTGATCTTCATTTTTAGCATTGAAATAGATCCTATAATAATCACTGTGATACTCAATTCTTCCTCTGAGGGTAGTTTCCTCAGCAAAACCTAAATCTGACAGCCCTCACCCTGCCAATACCTCGTCCGTCTGCTGGGGAGACGAATAGGATGGCCGCGGGTATCTACAGCGAGCAGGGGGAGAGGTAGGGAAATACGGAGCGCTTCATCTTTCCCCACCGTTTGCGTGCCTTCCCCCGCCTCGCCTCCAGCGGGCAACACAAGCCCGTGTAGTGAGCAGCAAGCAGAAGCACGACTGAAACTCCAGCACGATTTGCAGCTCTTGCAACTCAGCAAGGAGGGGGCTGATTGCAGAGGAAAGTTCTTCTTATGATAGAGAATATGACATTTTGCCACATCCGTGCCATTCCACAGTAAAGCTGTGGTATTAGGCAGGTGTGATCGCTGTTTAATTTTGCACTAACTCCACGGAGAATAAACATGAGAACAATCTGCGGTCAATAACGTTTGTTTGACTTCTCAGGACATCCCTAAACAGTTATGGATAGCAGCTTAAAGTTCCTGTGAGGAGTTTTTCACTGGTTATGAGACAGACTGAAATTAATTCTGATTACTCTATATTACTGACAAAAGCAATCCAGACCATCAGCAACAAGATAGATTGTTTCTGTATAGTTATTTTTAATGCCTGAAACTGCTGGCAGAGGGTAGGTGTCAGATGGAGTGATTAACTGTATGCTGCCTTTGTTTACATTTTCCAGGGCAAACATTTAAAGTGAGTGATACATATGACTGTTAAAGAAACAGGATACGATTTGTTTTGCTAAAAACCACCACTTCAGCATGTACAGGACACAATCAGCAAAGAGATAAGAGGTACGGCTTTGTCCACAGGGGGCGCCAAAATCAACACAAACCGAAAGTTCCTCACAGCAGCTTTAAGATTTTGGCAATAAGCTCAACTTTTATATTGTTAAAGTTTTTTTCATTCATTAAGGAGAAATAAATCATCCATTGGGGTAACCACAGAAGCAGCTAAAGCCCCCCCAGGGGTCCAAAAATCCCATAGCTTTTTTTTTTTTTAAGTTTAATTTTTCACCCTGAAGGTAAAAGCACATTAGACTTTAATGTATCTGCTATGTCCTCATAAGCTAAACTTAAACATATATATACTAAACGTATGCTGGTCTGTCATGCAATAAATGAAACAGTTCCCCAGTTATCTTGTTAACCACTTTAAAAACTCTGTTCAGTTTGTTCTCGATTGTACAGACAATATTCCCCCAGCACCGAATACAAAAAGTCAATATACTCGGACTGAAGGTCTGGTAAAACAAGCTCCTCAGAGTTCTGTCCACATTAAAACTTCACAGTTTCCTTGAAAAATTTGAGACTGCGGAGCTGTTTACTATATTATCAATTCTACTGTCATGGTACTTGTACTCATGCACACTTTTAATGCTTCATTTATAATCACAGAGAACAGTGAAGAGTTTCTTCTGAAATCTGAAATCATCTTTTTTGGGGGTTTTTCTTCTGTTTTAAATCACAAGAAGCAAAATTGGTTCATCTCAGCTCGATAACGGATCACAGACTCTACTGACCTTTAGGATTATTCCTAAAATTGGGATTAGATGAGTAAACCTTTATCACATTAGTAACACCTGTTGAGATCAAATGGAAAGCCCATGGGAAATTGTCATCATCCCATCATCTTGTTCTCTATCTCAATCTATCAAGCGCTGAGTAGTTCAGGGGAGAACCAATGACGATGCAAGTGCACTAAATCAGGCTCTGCATTAAAATAATTCTATACGCACTGGAACCTACGCAAAACATGTGGGACATAATCACAACAAATGTGTGTTAATTTGTTACAATGATAATCGCTTTCTTTGGCAGTTTATTTGAATCAGTCATTAACAAATACAAGAAATACACACAACCCATACACACAATCCAAACCAGCATATAGCACACACCCCCTGATAAACAAGCATTGGATAGGAGATTAGAGAGGAGTGTTTGGGAGCAGCTGGTGGTCTGTAAAGCTGCCATTCTTCTTCATAAAAAGCCATCATTCACTCCTTCAGCCTGTCAGCTGATGACACACAGACTGACATAAGGCCACTACAAATCCTTCATTCAGCTCACACGACACGGACGGGCCAGTTTGTCACTATGAAGCAGTACTAAACCTTAAGATTACAGATCGGGGCTAATGAGATCATCCGTTAGAATTCTGCACTTTGAGTGACACAGCAAAAATTGGACATTGATCTGTTTGGGTTTGGTTTTGACAAGTGTCATGACAAAACAAAAGCCCTCGCTCTGAAATGAAAATCTTGGAAGTGAGTGACAATAACTGTGTTGGTGTACAGAAAAAGATAGTCATGAGCGGAAAAGTTGCGGTTTCTGAGGGATTTGCAGCATCAACTTTTCTTCCAAGATTTTTTTCCCAAAGTAAAAACAATTACTGTACAAACCATCTATTTATCATTTAGGTAAAAGTACTTAAACAGCGGCCTAATAGGCACACTTCAATGGGAACAAGATTAACCTTAAATAAAAGGATTCAGAGGGATAAAAAGGGCTAAACCATATTAAAGGCCACAAAGGACTGAGTAGTACTTCCCCCACTATTAGGCATAAAATAAGTGCAACAATTACATATAATATGACTATAATGTGGGCAACAAAAAAGGAAAATAAAAGCACAGTAAATATGTTTGACTGATATGTCTAGACATTGTTACTGGCATTAAAGTCAACTCAGACATCGCTGACCTTTGAAAGTCATCACTGCATGATGGAGGGACGTCAGTGACACTCTGTCATAGTGGACAGCAAGCTGCACTGTGAGCAATGGAGACGGAGGAGGCTGCGAGTACTGCTCAACCACAGTCGCACCCTGGAATGAAAAGGGACAGGAGTGACACCCGCACAGCAGAAGGATGACGTTTATTTACTCAAGCTTATAATACCTGGCACATCCACCTGTCGATAACTGGTTTTGGTTTCATATTTCATGAGAATAGTTGCATGTAACTCATTCCAGGTATGCGACTTATGTTAACCTGTCTGATAGCAACACTTATACTTCATTAGAAAAGGCTAAGAGAGAGGGATATCACTTTAAATGCAGTTAGTACTGCATTAACCACATAATTAGTCTAAATTACAGCTTAACGTGTTTTTGTTAAACTGTGGCCTTCGAGCAAATGAAAAAGTTAAAGGGGAAAAAAAGTTTGGTCTCCATTAAGAACTTTCCCCTCCTTTTTTTTTTTTTTTTTTAAAGCTGTCACCATTTGAATCTTTCCATTACCCCGTCTTTGCTTGTCATCGGGGGTTTCAGTGACATGCCTCATGCCACCTGCCTAAGTCCTTTGTGGACCAAAAGGGATTGTGGGAGGACAGTCAAATAATTCCCCATCTATCGGTCTGTCTATCTATCTGTCTCTCCTCCTGTCAGTCTGCCTGACTGCTCGGGAGTCAATACGTCTGACTGCTGCTCTGCCTTTCTCGCTGTCCACTTACATCCCCGCCTGGCTGCCTGACAACCAGACCACCTGCCTGCCAGTCTCTCCACCTGATGGCCTGCCTATTTCCCTGACTGGCTGCCTGCTTTCATGTCGGTCTGTCTCGAGCCACCGTACCTACCTGCCTGTGTGCTTGTCAACGGGACTGCCTGTCTGACAGAGTTCCCTTATGTGGCTGTAAGGACGTGTCTAATTCTTGGATGACGATTTCGTGAGGAGAATAGGCCGACATGGATGGATTGTTTACACTGCATACTCAAAACCATAGTGGATTATGTAAATGGAGAAATTGTAAATATAGCTCATACCTTGCTTGATATAATGGAATTTATTTTTACACTAATTCGCATATTCAGTCATAGTAGAAAAAAGCACCAAACAAGCAGTTTGATATTCAGCTGTGTATCTCATCTCTGGCACACAAAAGGCCCATCATATCTTTTTAAATACTTTGTTGGTGTTTGAGATCAAGAGATTTTCATGCAAAGCCCAAAGAATGTTTGCAGAACCCACTGGACAGTGAAACCACAAAACAAGATAAACATGTTGTTTACCAATGCTTTAAGAACAAAACAGTTCAGCTCAGTATATATCATACTATATCAGGGGATTGTGTATTCCAGTTTAATTAAGAGGAATGTATGAGGGGCTAGAGGTAATGCCATAAGGGCTTTGTGTGGAATAAGGAAGCAGCTGTGTTCACTGTAAAAGTTCTTCTTTGTAGTTCAGGGCCCGGCCTTGAAATCTCAATGTGTTTCCAGAATGAGAATCTGGCCTCGACTTTTCGAGAAGTGGCTGGGGAAACATTGACTTGGAAACCAGAGCTGAAAGGATTCTTTGGAAAGATCAATTTATGTTTGAATTCAACGTGAACAATGCAAGAATTTTAACACTATTGACGATTTTCCAAAAGAAGGGGGAGACTATTCTTAGTGGAAATGAAGCTAAACCCCTTGTGCTTCTTTTCAAATCAACCCAAGTTTCGAAATGTCACATCGGGATTTGCTTTGGTGAATTTTTTCCAAGTTTATGAACTCTCAGCGTGTGTGTTGGCCGCTGAGCTGCACTTTAATGTGGTCACGTCAGAGTGATTGGCCCAACAGTGTGAATGAAGTTCAGGACAAAAGAGCGTCCGAATATAATACGCAGACAAGTGCTCTATCTCTGTCCTCACTCTCACAAACACACACACACACACACACACACACTCTCAAACACAGTCTGACATTGAGTGGGACAAAGTCAGTGTAGGAGTGTCTCATGAGAACATTGCATTGTAAGGCCACACAGTGTCTCCGGTTTGACCTCAGATAGCATCATAGAGCCTGTCATCATAAAACTCATGAAACATGTTGTTTCTGTTAGTGAAGTTTCTGACACTGCACCAGTGGAGAGAGAGAGAGACAGACAACCACAAGAGAAGAGACAAACAAAGGCTCCTACAGTATGGTAATCTGATGTCTGCATCTTGTGCAGTATAGAGACAAAGTGTCGGTGTGTGCGTGTCCAGTATAGAGCAGAGGTGTGGGAGTATGTGCAGTATAGAGCAGAGGTGTAGGTGTGTGGGTCTAAGTGCCATTTTGAGCAGGGCTTAAGGTTTGTATGTGAGCAGAATAGAGCAGAGGTGTGTGTGTGTGTGTGTGTGTGTGTGTGTGTGTGCGTGTGTGCGTGTGTGTGGAGGAAGCTTCAGCGGTTGGCATTACAGGAGGTGATGAATTTTGCACCGCAGCAGAGTCCGGTGCTTGGTAAGACATTGGCTGCTCTGCTGGATCTAAGCCAATGATGGTAGGAAGTTCTTGGGCAAAGTTTCAGTGAAAATGTCAGGAGGTATTTGCCCGGCTCCTCAGTCATAAACTCACCCTAAATGATCAGAAGAAGATGATACCTCAGCAGAACTTGTTTTGGGCTTGGTAGTACTCAATGACCCCTGGATGGCAGTGATGGCAGAATGTTCAGCAGTCGGTATGTCTGTGAGTTTGAGGCTCAAACAGCAAACAGGTGTGCCCCCCTCTGAGACGATCTGAGATTTCAGCTTTGTCCTCAGAGTGTCTGGAGAGTACAACTGCCTCCACTTTACCAGTATAGACTTGTAAAGCCTTTACTTAGCTGCTGGGAGGGCAAGTTGAGAAAGGTGTTTGGAGGAGGCACCCAGAAGTCCTAAAGGACTTTGGGAACTTCTTCCAACACCACCTCGTGTGGGCCCAACAGTATGGAGCTCAGAGATCTGGTGAGTCAAGTCTTCAAAGTCTTAAATTTCAACACCTCTCATTTGCATGCTGGTGTTCACCTCCCTCACCAGCTTGAGAAGAGGCCTTGCAACATCATCATCATCATAATACCCCAATTGGAACTCCCAGAGCTGCACTCTCATTGACTTCTGGTTCTTCTGCTGAAGCCTTAGAAGTTCAGCCACCAGTGCAATCTTCACTTTTTACAACAGAATGTGCCAGCAGATCTGCGGAGCACGTTTATATATGGGTGTGTCAAACAACCCCGATGGCTCAGTAGATGTGGCTGCTTCCTTCAGTGAACTCCATTGAAACTTTGATTCTATACAGGAATACAGAAAAAGGGAAATTGTCTATGCACTAAGAAAACATGGTATCAGACTTAAGAGTGCTTCAACACAGTTGATCCTCCATACACAAATGAGCAAAGAAGTCCCAACAGGGCAATGAGTTTGAAGATTCTCAGATTCTTATTGTTGAGTCACAATGCTCAACGTTCTATCACTCAAGGTTATAGATCTGGATGTCATAGAACTCTTGTCTCTATTGCACCACAATGCACTACACAGAGGTTAACAGCTGCTGATGTTGTGGTGTATCTAAAAGTATATCTTGTCTTAATCCTTATGAAATGATCAGAATAATGGAAAAGTATTTGCAAAAAAGAAAGGTGAGTGGATGAAGATTCACAGACTGCTAATACTAGCAATGTAAGTGCTAATGTAGTTGAAAACACAATGATACCTAACAAGGACAATGAGGAGGAGGAGGATTACGAACAGGGCTTTTAGGACCTTTAAGGTATCATAGAGAAGCAAGGTGAGCAGATAAAAGTAGTTTGCGAATCAAGGCTGGTCTCAAAAACTGGGATGGCGTTCTTAAGCAGAAATGACTTCTTGATAAGGCCGTTCCATAACCCTTTTTTTTTTTTAATCTATTCTTTGGTGGATTCAATTGTATGCTATTGAAAGGTCCAACTATGGTTTAAAATCAATCTTTGGACTGTGGCCTCACATTTTATAAAGTACTCTCTGGTATGATAATGAATGCATGGTTGAATTTATGTCTGTAGGTTGGCTTGGCCCTGATTCAGCAAAAGGAACCACAAAACCATGCCATTTATTTCTGCTCAAGGGCTTTCTTTACTTTTACCTCTGGCACTAAACAATTCTACTTCTGCCTCATCTGTCCACAGCTTATTGTTCCAGAGGGCCTGGGCCTTAGATATTCATTTGCAAGTTTTAGTCAGCAAATTCTTTATCCTGGCAAAACCTCCAAGAAGGTTACATCTGTGTTGTCTCCTTCTGATTGTAGATACCTGGAGTTTGAGATGGGCAGACACAAGTTACAGGCACATTCCATGATAACATTTTGGTGTCTTCTTTCAGAATTATGCAGTCTACCCTTGGGCTGAATTCACAGGGGTGCCATGGAAAACCAGTAGTTTAAAAGATTGTCCACTTGAGATGGTCTTCTGTGCAGCAGGGTCGAGATCTTTCTATAGTCAGTGCATGCATATTCACCACTGTAACCTCCAAAGCCGGACTTTCTCCTTTGTAAACAAAGGGCACATGGCTTCCTGCACTCCCACTGAAAGTTGGCAAGGTTGATAAATTATGAGGCTCAGAATTCTCAACTATGGGCATGATTCCTTGGGATACAGAGCTGCTGTACTAGAGGGGAAACATTAACCAATGTACCTCCCATTGTGCACAACCGTTTGGAAAGTTCACCAATTTCTAAAGTAAAAAGATCTCTTAAGTAAACTTTTACATCAAACATTGTGCATAAATCTTTAATGTCCCAATCTATAATTTACTTCATGAAACAATTATCACTGATTAGTGCATTTGTGTGTTTGCATGCATGTATGCGTGTGTCTGGGTGGGCACCTTCCATGCAGGCATGTTTTGTTTATCTTCCAGCACTCATGCTGGATGAGTTTTTGAGCCCGTGGCCAGATGGTGTCCTCGCCAAAAGCCTGCATGGCATGACACACTCTCTCTTTCTTTTAATTTCTCTTTCTCTCTCTCTCTGTCTTTCACACACACACATACACACACAAACATACACACACACATGTATATACAGTCCACAAGCCAATCATTCCATCCACTATCTCTCTCTGCTTGCTGTAGCCCCAAACTGTCGGAGCAAAAATACAACACGTCTGCTGAGAGACCTAATTCTCACACACTGCTCTCCCTGGAGAGCTGGGGAGAGAGAGAAAGAGAGAGAGCGACAATAGTTGCAACATCAACAAGCTTTTTTGGGTAAATTACAATGGCAAAAGGAGAAAGAATGATTGGAAGAAGTCTAGTGAGGATGGAGTGAAACCAAAAGAACAAAAAAACACACATGCACACACAGAAAAGACTAATGGTTTCAAATTCAGCCTTGTAAGCATAAATGCCAAACACCTCATCAATGTTGGATTCCAACTCAGCGCTCTTTTGTCTATGAAAAGAAAGCAGAGGGAAATGAGACAATAAGGGAGAAAATGTGGGGAGAGGGTGAAAACTTGTTAGGGCCTCATGGGAGCTGCCATTGGGATTCAGAGCAGGCTCTGTTTCGACTTTATCTTCCTCTTCTCTTTCTTCTTTCATTATTTTTCATTAGACTTGAATGTCTTTCCCCAGAGTTTCGCATCTTAGATAGAAGAGAAGACAAGAGAAAGCAGCAGACACTTAAAGGCTGCAGACTGATGATTCAAATCTATATGTATATTTCAGTTAAACTCAGTCAGTTACAGTCATGTTGTCGTGAAGGCCAAGCTGGCTGAAGACTTTTGATATTATATCAACTTAAATATGAATCTAAAAGCAGTCTTTACTTTTGCGTCACTGTGATAAAGTAAGGTTGCATAAATGCAGCATCATGTGATGCTAACAGGAGACGGGATATTGTATGTTGGTAATGAGACAGCCTTTAAGCTGTGGATTGTAAGTACTCTGGTTGTCCCTGTGTAAACATGGATTAAACTGGCCTAAATCCAGATGAATCAGAGCTGCAGCAGACATTTCAGGGTGTCATGAAATTCAGAGAGCAACATGGTAATTGTCCTTTATCCTTTTACACATTTACTCACCGTGATCTGATTGTGGGTGTCAGAAGACAAAGTGAGGCAGTGACGGTGTTGTTTGTCTCCTCTCTTCTCTGACACATTTTCCAGTGCATCCCAGTTTTTTTTTTATAGAGGGAATGAACTCAGAAACAAGAACTGGGTCATCTCTCTGACATCTCCGTGACAAGATTAGCTCTGGGTTTTGGACATTTTTTTTTTTTGTCAGATTGACCGAGATAGAGAGGCGACAGTGATACAGATGTAAGCTGTGACAGCTAGATCACCATAAACCAAATAAATAACACAGGTTAAACGTATGAAACACTTTTGACATTTAGAATGGACAGACACCCTGTTGCAAAAATCAAACAAACTCAGCTGCTCGCACAGTGATGTGGTAAAAGTCCTGATATACACAGAAACATATAATATTGTTTTTGGCATTATTAAGAGCATGACAAGAGTTGCCTGCATCGCCCCACATATCCAGAATTGTCGGCTTGGTCAGTGTGCTGCAGGCATAAACTCTGACCAATGTATTAAAGTCTCAAGGTAATAAAGTGAGTCATGTATTATATTAAGGCCAATGTTTTCATAACAGTAGCCATGATATGTAACCAATCTGAATTACAAATGAATTCTCAAGAACTCATTTAAAACATATTCCTTACTGTTTGCTGAACATGGTATTGAGCTGGGATTACTCTTATGAAGTAGTAGGAGATGATTTTGCAATAACAGGAGCAACCGAAGACCATTGTCTATTCTATGGTGCATTTACTGTTCAGCTCGGAACATGTATGCGTGGGGCCGCAGCGGAGGAGTGTTATACACAGTATTACATGGCACGCAAACCAAAGGGTCCATTCTCGCATTGCTCACATTTACCATCACTCTGCCCCTCTCTCTCTCTCTATCGTACTTGCTATACCACTCACTCGCTGTGCACTTCCCGACAGGAGAGGAGACGAGAGACGTGAGACGTTCATGTATAGGTGGGAAAACTCAAAGTCGATCTTTTATTAGAGGTGAGGGGAGGAATTTGGCCTCTGTATTGCCTTCTTAATGATTGCTGATTTATGTTTCAGGGTACAAGCACGTTCTGTTTTTAATTAGCTACTCGTCACTGCATTTAATGTGGTGCAGACAGAAAGACAGACAGACAACAGCATAAAGGGAGAGAAAGAGAGACAGCTGCATGTGATGGAGAGAGAGAGTAGCAGATGATGAGAGGTGCAGCACTACAATGCATAAACTCTATCTGAAAATTAGTATAGTGAGTGTCTATTAGTCAAAGACCAACTGGGGTATAAGGCCCCACGGTGTTGTCACATCCTCATATACACATTGTAGTAAGCTTGATCTTTATTGAAATATCTAATCAGGTCTCTTCAGGATAACTGTGTTGCAAAATGGCATGCATGCAATATATTTAAAAGATGATATTGTGTGGAAAAAAATGAAAAAGTGATATTTTACCATTTTGAAGTATGGGGCACATAATCCTAAACACACCTAGGGAAACGAAATGGCTAGAGCCGGCCCTTATTATAATGTTCATAGTGTTTATATCACTTCAACACTAACTTCCCAAGTCATGCATCTGTCAATATTTAATCGGAAATATTTATGTTTAGTAAAAAATATTAATAAACATATGTAATTAATGAATTGTCTTATAGTAAGTATACAAGTTATTCATTCTTACTTACAACCTTTAATTTACATAGAACAGTAACGGTAATTACGTACCCAATGGCTGAAGTTAGTTTATACCAACGTCAGTGTATTTAAGTTACTTTTTTCAGGGGCACATTTACCCTTTGTGTCAGAGGAAGATGAAAGGCACAGATGTACTGTGAGGCAATGCCATTGTTTTTTGTTTCATTCCCTCCATGACATGCTTTGCCCTGCGTACCAGTTTTTGACAGAGGGAATGAACCCACATACCGGAAGAACTGGGTCAACTCTCTGACCTCTCTGTGGCGACAGTAGCTCTGGGGTTTGGGCAGTTTTTGAATGTTTGACTGAGATAATGAGGATTCTGGAAAAAAAAAAAAACAGGAACCATAAACACTGGTGGTATTTCTACTAGCAGTTTAAACACAAACCTAGCTTGACCTGTTTTTTCTTAAATATTTGATGTTGTTCCTGATTAAATTGGTCCTGTAGTTGGTAGGGCAGTTACACCCTTTAAGGGTAGATACTTGACTCATTTGATCCAGGGTGGCCATACCATTAGAAACAAGCAGCAGTTTTCCTAAAGGCTACGTCTTTCCCCCAATCTCCATTTCCCATACAACAGCAGCACCTCCAGTCATCATTCTGCCAAGCTCCTGAAGTTTGCAGATGACATCATCCTCACTGGGCTTGTGAGAGGGATGAGTCCACCTACAGGTGGGAGATTGACCATCTGGTGAACTGGTGCGGACAGAACTCTAAGCGCTATGTTTCCTGAACATCAGGTCCCAGGAGGCACAGCAGAGGATGTACAGCTGAAGAAGTTCAACCAGCAAAAGTCAATAATAATTATTTTCTCTCAACAATCATTGAGTTCATCCTCACCTCCTCCGTTACCATCTGGTGGTCTGCAGCCACTGCCAAGGACAAGCAGGGACTGCAGTGTATCATTCGCCCCGCTGAGAAGGTCATTGGCTGCAATCTGCCCTCCATTCAGGACGTGTATGTTTCCAGGACAATGAGACAAGAAGGACATAAAATCTTTGGAACACTCCCTCTGGTAAGCAGCTGCAATTCTGAGGTGTTTCCATTATTTTCTCCAACAGTTTCATAGTAATGAGGGTGTGCTAAATAACCAAAAAAATGAACACAGTTTATTTGTTGAATCAACTCTAAAAGTTTAAATGAAAGAAAATAATAATCTTGAAGAGGATGGGATACGTTGCAGTTCTGTTTCGTTAGACAGCATCTGTTTTCGCAAAGTGAACCTATAACTGGGCAGCTGAGTTTATTCTATTAGAAGGTGTATGCCCTTACGTTGGGCAGAGGTGGGTTTTGCTCCTCCATTCGCTGGCATTCCAAGGACCACATTTAGTAGACAGAGGAGGTTAACAAAGTATTCATCTGTGTGTGGAGATGTAGTATAAGTTGGTAAGACTCAAAGATAGACTTTGACTATGGCTTAGATAGAACAAATAGTCAGACTTCAGATAGACGTCTAAATGCATCCGTTTCACGAAGCAGTTTAGTTCTTCACTATCTTAAGCAGGGCTATGGTGCATTGAATTATGGGTTAATTAAGACTTTTTACAAAACAAAACAAAATGGCCTACCAAGCTCTAAGACCTGTGTTACCATGGTAAGACCTGTGTTACCATGGTAACACAGGTCTTAGAGCTGAGTTAGCCTGGGGGTAAGGTGTCTAATTTTTTGGGCTTAAAATCAGTCTTTATTTTTGTGAAACTGTCTAACTTGCATCAGACTAATCTTTGAGCAATATTAGGGCTGGCCTAACACTATAGATCAGTCTAAAACATCTTTGTGAAACCGGCCCCTGGCTCAGACTATTGGGCCTATTTTACCCAACTCACCTCTCCGACAATTGGAGGAGGAATCTGGTCCGGGACTTTAGCTTGTACTGATGTCAAGCCAAAATTTTTACATCGTAATGTAACACTTCAGATTCACTACAGATCCAGTCTTACACCTCAAGGTAATTTTTAAACATGTGTGATAGTTTGAAATCTGGATAATTACGTTCTTTCTGAGCATGCCCAAAACAGCCAAAGAGAGAGAGAATTCTACAAGGAGACAGAGCTGATGACAGTGTTTCTAAGAGACAGTAACCTTCTAGCCCTTGAAGCTTATATTAGGCAGCGTGCTACTGTTGACAGATATTAAAACTGACAGTTAACATCTCAACTCAAGTTCTGGCTAAATAATATATATTACCATGTGTCCCTGGCCATCTTTTATCCAGACTTATTTAGCCCTCTGCTTTTATGTTTTTCCTCTGCAAAGCATTACTACAGCAAGTTGTAAAACACGTCACTGTGAGGTGATTCCTGCTGCCTCTCGCTGTACAATATTCTGTATAATAACATCCTATAAAGTGCTGTGCATCATTATGTTTCAATCTAATAGTATGTGCAAACATGACATAAGGGAGAAAATAATTTGTTAATATTTATGTAGGTGAGGCAACCCCAATTTTAAGAGTGGGCTGCAGTTTAGTCCAGGCTAAGTCAGGCCAAGTCAATCTCCTTTAGCCTGCTAAAGGTTTTAACAGTATTAAATTCATGTGTGCATACTGACAATGCTAAATTGCTTGACAACTTTGAACTGAATGGATGAAAGGAAACAGTTTTGATCTAAAAGTGAACGCAGGCCACATTATGAATATTAATGCATGGGTTTATAATTGAGTCACAGACTGTGCCTTTAAGGTCAAAGAAGGATGCACTAACAATAAGTTGGCAGTAAAAAAAAGAAAACTGCAAATGGTTAGACATGATGAATTAAAGATATCAGCTCACACTGTCACTCCTATGTAGCATATTGAATTACAACAACGCTTTGCTTCTACACACTGAAGAGATTAAGCGCTTCAAGTGACATACAAGGGCACATCCATGTTTGAACTGGAAAGTAATGTGTGTCTCTGTGATAGATAACAAGGTGAACAGAGATATTAATGGCAACCGTTTTTTTTCATATATTAGAAGGCATTCTACTCTTAAAGAATATAAATAGGATTTGGCAGAAACTTTCAGAATTCTTTTGTGCACCATTTGACAGCTATTCTTATTTCAATATAACAATGTTATCATTTCAATTAGCAGACGCTTTTATCCAAAGAGTTAATAGAACACAACGAGCAAGACAAAGAGTCATCATCATTATCAACGACGTCAAAAAGGTCAATGTCGTCGACATCATCATGAGTATCCCAATCAACATCAACAACATCCTCAATATAATCGTCATCAATAGCATCAATATCATTAAGTTTGGAGGTGTTCATGAAAGAGCTGGGATCTTTATCTTAAAGGTGGAAAGGGACTCTGTGGACCGAATGGAGTTTGGTAACTCATTCCATCACCTGGGGACCAAAGAGGAGAAGGGTCTAGTTAGCGACTTAAGGCCCTGTTGTGATGGGAGTGCCAGGCGCCTTTTCTTAGCAGAGCTTAGTGTGCGGGAGGGAGAGGAGCCCTGGAGGAGGGCATTCAGTTATGCAGGAGCTGTATTTGTTGCTGTTTTGTAAGCGAGCAACAGGGTTTTGAATTTTACGCGAGTGGCAACTGGGAGCCAGTGGAGGGATATGAACAGTGGCGTGACATGTGCTGTTTTGGGTTGGTTGAAGACCAGTCGCCCTGCTGCGTTCTGGATCATGGAGTTGCATTACTTCATGTGTGATATTACAAGAGCCTGTACCAACAGTTGTGTTGCATGCTCTGACAGGTAGGATCTGATCTTCCTGATGTTGTGCAGGGCAAATCGACATGACCAAGCAGTCGAGGACAGATGAACCTTAAACATGGTCGTCAATTATGACACCCAGGTTCTGGGCAGACTTTTTGGGCATGATTTCAGTGTGTCCAAGCTGGATATTGATCTTCTGTGGTCTGTAGGGGGACTGGCTGGGATAACACTGGAAATGAACACTTTTTTTTTCAATTTGCGATGTATATAAAAAAGCCAGCCATCAGAAGTCCTGTAAAATTATTAAACCTGTTTCCCAGAATATGTCTCATTCCATGTTTACCGACCAGGGCTTCCTTCAGTTTATTACTCATTTTATACAGCTTGTACAAATACATGTGTACTTATTTTCTACAAATCAGAGTTAAGGGTGTTAAAGATTTTTAAATTGGTCCCTAGTTAAAAGTTGGCCATGCAATCAATAGTGGTTGGAAAGCCATGCATTATGGAAACTATTGACGTAGCCGGAATGTGTTGTGTACTTGTAACATATTGCTTCACTTAAAGACCCAACTGTGTTAAATAAATGCTTTGCAGTTAGTCCAAACATTTTACAACCACAGGTCAGTGAGGCCATTCACTGTGCTGCATGCATAATGAAGAGAAAACAATCCAGGAACACTTACAAGATTTTAAAAGTAAACAAAGGAGTCATAGAGAAGTACGTGTGCAACTTTATTTATCATAACATGTGGATTCCCTGCCCCTCCACTTTGCCATATTGGGTCAGTTTTGTAATACTATTTCTCAAAAAAAAAGTACTGCTGTTGATGTTTTTTTGCTAAGTCATAGTTAAATTACTTTTTTCCTGTGGCTGTGGCTCAGAGGTAGAGTGGGTCACCCTCCAGGCGGGAGGACAGGGGTTCAATTCCCAGCTTCTCCAGTCTACAGTACTGGTATACTTGGGTAAGATACTGGAGGCATAGCCATCCGTGTATGAATGTGAGTGAATGATTATCATCAGTTGCCTTGCATGGCGTCATCATTCGTGTGTGTGTGTCTGTGTGTAGCATAGAAGTATATAAGTAAAGTGCAGTCCATTTACCTTTTTCCGCTTCACTATAGCTAATCTGTTCTCTTCTTTGTTCGATGGATATGCACAGTACAGTCATTATATTACAGTGTGACTATAGAACCAACACATAAAAGCTTCACTGAAACGATGTGAAAAGTTTTCGTTCTTATACTAGCCTACACAAAGACAGAACACTTTGACACACATTTACACTCTCACACAGACGCACATAAAACCTGCATATAGCTGCGTAAGTAGCTCCCCGCACTGAATGACGTTTTTGCCCCGAGCAACACACAGTACTGGCAGGAAGTGCAGTTTCTCATCCAATGGGATATGAGAGTACTGACCCCAACCCACCTGGGGGCCTCCCTTAGGGCCAACCCCACACTCTCCACTCCCACACACAGAGTGTCCGGGCAATGCCAGAGTTACTTCACACTCTCTGGTGCCAAGTCCTCTCTCCCTCCAACATTCTTTTTCCTCTTCTGCCTCTTGTTCTTTCATTTTAACAGTTGACCGTAAAGGTAAACATTTCAACACTGTTTGTGTTGTTTTCTGACTCCTACTCTGTGCACTTATTACTGTTACAGAAACCCATTGTCATAGTAAACATCATTGAAGATTGCATGCATACACATGTTTCTGCTGCTAAGTGGCTCAGCAAAAAGAGGCTTAGCCTTTGTAATGTGGAATTTTTGTTCACCTTTATGTCCAACTAAAAGACACACGTGTAAATAGATGGGACACTTAAATAGAATGGAGAAATTGTTAATGCCATCTGCAGCCACAAAAAAAATCAGTGGCCACATTATCTTGGTACAGTCTCGACTCTGAACTACTTAGCTTGGTGTTCCAAGATAGAAAGGCCAGATGTCTCGTTAAATAAATACCACATTTAGTAATCTAAAAACAAGAGACTCATAATGTGCTTGTCTATAGTCTATTGGAATTAGACTTTGTGCCTTGTGAAATGTGCTTTCTGAAGCTCCTGTATGGTAGTGATTCATCATGTTGACTGAATATCATTGCTTTTTGGGCAAGTATCACATATCATTTCTCTCGATGAATAAAAAAACCTCGATTTTCGTTTAAGAGTTGTATTCCTGATCTCTGCACGGGTAATGCTGACTGGTTTTGGTCAAGGTTTTCCCTCAATCATGACATACTGTCTATGGTGAAGTTACACTGATCAGTGCCTTAAATCAATCTGCTGGGAACCATTGTGTATTTGGTCAGAGGAATCTGTTGCAGCATTTGGTGTCCTGTCAGAATTATACTTACTACAGTCATGAGAGCCAGTAATTGCTTTTCCATTCCAAGCACTCTTCCAGCTCTTGCACTCTTGAACACAAGGCTAAAAACCCAATCTCCTGGGACTACGAAAGTAAATGGCAATTTGAGCCCCAGCACTTTGCCAGTAGATTGTGTGGATTATAGTGTTCTCTCTGCTTTGTTGCGGTTCTGTATGAGCCAAACAGACAGAAATATGGACAAATTGACTGACAGAGTAGATGGCAGCCTGACATACTAGCATGGGGATGGAATACTGGCTAGCTGGTTGAGTGAATGAACAGCTAAGAAAGGGAGCCAGGCTGATCATATAAAGATTATGCACTACAAAGATGCATTAGGATTTAGAAAGGGCGACTACTCCACTCAATAGTAGAATAAATTGCTGTAAATTAGCATATTTTATGCCTGTCAAATGGCTGATGTTAGTAACAAAGCATCTGACTGACAAGGGAGAGACAAAAGTGACATGGCTGAAAAATAATAGAAGATTTGAAATGCTCTTGGCTGAGCATTTTCAGGCTCCTCACTTCATTATTCCACCTACCTCTCCAACACATCTACAGTTCTATCAGTTTCTCACACAAACACATAAAAGCACATTTTGCATAGATGACGATGAAAATTAAGGACAAATATTTTAGGAAGCAGAGCAGGGATATCAGCACTTTTGTCTTTGCATAATTGCCCCCATTGAGTCAATCTTGTTTTTCCCCATAAACACTTTACAGTACATTCAACCTCTCTAACTATACATCCACTTGCCATAACCACTTTTTGTCTCCTCTTTAATCCTTTACTGCTCCTTTCTTTTGCATAAAAACACCCATTCATGTACTCATACTTACACTTGTTCTTCTGGTGCAAACACATTAAGAGAATACACGGCTGATCTCTGACGTCCTTCAGAATACTCATAGCATCATATCCACGAGTAATGGGACTCCAGTTCTCTCTCTTGTTACTCTTTGATTCAGTGCACCACATTGTGCTGTCGTTTTAGTGCCTCCAGTGGTTTGTTTTTCCCTTCAAGTCGAGTTAAGTGAAGACAGAAGGGCAGAACAGTTTCCACGAAACTCTTCCTGAGTCATTAGTGCCGTGTGGGCATTAATAAATCATTTTTCCGAAAGCGGTACCGACCGTGTTGTATCTGAGAGAATTTGCATCTACATTTAATGGAAGCTCAAGTTGTAGTCCAACAAGGTAATAAAATCCTTGGGTACAGGGCCAATATCATTTCACTCAAAATCTCTAAGTTTGCAGATTGGTGCTAAATTCCGTTTTACTTTGACCTTTTCTGTGCTTTTATTATACTTTATTGCCATTGTACCATCACCTCCCCCATAGGACATTAATGTAGCATACAGGGCACACAAAAGCCTGGGTCCTCAGGGAGTGCAGCAAAGTGCCAGCCCGCTTACGTTGTTGTTTGGCGAAGAAGGTGACGTTGGGAAGTGCTGTGTTTTTTTTGTTATCCCTTTTTAAAATGCTGTTGCCCGCTGTTGTCAACGACTCAAACCTTCTCTGGAGCCTCCCTGCACCAGCTACAGAACAAGAGCTGCTGTTTTGTATCAAAAGTTAGCCAAGGGAAATCATTTTTCCACTCTGCGTTACACCGATACGCTTTCCCCTTTTTTCATCCTTAATTTCATTTTGCTGTGTTTCTTCTTTAGTTTCTTCTGCGTGGGGACGTTTGGGATTTTGGTTCAGCACTTGAAAATACCGCTTCATTGTTTACTCTCATTCAGTTTAGTTAGAAGCTAGCCTAGCCCGAATCCTGAGGCAACAGCATAGGAATTATGGGGCAACAGGCGTCTCTGTCTCACCTGTAGTCACATGCGCGCTACAGATTCCAGATACGTACAAATACGAATAACCATCTGCAAAAAGCATAGCAGAGGTGAACTTGGTACTAAAAATATCAAGCTCTTTGCGTGTTTCAGATGTTGAATGAATTTTTTCCTCTTCTACATGTTTAATAACAATGAGTTTGCGTGCAGAACCCCTTTTATTACGACTGCTGCAGACTGCTATATGAGCTTATTGGACACATGCTGATTGCACTGCATTTGGGTACTGTTGGGATCTCTAACTTCCATAATTCCAAGTCAGTTAATAATTGCTTATCTTTGTCATCATGTTTCATTGCAGCTGACACACCATCATCTGAAGGCATCACACGCACAGACACAACCTTGCCTGTTAATATTGTTGTTGTTTTTTTGCTTTTTCATAAATCTGTTAATGGCGTGTACTTACATACAAACACACACACACACACACAAAACCACATTGCCGAGACTGAAATAGCAAGGACAATATGACTCATGCAGTAATATGAGACGCTTGGAGTGTGGGTGTCATCTTTTATTAGCACAAAGAGCTAGCATAATCTCCCCAGACACAATTGCACGGAACACACTAATGAACATAACGATCCAGGTTTAGTGTTGACACCAGGAAACACTATGTATTACATACTGATTATGTGCTTTATGGTATTATTACCATTGTTTGTCTTTGACTCACTTTTGTTTTCAATGTCAGAACCTTTGTAGAAGGTCTTTGTGAACATCACGAGTGTAACATCAGTTTAACTTAAATTAAGTTAATTTTTGATGCTTTAGTTTGACTCATTTAGTTTTTATTATCATATAAAGCTGGAGTAGGTAAGATGGAGAAGACGGTGGACTTACAATTACAACCTCCAGCTCCCTCCCTCTCTCTCTCCGCGGCGCTCAGTCCTTCCTCCAAAGCCCCTCCCCGCAGAGGAGGCTGTCATGCACGTGCAGACTAGTAACCACGGCAACTGTAGAAGCCAGGTATACAATATGGTGGACACACTGGTAAAAACATGAAATGACAACAACCGCAGCCGTTGTATTACACCACCAACACTATCAAAGCAGATACACATCAAACCAGTGGAAATAAGTGTTTTTTCTGTGAACGGTAATCTACAGCAAATTCTATTTAGCAAGACAACCAGCACTTAGTTTGCTAACAGAGATTGTGGAAAAACCAGTGCCAACCTAGCAGTAACACTGATATTGTGAACATTTAGCCGTGAGAGCACAGGCACACAGAACTATCAGGGGAAAGTCTGAAATGGTAACACTGCCTGGGAACATATTTTCAGCCACACCGCCATGAAACAACGCTGAACAGCAGCCGCATCGGGAACAAGCGTTAGCCCGACTGCAACACCAATGTAACACAACGTCACAGTAGCCGCAGGCATCTTCGTAATGACATTTTTTGAAAGCAAATAAAGCAGAAATTAAACTGGGGTAATTACCTAGCTATCTAACTGTTTTAGCCTTTCTGGTCTCTCCGCTACACTGATGTTTACTCTGGTTTTATTTCTGTCTCGGTCTAACTCTTTCTTTTTAGCTTGCTTTTCCTCATTTCTCTTTTTCAGTTTAACGGTCTTTGTAGTGTAAGCCATAGTTGGCATGTAGGGATGGGCAGTTTTTTAATTCCTGGTGGTTGTTTTTCGGCCATTGTCAACACAAACCAACCGACTCTGCGCACACTGAAGAAATTAAGCTTGACCGTGTGAGCATGCGCGGAGGAGTGGTGCTGTTCAGCGTGTTATTGACAGCAGCCTGATTGGTTGTTGTGGATCGGGAGCGGTGGATTTTTGCAAATGCCATTAGGAGCAGTAGGAGGAGCCAGATGAACATGATTTCTTCACGTACTACTGCATGTTTAATGTGACAGTTTGAATATAACAACTGTGACTGATCAGAGGCAACCGCTGTTTGAGACTCATGCCATGCCAACAAGGAGTCATAGATGTGATGACACACAGCATCAGTACTGGCTGTAGGTACATTGTTTCTAGTTTCTGACAAACTGTCAAGAGTGTAGAAACAACAGGTTTACCAGGCAGATCTAAGGAGCTCATGGGTTAACATCTCCCAAGCCTGGGCTGCTCTGTGGCCACTGTTGACAGCACCACACACAATGCATCCTGATGCATGCAGGTGCAAGAACAGCCAATTTCTCTGTCACTCTAAAGTGTTTATAATTAGAATATACAGCAGACCATCGGCTTAAACTGGTGCATGTAATTATCAGTCCATATCATTTCTTTACATAATTGAGATTTTCATATGTAATGGGGTTTCAGATTACGAAGTTACCTTCAATGACGCAACCTGAGGTGCTGCCCTGTGTATTCAGAGATAAAACAAGACTGCATTTAATAAAAGTGCATGTTTTGGGCTTCTTTTAATAGACTGCATCATCTGTTTCTCTCACAGATCTCTCCACACTGTTCCAAAGTCAGGGATAAAATTGCACAGAGATTTTTGCTTACTGTGCACATTCCCTTACCTGTGATTACAGAAGCACTTTCCACCAAAGTCTCAGAAAGCAAACTGGAAACCTACTCATTTTACTCTCAGCATTTCATGAGGCAACGTGAAAATTTTTTGCCGTAGTTAAGTTCAGTTAACCTAATTAACAGGAAGTCTATCCCTACTAACTTTCAGTAATTCAGCTACCTGCAGACGGGAATTTAAGTTGTGTTTCCTGTTGTTTGACCTCATTTATATCTTTCTTTCTTCGGGGGAAAAAGGAAATCCCTCCGTGATAGGGAGAAAAATGGAGAGAGACAGAGTGAATGAGGAGATGAGGGATGTGTAGTGTTTGGAGATTGGATGAAAATTGGAGGCAAAAGAAGAGTGAGTTCTCTTTTGCAGGTTGAACTATCCATCAACCAAAAATCTATCCCGTTTTTCTCCACTTCCCACTACATCCCACTGTCTGTGCCCATTTGTGCTTCAATTCCATCTCATTATCTCTGTCAGGACAAATGGTTTGACTTTGTGTGTGTGTGTGTGTGTGTGTGATCCCTGATATATCACAGTGGCAAACTTTTTGAAAATTAAGTCTTCACGGCAGACCAACCTGAGCATATGGAGGCACAGCAAGCAGCCCAGGACTGAAAAAGCCAGCGAGTGAAGGAGATAGAGAGAGAGCGATTGTGAAACCGGTCACAAGTCATTTAACAACACAATGCTTTGTTGCGCCTGCCATCGAGTCACATTCAGTGTAAGTCAGGAAACAAGTGACAAAGCAGTTTTTTTTTTTGCAGAAAAAAGTGTTTATGTACCAAAAACACAGAAACTCCTTAAGTAATATGTGAGGCCATGTGTGACACACTGTCTACATGAATACATGTACAGTAGAGCAGCCAAGCCCATGCGCTGATTGCTAGCTTGTTAGATGAATAAATGCAGCCTGTAACAACGGGGGGGAGCCTCACTTGTACACGAGCTGCTGTAAAGTTGAGTCATGTCGTAAAGGTGTTTCCTGTGATCCCCTCCCAGGAGAAGTGACCCAGCATGAAGTGCAGGAACCGTTTACATGATTATCCTTTGATGAGTGGTCAGAGACAAGAAAGAGAGACAAGAGGGAGGCAGAAGATCAGAGAACAAGTGAGGTCACTGGGATATGGTTCTATTGTTGAAGACAGGGAAATAAAAAAAGGTTGTTAAAAAAAGGTTGTACAAAGGAATCAACAGTGTGACTCATGATGCGAGTTCTGCCCACATCAAGAAATTTTTCTGCATTTTACAGTTGATGGGAACTTAATATTGTCAGTTAGCAACAACCTTGAGTTATTTTGACACCAAGGTTAATAATGAGTAATTTAAAGGAATTACTATATTTTGTGCCACTAAAACGTATGCATATATGGATCAGTGTTGGTAACGTGTTACAAAGTAGTCTGTTAGTGGGTGCCTTTTTGTCGCCACATAAAAAGAATGCCCTGAAGCACTGCTTCTGTTTCTCTCCTACTTCTCCAGGTAGCTGCGTACCAGCGGAAGGTAGACCAACAGTTGTGTCAGTGTACACGCGTAACTAGCTAATTTAACTAGCAGGATGGCCAGGAGAGGACAGCATTTACTTCATGGAGATATTCCCATTATTTAGAAATTTTGGGCGGAAGGGGCAAGAGCAACATGACGGTGAAATGTAAGTTGTGCCTGGAGCATAAGTCCTTGTCAGCTGTGAAGCGCTCTACTTCTGAAATAGCATCTGCAGCTAAACACAGCTCAGGGACTAAGATCCTGTGTTGTTTTCATTGAACAGCTGTGCCTAATACTGTATGTATTTGCCCAGTATGCTGTCAGATTGTTAGCATAATAAAGAGCTGTAAAGGTTATATTGCATCTCTCATTCCTGTTATGAGGCTGCAGAGTTACAGATTATGGGACAGAAACGAGGCTATGCAATGACGGTAAAGTCAAGACATTCAAAGGTAGATGTACAGTAGGCTACACGGCGTCCTGACGATATAACCAACATGCGCAACGAGTCGCAAAGGGGCTTTTAGTTTTTGGCAACGCAAATGTAATCTAACACGTTTATTTTCCTAATAGGTAACACAGTAAAGTATCAAGTTACTTGTTAATGGCAGTAATCTTGTAACGTAACAAGGTACTTTTAAAAGTAACACTACCCAACACTGGTATGGATAGACTGCATTAAGCATTTTCTTGTGTAGGGATTTTGGTGTTTGTTGTACCTCAAAGGAAATTGCAAAATACTTCTGTACAGCTCATCTTCTATCAAACCAGGATACAAAGATCCACATTGGGTCATTTTCAAGCCTTCCTATTATGAAATGTATTGGCCTTGTCAATGAGGCGAAGACTTTGCCCTATGTGAGAGAGAGTGTGTTAGTATTACTGTGAGTGAGACAGAGAAAGAAGAGAGATTTGGCAAAGCAATAAACAGCAATAATCAGCCGCAGGCTTTTACATGAATATGCATGTGCACAGTGACAGCGACCAGGGGACGGAATGAGAGAAGGGCTGCCTTTGTGTGTGTGAGAGAGAGAGAGATGGAGAAGGTTCTGGGAGAAGAAACGATCTTTGACTAGTTGGAGATTGAAGAATGCAGTTGATGTTTGGGTGAGCAGATGAGAAAGAGAGAAGAGGAAGTGATGTAAGCAAAGAGAAAGAGAGACAGAAAGAAAACTCAGGGTGGGAAATCATTCTGCATGAGATTAAACCTGGGCGTGCGTACAAACGACAGGAAGAGGTGCGAATGTGTCTCCGCAAGGAAGGTGTGATAAAGTTAATGCAAAAAAAGTTGTTGCTTGGGAATACATTGGTGAAATTTACCTGAACACGTACAGTATGTTTCTGAACTTGATTGCTTCTATCACAGTGCCCATCCAAGCTAATCACAAAAAAGTGATAATACAAATATCAAAAGCTGCATTAGAAACTATTGCATTATATTTACTTCAACAGAAGGCTGCACTGTTCCAGCACCGATGTTGCATCAACAAATCTTCACAGAGACCGATCACAATAGACCCAGTGTTTCTCCTGTGCAGCACAGACTGGCCTCCCTCTGGTAATCAAGGAGGGCATCTGAAGCTCTCAGACCCAGTGCTACATTGATTCTCTGTTTAGGACAGCAAGCAGATGGCACGTCTGCAAACACACACAAACAAGTGGGCAGATACATAAACTCCATTGCTAGTCTGTTGTGAACAACTAGCTAAAACTAATGCAGGCTATGTGACACAATCTCAATTTACAGGTCTGTTTACTAGATTGTTTTCAGTCGTGCAAGCATCTCACTATCTTCATGGTTTATCTTTATGTCACACATATTGTAGAAGTTTCTTCAGATGGATTCAACACTGCCCCAAAGCTTGTTAGTTTCATGAAAGTTTGATTAACTGCAGGATATTTGAATTAGACTGTCTAGTTTAAGCCAAAAGTAGCTAATACATGTGGTAACTAGGTGTAAAAAGCTAACACAAGCGTATATATGCATATAGGTCCAGACCCGCTTTCCACACACAAATACCACAACAACATCACTGTCCATCACCCACCCATCCAAACACCGTTCACTGACCATATTGACTTCCATCCCACTGACCCCCTCTTTGCCTGCTCTCTGCTCTTCTCTGTAGCAGTATTAGCGCTGGTAGGAGTATAATTGGACAGCGGGGTGACCGGAGTAGGAAGCCCATAACAGCTCCAGGCTGGATTTAGACATGAGCAACCAGACAAATCTGATTTCAACACCCATCGTGACACAGACATGCTTTTCACATCATCAGCTCAACATGGCAAAACACCATCAAAATTGAGGTCAAACGTGGTTAAAATCAGATTTTAGGGGTAAATCCAGCTTCGGAATCCCAGATTTAGTTGTGTGTTCGGATCCACACATCCTCAACAACATTTAGTTTTAATAGCACGACCACTCGCAATCCATTTGTCGATATCTGCCGCAGGATGCTGGGATTGTCGGGTGTGGGAGGGATTGATATGGATCAATCTCACAGGGTGCAGTAAACAAAGATAAGGGCTTATGGTTACTGTTACACATCACTGATCTAATGGTCTTTTCATATGATTACACAAAGAAAAGAGAGGCTTTTTTCTTCTTACAAAAGGCTAGCTTGTTTTCTGATTCTGTGAAATACCTCATTACAGCCTTGTAAAGTAATTTTTTCCAGTTCAATGGCAGGACACATCGCTATATGCATCAGTGTGTGGGCACATACATACAGAAGGCTTTACAGTAAACAATGTCAGCTGAAACGTTAAATTACACATCACTGTATGCAGACAACAAATGAATGAACCGATTCACCATAACATCAATGTTGTGTTTGCACCACATGCTTCCTTTGCGCATCCACAGTCAAAGATAGACGAGGTGTTGCGTGTATCTAGGACACCTTTTTACAGCTTTACTACAGTACAGAATCCCTTAATCCTGTTGATGTTCATGTCACATGTTTAAATGACAGAAACCTACACATACAGTATAAGTCTGCTACAATGAAGCTACACTCATGTATCACAGAGCTGAGGATGCATGCATTTGAGATTGAGCAGCAACATGTAAGGTCAACTTTGCAAGATAACCTCGCCAACGTTGTGCCAACAATGAAATGCAATAAACAGAGGCAGGCGAGAGAGCACACTGTTATCAGTGTGTTTCTTGTAAGTATGCCAGGAATGACACATCACACAGTTAACTGCTCAAAATGTTTTTAGCATTTCCCCTGTTATAGTTTTTATGAAATTTAAGATGTTTGTTTTTTACAAGCAGCAATCTCTGAGCATAAATGTTATATGTTTATCTTGTTTTTATTCCTCTCCAGTTGTACTCTGGGGCTGCATCGATTTTTTTTCCAGATTTGTATCCTTTTTGTAAAAAAAAAACAAAAAAAAAAACACATTGATCCACTTAATAATTCACGATGCATTAAGAACCTGCAGGCCGCATAAAGTGAGGCTTGTTGCTATGGGCACTAAGCTTGTGTCACTGATGGGCTGTAATCCCTTTTCGGTTATTTATCTCCGGCTGCTTTGAAGGACATTTCAGGATGTTGTAAGATGTGTTGTATGTGATTGTGATGCAAGCTGGATCATAGAGTATTCCATAAACAACACTGACAAATGCTTTTTCCATTATGTTTGCATGCAGTTGAGTTTATGCATGTGTATCTGCGTCAATACATTTTCATGTGTTTGTACAGTATATGACAGTATGTCTGAGTCCTGCAAATTATCCCCCATAATCTCCAGATCAAGACCTACCAAGTTCAACCTAACCTCCAAAACTTTGAAAGAGTTTACATTTATGGGCCACAAAGAGATATACATTCTGCATACATTATAGAGGTGTAGCACTGGCACACTGATGCCCTTTTATTTGATTACATAGGATATTACACAAATCAACACATCTGCTCTGCAACAGTCCTGTTAAAGTTGCAGAACTAGTTGTGTTTGCAGAGTCAAATTAATCACAGGGCGTTGGAAAAATAATTATCTGCTGTTGCTTATACTGTTCACTTATATGCTGTTTGTAGATCAGTTGTATAAAAGCAATAACACACTCAAGGTCGTGCTGTTATACTGGATATCAGCACGGCTTCGGCACTCAGACTGCAACCAAGTGCCTATAATCGAATAACAGCCGTGCTGCTATTCAGTACAACAGCACTTCCTCTTGTGTGATATTGTTGAAATATATTACAAATGTCATAGAAAATGTGTTGGGCTCATTCATTGTCCTGTTAGCCCTGTAAAACATATAGTGATAGACTAGTGACAGATAAATGGTGAAAAAAGGCAGTATATGTGTTCATTCACTGTGCTTTAACAAGACACTTTACTAATCATCATGGACGCTTGTTTGTACATTATCTCTATTTACAAGGATGTGGAAGTGTTTTGGTTTCTGTTTGTACTACACTTATAGTCCGAGCACGTATCAGCAGGCTGCGGCGTATGCAGGAAAAACAGTCCAATTGTTTATTTTTCTGTAAACAATGCAGCACAGGGAAAAGGAAGTCTTGACTAGAAGTTGTTTATCGCTAACCGCCGGCTACATGCCTCGGCATGTTCACCGCTGTCTCCAGAGGCTATGTCGCCGGCAAAATATAGCCGATGGGATCCGAGATTGGTTTGTACATGGCCACTGCTTTGTTGAAATCTGCATGATTGGCCCTTGTGGCTTAATGTGGTACAGAATGACAGGCATATGTCTTGCCCACAAAAGTCTGTGTATCAACAACCGGCAAGATGTCAAATAAATCAGTAGCGGATTAACTCTGGAGCATCTAAGCAAACAAATATCTCTCTATGATTTGTGTCTCATGTGTTGCTAAGACACTATGACAACACATAGTGTTGAACATGTGGTAACATGACGACTTTTCTCATGACTCATTTCTTGAATTCAACTTGGTATTCTAACTTTTTCGAGTCAGTATTTCCATGTTGATCAGGTTTCATGTCGTGCAGGTATTTATTGTCGCTGCAGTTTCCATATTTATCAGTCATAATTCTGTCACACTACATGTGCTGCTGAAAATAAACTCCAGTCAAATAGGATGTTTTATTGCAGAGTGCATCAGCCAGCTTAGTTTTTTTTTTTATAATGCTGCACAAGGATGGCTATAATTAGTAGTGAAAGACTGACACTGATGGGGAGGAGGGATTAGGGCAGAGCAACATTTGGTACAAGTACTACATCTTAAAAAGTGTTTTCCCCAGGTCGAGAATGATGTCGAGTTCAAGTTGTAAACTTGAGTCAGGTTTCAAACTGAACAATTGAGTACCTTAGTTGCATTTAAATACGCTGGTATCACTTGTCAGGTACGGTGGCCCTTGAGGAGAAACTGTCCTGCAGCAAAGTGGGTTCTCAGTAAATTTTAATTGAAAGATTTATTAGCACAGAAATGATACAAAGGTGTCCCTGTCAAAGCAGCAGTTACAAATACATTGTAAATTGACAGCCACTTGTCTTTGAATTAATAATAACGATGATTAATGAGCTGGATTTCTAACTTTTCTAAATTGAGCATAAAAAACTGAAATTGTGCAACAATGCAAAACTTTAAGGTCTTTACTAGCAGCATGTTTGTCATACTTCATTTACAGTACCCTGCACAGGGTTGTAAATTGGTATAAAAGCTGTGTTTCCAGCCAGAATGTCCCTATTAGTGGGTATTTGTGGGTGGATGCAAAGAACAGTGTGTATGTAAGCATAATGCATGGAGGCTCATGGGATATGCTGGAGTCAGAGCTCGTCATATGGGTGTCGGTGCTTACTCAGGAATATACGTTTTGGTATCTACGTGTGTTTCTTTATTTACCCACGGAACTGCTGACGACGGGAAGAGCGTGGCCCTGAATGAGTCACATGCAAGGACATGACAGGTGCCAGAGGAAAGGGAACAAGGAAATGGAACAAGGAGAGTGGGAGAGGTAGATTGGGGGAAAAGGGGAAAGAAAGAACAAGAATAAAAGAGTTAACACTAGAACCGCCAACATTCCAATCCTCCTAGAACCGGAAGGGGGGGTCATTTTTACCCCCTGCCGCAAAAACATCAGCATACGCAAAGGCTAATTTTAAAATCTACATTACAATTCTTCAATTAAATACAACAAACAAACAACAAAATAATTAACACAATTAAACATTTTGACTACTGTAGAAGAACATAACTTTAAATGAAAATACAAATTTTGAATAATTAAGTTGTGACCGGAGCACTAACTCGCTCACTTTCTCTCAGTCGCTCACACATGCGACCACACGTTCACACAACCACAACATTTATAATAATAATAATAACAATAATATGTCTAATAATTTAAAGACCATTTTAAGAAAAATATAGCACGAACAATGCATAAAGCAACTCCACACACACAGACATAGGAAACAGTGTCTGCACATAAGAGCTGGTGCGGATGTCTGACACATTTAATGTTGTAATATAAGTGGTTATAAATGTACGATTTTCACCTGCTGAAATGCCAGACATGATTGCCATCTACCTGATCTTTTAGCGTCACCTATTTGCTATCTGTATGAAATTGGACTGACACAATTGCCATGTGAGAGGACCAGAGTGAACCTGCAATTGAAAATGAGAGACAAGTCAGCTACAAGCAGGACATAAGAGGACTTTTAACCAGGTTTGAAGGACAATTGTAGGGAAAGGGATGGGGGAAATGTTGCTGTGAACACATTTTCAGCAAAATAACATAAAATGCAGGCAGTACTTGTAGGTGAGCTCGAGAGTATGTTTGTGTTTGTTTTTTAAATTATTTGATAGCACAAAGTTTTGGAGGTAGGTGAGCGTTAGCATGGAGGAGGGTGGCTCTGGGACGCCAGAGCTAAAGCCGCTTGGCCACTGGTCAAATAACCTGCTAACACCCGGCTTTTTTGCTTAATAGGAAAGGTTAGAATCGGCATTCAGACCCGGGTCAAATGACTCTGCAGTAGACCTGGGTAATTATCGCCTTGGCTCTGGCATTGATGGGAACACAAAACCTGTGTCAACACGCTATACTCCATCCCCTTTCCGGCGCGATGCTATGCTCCGTTGGTAAGTTCTGAGACTCATTGTCATCTCAGCTACAAATTTCCCCCATCTCCGTCCGAGCAGGGCTCGAACATCGTTCCAAATCTGTCTGCATCATTTTGATAAATAGACTGAATGAGTAATAGATACAATAAAGAGCTAACCATTGTAACATCTTCACTGTTTACTAACCCTGTTTCGGGGGAATTTGTGACATCAGACGGTGACGCAGCAGAAAAGAGAATGAAAGAAGCATACTCCTCTGGCATCAGGAACAGAGACAATTGGAATTTATAAGTGGGTTTTCCCAGGTCTGAAAAACCTGTGTCAACACCCTAAATTTAGTCGGGAAAGGGGTATATGTTGATCCTCCCCAAGGTGTCGTGGGCCTAACGTGAAGAAACACCGGTGAAGGGAGGTGACCACTGGATAACCAGTATGATGTGATTGTGTTTGAGTTGTGGGGGCCAGTAGGAGCCATGTGGTAGTGTAGGTAATATCAGCGTTGTCCATACCTGGAGCTTGCATGAACAGAGACTGGGTCTGTTAGAGTTGACAATAGTGCTTGGGTTGCGGTGGCCACTAAGGGTCATGTGCTAGGTTGATTGTAAGTATCGGGAAGAGGGCACAAGGGGAGGAGTTTCTTCAATGACCGCTTATCCTTATCGATAGGGTTAGGGTTGGAGTTAGGCTTTGGGTTAACCCCTAGTCTTACCTACTCTAATCTTAACCTTCCTTGCTCTCTCTTCTCTCTTCTCTTCCCTCATGAAAATAAGGGAGTGGGGGGAGGTGGAGTGTACAGCCCAGTCCGGCATGGGTGAGCCCCGGACAGGGGCACCCCACCCTGGATCTGCCTTCCCTGTCCACCTCTCTCTACAAAACTACAAAATGGCTGAGTAGAGTGTAGTCACTTTACAGTGGAAACATAAGTGTTTTGCACTTTAGACCTCCAGATTGGAGCTTAATATTAGCTACACTGCTAATGTAGATTGCTACGTATCACAGATTCCTTTTGTAACAAAACTTGTGGCTGCATCTACAAGTGAGTATATTTTACTTCTTGTCTAAATATGAAGCCAGTATATATCATTTGATTTTTGATCTTTCACTTCAAGCAACAGTCAGCACAGTGATTGGTCCGGGCAGCTCAGGTCAAAGTTCAATGAATCTTAACCTCCACACATCCCAAGACCGCTTGGAGCACAGCAACCATCTAAGCTATCACATTGCAATTGATTGCAAAGATTTTAAAAATGTTGTTCATAGCTGCTGCCTTCATCTTTCTATCTTCAGGTCACACCAGCAGTTGAAACAGCAATATATCTTTTGGCAATAATCAATTACATTGAGTAGAAAGTTTCACTTTTGTGAACTTCAACATGCAAATTTGTTCTTCAGAACTCCACTAACTAACTTTTCGAGTAGTGCACAGCCTATTTTGCAAGGACAGGTGGATAAATTTTGTTGTGCCACTTTCTGCTGGTGTTACGTGCTCTTAAATGCAATCTGCAGCCAATGAAAAATAAGCAAAGGGAGGTTAAATAAGCAGTTGGATTAATGCCATGATTATGACACTTGTACTGCTCTATAAACCGTACAGGAAATCTTCTTCCCCTCCCAGCTTTTGGGACCGCTTGATATTTACAGTTTTTAATCCTGGACTATAATTAGGTATAACTTTTGCTCTGAATTTATGTCTGTCTCGAAGCTCAACCTCAGTCCTCTAACCCACCAACAAACTGTACCATCTTCTGTTGTGGTTTCTTTCTTTTTTCTCTCCTTTGTTCATTCCCTCCTCCCATCTGTCCCTTTATTACTATGCTGTGACATAAGTAGAGCAAGAAAGCATCCCACTATTCACTTTTTCTCTTAGTCTTTTCCATAAGTTGTATTAATGTAACCATGAATCTACGATATTTGTCTGCATATTCTGTCTTTTCCTACAGTAACCATCTCATATGCTGCCATCTGTACTCATTGACACATTACAACCCCCCATCTTCAGCCCTCTTTTTTTCTGGGAAGAAGCAAAGTGGTGCTCACAACGCATACCATTACTTAACAATTACCCTTTCAGATGGAACTGCATGACTATTTATGGTCTCCCTCATTTATTTCAGCCAGGCAGCAAAGCGCTGATCGCTTCTAAAATTTCCATTTGTGGCTCCGCTGAAAGTGGAGTAATTCGAAGTGTTGGACTTGAGGGTGACTCTGTGTGTTTGTCTTGAATCTTCAGGGTATGGCAGATGTGTGTAGAGGCAGAAGAAGTAAGATGACCTTCATTACATGTGTCTATTATCTTACAACTGCACTAATGTACAGCAACTAATCCACCCATCATAGATTTTAACACGATTCTGTACTGGGATTGTATTGTGTTGAAAGGTAGAAAGAGACAGTATAAATGCATTAAACATAATGTGTGACTGAATTTCTTCACCAAAACAAAAGAAAATAACTAGCACAGACTCATACAGTTGCACAGACATCATGATTAGTTTTGGGGGATTTGGGAGTTTACTGGACTATGTCTAAGTTCTTGCTGATTTCTTTTGATGCTTCTCTGTTGCCGTAGGTTAAAGGTTGGATTTGATAGCTGTTACTATTTAAAAATTCTCCTAGCTTTGTTATTCGGGAGCTACACAGATCCTTGGGATATTTTGTGAACTTGTGCCTCTTTCCAAATGAGACAGTCCGGCCTTGCAGACACCAAAACTAATGATGCGTTCGGGTGTCGTGTGCACAGTTAGAAAATTCACAAAGTTAGCCTTTGTTCTGTTGCACTGACAAAACAAAAACACTTTCTCAATGTTTACTGTGTTATAAATGTGGATATGCGAGTCAATACATTTCAGACAAGAAAAGAGTGTTTCTACATATTATACGTATCCCTAGCACAGTCAGATATACATATGCACACACAGAGACTCAGGAACAAGGACGAGGAAGGAGAGGAGAGAGAGAGTGTGTGGGGTTACTGTGTCACATGATAATCAGCATCTCTCATGTTCTTCAAAAGAACCTATGCTTCCCTTGGGGGGCTGTAGATGGTCGGCAATACATCAGAGGGTTCAAGGTCAGACTGGCTTAATAGGGAATTCCTTCTGTTAGATTTCTATGTTTGAGTAACGCTCTCCGTCGCTTTCACTCCCATCTCTTGACGTAAGCATGGATTAGGAATCCTTGGCTTGACCTGCACTGCGGTGCTGCTATTTATACCATTGCATGGCTGAATACTAATAGGGTGGAGGGGATCCATTATTTTTTTGCTAACCTTGTACCTCCAATCCTTTCACTGTTCTGCATTACTGGAGTATCCATTGAATGTGAGGTGATATTTAATCACAAAAGCTGCATAAGGCATGTCAAAGGATACAGGACTCCTGTTGCATCATATGGTTTGCCTGGTGGAAAAGCATAACATAATAATGTTGTCCAAGATGTATGTCATGAGTTATGATTGTTCAGTTTTGTATTTAATTAATTCTGTGATTTTAGTTTTGGTTAGTTATGTATTTAAAGGGCCAGTTCGGTTTTCAACCTCAGTCCTATCATGCTATTATGGGGAGCTAATGCCATTATGGTATGGTATGTCCTTGACTGGAAAACGGTAGTATTTCACTCCAGCAACTCTCGCTGGGCCGTTCCTTTCAGAGGCAGGGACGCAATGCACGCTGGGTGTTGTAGGAATGTCGAATGGGCAAAACCACAAGCTGTTTGTACAACTTTCTCCACAGCTATGGCGCCAATTTCACATATTATTGCTTCGATCGATGACAGAGAACACCAGCTTCGACTGACAGGGGCGAATTGCTCCTTTAATTTATATTTCCTTGTTTAGATAATTTCCTGTTTTACTTTGTCATCTTGTCTCCCGTGATGTTCCACTTCCAGCCTTTGTGTTGTTTCCCGCCTTTGAGATTGTGTGCCCTGCCCTCACTGTTTTTGCCTGTGTTGATTAGTCTCACCTGTCCCTGATCCTGTATGTATTTAGTCTCTGTGTTCTACCCTTCTGTGCCAGTTCGTCTTACGTCTGTCCTAGTGAAACTTTGTCAACCTTCAGCATTCTCCGTGAAACCATCGTAATTTTCCATGAAACCTTTGTCAACCCTATTTCCTTGTGGCTCCCCAAGTTTTTCACCTGTTGTGTTTTCCTTTTGATTAATTTTGAATTAGATCTTTTCTTGTAATACATATCTGAATAGCCTAAGTCTGGGTCCTCTCCTGTTTGTGTTCAGACACAAGCTAGACAATATAAGTTGATCTGTAATCCTTCTGAGACAGTAAGACAAGCCTTTCTTTAAATGTTCCAAATTAATGTGCCTTACAAAAGGTATACTCAGACAACAGAAGGTTTCTTTTGGAGAAAAAGGTGAACAGAGGAAGAGACAAAACGAGGGCAGAGAGAAGCATTTGGTTACGGCAGCTGGATAGGAAGTAGCATTATTCAGGTACTCCTCCAACTGTGCAATTGTTTCCTGGTCTGATTACTTACCATATATCAGATCTCTTAAAGTTTTCTCCTTGAAAAGTTACTTACACGTATTTTGTGGGTTCTGATGTGGGTTCGGCAAGCCGCTAATCCTGCTGTTTTTCAATCAGACTGTTTGTCGGTTCATTGATTTGATGGTTGTTTTATGACTGAAGTTACCTGAGAAACCACTTAGTGCTAACATATATGATTACTATTATAGAGCTCAACAACTTGGCTCTTTGGGCAAAAAGCCAAAAAGAGGAGTTGTTTCATTACACCAAAATAATGTCCACCCACTTTCCCTCTGCATTTGTTCAACCAGACCTCTTATCTTATATTAGCCTAAATATCTCATTATCTGACTCAATTAGGCGTTCATTTTGATAGATAATTGCGATGCACTTCCTGTTGCCTCACCATCAGAATGTCAGCCCATTAAAACAAGCCAGGATAACTTCTCTGCCACTTTATTTGGCTCCTGTAATCATTTCGCCCATCAGCCCGCCTGCTTGTTGAGCAGGATATTGAGAATGACGGCAGATTTGTATTGCAGATTTAATCTATTTCAAACAGGGAAGTGAGATGCACACCTTGATCAAGCCATTATCAGCAGAGAGGGGGATGCAATTAATAATCCAACAACTGAGGCATTGAAGAGAGGGGTGTGAAAATGTGAAATGAATGCAAAAGCAGCGTACATACCTACAATGTTGGGTTACATCATGCATGTTGCAGTATTTTATACCCTCATACAGAGCAAATATGTTATATTGTTCCTTTTCTAATGAAACCAATGGACTCAAAAGTTCATTTTATTAATTTAGTTAGTTAAAGTTAAACTTTTTTTAAATGTTAGAAATCTTTTTAGATCTCAACAAAGGATAACTTGAAGTCAAAGAAAATGATGCAAGACTGTCGTTTCAGGGAGAAAGAACACAAAGTTATTCTCAATTCAACTCTTTATAAAATGCTACCTTTTATTGTCAGGAGACTCAAATCCTCATTAAATATATATTTTATAAAACATTCTACTGCTTTGCTTTTAAAACTAAAACATTCATATATTCAACTTTAAGAACAACGATGGTAAGTCAATTAAATTGGTGTCATTAATCTCACTAATGATGCAAATGACTGATAAACTCTAACCCTTCATGTTGCTACAACACTGGATTGGGGTCTGAGTGTGATTTTGCTGAAAAACAATGAAAAAAGTCATGTCCTGCAGGTAAAGCAGCCTGTGCCAAAGCTCTCTCCCACCTCCACTGCTTCTAGATCCCATCTGTTCTTTTTTTGTTCTCATTTTCTCTCTCTGCAACTCCCTTCCTCCCTCCTTCCACCTCTCACAAGTGAGGACATAGCTGAGGGAGCAATGACCCATATTACCCTGGCAACTACTTGTGATGAATTGTTTCTGTGCATGTGTGTCTTTGGGTCCACATCTTCATGGAGACAATTGCTTTTGTCTGCGCTGGAACAGGGATGAGCTTGCTAGAGCTGCTCCAATCATGAAAGAGGACCTCTTCCATCACCTTCTAACGTGTCAATCATCTCTTATTGTTGCATATTGATTGTCACATCTTTGACTGTGTGGCATTTGTGCAGACTGAAGCGTTTGCATGTTTGACAGGAGTACGTATGCAAGCACGGCGCACAAATCTGTGTGTGTTCGATGCTCTTCACATGTGAGGCGGGGTCACATCACTGATGTGAAGAATGGGTTGCTTTAAAAGGTCAGGCTGGCTGTAGCCATTTCATTAACCATGCAACAGACAGCTTTGTGTGGGCACATCTGCAAATGCATGTTTGTGCATAGGTCATAAAGACTGCCAACGATTCTGTGCGTTTATGTATGTTAATGTGTTTCCATGTTAACGTACTTAAGTCCTAATGAATGCATTTAAACATATTAACATTTAAAGAGTCCTAACATTATGTCTCTACATTATATCTTGTTGTCTTCTTCCATTTTGGCTTCTGTTCTAAATCCATCAATATTTTTTACAACCCTTCATGTACAAATCCCTTGTGTAACTCCTCATCATTATTTTTGTTACTGTAAATAGCCAACAAAGACCTGATAGAAAGGCGTTCTTTCCCTGCGGATTCAGAATGATTGCACTTCAATAAATGTGTGTGATTAACCTAGTTTAACACCAAAATAGTACAGTAAACTATTTGACCCTTAACATCACAAATAGATTGAAGATTTGAAGATATGTTTTCCTTTAATTACAAAGTCACTCAAAGCTTTCACCCTTTGTTTTTTTTTTCCATTTGTGAGTGGCAGACTCGCCTAAGCATGTTGAGGAAAACGCATGAGACCATGAGCCCGTAATTAGATCGCATGAAATGATGCTGTATATCATCAACCGTCTCCTCAAATGAAGGTCTGACATGACAGCAGCGAGTCAGAGTGCGGCCATGGCTTCCTTCGACCCCTACATTAGACTCGCCAATGTCCTCCCCGGGGACAATGGGTTCATTCCAATGTTGTCTGACTGAGGACAAGCTGTCATATCAAGGACGATGGGCTGCAAGGTTTGCTCATACGAGTGTTCTTAAGTGTTCTTCTTGAACAAACTCTCCTCACTGCACACACACACTGCCACCTGTTATAGTGAGATGTGATCATCTTACATTGCTGTATAATGCTTTTTTCTGTTTGTTGGCATGTTTTCATCGACAACAATGTAACCGAGTAAAGAGAAGACATTCACAGCACACCGCCTCTGGTGCTGCTTTTGGAAACCAGCAGACTGAAAGATGACGAGCTCTGCAATGTCCATAATGGTGTTATATCACTCATAACAATTACAAAAAATTAATAGTGCAGCTGCCAATGTCGGCTCATCTGAACACTCACAGACATAAAGAGGAAATGGTTTGACATGAAGCTCGATGCCCATGACTAATACTAGGTCAAGGGAACATGAACAGTTAGAGATAATGTAAGAGAGAATATTTCAGCTTCCAAAGGCCGATGTTACACTGTGAGATTTTTCTAATAGTTGCTTTGCCACAGTGTGCTGATAATATTAAAAAGTCCTTGAAAAAAAAAATCTCATAAATTGGCAAGCCATGATGATAATGATCTGGTTAAAGGAACATTAAGTTTTCACTAAGTCTGCTTTAGTTAAATATTTCATTCTAGTTAATTTCATATTTAAACTCCAAATCAATTCAGATTAAGTCATTATGATTTCATGTTTTTGCCCTGAAGAGAAAGACAGACTATCTGTTCATGACTCGGGTCTGGAACACTTGTCGATTTAATTTGGACCTAAGAGAATCTTCTCGGGCATGCAAAGATTGGTTAAAGACAGAAACTTATATCACTCCGAAGTGCAGCATAGAATTCTGACTGGCAGAATTAATCTGAATGTATGAGTGCTTCTTACATAAGGCCAATGTTGGCTCTACTCTAGCATGTGAGTGTGTCACTGTAAGGAGGCAACTTAATGAAACCTAGTGTGCACTGCATCACAGCAGCTAGCCAGAATGGGGTGCTAGTCCTTCGTAGGTATGGTTGTCTTCGAGGCAGTGGAGACTGAAATGGAAACTAATGGCAGTTCAATCAGTCTAACATACGGATACACTCACATGTTGAAACAGTTTATCTCAGAGTGTGTGAGGTGAGGGTTAACAGGCCATAAGTGGCAGCTAGTCAGCAGCCCGAGCTATAGGTCAGCAACAGCACTTTGCCCACGCCTTCCTTGATGGAGGCACAGGTGGAAAAGTCCCTTCTCTTTAGCTCAAACTGCTACATTCCTGCCATCCATGCATTGTGATAGAGCTGTATTCACAAAATACAGATGATTGTTTGTCTGGAAGGCAAAGTATCATCTATTGGCAGGCGTGGGTCAGAGGTTGAGTGAGTCACCCTACAATTGGAAGGTTGGCAGTTCGATTCCCAGCTCATGCTGCCAGTATCCTTAGGCAAGATACTGGACCCCAAATTTCTCAAGGAATGTGCATGAATGCATAGCTGATAAGTGACCTTAAGTATATAAGTGGGGGCGGCTGTGGCTCAGTGGTGGAGTCAGTCGTCCTTCAATCGGAAGGTCGGAGGCTCGATCCCCAGCTCCCTCAGGCCACATGTCGAAGTGGGCAAGAAACTGAACTCCAATTTGCTCCCGTTGCTTAGCCAATGGATATGAATGTGATAACTGATTGACAGTTGGGCACTTTACGTAGCAGCCTGTATATGAATGTGTGTGTGTGAATGGGTGAATGTGATATGTGGTGTAAAAGCAGCTTTGAGTGGTCGCAAAGACTAGAAAAGTGCTATATAAGTACAGTCCATTTACCATTTACCTTGGCACTACATTAGTGTGAGAAAGGGTGAATGGGACATGTAGTGTAAAAGTGCCTTGAGTGGTTGGAAGACTATAGGCGGAAAAAAGTACAGTCCATTTGGCATTTACCATCCTGCACCGTGGAATGATTCATGGCGTAACTATAAGCAGCTGTATCATGTCAAACCTGTTTTCTAAATTTAATTTTCATATTAATTTAATAGTAAACAATAACATTGCATTTAATTTCAGCTATTGTGAGGATGATGGGCAACTGTTCCATTATAAGACTTCACATTTGCAACATCCATTATGACAATCATCATTTTCCAACACATAAATATATGCATGCATTTTCTAAATAAAGACAGTACCCAGAGTACAGATCCATTAACCAGATTATGGTTTGCAGGGAGGATAATAATCATTATAATGCCATCCTGGTTGTAGATCACGTCTCATCGTCCAGGTTATGAGTACAGTGTGTCTCAACCTTTCCCTCTCTATGACCCACACTGAAGGGGAAGTCTCTCATCTTTTTAGTGTGTAAGTGACAGAACAGCGGCAGAGCATCATTTGGTCCATATGGGTCTGTTGTAGTGAGGGTATAAATCTAGCAAGAGTCTCTCTGCAACCACATTTTGGTTGAATTACAGCCTCTGGGATTTTGAATTGTCTAGCTTAGTGTTTGAATATCAATAAATGTAAGTTAAACTTTGGACACATGATGTCTCTCTAAGTGTCTTGTTATTTCTGTCTTGTGATCACCATTTCTGATCAGTACCCTGTGCCAGTCCAAACATGGAGTATATGTAGAGAGATGTTGCTGCATTCCAATTGGTTGTATTTGGCTAATTCAGGAGCATGTTACACCAGTTCAACGCTTGGATAGAAACTGAAATATCTCCACAACTATTGCATGTATGGTGCACAAACTCTCCTTTCAGACAGATTGTAATAACTTGGGGATCCCTTGTTCGTGTATACATTTTGGTCCAATCAAGTATTGGTCCAATCATCAGGCTAAAACTTAGTTTTATGAACTCATATCTGCTTAAAACAAAACAATGACTTCCTAATCATCTCTAGTGCCAATTAGCCTTTGAGAATGCTAAAACGCTTAACCATAATGGGGAACATGGTAGAAATAATATCCAGTGATCATCAGCAGTAGCTCTGTCCTTCTGGGCATGCTGGCAGTTGGACGTTAGCATTTTGCCTTAAAGGAAGTCCCCCGTGTGGAACCCCTCACAACATGCGGATATGAGGGCCCTAAAGGGACGTCTGCTCTCTTTCGCATTGCTGGGAGCCGAGAGGCCCACAGGGGATGAGCCCGGTTTTTACTGTCTCATTAAATCAGCTCAGAGGCTTCTCCAAATGGCCAAGTGGACAATGCTGGATCTTGCTGTTGCCAGCTGCTGCTGATCGGGAGAGAAACCAATGCATTAGTCTAACACTCCTCAGTTTTTAACAATGATGGATGTTAATGTCACACGCAGGCCTCAATGGAGTGTGTTAATGGACAATTTACTCTTTGTCATCACTTTATTTATAGGTTTCATGCAGGAATCCTCCTTAAATTGTCATAATCAATCACTGTGATGGACAGGGTTGTAAGAATTCTGTCAAAATATGATGTATTTGTCGTATTTAATTCATGTGCGATAGCATTTTAAGTCACAACAGTCCAAAGGTTAAAGGGCAGGGTTTACTGACTGGTTAGGGGCAGCGAGGTGCGTCTAACACAAGACACAGAGCACTGCTGGTAATGGATGACAATGGCCACCAAGCTAGAGTTTTCAAGGAGTTTGCCCTGCAAGGTCAGTTTTCCGAATATGCCATGCTTGAGTTTGTTGTCAGGGATGGTGTGGTTTGAAGTAGCTCATCCTGTGTAGCTGAGCATAAAGCCTTTGTACATTTTTAGTGCACTTATGAACACAGGTAAGTAGCTCAAGCAATTAAAAAAGACAAAGGAACTCTGTAGAACAGCTTTAACTCCATCTTACACCAACAAACTCGGTAAAGAATGGATGCATTTGATTAACCCAATAACCTGTGTTACATTATCACTGTTTCAAGTATGACCATCAGTTCCTTTTTCCCTTTTGTACACACAGAATGCACTACTTCTTCTTTTGTTGTGGTAAAAGCCCACTTCTTTTCATTGTGTTCCTTCTTGATCTGTAGTCAAGGAGGTAGAGAAGAAGTTCAGAGCGCTCTAATTTCACACCGTGTTGTTTGGAAAATAAGTTCAGCGTACTTGTATATGCATTTGCGTTTCCCTTTAAGTCTGTCTAAGCATGTGTAAAATGGAGAAAATGTGCATGTTTGCAACACTTAGTATGGTTGGGCAGGCTCATGCAGAACTTGTGTGGTAGTAGGTAAGATTGTGTTTATGTGTGATGTGAGGAAGAGAGTCGAGCAAGTTTGTGTATGTGTGTGTGTGTGTGTGTGTGTGTGTTTAATTCCTGCTCTGTACGGATGGCTAATTCCCTCAGACTTTGCTGTGATAGTCTGATTAATGACCCAGAGCCTGACTTAAAACAGCAGGCGACAGGATGAGGGCACAGACACTTTCTCTTCCTCCCATCCTCTCTCTCTGAATTTCTATTGTCTTTGTCTTTTTCTCCTTTCTCTCTCCGTTTTTCTTTCATTCTTTGTACGTCAAACCATCCCCTTCCTCTCTCTGTCTTCCTGAATTTTATTCTCTCTTTACCTCCATTTCCCTCTTTCAATCACCCTCCTCTCTCTTATCTTACTTGCTTTCCCAATTCCCTTTCCTTCTCGTTTGTCCCTCCAAACATGACCAACTCTCTTAAATAGTATTTTTCTTCTTTTTCCCATGCACTTTCTCTTACTCATTGGATCTCACTTTCTTTTTTCCAACTATGTGGATTACTAGGGATGCATAATAATGGATTTTTTGCCAATATCTGATATGCCGATATTTTCCAACCCTTTTTGCAGATTGTCAATTTCGATACCGATATGTTAGGCACATGTTTTTTTTCGACCTAATTGCAAAGAACATCAAGTCTCCCCTGCAGTGGAATTGATATCATGCCTACTCTTATTGTAGGGGCCTTAAACTGCTATACCGCAGACATATTGCACCCTTCTTCATGCTTGACGGAAGAGGCATTTAAAAGGTCACATGTCTGATCACTCACGTTTCTGTGCGCACCTGAATGCAGCATCCCCTCAAAACACGGCAGTGAGGGAGACATGCCCGGACTTGTTTACTCCATCTACAGGGCGACATAAGTGATCGCCGACAGATTCTTTTTATCATGTGTGTGTCCATGAATATGTAAGTTATTTTGCACTGATGTTTATGATACACTCTGTGAGCATCAGCTTTGGCCGTGAGTGTATTTTCAGCGTGTTTGATGTTGTTAAGTCTGGTAAAATGATTAGAATGTGAGCCAACTCTTAGCTAGTTAAAAGAGTTTCTGTGACTTTTTAGTCTTTATTTGTATATTGCTGATAACTTTGCACAGGCAGTGCGCGCACACACTCATGCCGAGTTAATGTTGTAGCATTACGTCAAGCTTTTTTAGGCAATTATTGAGCATAAAGCGTTGTTCGGCGGAAAATATCGGCAAAAAAATGACATATCTGCCAATGCCAATATGTCATTTTCAAGCCATTATCTGCAGATACCGATCACATGCCGATTATATCGTGCATCCCTATGGACTACCATAAACATCACATTATCAGAGTCACAAGGTCATTGCTTTTGCGTTGTGTCCATTGTAGCTTTGTCTAAACACTTTACTTTATGTACCAGATTTGGTCACATTAATTCAGGCCATTGTGGATCAATCTACCTAATGGTTCTTTAGAACATCAGGTTGGCATCAGTCTTTCCGGTAGCTCTGCATGACTTGCATGATGGCACCATGGTATGCTGCTCAATGGCCTTGGCTGGTCAACCAATCTTAGGGTCACATTGTGTCTGGCAAACATTGCAAAAAGCCAGGTGCAGGTTTAACAGCACAGGAACTCTGCGTGGCATCGAGTGACACATTTCCGTTTGTCTGCCCTCCATGGTTTAGTCAATCCAAAGTGCACAGGCTTAAACCACCAAAAAATTGATCTTTTTTTTTTAAAGCCATGTGAAGAAAAAGGGCCTGACCTCCTGCCCTGTTTGATCAATTCTGTGGATTTTGTAGATATCTTTTGAATTACACCGCAAAGGAACATTAGAAAAAGAAAAAGTTCATTAGAAAAAGTGAGAAGATCATTTTGGCAGCAAAATGACAAAAGAAAACTTTTTCCCCTTTATCAAACAACAGAAGCTTCTGGTGCTCAGGTCCTTCTCTGAGCAATATGAGCCCTTTAAGAAAATCACCCTCAATCTGGATTCTGTTTGCAGCTTTGCTGCTGGCAGTGATAAGTTCATGGGCATGTGTGCTCTTTTAGTCCACCTAAGCTGCTTGGTCGTCCATGGAGATCACAGTCGTGCCACATTTCAACAGACCCTATCTATTATGGCTTAGAACATCAGCTGTGTGGTTTAGAACTGGATCGTTTTCTATCCTAAAGTAGAGGAAAAAACTTGACATATTTTCTGCTTAATCTCACAATGTGGTGCGCATTAATTACACCGCTATTGTTTGATTGACTAATCAGTTTTTTTCTACTTCTGAGAGAGATCAATAACATAACCAAGTTGTACTGTTGCATGCAACATCAAAAGCTCTTACATTCCCTTTAGACTTTCTTGTTTTTTGAACATCCTTTGTTTTATCTATCTCACTCTTTGAGCAGTTCTCCACTGATTTGTCTTTATCCCATTTGTGTCTTTAAGTTTCCTGTGTTTGTGCTCTCCCTATCTCTCTGTTTCGCCCTGTCACCCAGTCTCCTGCACAGATAATTGCAGATGGCCCCAGTTCCACACGGGACTCATCAGTGTTGAAAGTGAAACTAGGAGTGAAGTGGAATGCCCGAGGAAGCAAGGTAAATGATTTCACTAGACAGCAGTTTACCTGTTGATGTCACTAACAAAATGAAAATAAATGGGCCGTATCTCTCTCTTCTTCTTCTAATTAAGCCTATAGTTTCCAGCTGAGGACTGTATGGATGCATGAATATCAGTACAGAAATGTACGATGAATATACCCAAATGTGTGTGCATGTGCCTGTTAGTATGTGTATTGGTGGATGTGTTTTTGTGAGTGTGTGATTCTGTTGAGGTGGCCCATGGATAAGTGCCTGTGGCACTTTGTGATTACTGTTTGCTTCCTTCACTCCATCCTCTTTACCTCTCCCCTCCCTCCACTCAATCACCCAGTGTGTGTACACACACATGCCTACACACACACACACACACACACACACACACACACGTGTTAACACTACTTTAAGTTGTCCACAGGGTCCTGTCATTAGAAGATCAAAGACATTGTTGTGCTAATTTGGAGGCAAGAGTTTCCCTCTACTTTGTTTACACCTGCATGTGCATCTCACGCAGTATTAAGTGTTTAATTGTAGACTGTATTCAGAAAGGGTTTTGCATTTATACTACAGCTAAGGTAATAATTAATTGAATAAAATGGAACATAGGGCTGCACGGTGGTGCAGTGGTTCGCGCTGTTGCTTCACAGCAGGAAGATTCCCAGTTCAAACCCCGGGTCAGATGAAGTCGGCCTTTCTCTATGGAGTTTGCATGTTCTCCCCTGTGCATGCATGGGTTCCCTCCAGGTACTCCGGCTTCCTCCCACAGTCGAAAAACATGCTCATTAGGTTCACTGGTGACTCTAAATTGCTCGTAGGTTTAGGTGGGAAAGGCTGTCTGTCTCTATGTGTCAGCCCTGTGATTGACTGGCGATCCGTCCAGGGTGGACCCCGCCTCTCACCCAATGACAGCTAGGATAGGCTCCACAGCTACAGGACAAACAGTATAGATAATGGATGGATGGAAAATTTAACATTATTGATCCCCCCACAGCCCTAGAGACTCTGGTTTGTGCTGTATGGGTAAACACAACACACTTACTGTAACGTTCATGGACCATTGAGACATGTTTACCTCATTTGAGAACTGGGAGCACCCTTGACTGCTGGCTGGTTGTGGAAAATTTTGTGTAACCCTTGGTCGAAGTCTTTGTTTGAATAACAGAATCCAACCACCCACATCTGAAAATGGCAGAGCTAAATTTGATACAATGTCCTCACAAAATTCTTTGACACTGGAAGCTGGGGGAAAGAATGAATGAATTGGGGTTCATCACAGGGCACTACTAGAATTAAGTAAGGTACCTCTATTTTGGACTGTCCCTTGCCCTTAAAGGTTGCACTGTCACACCCTGACTATATAGTTTGACAACACATCTCCATTTGCTCTCATTGTACAAATTGCAGCCAAAATAGATCCGTTGACAGGTGCTGATGAATTCATTTGGACCCAGAGCTGCGGAGTAGTGATCACGTGGGGGGAGTCGCCATAGCCACTTCAACTAACCAAAACACACACTTAACTTACCAAAAAAAACCCAGTAAAGATCCCGCATGTCGGCGTGTTTAACCGCAGAACAGCTTCTTTGTGTTGGTCTGAAGCAAACATTCACAGATTTGGAAACTTGTGGAAACTTTTTGGAAACAATGACTGTAGTGATTGTTTTAGTTACTTTCCCTCTATTTGTCAACCTGTACTGCAGCCAGTCAGCAGGGGGCACTCAAAATGTCTTCGCTTCACTTTTACGGAGCTGGCATGTTGTCCATCTTTTTATACAGTCTATGGTTCACTCAAACTTACATATCCATTAAATATGGTTATTTTTCTTTATATCATTACATCATTTTACACGGTTATACTGCTGCCATGGCTGTGTCCTCTTTTTTGATGCAGGGTATAGATTTATCTTTGCCTTAAACTCACAGCAGAGCAGTAGCTGAGTCTGTGAGCGTTTGACATGATTACAGGGCTGTATGAACTAATGGTAGTGTATCAGTTCTTTAGTCAAATAACTGTTAGCTCCATTTCTTCACACTAGAAATCTCACACTAAAATCTATACAATGCAGTATATGCATATTTAACGAGGTGAAAATCTACATTTTGCTTAAAACAAACACATTTTAATATAATTAGGTTGTTTTGTTTCCTTGTGAGTAAAGACACAACAAATACACCGTAGCTCACTCTCTCTGCTTTGAGTGCTGGCTGCCCATACTGTACCACTTTGTTTGGCAATGTGAAAGGAATCTTAAGCCAGAGCTGTCGCAAAGGAACAGATGCCTTTTTCACTTTTTTTAAAGCTCCTGTGAGGAACTTTTGGTTTGTGTTGATTTTGGCGCCCCCTGTGGACATATCTCGTGTGATTTTGTCCTGTGCATGCTTAAGTGATGGTGTTTAAGAATCAATCTCATCCTGCTTTCTTTAACAGTCATATGTACCACTCACTTGCCCTGGAAAATGGAAAACAAAGGCAGCGTGCAGTTAACCGCTCGCCTGATACCTACCCCCTGACAGCGGTTTCAGGCCTTAAAAATATCTATACAGAAATAATCGATCTTGTCGCAGATGGTCTGCTTTGCTTTTGTAGGTCATATAGAGTCATCACAATTAATTTTAGTCTGTTTCATAACAAGTGGAAAACTCCTTACAGGAGCTTTAAGGAATAATACAATAATAATACCTTCAGTGAACTATACACTTTAGTAACCTGAAAGATACCTTGATTGTTGCAACGGGGGTCAAATAAATGGCAGGCTTTGGCTGTCACCTTGTGAACCAGACTCAAAACCAGAGATTTACGTCTGATGTAAGCAATGAGCAATGGAGCCAACACAAAAGGAGCAACAAATCAGTCAAATCACAGAGGGGTTGCAGGGCTCCTTCCAGACAGGTAACGTAATAATAGTAAAAGGTGCGACTGTTCAACTTTTCTGGGCTTAAGCTGCCAGAGTTCTCTCAAGAACCTGAATCCTTCCATTTTCCCCAATACATATGATACATTTGCAAAAAGATTGATTATATTGATTACATAAAACTGTGATCTAGACTTTTTGTTCAGCACTTTTCAGCATAGTGTAAGCCATCTTTAGATAATTTAAAAAAGCCTATAACAGTCAAAATACTTAGGGTGCTTTTACACCTAAAGTCTGTTTGTTTGATCTGAGCTTTTACCAGCAGACCAAACGTTTTGATGCTGCAAAGAAACTGGTCTCTGATTGGTCAGAATTTCCACGGTGGAAAACCCCACGAAGAAAACGGAGAGAGAGAGTTTTTACTTTGAACCAACATTGTTCCACATTTCGATCAGTTCCATTCTCCTTTAGTTTTTCACTGAGCAGTTTGAATACCTTCGTATTCTTGTGTGTTTCCACAAGCATTTGTGACATTTTTTCAGCCGGTATTTCTTCTTCCTCGTCGCTCCCCCATGGCTGTCTTCTACTCATCTTGCTGCCTGGCTGTCTCTGCAAGTGTCAACAAAACAACCCATAATGCACAGTGCACAGTGGACCGAGTCCCGTAGTTTGGAGCGGACCAGAGTTCGAATGCATGTTCTCATCTGTCCAAACCAACCGGACTATGCCCTTAAATTAGTGTCAAAACTTGGGCGCACATGTTACGAGCGCACAAAACAGTATCTGTGAGCATAAAACTGATCAGCGAGCGCACAGGACAGTATCCAAGAGCAGGAAAACGTCAAAGCAAAGGAGCATTTCTGCTCTACTCTATGCGCTCACGACGGCTCAACACACACGCTCAGTTGCAGAATCTACGCTCGCTCGACAAAACTTTTGACACTTTGGGGGAGGGGACTGAGTAGACAGTGGCTGATGCCTCCGCTCATTGGATTGGACGATGACCCTTGATTGGAGATCTCCCTCATAGGGAGATAAAAGCACAACGCTTCCTAACAACATTTAGTGTCCGGCCGATCTGCTCCCACAAATGTGCTTTTCCATCTCTATTGTGATATTGTTCATTATCATATGTACAGCTCCAGGTAGACAGAAACAGCCAAAACAAGTTGTTCCTCCATGTTTGGTGGTAACCAGGGTAACAAGTGGTGCCCCATCTGATTGGTTGCCTGAAAAAAAGACTGTGAGGACACCAGCGCCTTTCTGAAAAGTTCAGAGATTTGCAACAAAAATGGCGGAGCGGTCTGAAAAAAGATGCATCTCTTTTTCTCCAGGCGGTCGCATTCAGCCACATACGCTCTGCCCTCATTGGGAACAACTGAACAAAGATGCTGACGCTCCGAAAAAGCCGCTATGTGGATACAGGGCCTTAGTGTACATCGAAAAGTCACTTAACATGTAATACTGAAGTCCATACCCAAATCCCATGCAATAAATACAGCCTCGAAACCAAAAAAAAGCAAATAAATCCAGTCAATCTTTATGTATTCTGTATAAAAGACAATATTTGAGCCTTTGTTTTGTATTACACAAGTCATTATTTTTTGATAATCCCCTCCTGCTTTAGGCTGTATATCCTATTTGTTTTCTGTCACATTCTTAACATGATCTTTGGTAGAAAAACAATTTCTTCATTACTTGGACAATGCAGCATTTGCGGACAGACAAAGTGAAACAAGGCAGAAATGACAGAGACTGTGATGTCATGACAATGCATAGCCTAAAGACGTTAAAGTGAATGGGAGTCTGACTTTGTCAGCATGCAGAGTGTTTTATAACAGCATGAGCGTCATTTTTGTTATTGCCAGGGGTCGTCTGCAGTACTAAGTCAAATTCGGGGAAACAAAACCTACGACACGTGTCAGAGTCACACGCTTGGGGCAGGGTAACAGCTGGGAGTAATAAAAAGTTTGAACTCTAAACTACATCACACCAATCAGAACGGATTCTGGCTAATATGGTGGAAAAATCTGAAGAGCATGTCCTGCTTTGTGAAGTTCAAACTTAAACATCCATGTGCGTTACCAGTTGACAGGCACAATTGCTTCATAGAGAATGTTGTTCCCTTTCACCCAACTTGGAGGCAAATATCTGCGTGAAATCAGGTCACATTATTCTCCCACATCATTTTCCATCTGAGACATTTGTCCTTTGTAGTTTGGAGTGGGCACCAGGGTGCACACAGCTTCAGGGCAGAGCTTACTGATGCCTACTGTTATAAACCTCTTTAGCCAGAGGGCCAAAGATGTGTGACAGACTGTGAACAAAGCTCGGCAGTGTTTTAGGAAGGGCCATAAAAGACAGTTGTTACAAAACCAGGGAAACTGCAAGTTTATGATCTGGCCAAAGTTATTGATGTCCCCACAGCCCTAGAGACTCTGGTTTGTGCTGTATGGGTAAAGGACGAGTGAGATGGTCCAGGTGTGTGAGAGAATGCTGGAGAGGGAGAGAAGAGGATGGTTGAAACAGAAAGAACAAAACCGTGACCACGATGAGTCATATCTGTGGTCTCTATGTCCCAAAGAACAGCTGCTATTGCAGGCTCTGCACACTAACAGCCACTGCTCACACAATAACACACTGACATTATCTTTTTTCCTCTTCTATCCAGAGAGGTTGGCTTCTTAGAACTACACACTCCACATTCAATCACACCCAAACGATTCACACAGATACAGAAGAGCATGCACCTTCTGTCACACACACTTAGACACTGGACGATATTCAGTCGCTCTGACTCTGTGTTCTACTATTCGGCACTACTTTCCCACTTTTCCCCGGCACTCTTTCGAAAACCTTTGCTCAGGGAAACTAAATCTGTAATCAGCTTAGTCGTGTTGATGCATCAGACATTTTTAATCAGCGGTATTGAAAAGAGAGCAGCTCAACACTAAGGCGCTTGGCAAAAGCGATGCACCAAGAGTGGAGGAGAGGAGTGGATGGAGAGATGAAGTGAAGACATCACATTTTGTTGTTATTTTTTTATCTCCATATCGCTCCGTTTATTGATCAAATAAGAAGGTTTCACTGAGCGCTGCATCACTGCTATTTGTAATGATCAAAGTAGACTTCATTTTGGAGAAGCCAATAAAAAAGGACGAGTTTGTTTTTAAAAGGAAAGAGTGATTTGTAGAACGGCCTCGTATTTGACCAAGTTTACCTTGAATTAGAGCTGTTAATGCATGAATCAGGCAGAGAAGTGGAGTTTTCAGAATGTTTCAAAAAAGCTTTGGTTATAAACCGCTCTTACAGATAGGAGAGAGTTAGACTGGTTGTTCACTTTTTACTGATACTTGCTTATTCTTCAAGTGTGATGATTAAAAGTTTGGTATATTGACATATGCCGCGTATAGAACATGCTATTGTTGCATTTTTCATCATGTGTTTAGATCTATTTGTCAGGTGAAAGGAAATATAAAAAATGATGACTAAACCATACGTCTGACTTTAAATTTGATCTCATATTCAGAAGATACCTCCTTTGAAGAAGGACAGTCACCAGCGACAAGCAAACACTTTGCATTGTAAAAGCAGAAGGTCAGGACCAGCACAGGGAAAAGCTCCACTCCAGTTTCAAACAGCATCGTATGGACACATTAACCCACAGGATCCGTCTCCGGCACGTTCCGTGTGCGCCGCAACCTCCGGAGTCGATCGCGCCCATTCAAGTCAATGATAGTGATTCCACAGCACGCACCGCGGTCCGTCTCTGGCGCGTCCCCGAAGCGTGTCGGGTCTATTTTTGATGGAGGCTGCTTCAAAGACCCGTCAAGCTGAACAGAGCAGATCATTCCAAACAGGAAGTCACACACGAAAGCAGCATACAGCATCCGGTCATTTCAAAATAAAACACCATGTTCAGACCGGTACGAACTCCCGTTTTTTCCCGTTTATTTTAAGATCAACACAGTGAAATCTTTAAAAAAGAATACTTTTAATTAAGTAGTGTATTCAGCCATGGTAGAAGCACAAAAATCACAAAATGATTTCCATATGAGCAGATAATCAACCTCGGATGTGCAAACTGAACTGTAGTTTGTGTGTTGCTCTGCCAAACATTGATGTTATCGAATAATTTCTCAATTCTCGCGCGAGAATGTAGTTGTCCCGCAGTCTTGTAATCCCGCGAATCCAGCTGCTTGGGCCGGCCCTCAGCTGCGCTGTGGACCAGACACGCTTCCTGTGGGTGAGGGCTCGTGCCGTCGACGGACCAGAAATATTGGCGCAGACGAATCTTGTGGGATCGAGGGGTTATTCCTTTTTTTTCTTTTTAAAACTTTGTCCACAGTATCACACAGTGTTATCTCCTATTTCCTAACAGTATAACAGTATAAAAGCTGGCTCGATTTTACCTGAACGAGTTGACTACCAATTGACGAGCACTTTTACGTAAGCATATCCCGAATTATCAGCTGTACATGCAAAATAATCTTAAACACATACATGATGATTTCCGTAAATTTTTGTCACATCTATGGAGCACAAGTTGCTTGTCACATGAATTATTCTCTTGGATTGCGACAGCTGATAGCACCAAAAAAGTGTGCTCGTATGTAGCGTGGTTGAGCCTCTGACAGCCTGGACCAATTGATCCCAATCAATCCCGATTTATCGTAAAATATAATCTCTTTAAACATTTGAAATGTTTTGGTCAGTCAAAGGTGGGACTCTTGTCATGATCACATGAGAGCGTGGCAGTCCCTATAATGCTGCGCCACAGTTACCACCAGCTTTCAGCAGACAGTATTCATTTCACTACTGCACGGTGCTGTTAGTGCTGGCATTTGTTAATTGAGCGTTTTCTGCAATGATGTTCATTTGTATAGAAAGCCACCAAATTTGGCCTGAAAGTCTGCATAACGATTCATTTAAATACACAAAAACAGTACGAGAGGACAGGGGTGCATTTGACCCTTTGCGTGTACTTCAAGAAGTAGTCTTTTTGTCTCATTTGCACTTTCTTTCCATTGCACTTTGTTGCATTTGACTTTTATCAGTAAAGCTCAGCTCATAAAAAGTTGTGTTGGCTGTAAGTTTACTAGTGTATAGGGCACCTAGAAAACTGAATAGAAAATATCATGTTAAGAATGTCCCTGTAATTTATTTAATTAATCATCTCTCTTTGTGTTTTTGTTCTGTTTTATTTATCGCTGTACAGCCCTTTGAGGCTTGAGTGTGAAACAGAGATAATTTAATACATTTCCTTTGAGAAAATAAAAAGACTAAATGAATAAAACAAAAAGAACTACGCACACGATTGAAATTACTTTAAATAAGGTTAGTCAGTGGAATGGAATGCATTGTTAAGAAATGACTCAGAAATGTTTTAATGAAATACAATTAATGAGTTGAGCAACCAGAATACATTCAGGTCGAATATTAAAGATAATCAAGAAAGGAAAATAGCACCAAATGAACAATAGCGAGATGTTCAGTACGGCAATAAAACAATCCACTATCACTTGCAGGTATAAACATGGTCCTAACATTTATAGTCTGTGGAGCAAAATATCCATGTTACTGTACTTTATTCTGTGGTTTTGGGATTAAGGGATTAAATACGACAGCAGACTACGAAAAAACAACTCCTACTGTAATCCATTAGTTACTGAAAGGGAGGTAATATGAATCAGATCATGCTTTAATTTAACATGGCTGAAAACCAAAGCCCAGCTCACCACCCCTAGAGGGCTGCAGTTTCATCAAACATCTCCTGCTGTTTGCAATTGTAAAGCAAAACAGAGAAAAGAAGTCAAGCTAGCGTTAGCCAAAACTTGCAAGACAGAGCTCTCTACCCTCAAGCATCCACCACACTGCTGCTAGATCGTTTATATCATTCATTTTGTTTATGATACTTAATACTTAAGTCACCTTTCATTTGTCTTTTAGTGACAATACACAAGGACAGTCCATCCCTGGATGTCTCCGGAGCTTATTCTTTACTGTCCCATTCATCTCTAAAAACCTCTCAGTGACGCAGAGCTGCATCTGTTCACTTTTAGTTAAAGCGACAGAAAAGGAGAAGCAAAGTGTACTTTCCTTCAGTGTAGTGATTTATGATTAGTTTCTATAAATAGAAATTATACAAAGAAGTCACCCATGAATCCTGTTCCAGATCTGCCTCATTTAACTGTGTCTTCTTGCCTTCGACCCCCCTCCTCTTCCCCTCCTGGAACAAGGTCGAGCCGGCAGTTCATCTTGTTTTTTGTCTGATCACGCAATACTCTTCAAGACAAATATTTATTCTACCCTTCGGTCTCCTCCATTTAAAACTCTTGAGTGGTCATTAGAATCAATCTAGTTAAAGAGCAGTTTTGGCCAACACATTAAGCACAGGGTTCACATGCGATGAACTTTGACTTACACAGCAATTTGCACAGCAGACAACCAGGCTCCAGCATGTTGGAGCTTATAACCGTGCAAGTATTAAATCAGTTTACGTCATCTGGATTTCGTCGAATTCTCTATGTCTGTCCTGCGGTGCATTAGCAGCACAGCATCTCCAGGCAACACGTGTGTACCATCCAGTTAGTGTACTGTAGAAGTGTAAACGTGTGAATACAATTATTTGGAATACAATTATTTGGATATGCACAGATACAGATACTGTGAACAAATACATAAAAACAGCAGATTCCGCCTTCACTCGGTTGACAAAATATACTACAAATGTTGCAGCACTCCTAAGAGTCAGAACACTACTGTATATACGGAAGCCCTAAGCGGACATGAATCCATTTGCTCAGTTTTTCCATGATAACTAGCTACTTCCGGCTTTCCCATGATGCTTTTACAAGGAAATTACGCATTATCACAAGCCATAACATTATGACCACCTGCTTAATATTGTGTAGGTCCCCTTCTGACGCCAAAACAGCCCTGGCACATCGAGGGATGGACTCCTCTAGAGCTCTGAAGGTGTGCTGAAGTATCTGGCACCAAGACGTTAGCAGCAGATCCTGTAAGTCCTGTAAGCTGCAAGGTGGGGCCTCCATGGACCAGACTTGTTCGTCCAGCACATCCCACAGATGCTTGATTAGATTGAGATCTGGGGAATTTGGAGGCCAAGTCAACTCTTGAACTCGTCGTGTTCCTCAAACCATTCCTGAATCATTTCTGCAGTGTGGCAGGGAGCATTACCCTTCTGAAAGAGGGAATACTGTTTCCATGGCAGGGTATACTTGGTCTGCAACAATGTTTAGGTAGAGGGTATTTACTTTCTGGACCCAAGGTTTCCCAGCGGAACATTGTCCAAAGCATCACACTGCCCCCACAGGCTTGCCTTCTTCCCATAGTGCATCCTGGTGCCATGTCTTCCCCAGGTAAGTGACACACACAAATATCCAGCCATCCACATGAAAACGTGATTTATTAGACCAGGCCACCTTCTTCCATTGCTCCGTGGTCCAGTTCTGATGCTCACCTGGCCATTGTAGGTGCTTTTGGCAGTGGACAGGGGTCAGCATGGGCACCCTGACCGGTCTGAGGCAGAGCAGCCCCATACGCATCAAACTGCGATGCCACTGAGGAGAAAGCTCCTCCCCTTAATGTTGGTCGCAGCGTGAAAACTCTGTGCCCTCAAACCCCTAAATTGTTTGATAAACAAGTTAGACTTAACTAAAAATTAAGACAATATGCAATAAAGGGAACTTGCATGGGATGACTACGAGATCAAAGACAAGACGGAAAAAAGAAAACTAACTAACTAACTAACTAACTAACTAACTGAACGAAGCGCTGAATTCCAGTCTGCAGCCGCTGAAAACAATGGCAGAAGCAGGTGAGATTAAACAACTAATTCTGGACCTGAAAAATTCAATCTACGGAGAAATTAAGGACTTCAGGGCGGAATTTAAAGACTTTCGATCTGACACAGAGCGAGACATTAAGAAAATAATACATAAAACGGTGTATTTACGACAAGACGTGGACAAAACAAACAAAAGAGTATTGGAGCTGGAGACCAGGGTGGATGAAAAACTTGAGCACCAGAAATCACTAAAACACCTGTCGCATTATGGATATGGGAGATCAGATAGACTATATTGAAAATAAATCGAGGCAAAATAATGTGTGCATTTACAACATAGCGGAGCCGAGTGAAGGAAACATGACAATGTTCATTCAGAAGCTGTTTAAAGACTCTCTGCATGTGGAAAGGGAGTTTCAAATCACCTGCGCACACAGAATAGGTATACGGAAAGAAGGGGATCGTTTCACGAGACCAAATATTGTGCATTTTGCGAACTATGACAGTAAACGAGAGATCCTCAAGGTGGCCTGGTCCAAGAAGGAGATCCTTTTCAAGGAGGCGCACATATACCTGGACCATGACTTCACTTTAAAAGTGAAACAACAGCGGGCATCCTACAGATCCCTGCGAGAACAACTACAAGGGCAACAGGTCAAGACGCACATTATAGCTCCAGCAAAGGATGGTACAACAACTACAACAGCGCAGAACAAGCAAGAATGGATTTGGAGCGTGAAGGCATCTATAAATCGGATGGAGATAAACAGACAACTATCCAAGCGCAACCTACAGCTAAGAACAGTCAAAGATTAACGCACACTCTGTAGATCTGTAAGTTGCTTAATCGCCTGCTTGATGAACTTCATGTTTTTCCTTTTTTTCTATGAGATAAACCTGATTTATGGACACTATAACTGTACCTATGGACTAAAGAAATAGCCACTTGGAGTACCTCTTCTACCCCCTTCTTTCTGTCTTTGGTTTTCTGTCATGCTCTCTCCCTCTCTTTCTTCCTCCTGTCTTTTCCTCCCTGTTTCCCTCATTCCCTCGTTTCCTGTATGTGCGTGTATGAGTGCGTGTGAGTTGCTGCGTGTGTGAGTACCTGAATTGGAGGGCGGGTGAGTGAGTGTGTGTGTGTGTGTGTGTGTGTGTGTGTGTGTGTGTGTGTGTGTGTGTGATGAGCTGGCAGAGCATGATTTGATGTGGGGAAGAGGGTGGGTTTAATGGGTCTAAAAGGGGTTTAATGAGTTAAATATTAGTTTGGATAAAAAAGCATTTGTGTTGTATGTTTAGGCTGCTGTATTGTAAGCTGCACGTATGAAAGGGGTCAACATGTGTTAGGCTATGTGTATGAACACAGATATGTTACATAGTAAATATGGAAATGTTAGAATAAAATGCTTTATAACTGTAACCTCAAAAGTGTTAATCACTTACAACTTAGAGTAAGTAGAATAAAGGCTATAAGTGATTAAATTGTCTTAACATGGAGGAGAGTAAAAATATGAATAAGGTGGATTTGTTTTTCTTATTTACTTTTATTTTAGTTATCCCGTCCCCTTATGAATGTAATGGATTAATAAATAGGGGCCAGAGGAACAGTTGTAAAGCTGTCACTGATAAATTGAGTAAGCTTTGTTTGTACATAATTTTGAGGCGACAATTGTACACCTACACAACCATAAGAGAAGAAATGGTTGAAGAAAACCAGACTTTAGGAGCAGACAAATTGTTTTTTCTTGTTTTTTTATTAGGTTTAGTTAATTTTTTTATGTCTTTTATTTTTTTCAAATTTCTTCCATCCCTAACCCTCACTTCCCAGCTTCCCCATACGTGCCTGCATATTGCACACTCCACCACATCTCAACAGATAAGATAAGGCGGACAACACAAAAGTATTACAAAATTATAGCAGCAGGTCCATGCATTCATCAACTGCTCTATGAGTGACTTAAATATAATATCATTGAATGTTAATGGACCGAATTATGTTGTTAAACGGAAGAAAGTCTTGCTCCAGACGGAGAGAGATAAAGGGGATGTAGTTTTCGTACAGGAAACTCATCTGAGAAGACAGGAACATGAGAAATTAAAGCGAATAACCAATAGTCATGTATATTATAGCTCATGTAGCTCAGCTCGGAGAGGAGTAGCTATAATAATTAAACCGCATGTAGGCTTTGAAAAAGAAATCTGCATGGCAGACAAAGAGGGTAGGTATGTGTTTGTAGTTGGAAAACAGAGAGTGTAGAAATCTCTTTCCTAAATGTTTACTACCCACCAGATATAGGACCAGAGCTTATGTGTCAGCTGATAGAGTTACAACAAAAAGTAAGGGAGTCGTGATATTAGGAGGAGATTTGAATCTAATACTGAACCCAAAGCTAGACTCCTCTAATGCAAAGATGCATAGGGCAGAAAAAAACGCAAGTATCTTGAGAAGAGCAGGTTCGGAGACTGGCCTAGTAGACATGTGGAGAATACTTCATCCAAACAAGAAAGAGTACTATATGTACTGTATGTTACTCAGGGAGACATTTGGTGTAAAAAAACGCAGTTAAAGTAGGAGTGAGAAGCCCTTTTGATTTGTTCACTTTTTTCTCATGTTTTATAGGTAGGAGCTCAGGTAAGCAACTTGTCTTTTGTTTTCCCTTTTGTTTTCTGTTAGGTAAGATTAGGGCTAATTGAGCTTTTGATTTTTTGATTTTTGTTTGTTATGTTGGGCATTGCTCAATCTGAAGAAAATTTAAACTACTGTTTGAATTTGAATTGCTGTGCTGCTGGTATTTCTTGGGTATGGGAAGAGTGGGGGTCGCTCATCATGTTGTGTCTAGGTTTCCCATAGGACATAACAGGGAGACAGGTAGTATGGAAGATGAAAATAAATTAAAGGAAAAACGCTGTGAATTAGATAGAATAAGAACAATAGAGACGGAAAAAAAACGAAAAAAACGTATTCTTAACACTGTACATATTATCTGACTGTGGCAAACATAGGATATACTGCTGTCATAATTATCTTAATCATTTTAACCATAACTGCCGCTAGGGTTTTTGTGACTCAGCTTGGCTACTAGAAGAGAAGATACTAAACTTCCATGTCAAATAAAAAAACACTTAACAACCACTGAGCATTAGGATGAGTTCAAATACAGCTTCATATCTGAATAATGCCTCAAATTAAAATTATTTCAACTTGAGCCTGTTTGCTTCAAGGATAGAGACAATTTGACCCTGTGCATGTGAGGTTTTAAATGCCATTATGTGTAACTGGATCTTTGACAGGAAAATGGATGAACGCATCCTCCAAGATGCCTTTCTTTGGACTGCAAACACATTCCTTTTCATTTTCACAATCTCTTAAGCATATACAGATGTTCTCTAACAAAGACACTTTGTTCAGAACATCGATTCATAGCATACGCCCAAACAGTCACTGTCAACATGGGAATACAGTCATGGCCAAAAGTATTGGCACCCCTGCACTTCTGTCAGATATTGCACCACAATTGTTGCAATTACAAATGCTTTGGTATCCACATGTCTATTTCTTTTGTTTGCATTGGAACAACACAAAAAGCAGAGAAAAAAAGTCAAATCTGATATAATTCTACACAGAACTCCAAAAATGGACTGGACAAAATTATTGGCACCTTTTCAAAATTGTAAGAAATAATTGTATTTCAAGCATGTGGAGCTCCTTTAATTTGCATTTAAACTCACATGTGGCAAGTAATAGGTGCTGGCAATATATAAATCACACTTGAAGCCAGTTAAAATGGAGAAAAGTTGACTAAAACAGAGAGTGTAGAAATCTCTTTCCTAAACGTTTACTACCCACCAGATACAGGACCAGAGCTTATGTGTCAGCTGATAGAGTTACAACAAAAAGTAAGGGAGTCGTGATATTAGGAGGAGATTTGAATCTAATACTGAACCCAAAGCTAGACTCCTCTAATGCAAAGATGCATAGGGCAGAAAAAAACGCAAGTATCTTGAGGAGAGCAGGTTCGGAGACTGGCCTAGTAGACATGTGGAGAATACTTCATCCAAACAAGAAAGAGTATACATGTTACTCAGGGAGACATTTGGTGTAAAAAAACGCAGTTAAAGTAGGAGTGAGAAGCCCTTTTGATTTGTTCACTTTTTTCTCATGTTTTATAGGTAGGAGCTCAGGTAAGCAACTTGTCTTTTGTTTTCCCTTTTGTTTTCTGTTAGGTAAGATTAGGGCTAATTGAGCTTTTGATTTTTTGATTTTTGTTTGTTATGTTGGGCATTGCTCAATCTGAAGAAAATTTAAACTACTGTTTGAATTTGAATTGCTGTGCTGCTGGTATTTCTTGGGTATGGGAAGAGTGGGGGTCGCTCATCATGTTGTGTCTAGGTTTCCCACAGGACATAACAGGGAGACAGGTAGTATGGAAGATGAAAATAAATTAAAGAAAAAACGCTGTGAATTAGATAGAATAAGAACAATAGAGACGGGAAAAAAACGTATTCTTAACACTGTACATATTATCTGACTGTGGCAAACATAGGATATACTGCTGTCATAATTATCTTAATCATTTTAACCATAACTGCTGCTAGGGTTTTTGTGACTCAGCTTGGCTACTAGAAGAGAAGATACTAAACTTCCATGTAAAATAAAAAAACACTTAACAACCACTGAGCATTAGGATGAGTTCAAATACAGCTTTATATCTGAATAATGCCTCAAATTAAAATTATTTCAACTTGAGCCTGTTTGCTTCAAGGATAGAGACAATTTGACCCTGTGCATGTGAGGTTTTAAATGCCATTATGTGTAACTGGATCTTTGACAGGAAAATGGATGAACGCATCCTCCAAGATACCTTTCTTTGGACTGCAAACACATTCCTTTTCATTTTCACAATCTCTTAAGCATATACAGATGTTCTCTAACAAAGACACTTTGTTCAGAACATCGATTCATAGCATACGCCCAAACAGTCAATGTCAACATGGGAATACAGTCATGGCCAAAAGTATTGGCACCCCTGCACTTCTGTCAGATATTGCACCACAATTGTTGCAATTACAAATGCTTTGGTATTCACATGTTTATTTATTTTGTTTGCATTGGAACAACACAAAAAGCAGAGAAAAAAAGTCAAATCTGATATAATTCTACACAGAACTCCAAAAATGGACTGGACAAAATTATTGGCACCTTTTCAAAATTGTAAGAAATAATTGTATTTCAAGCATGTGGAGCTCCTTTAATTTGCATTTAAACTCACCTGTGGCAAGTTATAGGTGCTGGCAATATAGAAATCACACTTGGCCAGCAATGAGTCCAGATCAAAATCCCATAGAACACCTGTGGAGAGATCTCAAAACAGCAGTTGGGAGAAGGCACCCTTCAAATCTGAGAGACCTGGAGCAGTTGGCAAAAGAAGAGTGGTCCAAGACGCTGGAGTGAAATACTACCGCTTTCACTGCAGGCAATGGCTCAGAGCGGTACAGAATCCGAAATACAACGAGAATATACCGGTGGATCGTCTGCAGTCTACATTTCAAACCTGACAATTTTGAACAAGACATGACTCAGTTATAAATGTGGAATGTATGGGCAGAAAACAGGAGAGACTACGTGAGACGTGCCATCTGGCGGAGGTTTTCCAGGGCCCATTGGAGAAGCGGACAGCGCCCTTCAAAGGCACAAAGCCAAATTCCTTTTTCTTATTTTTTTTTTTTTACCATAATGGCATTAGCTCCCTATATTAGCATGATAGGGCTGAGGTTGAAAATCGGCGAACTGGCCCTTTAATTCTCCAAAAGGGAGGAAGAGAGACAATAAGGGACAATAAGGGAAAGACAGGAAATAAAAGAACACATATGATCAATTGTGTGCTGCAGATGTAGGCGTTTGTGCATCATCCTGCAAATAAATTATACACGTCACAAAACAAGAGCAGCATTATTATACTCCCCATCCTTGAGGATGAAAGCTTCACCATCATAGTTGCAACAGGATGAACTGAGGTGAGGGAAAAGTTGAAGTCAGGCAAAAGAGATGCTTGACGTCTGCGTTCAGACAAAGATGTGTTTATTTTTTCCTTCTCCATGCCTAAAAAACCAAACAGAATGCATAAAAATGATTTCAAAAAACATTTCTGGGACTTTTTTCAATATCCATGGAATGATGTTATTATATTTCTCCGCTTCAGCTCATCAGCAGCGTGATGAAAGGCGGCTGCCTCTCCTTGTATCAGCAGTGTCACCAAATCCCCTCTCATTTTTGCAAGTCCTCAGTCTTTCATTACCCTCTCTGTGTGTCTCTTTATCTTATTTTTCTCTCTCTTTCCAGACTTTTGTGTTTATTTTTCTTGGTCCGCATGAAAAGGAGTCATCCTTCCTCTCTGTATCTCTTGCATTTTCTTTCTCTATCCCTGCCAACTTTTCTCTCCACTTCCCCACTCTGTTTCTCACCCCTCCTGTGCCTGAACCATTTTCACGCTACTGTTGTATCCCCAATTTCTCTTCCACCTCCTGCCGTCATTTCCTGCTCTCCCTCATCAATGCAGCCTCTGCCCAGCTCGTCCTGTACGCCCCTCTTTCTTTCTCTGTTTCTCTTTAGCTGTCTGGATTTGTCCTTCCCCTAATCGCCTGTCTCATTTGAATGATGGGTGCCTTTTCTAACTGACAGCCGAGGTCAGACTCATTCTCACTTTGCCGTGGTGTTAAAGAGTGTTTTTTGGTTAAATCCAGGGGGTGTCTGAGATACTTCTTGTCATTAGATTAAACAGTTGGATGTTGGTCTTTTATGGGCATACCGAACATGACGGTGAGTCTGGTTGTCACACATTCCTCCCGAAAAAGTATAAAACAAAATGACATTTATAAGACTTATTACAGTATGAGCAATCAAAGGAAAATTATTCTCATATACCATATTCAAACATTCCTCTTGTCATTTGGACCTGAATCTCTCCGAAGTACATGGGAATGTCTGACAAAGGTAAGTGTATAAGTCTAAAAGAAGCAACAGTAATGAAAGTTGTTGTACTTTCCACAGGAAAGTTATAAAGCGATTTATTGAAGTACACAGTTTCAGAACATCTCAACATACAGGAAACCCAGTATAAGCATATAGGACTTAACCAGCATGAAATCAATGCTACAGGAGAGAAAAGCAAGTAAGAACCAAATTCTAAAAGGATTATAACACCATAATTGAAAATAAAAAAGTATTATGAAGTATTAAAGTTGTACAGATGGCACTGAATTTGCAAACCTTAGATCCAGCATAAATATTGAGGCATATTTTGGAAATACATAGAGGGTCCTGTCACATCACAGGTCATACTCAGGCCAAAGTAAAAAACTTAAAGGGGCCATATCCTTTAAATGGATATCCTTAGATTTTGCATGGGTTTCACATATTTGGGTGTTTATTGTTCACAGGGAAAAAGTGAAAACTGCATAATTACATGTTTTTCCAGAAAGACATTTTTAAAAAACCGTTCAGAACAGCTGCAGGTTTCTACGTAGAACCTTGCTTTAGCTGAAAGCGACCAATAGTCATTCAGCTTCATTCACCTCAGGCTGCCGTCTTGCACAAGCTTGTAGTCAAGTCGTTAATCGTTAGTTAGTAAGTAGTACTTACCATTCCAATACCTCCTGGCGATTCTGGCTCGTACATATAAGGCCAAATAACCGATCCTAGAGCAGCCATGTTTTCTACTACTTAGGAGTGACAGTGCAATGTGGCCCCTCCCCTACGTGTGCAATCCCATGTAGGGGAGGGGCTATGCGGTCACGCCAAATACTGTCAGCCAATCATGGCTGAGTTCTGACCTTTGAATGGCAAAACGGCTTGTTCATTTCAGAAGGAAGGAGATGCTCCGAAAAATAATTAAATTAAAATATGTTTACAATATACAAATGAAACAAACGAAACAAACTTCACTAATTCAAAAACATCTTAGAATAATAGAAAATTGATTGCAGAGCTAAAATATTTCCCCTTTAAAGCTTTAACAACTTGTAGCTTCCTTCAAATTCGAAATACAATCATAATATAATTTTATAGATTGGGACCAAGGATCGTTTTTGATATTGATTAGTCTGCAGATTAGTTTCTCACTTTGTTGAAAAATTTTTAAAGAGAATAAAAGAGAACAAAATGCCAGTCCCATCATTCCAGAGCTCAGTGTTGCCTTTTCTCAGACCATCAGTACAGAACTCCAAAATGTCAGTTAATATTCATATATGATGAAAAAAAAGTTGCGGCCCTTATGGAAAAATAACTGAAACGCTTATCAATTATCTAAAAGTTGGCCTATTCCCATAGTTAGTTTAGAATTTAACTGCTAAAAACAGCTTGAACTTATGACCAGACGCAGATAAACAACAGACATGTCATTTGGTAATTATCAAACTATTTACTTGCTCTATTTAAGTTTTAAATAGTCTTCATGACATCTTTTGAAATATATGAAGACGTGATTTAAAAAACATAATTGAGGAACTGAAGTAGGACCAAAAATAATATTCAGTGAAATATCCACTGAGAATGTAAATTTCATGAATGCTTCAGATGTCATATTAAATAGTTTTCTATTTAAGCACTGGAACATTTCTGCCTCATGTGAAACCAATGTCAGTGTCCCACATCAAGCAACGTCATCCTTATCACAATGTGTTTTTCCTTGACTGTGCCTGGGGGTTGGTAGTAATCTCACATGACACGCAGTGGGAGGTGCTGTCCTTTTAATTAATGATGCTGTCAATGTCATACGCATTAATCGCAGCTCACCCCTGATATCTGTCAAAGTGTCATGTCTGAGGACTAAACCGTGGCACTGACATGAGTCCAAACAGCAAACCTCCTGTGAGGCAGCTGCTATTCGCTCCAAAAATATAATTTGTCTATTATTTGCTGATGTAACTATCATTTTCTGAACTGCAATGATAAAAGAGCAAAAAATACAAATAAATGCATTAAAGAAAAAAGCATAAAGTTTGTATTTCTTACAAATAATATACTATATTATGTAGGCTATATGTTTTTCTCTGGTTCTACTACACTGTAAATACGTCAGACCCTCTACCTCTTATATAGCAACCTAATTCATAACAATATTTATCTCTAACTTGTCCTTGTTTTAAGTGTAGTATGTCAATTTGTTTGTCTGTACATTGAGAGCAATGTAAAACCAAAGTCAAATTCCTTGTAGGCCTATATGCCCTGATACTTGGCCAATAAAACTAATTCTGATAACGCTGCTACTTCAGAGTTAATAAATAAAACTGATAGCAGAAGCGTCAAAGAACTCAAAACCGACATTTACAGACAATAATGTATGGAGCTATTTTCGCTATTTTAGTGGCTAGCTTTCTGAATGGCAGTTAGTCTTCTTGTCGGCCCACTACCACTGTAGCATGTAGCGCGATGATCCTTTCAAATCTACCATACTAAATACTTTGATGTATGGCAAAATACCCCAAAAGGCTACTTTGGGAGATAAAATGTTAGCATGCCAACACAAAAAGATGATGGACATATTGCATATTAAACCTTTTTTAGCAGCATCTATCTTTTTAATCAGCATGCTAAAATTAGCATTTAGCTCAAAGTTCATGCCTTGTAGATTTAGCTTACATGCTGTTGACTCTAAGAATAGTCCAGTGTTATTATTATAAATGATTTTTCCACACAGTCAAGCAGGTGCTCTATCTTTTCATTGCCAAGACTGTGGAGAATTACAGCACAAGTCTCATAGCATCTCTTAGAAATAACACAAACATATTTATAGGCTGCTGTGCTGTTGGATCAGCACCCAGGATCTGTAGCACATAAACTCAGATGACATATTTGCGTTTCTGGCATTAAATGGAGCGCACTAAAAGTAGCATGTCTACCTAACCTTATACTACACATAATGTCTCTTGTTTACTCCTTCTGTCAAGAAATACAGGCTTTGTTTTGCTCACGAATACAGACATACTGAGAAGAGGATTAAACCATAAAGCTGGCCTACCTGCTCTACCACCTGAGCCATGCAGCCAGCAGATGGGAATAAAACTCTACCTCTCATCAGTCTACTTATCATATAATACAATACTTTATGTTACTATTAACGTTAATTGTAAATTTTAAGGGTTTCTAAACACTGCTTTGGGCACATGATTGTCACTCCGCCTGTTGAAAGTGTCTGCATATTGCGGCACGTGGCGAGCCAACAAAATACAGAACAGCTGCAGCCAAGGACAAAAACCCTGCTGTCCCACAGAATCATTCCCACTTGAGGAGCAGGTAAAAAGGTTAAACAGCCGTCCACTTTCAGCCTTTCTTGAGCCCTGTGGTCATGACAAGAGAGCACATTACCTTGACTTAGCATGGATGCTAAGCTTCAGCTAAAATAACTCCTGTACTGTACCTTCAAAGACTTCCATGTAATCGTTTACAAAGATCCTTTTTGTGTTCTTTTCTTTGTAGTCTTTTTCTCTCTCTCCCCTTCTCTCAGTCTGTCTCACGCTGCCTCTTGTTCCAGCTCACTGTCTTTATCTTCATCCATTATGGATGAGGCACACTGAAGACAATGTGAATCTCTTTGGAAAATACGAAACGTTTTCAGAAACGAGGGAGCAGTGATGTCACTGCTGATGTCAGTGGTCATGTCTCAACAGACCTTTTCCTGAACAAACCCCTTCCCCAACTTTGATGCTCTCACGCTGTTCAAAGCTGAATCCAAAAGGACGCTGTTACACCACATCCTGTAAGCAGTGCACTCACACACACGTACACACACACTTTGTACCAGATGCTCAAACAATGTAATTATTTCTTTACCAGAGGATTTAAACTGGATTCAAGGTCATTCAACTTCAGCACTTCACGTCTCTCCAACATTTCATTAGCTTCTTGTATCAACACTGTGACCTTTTGTCAGCCACACTGTTTATTATCACGTCACTGTCTTCAATGACAGAACCAGGAACAATAACGCAGTATGCTAAACTGTGAAACACTTCAGATGACTGAATTAAATATCATTCAACAAGAATATTTAGGCATTTTTACATCAAATTACTTGTGATTACTTCTAACAACTTTCTGTTGCTTGAAATGGTGTGTGTAAGAAAGGACTGACTACAGTTTTGCTTTGTTTTTTATCTGCCTTGGCATTTTTAAAGCCTCTGACCTGATTATGTATTTCCAAAACAGCTCATACATGCAACAAGGACTGTAGTTCAACTGCAAAAGGCTGTCGCTCATGCATAACCATTAAATCATGAGTCAAAATGAAGTGACTGTGGCTATGAAAAAGTCACCGTCACCCTGTCTTTGTGAAAACACTTCAGATGCTGATTCCAAGAGTCAGAGGTTTCACATTCCACTTTGTAAAGTAAATGGTAAATGGACTGTACTTCTACAGTATAGTGCTTTTCTAGTCTTCTGACCACTCAAAGCTGTTTTCTCACTACATGCCACATTCACCTGCATTAACACACTGATGACAAATGCCTTAGTTCCAATCTCCAAACAGTATCTATGCCCATTCATACCAGATAGCTATGCCAACGGGCCCTTCGACATGTGACAGGCATGATCAGGGATCGAACCGCCAACCTTCTGATTGAGAAACGACTGACTCTACTGAGTCACAGCCGCCCCAAAAGAAAGTAGTTCTTTATTTATATTCATAGCTTTCACGTGATGTCACGTCCTCCGGGGAACGCCCCCTTGGAAGGCAAAACAATGCTGTCTTCTGCTGCCCGCCAGCTTTTGAAACGAGTGATTCCCGTTGTCTTGCCAAAATGCCAGATAGTTGCTGTGCAACCGGATGTACAAACCGACGAGGAGAAGGAGATTGTGGATTTCTGCCATTAAATTTGCCCAAATCCGTCTCAGGGGAGGGCAAACAATGGCAGCTGTTGACAGGCATGCACATAAATCACGTTCAGTGAGGAGACTGCATCTAAGTTTTTAATATGGGACGAGCCGACGGGAGGGACGGCGCGGATCAGAGACAGACGATCCATAGTGTGATCCTAGCAGTTTATCCGAATTTATAATGTGATCCAGCAGTGAGCAGTTTATAATCATGCTCTGCCCCTGACTTCATAGCGTTGCGATCGGTCCCGTATTTCCGTGAAAACCCTTTATAAAGCATAAAATACGTCTTCACACGCTGTGATTGAGAAAAGCCAGAGGTGATCCACGCATAGTTTATCAGTTATCATGCCGCGCGGGGAGGAGACAGACCTTAAGAGAGGAGCAGACATGATGCAGACCTGTGTGTGTTTTGATGCTCATACCTGAATCAATAACGTGGCGATCCGTCCGTATTTCTGCGCACAGTTAAAGTATAAACTTTGTCTCCACGGGCTGTCATATGCCCATATGCTGTGTAGTTATATATATATATATATATATATATATATATATATATTTCACACAGAGAGATTTAGAGGGGTATCAGGCTCCATGATCAAAGTTTGACGGGATGCAAAGCCAGGGTTGCCAGGTCCGCGCTTTTTCCAGCTGAATTGGGCTCCTTTTGAAGTGTCTTTGGAGGTGTGAGGCCCTGTGCGGTTGCACACTTCGCACAGCCCATTCAATGGTTCTGACTCATATGTTTGGAATGTCACAGACATCTTTTGGGTATTGCGGCCCCGTACTAAACGACCTACGGCCCGGTACCGGAGGTTGAAAACCCCTGATGTAAGTGACAGTGGCAGTGTTAGGTGACCGATTCTCCACAAGATATATGTAAACACCGCCAAAGTGGAGCTCTGGCAGGGACAGGGTTTTTAATGACAGCCGCTGGTGCTGAATGTTGACCACACTGCCCAAAAGCTGAAGTTTGTCTTCATATCTTTGTTTTTCATTCGTTAATAGGTGATTCAAATATTCATGATGGGAAACAGGAGGAAAATTGACCGGAGTCCAGCGTGGGGCGCCATGTTGGTCCATTGTTTCGCCCTCCAGGTCACCGCGCGTGTCACATGACTGAAAACTATGAATAGCACCAGATCACAACAAAAGTTATCATATGACACTAACATTTAGAGCAGGCCTAGACCGTATGTTTTTATGTAACATTTGAGCACCTACATTTTGATTTGAATTTTACAATAACAGAGCGACTTTGCTGCTACCAGTTGAAGCGCATGTTCTAGAAGTTGACTGGGAGGAAAAACATGTTTTTATTTCTCTGCAAACGTCACACAATACAGCTCAATTTAGTAAACTGAAAACAAAAGGAATAGCACTGCGTAGAAATAAAATAGAAACATGTAGCCTATCAATACTAAAAATCTACTTTTGAACCAAGACACTGGACTAATATATGAGCAGTTGTATACTAAAGTAACAAAATTAAATTGTAGTGATCAGTACTGACGGTAAATTAACCAATTTGGCATAAACTGCAGACTCCGTCTTAATGTAAATCAATGCCTCTCTAAAAAAAACAACAAGACATTTAATGTATTTTATCAGACAAACATGATTCATAAAATTAACTTTAACTTCCCCACTGAAAGACCTGAAACATGTGTTTCATGAGCATTACATGGACTTTATTTTTCAATACAATACATCAATATAAATCCAGAGCATCCCTGATTGTCTTTGAGATGAAACCGTCTAGTAGGCATTAAACACTGATCTTTTCTTCCTCCTCAGCACCACTTGTCAGCAAGGAAAATAATACATCTTCTGCAGGAAGTTACCTTTAAGTTAACCGCATTATAGTCACACACTTAACGCAGATTTTAACCATAGTTAGTGCACTCACACATTTAAATGCATTAGCATTTCCTGTAAGCTGAATTTCTGTATTTCCAGACTGTGCCATGATGACAGTGGTATAAAGGTATCGCTTTATTGGAACAGTTGCAACAAACAGGAGCTTTCTCTGCCAATGGTATATTTGGCTGAAGGTCCCAAAATGCAAATTTATAGAAATTAAGAGTGGAGCATTCCTTAAGCCAAAGCCCAAACTCAATATAGTATGAAGCAATTTCCCAAATTTTTCAGCAAACAAATTAAATGTATACTGAAAATTAATTCCGTCTGCTATTTGTCATGTAAACTATTGCACCGCTAATGGCAACAGCCAAGTCCATGCTGTTATTTCACTCTAAAACCAGGTTAAAGTCAAAGCCAATAAAACAAGGAGGAGAGTGTAATTAGAGCAGAATATCATCCCATTGGCCTTGACACAAGATAGCAGATCATCTGTGGAAAGAGAGGCAGACAGAGAGACTTTTATTTTGTTATCTTTGAGGATGTTTAAAGCTTACATAAAACAGTGTCATACTTTGCATGAACAATCTTATTCTAAACAACTGTGTATTGGACTTAAAGCTACGTTGTGTGTTTGGATTACAGACGAAGGGTCATTTGCATTGTGCTGATCATATGTTGAGTATATGTACAGATGTGCAGTGTATGGTGTGTATTTGGAGGTGTATAAGTATAATGCACCCTGTGTGTGATCAGTGCTCAGTGAAGTGATGACTGACCCTTCAGTCCTCCCACTCAGACCTCCAGATCTGGTGGAGCGGAGAGGGAGCAAGCTGGGATACAAATCTCCTCCACAGGCTAAAAACAAGGCAAAACGCCTTCCTGGCAGAGCCTGATGTAATGCCTCCTACTAAAGATAACTGTATAGAGTTCTATGTGTGAGTGTGTGTGTACTGTATGTGTGCAACATGATAGAAATATGTGTGTCTAACCTGAGACTTTCTGTAGATTTGGCATTAACTTGTTCCAGAAGCGACACTCTTTAGCTCTCAGCATGCTCTTTTGTTCTGGATGGTTGTAGTTCAGAGTGACATACTGCTCTTCAGGGGCGAACATGGGCCAGCTAGCTCCATCAAGGCCTGGATTCCTGAAAAAAAACAATTAAGACAACTCATCAGTGTCACGAGGGTCCTCACACAGCTTGATTGACTGATTGCCTGTCTGATTATGCTCACCCTGTTCGTGCAAAGTTGGCCCAGTGTTTCATAAACTTCTTGGTCATATTCACTTCATTCTTTGTGTATCCCAGGGACACATTCAAAGGCATACCAAAGACAAACTCTATCTCATCGCCGTGCATGGCGCCCATCCATGCTGGCCAGGGATTGACAGAGGACCGGTGGTCGAATGAATAAAGGAAACTCTTTCCACCACGTTGTGAGTACCTGGGGAGAAAAAAATCATAATACTGAACTATTTTTGTGCTGCACTATGTCAGGTAAGCTAAACCATATGTTATAAACTCACGAAATGCTTATTGTTCCTTTATGGTATTTTTTAAATCCACTGTGTCTTTCTGTTGCCTAGAACAACAACTCAAGACCTTGAAGATTTGTCAAATGGCTTGCTTCTAAGGCCATGCTTAAAGGAAAATAATGATCAGAAAAAAATGGTTCGGTTGTGACTGTTACATTCATTAATGTCTTAAATGGCTTTTACTGTTTGTTTTACCACCTAGGTAAGAGAACCAAAACCTTCCTTTTCGGTCCATTTCTGGAATTTTAACCTTACACTTTAAACTTAACCTTCAACTTTAACTCAAACTACATCGTTAAAACTCAGATTTGCCATTTACCTGTGAGCGAACTCTAGGAGAGAACAAAACATTTGGTCTCCAACCAGACTACCCAGGAAGTCACGATTTTTCATCTTGCTATTCTCGTCAGTCCAATCCGTGTACTCGAAAATGGCAGCTTCTTTTGCGACATCACTGGCATCTGACATGGCAAGGGCAACTCCATTCAGGAACTGTTGTCTGGAGATGAGGCTCTCACTGCTGAGGCTAAAACCAGGCGCGCCATACAATAGGAAGTAAGTCCCTTCATCTTTGTTTAAGCCAAACATCACCTCTTGCTTTTTGAGGTTCCCGGAACTCAGCAACGCCTGCAGGGGTGAAAATGGTTCAGGGTTCATGATTTTGTTCATCCCAAACAAGGATTGAACTTGAAATGTCCAGGATAAGTTGCAACTTTTTCGCTTCGATGAATGGTAAATTGACTGTACTTATCTTCCGACCACTCAAAGCTGCTTTTACACTACATGTCACATTCACCCATTCACACACTGATGGCAAAAGCCTAAATGCCAGTCTCCAATCAGATCTATGCCCACTCATGGCTATGCCAACAGGAGCAATTTGGGGTAGCAGTCAGGGAGTCAGTCCGATTGAGAGCCGACCGACTACCACTGAACCACAGCAGCCCTCAAGAAATTAGCCAGTGTGCTAGTTTTAAAGACGGGCTGAAACTAAAGAATTAAAGTAATGCCGAATACAAAAAAGTGCTTTGGGGCATTAACATTTGCTATAGAGGCCAACTGATGTAAGATAATGAAAATAATGGAAATACACTTGTTGTTATATTATGTGATATATAGGCACTTTTACGCCTAATGACGAAAGCAAAGTATCTACCCACCCACCCACACACAGAAACACACACGTACCTCAACTGTATCCGGTAGGAAGTCCCCATCCACAACAGGGCCAAAGGGCAAGGCTATAATTGAAGGCTTGGTGAGAACGTCATAATGCTTCGATGTAATTTTGGAAGGATCAGCTTTTTGCAAACAAGCTTCCATCAACTGCATTGATGTGGGACATCCTAGCAAGCTGGCTAGCTTCATGGATCTGGCGAAGAGAGGAAATAAAAATGTATTGATTTATTGATTGACTGATCATGTGCCGTGTTCTTTGAGCTAATATTAGCCACAGCTGGCAGGCAGCTGCAGCGAACATAAGCCACAGCTTGCAGGCAGCTGCAGCGAACATTAGCCACAGCTGGCAGGCAGCTGCAGCGAACATTAACCACAGCTGGCAGGCAGCTGCAGCGAACATTAGCCACAGCTTGCAGGCAGCTGCAGCTAACATTAACCGCAGCTGGCAGGCAGCTAACATTAGCCACAGCTGACAGGCAGCTGTAGCGAACATTAGCCACAGCTGGCAGGCAGCTGCAGCGAACATAAGCCGCAGCTGGCAGCCAGTTGTGTATTGTTGTTTCCATAGTTGCATTTGATGAATCTGTTATAATGTATTCACTCTAGCAGGTACTTTAGGCTTTTTACTCACAGCTGAAGTATTTTATAAATTCACAGATGCTTTATGTAGGGATTTTGGTTTGTATTCAGAATGTTTCGGATTGTTGTTTGTTACCATTCAGTGCCATATTTTCTTTTCAATAGTAATAAGGAATTATTTATGCTTGTGTTGTACATTTAGTAACGTGGTTTTCAACTGTATACCCAGCATAATTGAATGTTATTTTCCTGTAGTAATATTATTTGTAATTATTTGACTTGTCAAAAATCAAACACTCCAGCCCCCATAGCCATTCCAGTCTAATTTTCTGTGTTAGTCACTGAAACAGTAATTAAAAGGGTCGTGGAGGAAAAGATCAGTTACTTAATAAATAATATTAGTAGGCTACTAAGTGAATTATTGCACCCTACCTCTGCCAGGCCTCAGCCTGGCTGGTTATGGCCCAGGGTGCATTGGGAGAGCCACTCTGCATCACAGCTCGTTGAAAAAGACCCTGGCTGCCTGGTGAGATCAGGTGGAAGCCAACAGATGCTGACCCAGCGCTCTCACCAAACAGAGTCACCTGGAAACAACAGTACAAATCTTTTTTTTGATTTTTTGACTAGACTTAACAAACCTTGTTATTTGATTTGAGGGTTTAAGACCCAAACAACTTACCTTTGAAGGATCACCTCCAAAAGCAGCAATGTTATTGGCTACCCACTGGAGGGCCAAGCGCTGGTCCAGCAGGCCTGCATTTCCCCGGACGTTCTTGTTGTCAGGGAGGGACAGGAAACCAAGAGATCCAAGTCTGCCATAGACAAGCACAGGATGACGAAAGATGTTGACAACATTTAGTCAAAGATGAATTACACCTTCGGTTACTTCTGTAGATTTGGCAATAATCCAAGTGAATAAAAGGGAAGGGCACTGCAAAATGTCATAAGGACTTTCCTGTTTATAGATTCTTTTGTTCTACCTTTAGCACCCAGCTTCCATTTTGATAACCTCTTTCTTTTATGCAACTTCTGATGTAGGCAAGACTCCAATGTCACACCAAGTATGTAAGGGGAAAACCTGCTCCATTGTTTAACATCAAGGAGTGGCTATAGCCACTCATTATTATTATTTATTTCTCAGTTTACTCCCGTTCTTACCTGTAATTCATTGATACCACAACAACTCCTTCAGATCTACTTAAGAAACGACCATCATAAATGTCCAGAGAGGACGTTCCTCCCGTGAACCCGCCTCCGTAGATCCAGACAAGGACAGGAGCCAGTGCCAAGTTGTTCGGCTGGGTTTTGTTCAAATGTGGGGACCACACATTCAGGTACAGACAGTCCTCACTCAGAGGAGTGTTCGGGTTCCACATCTCTGCACCTCTGAACCCTGAAAGAATGATTATATAATACTGGTCAATAGAGACTGATTAGGATTTCAGTCCAGCAATTAAAAGGAACTCTTATCTATGTTGCTACAGATCGTAAAGTTCATCCTCATTCATGGATATAAAAAGCATTACTAAGATTAGATATTAAAGCTTTACTTCACTTAATTTAATTTGCTGTTTAAAATAACTCTCAAATGGTTACAGAAAAATGATATAAATAAATAAATACATTCCTGTTTTTCCCGCTTAATGAGCACCACTTTGTCCAAAGCACAAACAGCGGTCTAACATCACTGCCTTTTGCCCATGTCTTTCTGTGTTGATGTCTATATTTGGAGTGTGTTTTGGGCATTTCCTCCATACACACGCCTGGCACAGGTTACAGCTGACTTCCACACAACCCGTAACAGGTGGCTGGGTCTATAAATAGCAAAGAATCCATGACCCGCCCCATTCCGTCTCTTGGGTGGGGAACGGGGCCGTATCAAATTATAGTTGTGTATTCGTGCCTACAAATGTGTATGAGCAGAAGCGCTTTTGTTTGCTCAACTGATATAAAGGCTCATAAAGATATTTGTGCTATATATATCTAAGATTTATTACAGTCTACAATACAGCAGTAAATGTATTATGTTATACAATACAGTAATAAATCATTTAATCTCTCATAAACTGTGTGTGCTTTTACTTGTGTGACATGGTGTTGTATAACATCCCTCCCCCACTGAAATGCCTAAGTTCACAGATTGACCTTTTAATTGATCTCTTATTCAAACATGTTCTTATATGGGCTCCGTTGATGCTTTCTCAAGCTTTGGTCACTCAAGTGTGAGAATGCACCAACAAAAGCAGATTAAACAGCATCTTGTGCAGCTTTAAGTCTGCAAAGTTTCAACTTAAAGGGGAAAACCATTTCAGTTGCACATGGAAGTCTGTTTCTAGTCATTTTTTCTACTTTCTGAACCAGTAAAGCTGTTGCATAACATTTTCTGCTGCCCCTGTGAACCTGCCTGATGATGTCATAGTGATGTCATTAGGTTTATCTCAGGTCGGATTTGGAGATTTAAAATTTTCAACGAAAAGTCTGTTACACAACTTTTTGTGGACGACGACAGACGGACACCACCAAGTTGCATTATGGGAAATGGAGAATGCAAGGTTTTGGGAGCTTCAACTATTCTGAAAGGAACTTAAAGCCAGGATTTCTTGCCCTTCGCTGGACCAGTTTTGACCTTTTAATTCCTTCTTTCAAATCCGCTAATTTTAAGGAACTTCTCCAGGGACCAAATGATGTTTGGGATGATTGTATTTGCAACATTTCATAAAGTCATACAGGGAGTTCAACACATGAGAAGTGCTTGATAAAATTATATGGCCTTTAAAATGCTATGCTACTGATTTCTTTCCTTTTCTTTGCAAGAAATGTGGTCCAGTGGACACTTGAAGTAGAAAATAAAACCTGAAAGCGGTCGACATAGAGAGTAATATAAAATACCAGGCATGTCAAGAATCCTTCTCTGACACCTGCCCAAAAATAACTACCTTGAGGACTTGTCGACTAACATTTCAGTCATGTATTTGAACACCTTTTTTTTTTTTTTTCGCAGAGATTTTGGACAATAATACCATGTACACCACTTAGTTTACAGTCCATGGAAGGATTGTGTCCATCTCTATAAACATGAAACTTACCTGGAAAAGCTGTATCCGGAATCTGGTAACAGGTATTTGGGAACTTCGTAGAATCCTTCACCCCCTCCCATCCTGCTACCGGCTCTGGAGCTCTGAATCTCAGTTTCCCCAGAGGTGGTTTTGCATAAGGAATTCCCAGAAATGCTCGAACCTCACCGCCCAGTACTGACAGCGACTTCCCTTGAACTTTTCCATGCTTTGTATTGATTAAAAGGTCATCTTGGGAGACGGGGGATGCGGTCAGGAGATGAGGCAACAGAAGAAGAAGAAGGGCGAAGTGTGTACACAAAGAGTCTGTCGCCATGGAGAACCCTGGGGAGAGAAGAACAAAAACACAAACAATTTATTATAAATAAAGTAAATAATTAGCTGCAATCTTTACATCTATTTTACTTCCATTTCACTATTTTACCTCTGTATTAGAGTTTTACTTTTTAAGGATTCTCTGTGCTTTCAACATGAAATGAACTTTTTTTTTTTTTTTTTTACCTTAGAGTAAGAACCTCAGGTACCTCAGGGTGCTGTCTCGGAAATAGTAAATGCCAATACAGATTTATGACAGCAATCATGGTTAATTGTTTTTACTACACCTGGCAGGTCCAATTTCAGACACTGTGATATGACTGATCGACACTCAAATATGCCAGCATGCATATGCAGCGTGCACGAAATATTAAACAAGTAAACGATTGTTTGTTTATGTGTCTAACACTTTATGTGGGCCATGCATTAAAGCATCTGGCAGAAAACAACTGTCGCTTTCTCTGCATTTAACTCGCGCCTTTGGCAAAGCAAAGTGTGGATCAAAGGTCCACTCAGTTCTGTGCCACAGAACAGCGGGTGAGTGTGTGAGAGAGAGAGAGGGGAAGGGGGGTGAGTCCCGCGGCAAGTGTGTCACTTTAGTAACGTCTTATTTAAATCCTCAAATATTTGGAGACACCAAGGCCGTCAGTGACTATGAAGACGCAAGTGGCAAGTGACGGCGCGCGCGCAGCAGACTTGTGGAGCTGTTTTACTTTGAAAAGACACAGACTGAGCAAATCGCTTCTGGAGGAACCCCCGCGCGCAGCCGGGTTGCAATAAGAAGACGCACGCTCTGGGGAGAGACGCGGTTACTCCAGAGGTTCAAACACACGACTTTAAAAATAAATGATAGGCAAGATCTTTAATGTCAATCTACCAATACATAGTCATAGAAAGCCTAAATGACGTCTTACCTTAACAGATAGCAGTGTTTGTCTGGCATGAGGGAATGAGGAGGGAGCGCTGATGCGATGAAGAAGGCGTGGAAAGGGTCACTGTCCAGCGTCTGTCGGACTGGCCAAGTCCCACACCCACAGCTACAACCTACAACCTCTGCTGCAACTACAGCTACATTTTATAATTGTATGAATGATAATATTATTAAGGGTTATAATATTAATAATGATAACAATATATGAACATAATGTATAACATAATCATGTTTTTTAGTTTAACGTTAACGGTTTTTTTTTTGTTAAAGCCCTAGCACTCAAAGGAAAATATTGGCGTAATATTTGAAAACCTTTAATACTTTATTAACATTTAATATAAACCATGATACTTCTCCTACTTTGACCAAAGTGATTTCGTCTTGAACTGAAACACGCAGGACAAATCTGCCTTGATTTTCTTTCTATCACTTTTATGCGCTGAAAAAAAAACAAGCACTTAATTCACCCCCCAAAAAATATTGAATACAGTCCAAGACAATTCAAATTATGTTCCCTGCTAATTTATCTACATCTCTTTTTTTTTGTTTTTTTTGTTTAACTTGGCTTGTTAGTTTCTCCGTACCACAGGGTGCCTGGCACCACTGTATTAGGAACAGGCTTGCACATGTGATCTACATGTTGGCAAGAGTGAAACTTCTATTACGTAGCGTTTTTGAGTAATAGCGCATTAATTTGGGTTATAGTGTACTGACACGCAATCCTATTTTTAATCCATGACCAATCAGACTCTCAGTTATTTCTTTCTGACCAATCAGGAACAGCCCAACCTATCGAAGGCGCATAGCACAGAAGATCAGTGCCCTCAAAAATGCTGTTCTGCATTCTAAATCCAGACCCTTTGTGTTTCAGATGTATTTTGTTCTTTCTGCAATCTTTTTGTTTGGGTCCTATGAACCTAAAGTATTTATAATCAGAATCAGAATGGGGGATTATTGCCAAGTAGGTTTACAACAAAACTTATTGTTTTGGAGCTTAGTGCTGAACAGTTATAACAGAAATCCAATAAAAATAAGTAAAAGACTTAAATAGAACAAGATTAAAAAAATAGGCAATAAGAAATTAAATATAAAAAACTATACGAATAATCTAAAATATGTACAACAGGTGTAATTAAAAACTGTACAGATGTGCAGGATATTGGTGAGTGCAAAACGCTTACAGTATCAAATTAAAAATAGTGCAGTGTACAGACAATATAAAAGTCCAGTGTGCGCTCGTGAGATGTTAAGTGACTGAGGTGCTGGATGAGAGACAATGTCAAGTGGGGGGTGGGGTGGGGCGGGGGCACTGTTGATGAGGCTGGCAGCAGAAGGGAAGAAGCTGTTCTTGTGTTGCGAGGTTTTGGCCCTGATGGTCCAGAGGGGAGGGTAAGAGGGGTCGGCCACAATCTTACCTGCACGCATCGGGGTCCTGAAGGTGTACAGGTCGCAGAGAGATGGCAGATTGCAGCCATATCACCCTCTCCACAGAGCGGATGATGCGCTGCAGCCTGCCCCTGTCCTGCTGGCAGTGGCAGCAACGTACCAGACGGTGATGGAGGAGGTGAGGATAGACTCAGTGATGGCGGTGTGGAAGTGCACCATCATTGTCTTTGGCAGGTTGGAGCTGCCACAGGAAGTACATCCTCTGCTGTCCCTTGATGAAGGAGCCGATGTTCAGCTCACACTTGAGGTCCTGGTTGATGCGGAAGAGTCCACAGTGGAAACAGTCACTGAGGATGATTGGGGCGGGTGTGGCTGCTTTCTTTCTAAAGTCGACAACCGTCTCCACTGTCTTTAGAGCATTAAGCTCTAAGCTGTTGTCACCACACCAGGTCACCAGATGGTCGAACTCCCACATGTAGGCGGACTTGTCCCCACCAATATTTGAAGTTATGGAAGACCAACCAAGAAAATCCTTAGAAAACCAGGCCAAAAATCAAGGTTTAGTCATTTTCATTTTCAGAATATATTTTATTTTACGAACTCAATTTGATTAAAAGTAGATTTTCCATGTTGAGTCATGTTGCTCCTCAGTATGCCACTTCCTGCCTCTGTCCCTTTCTCACACACTAATCCAGTGTGTGGCTTTTTTTGTCATCTTTGCTTTCCTTTTCCACTTATCTGGAGGCTGAAGCTTGAGAGAAAAGTAAACGTTTCTTTGGAATTTTTAGTACTGTGTGATTGATCATGTTTGGGTTTGTGTATGCTGGCTCTGTGTGTGTGTATGTTGTGTACTGGTCTATTTAGCCTATGTGTTTTTGTTTATGGATGCATAAATGATTGAGAATGCCCATTAGTTATGTGTCTGTGTGTGTTTGTGCACATCTCTCTGTCTGTGTTGCATGTTGTTTAACCCTTGTGCATCATTAACGACAACTGGTCTTAGGAGTCCTTAGAGGACCAAAATGTCCACGTGTAACAAACTGTCATCATATTATATATTAATATTATTTTCCACTTTAACTGAGTTAATTTTTTTAACCAATATCTGTCCTGATCATAACAACCATATATTCATTCATTTTCAGAATTTTGACCCTTTAAATGCCAGTTTGCTTACACAAAAACACATTTTTTTTAAATGATAAAAACACAAAAAATAAATTATTTTCCATATACTAAATGCTAGAGGGATTTTTTGGGGGGATTATCACAGTCTAGGATATGTCAATGATTAGCAACAAAATTGATTTTGATGCATTATTAGTTTTTGTGCAGCGTAAGATTAAAAAAAAAAACTACCCTTAGAGGACAAACATGTCTGCATCAAACAAAGTGCCATAAAAATATTATATATTAAAATTATCTTCCACTTTAACTGAGTTAATTTTTTAACCAACTTCAGTCCTGATCATAACCACCAAATATTCATTCATTTTCAGAATTTTAACCCTATATCAAAGTAAAACTCATGTTTTATCTCTGTACTTGAAGGACACATGAAACAAAGCCAATGAAAAACAAAAGCCATTAGAACGACTCTTAACTCATATGGTCTCACTCTCACACACACACACGCACACACTCACACACACACACACACACACACACACACACACACACACACACACACACACACCCATATGAACAGAAAAACATAATTTAAATTGCATATTTCATCCATTGGCCTGCAGTTCTCCAAAATACAGCAGCAGGGCCCTTGGAGCAAACCATGAAATTGCATGTATTTGTCCCTAAAGGCTATATGTGGTAAAGTGGCATCATTTGGTGGAAACAAAAAAAAATTACAATTTTGAAGGGATTGCTTCAAAATGAAGTCCTAAGCAAGTGGATTGCATAATGTTATGTTCTAACGGCTGTGGGATCAAAAATGTGTTTTAATGGGTTTCAGACTTAGACTTAGACTTAGACTCAACTTTATTGATCCCTTTGGGATGACTCCCTCTGGGAAATTCAGTCTCCAGCAGCTTATACAGTACAATACAATAGGAAAGAATCAGCACACAGAGGGTAAAAAATAAAGATCAAAATATATATATCTATCGATATATATATATATATATATAAAAAAAGTACAAAATTAGATAACAAAATATATAAAATATACACTCTTAGAAAATGTACAAGTAAACAGTGGGTAATAGTTCAATTAAACTAAATTAGGTTATTGCACTGTGGTATTAGGTTATTGCACTGTGGTGAGAGATTATTGCACATTGACAGATTTTTATTGCACATATGACCCTTTGAGAAATAAATAAATATTACTATTGAATAGAAGAAGTTAACTACTATTAACTTTGTGAGCTGAATTAGTGGCTACCGCTTGTGAGAGAGTCTGTCCCTGTTACCTCCTCCCCCTAAGTGAGGAGTTGTACAGCCTGATGGCATGAGGGACAAAGGAGTTCTTCAGTCGGTTAGTCCTGCACTTTGGAAGGAGCAGTCTCTCACTGAACAGGCTCCTCTGGTTGCTGATGACGGTGTGCAGAGGGTGGCTGGCATTGTCCATAATGTCCAACAGTTTGTTTAGTGTCCTTGTCTCTGCCACCGTCACCAGAGGGTCCAGCTTCATGCCGATCACAGAGCCGGCTCGCCTGATCAGTTTATCCAGTCTGGATGTGTCCTTCTTGGATGTGCTGCCTCCCCAGCACACTACAGTGTAAAAGAGGACACTGGCAACCACAGACTGGTAAAACATCCGCAGCAGTTTGCTGCAGATGTTAAAAGACCGCAGTCTCCTTAGGAAGTACATCCTGCCTTGTGTCTTCCCGTACAGGTGGCTGGTGTGTGTTGACCAGTCCAGTTTGTTGTCCAGACACAGCCCGAGGTATTTGTAGGAGTCCACACTCTCCACCTCAGCTCCCTCTAGTAGGACTGGTCTCGGCTTCGGTCTGGACCTCCCAAAGTCTATGACCAGCTCCTTTGTCTTAGAGGTGTTGAGCTCTAGGTGGTTTGTGCGGCACCAAGCAGCAAAGTCCCCCACCAGACTCCGATACTCCTCCTCTCTGTCGTCCCTGATGCATCCAACGATGGCTGTGTCATCGGCGTACTTCTGTATGTGACACAGCTCTGAGTTGTGACAGAAGTCCGAGGTGTACAGGGTGAAGAGAAGAGGGGCCAGCACTGTGCCCTGGGGGGCTCCAGTGCTGCTGACCACAGTGTCAGACGTGGTGTCCTTCAGCCTGACGTACTGTGGCCTGTCGGTGAGGTAGTTGGATATCCAGGCCACCAGGTGGGGGTCCACTCCCATCCGGTTCAATTTATCCCGAAGCATAGGGGGGTGAATGGTATTGAAGGCGCTGGAGAAGTCCAAGAAGAGAATCCTCGCTGTGCCTCTCCCCTTATCCAGATGGGAGTGGACTCGGTGTAGTAGGTAGAGGATGGCATCCTCCACACCAACACCTGGCTGGTAGGCGAACTGCAGGCTGTCCTGGGCGTGCTGCACCTGGGGTCTGAGGAGGCTGAGGAAGAGCCGCTCCAACGTCTTCATCAGGTGTGAAGTGAGTGCCACCGGCCGGAAATCATTCAGCTCACTGGGCCGGTTCTTTTTAGGAACCGGGACAATGCAGGATGTCTTCCAGAGGGTGGGCACTCTCCCTAGCTGCAGGCTGAGGTTGAAGATCCGTTGTAGTGGTTCCCCCAGTTCTGCAGCGCAGGTCTTCAGAAGTCTTGGACACACCTTGTCCGGGCCTGCTGCTTTCCTGGGTCGGAGCTTCCTCAGCTGTCCCCTGACCTGGTCTGTGGTGATGTGAGGTGGAGATTGTGTTGAGGTGGGGGGGGAGGGGGAGGAGGAGGGAGGTGCTGTGGTGTCTGGGGGGAGGTGTGTTGTGGGAAGAAGGAGAGATGGCTGAAGTGCGGGTGGGGGTGGGGGGGGCATGGGTTGGTTGAACCTGTTGAAAAAGTCATTCAGTTCGTTCGCCCTCTCCACTGTCCCCCCCACGGCTCTGGTCTTTGTGTTGTGACCTGTGATGGTCCTCACACCTTCCCAGACCTCCCTCATGTTGTTCTCCTTCAGCTTCTGCTCCACCTTTCTCCTGTAGCTGTCCTTAGCTTCCCTCACACGGTGTTTCACCTCCTGCTGTGCTGCCTTCATGGCCTCCCTGTCTCTGCTCCTGAAGGCAGCCTTCTTCATGTTGAGGACAGCTTTGACTTCCCGCGTTACCCATGGCTTGTTATTAGGGTAACAGCGGACAGTCTTAACAGGGGAGACCACGTCTGCACAGAAGTTCAGGTAATCTGTCAGACAGTGTGTCAGCCCCTCGATGTCCTCATCATGCTGGTTGATCAGCACATCCCAGTCTGTGGTGTTGTAACAGTCTCTCAGGGCACTTTCCATCTCAGGGGACCATCTCCTGCTGGAGCGAGTTGTTACCGGCTGCTTTCGGACCAGGGGGGTGTACAGTGGCTGTAGGTGAACCAGGTTGTGATCAGACTTCCCCAGTGGGGGGAGGGGTGTGACTCTGTATGCATCCCTCACATTAGCATACAGCAGATCAATTGTCCTGTTGTTCCTTGTAGGACAGTCAACAACCTGGTGGAAAACAGCCAAAGTAGAGTCCAAAGTTGCATGGTTGAAGTCCCCAGAAATGATCATGAAAGCCTCGGGGTGCTGTGTCTGCAGCCTCGCTGTGACAGAGTGGATTTTCTCACAGGCAGTGGTTGCGTCCGCTCTCGGAGGGATGTAAACACAGATGGTGATCACGTGACTGAACTCCCTCGGCAGATAATATGGCCGCAAGCTAACAGCTAGCAGCTCGAGGTCCCGGCAACACCACACCGTCTTCACAGAGATATGTCCTGGGTTACACCAGCGGTTGTTCACATACATGATGAGTCCCCCACCTTTGCTTTTCCCGCTCGCTTTCGTGTCTCTGTCGGCTCTCACAGCAGTGAATCCCAGCAGGTCCACGTTAGCATCCGGTACGAGGTGGTTTAGCCATGTCTCCGTGAAGATGAGCAAGCTGCTCTCCCTGTAGATCCGCTGGTTGTTCAGTGCGGACAGCTCGTCGATCTTGTTCGGCAGCGAGTTCACGTTCCCCATGATTACGGAGGGAATCGTCGGTTTGTAGCGCCTCCGGTTGTCCGCTAGCTTAGCCTTTAGCTTAGCCCCGGCTTTGCAGCCCCTGGTTCTCCTCCTCAGCTCCGCCGGGATGGGGTGTCGTGTCCCGGCTCGTCCCTTTGTTCGTAGAGCCAGCATTTCCTCTCAATGGGGACACTTTGGTCCGAAAGGACCTCTAAGGTACTACTTGATGCACACACTATAAGAGAGGACCAAAATTTCCTCTAGTGATGCTCTAGGGTTAAGTTATTTATAGTTTGTGAATGTGCAATTGGATGAACATTGCACAAAACATAACTGTTACTCTGATTCAGTGGTTTGGCACAAAACATTAAGACTAAGGGGCAGACGCCTAAGTCAACTTGATAATAAAGTCCTGGTGCATACAGACATGGACCATAAATGATTCACTTTATGACTGTAGTCCAGGAATACAGATACAGATTAACATGGATTTTTCTCTAAAAACTGCACCCAATTACCAACATGTTTTTGTGTGTGCATGCATGTGTGTTCAATCAGTTCAGGTGGCATCAGCCCTATAAAAGGCCATCATCAATTGGCATCAAGAGCATACATATAAAGTAGTTGGGCCCTGCTCTACAGCCTAGCCTGCTGATTGTTCAGTAGGAGCGACCCATAACATTACATTCCATTCTTTACATTAAGGCAGTTATATTTCAAGGACGTAGTAATTATGGTGTGAACAAAGCACTAAAGGAAGTCAGATGATGAAATATAAAGAGCAAGAGTCTGCAGCAGGACATGGTAGGGGTAGAGAAATGGTTCAAACTAAGACAGGACTTTCACAGAGGAGACCAGGGCTCATGTCCCGTCTAAGACCAAATCTTAACATTATTGTTGCTAAAATAACAATGCTCAGGTAAGGTTCCACCTGTTGCTGCAGTGTTTCTAGTCATATTGTGCTCCACTGTTACAATGTTACAATTTCATTCAGCAGACGCTTTTATCCAAAGCGACGTACATCTGAGAGTTAATACAACACAAGCAATGATCAAGACAGGAGGGAACAAAGTCAGTAAGTGCCAACAAACAGCTTCAAGTGCGATCGGACACTGGTGCCGTCAGGCAGTGCACAGGGTGTTTTATCATCATCAGCAACATCAACAAGGTCAATATAGTCATCATCATCATCATCATGAATATCCTAATCAAGATAAACAACATCCTCAATGTCATCACCATCAATAGCATCAATATCATTAAGTGCAGAGGTTTTCATGAAAGAGCTGGGTCTTTAGCTTTTTCTTAAAGGTGGAAACGAACTCTGCGAACCAAATGGAGTTTGGTAACTCTTTCCACCACTGGGGAACAACAGAGGAGAAGAGTCTAGTTATGATCTAGGGCCCTGTTGAGATGGGAGTATCAGGCGCCTTTCATTGGCATAGCTTAGTGGGCAGGAGGGAGAGGAGACCTGGATGGAGGGCGTTCAGGTAGGCAGGAGCCATTTTTGTTGAGGGTTTTGAATTTGTTGAGGGATATGAACAGTGGAGTGACATGTGCTGTCCTGGGTTGATTGAAGACCACTCGCGCTGCTGCGTTCTGGATCATCTGCAGAGGTTTGAATGTGCATACACGGAGGCCTGCCAGTAGGGAGTTGCAGTAATCAATGTGTGATATCACTAGAGCCTGTACCAGCAGGTGTGTTGCATGCTCTGAAAGGTAGGGTCTGATCTTCCTGATGTTGTAGAGGGCAAATCGACATGAGTGAACACGTGAACCTTAAAGGTTAGCTGGTCGTCAATTATAATACCCAGATTTTGGGCAGACTTACTGGCTGTGAGTTCAGTTTGTCCAAGCTGGATATTGATCTGTGGTTGCATAGAGGGACTGGCTGGGATGACAAGGGGCTCAGTCTTGGATAGGTTAAGCTGAAGGTGGCGTTTTTCATCCATTTACAGATATCGGCATGGCATGACAAGATCCGTGCCGGGGGTGTAGTGTCCTCTGGTGGAAATGACAGAAAGAGCCTGGTATCGTCCGCATAGCAATGGTATGAGAAACCATGAATGATAGCACCAGGTGAGGTGGTATATATTGAGAAGAGAAGGGGACCGAGCACTGACCCTTGAGGCACCCCTGTGGATAGGCTGTGGGGCTTGGACACTTCTCCTTTGCAAGATACTCTAAAAGATCTTGGTAGGACATGAACCAGTTGAGGGCACATCCTGAGAAACCAAGCTCAGAGAGAGAGGAGGATTTTAGTGGTTCACTGTGTCAAAGGCAGCTGACAGATCTAGCAGCTATAGAGCTGAGGATTGTCCAGCAGCTTTAGCCAGAAGCAGTGATTCCGTTACCGACAGTAGTGACATTTCGGTAGAGTGGTCTACTGGTAGTGTAGTTGGCTCTGTCTAAAGGATTGAAATAGAAGTAATAAATAATATAACACGCCATTTACTGATTTTAAACATAGAGAACAGGAAAAGGGCATTGGCGAAATTTTATGTATGTTACATATCTTCCTGGGAGTTCTTGTGCTCCCTTGTCTTGAAGGTTCCTGGAGATCGTTGCTGCAGACCACCTGCTGCTGTGGACCTGCTCGACTGCAACAACTACTAACATCAGCCTTCCCCATAGTATCATTATTGTTGCTGCTAATGCTAATAGTAGACCTGTTGACTTCAACTTTTACAATCACGATTACCTCAGCCTTTATCATTACTCTGCTTCTCTCGCTAATTTATTTATTTATTTATTTTGCTATCTTCACCCGAGTCTACCACTATTATTGGCATTGTAACCATAAGTATGTGTCTGTTGTTGTTCATGTAACAAGGACATATGTTGTTGTTGTAACAAGGACATATGTTGTTGTTGCTCTCTTTGCCTGTCTCTATCCTGCATCTCCTTCTATCCCATTTTCGGCCCATCCAGTCGAGGCAGATGGCTGTTCAACATGAGTCTTGTTCTGCTCGAGGTTTCTGCCTGTTAAAAGGAAGTTTTTCCTTGCAATTGTGCCGATTATTGCTAAGTGCTACTCATGGTGATTCATGTTGGGCCTCTATTTAAATAACATAACAAAGAGTCGGTCTAGACCTGCTCTTTCTGTAAAGTATCTCGAGATAACTCTGGTTATGATTTGGCGCTATACAAATAAATGTAATCATAAATTTGAAATAAATTTGATGTACTAAAATGTTGTAGAAAAGGCAGCTTTTCCGATTACTTTTTATGCATCAAATTTTTACGGATGTATGTACGTAAGCAAAATTTATTAGCACTGTGTTATGCCCCGTCTAGGGGTTGGCCGAGGCATAAAATGAATGAGTCCCATTTCCCTCAAGTCCCAAGCAGTCACAGACACAAAAGTTACCGTTAAGAAAAATAAGACAGATTTATTTTATAACCAAAAAAAAAGTGTTAAACTGAACTTCAGGGTGAATCAAAATAACAAACAAACAGTTCTAACTCAGAAGGGAAATGATCTGACATAACAACTCAAAAAGAACCGAAATACAACCACTTACCTCCCTAACTAATATAAACAGGAGAAAACAACCATAAATAAATAAGATTCACTCTACATATTGATATACTAAATTAAACAGACTGAATCTTGCAACAAAGGAAAATGTGGCCGGTTGCAAGGAGAGGGAGACGGGTTTCCCCAAAAGCCGAGGCGGTGACGTCACGGTTCCTTCTTATATCCGCCGTCTTCCGACGCAGCCAACCACCTGTGGACGCTGATGAGGTGTCAGCCAATCAGCTCAAGGGACCTGCGCACACCTATTAGCATACTCACTTACATACAAATACAGGCACACATAACTCACAGTAATAATAAAAGGAAAAACACATTACGACTATACAGTCATAACAACTGACATTAATTGGAGAATTATTTTTTAAGAGATCAGCCTAAGAAAAAGGCAAACAAACATGACTTGTGGATTCGAATGAGTTTAATGCAAAAAACCTGAACAAAGATAGTACGTGCTTGGTTTTATACCCTCCTGGTGACAATAAAATCATTGTTTGTTACTCAAAAGCATTGACATCAGTCATTGTGTGTGTTCCTGTTGGAACAAAGCAATCTTTTAGTTTTCCCTGGTACCTGATCCCAACATCTGCTGGGTTCCTTTTCCAGATAAGTTTAAGGGCGGAATTCCCGCAGCGCAGTAAGCAAAGCACTCTCTCATGATGCATTCAACAAGTAACTTCCTCTGTTGCCACGAAACAGGCACAACAAATCCAAAATCTGCATGTCATGGATTCTCATTCCTTGATTCACCTCAGAACAGCACTGTAAATGGGTCTGCATAAAACTGGTAGGATGGCATAAAGAAAGGTTAAATTACTTTGTATGGTTAAAATTTTGGCATTGCAAATTCATCTTAAACGTTGGTGTAGTTTGAAGAGAGACTTCTTCCAGGTCATCCTTTTTCCATAATTATTAATGGTAACAAATCCCTGTTCCTGGGCAATAAAATGGTACAGTTCCTAAAAATAAAAAGTTTTTGCCACGGAAAACATTTAATCCAATTTCCTCTTTCTCTCCGTCTCTCCATCTTTTGACACACCAGCCAGCTGTAACAGTGACATGAACACAAGAGAAAGGGAACCATGGGAGGTCTGGCTCTTTAGAGATGCGTATAGCTCAGTGGGAGGGGTTGGTTAGATGCACAGCCGGGGGGTCGGGGAGAGAGACAGAAAGATAGAGAGGAAGCAAACAGTTTGTTTGAGTCATGAGACAGAACTATAACCACGCAACCATCAGGGATTAGGCCGTTAGAGGGAGAAATGACAGGCATTTGATTGGAGCCTTTGAGGGAATGTTTTCTCTCCTCATCCCAACGTCATCAAAACAGGCTTGGGACTGGAAAGCAACCCACCAAACACACACACTCATAGACAAGTTAATTTCACCCATGCCCTTTTAATGCCAATCTGCTGTTATGGAAGCAGGGATAAGAAGTAAAAAAAAAAGAAAGAAAAACAGGGAAAATAAATACTTGATTTATTTTTTTTGTATATAAAATGGGAGAAATTAGATTATATAAATATCCAATCTCGCAGTCACAGAGAAGGATATTAGTTTGTGTCAGGCTCTTTCTGTCTGTCTCACTTTTATTGGAAAGTGAGTTTGTATGTGCACATTTATGTAAATGCTTTTATTAAGTTGCGTCTTTTTGAGGTATGCTTCCTTCGAGAATCATGGATGTATCTCACAGAAAAATGCAAAAGAATTAAAGTCTCAAGTTCAATTACTCTGCCACATAAGAGCAATTTGAGTAATCAGATCAGAGCTTTGAATGGAGATAAAAACAATGGAATGTACATAAACGTGAACTAGCTTGTATGATTCTTGATTAGCAACGTTAGCAATGATTGTAGGAAACAGGAAAGTCTTCTCATTTAAGACAGCTAGTTACGGTATGGTGCATATCAGGCAGGTTACACGTGGTTGCACACTTGCACATACTCTAACATACAGGGACACTAACAGCAGATTAACCAGTGAAGGCCCTGGCTTCGTCTAACCTTCACAGGTAATAGGACACTTGTCCTTCACTGACATATTCCCTAATTGGTAGAACAGAGATAGATTGGGAGCAGAGACAGAGCTGGTGATGTTGAGTTGGGGGTGGGGGATGTTACTTAAAAGCTGCTGGACTGAGAAACGTGGGGAAGGGGGTAATGAATGTGAGACAGTTGGTTAACAGGTTGGAGAACACACCACTCTAACTAGATAACTAGTAAATGAAGTGCAGAATGGAGACTGACAGGATCAAGTGGGAAGTGGCTGGGTCCAAGATACTGAAATGTACAATACAGAAACTTGCACCCGAAATATACTGCTAATGCTTTTTTGCATCCGCTGGGCAGCAAAAAGGGCAAGTCATCAGCAGCTGCTGCATTTTCTATTTTCCAGATGCTAACAGCATCACCTTTGTGCCCACTGCCATCAGAGTGTACAACAGCGGTGGAAGCCACGGACTGAACAGCCCCCCAACAGACAGTGACTCTCATCACCTGTCGTCATACTACTACTTACCTCCATACTATACTGCACTATGCATTATTAGTGGGCTGTGCAGCACAGCCCACAATGGCCCCCTCTATAGCAAAGCTATAGGGGTCCATTGTGGGCTGTGCGAAGCACAGCCCACTATTGTTATTGCTCGCGCCTCTTTTTAGTGGGCTGTGCAGCACAGCCCACAATGGCCCCCTCTATAGCAAAGCTATAGGGGTCCATTGTGGGCTGTGCGAAGCACAGCCCACTATTGTTCTTCACTGCGCCTCTTTTTATTATTCTTCCTCCCTGATTTTCGGTTTCTTTCTTGCCCCGCAGCTTTGAGCGCACACAAACAAAAAATACATCAAAACGTGCGGCTCGGTCTAACTCGCTATGCTATTATTTTTATCTCCAGAATATTAATTTTTCGCGTCGTAAGACGCGAAAAACTGGGAAAAAATTCCCATCTGGAATGAATGGGACGAGGTACAAAAAACGCGCAAATCTGCAACGTTTTTCAAACATCTCCTGCTCTGGCCTACGTTCACCTAGAAACACCATTCAAACTTTAAAATGTAGGCACGGGTCTTGTCTATTTAAGTTGTATTTGAACTTTTTTCCTACCATGTTTCGTTTTTGAACGGTGACCCTTTAAAAATGGTGAGTTATTTTGGAAAAATTCAGGATTTATAATGGGTGTGTATTGCGGAATGTTCGTGCAGAGCTAATTGACAGAGTGCGGAGACTCAAAAAAAACTCTCAGAAATTCTGTCTCTCTCTCGCGACCCCAGCCACAAATTACACAGTAGAACTGTGATTTTTTCACAGAGTTGTAGCCACACTTGTCTTCTTTCTCCCAATGTGTCTACTTTATCAGTAGGATGTACGGTTTTTCATTTATCTGCCCCTAACCGACAAGAGTAGCTCTCAACTGCTCCATTTACTCCAATGTTAATCGGGAGGAGGATTTTCCAGGATTTTCGAAAGTGCACCTGTTTTTAACTCGCTCCTATTACCACATTTTAGAAGCTAGGACCACAAAAACTTATGTCTGTGTTCTTTAAGGCCTTTCTGGCTTGATGGTGAAGAAATTTTGACGATATCATGTTTGGTTTGGAAGAAATGGCAGTAGTTTGACGTCCTAAATGTGAGCCAGAAATCACGCTCAGATCAGCTGCCACAGACACCAGCTTTGGTCGTTGCTAGGGAGTAACGACAACCATCTCCGCGGCAACCGAGCTCAGCTGGGCCAATTAATTCTTCAGACTCCAAAAAACTCTCAGAAATTCTCTCTTTCCGTGACTCACCCCAGCCACAAATTACACAGTAGAACAGTGATTTTTCACAAAGTTGTAGCCACACTTGTCTTCTTTCTCCCAATCTGTCTACTTTATCAGTAGGACTTATGGTTTTTGATTGATCTGCCTGTAACCGACAAGAGTAGCGCTCAACTACTCCATTCACTCCAATGTAAATCACACAGACAGAGAGACTGCAGCAGAGTATGATCGTCCGGCGTCTGTGTCAAGTGCACAGATATCAGCCATCTCATTGGACAAATCACCTCGGATACAGATGACAGACAACACAGGAGGACTCTGATTGGACAGTTGTGTGTGTGTGGTCTTTCATATTTCACGTGTATGACAAGAGTCCCAGCCTGAACACAATTACATGAAAATATTTCCCATCAGGCCTAGCGCCCGCTACTGGAAACAGGAAGTGACATATTTGACTCTACAAGGCCCTCCTCCAAGGTGGTAAAACATGTTAACCTCAAATTCATGTCAGGAAAGTCTTAAGACCTTGATTAAGGTCTGTGACAAAACTTGTTCAGGTTACAACAGAGGGCGTGACCCTGGCGGCGCGGCGCATATAACCTTCGCCATGATGCCTCGCCATCACATTTAGGCTGCGATAACTCGCCTGTACTTCATCCTGTCTGCACCAAATTTCACATGCTTGATCAGAGTCCCGCCCTGAACAGATCTACACACTCCTTTCCTTACCAATACTATAGCGCCACCCACTGGTGACAGCCTGTATCAACTCTCATATACATTGTCTGATTTGCTCCAAATTTCACAAGTTTGATGAGGGTACCGCCCTGAACACATCTACATATACATTTCTCACTCATAGTCATAGCGCCACCTACTGGGCAGAGCCTGTATAAACTGTCATATACATTGTCCAATCTCCACCAAATTTCACAGGTTTGATGAGGGTACTGCCCTGAACACATCTGCATATTCATTTTTCACTCATAGTCACAGCGCCACCTACTGGTAAGAGCCAGTAGTAACTCTCATATACAATGTTCAATCAGCTTGAAATTTCCCATGTATGATTACAGTGTCGGACTGAACAGTTCTACATAATTATTTTTCGGTCATACTCTTAGCGCCACCTACTGGCAAGAGCCAGTACTACCTGTCACGTACAATGTTATATCAGCTTCAAATTTCACATGCATGATTATAGTCTCGGCCTGAACAGATCTCCATAGGAAATTTCCCAACAGGGGTTAGCAAAGCTATAGGCTATCCATAAGTACAGAATGTGTCTAAATGTTATCATATTATCAATGTACGCACACAGACATGCAGCGCAGCACAGCCCACTCTCGCGATTTCCCAACGGGGAATTGTCTAGTTAGTGGGCTGTGCAGCACAGCCCACAATGGCCCCCTCTATAGCAAAGCTATAGGGGTCCATTGTGGGCTGTGCGAAGCACAGCCCACTATTGTTATTGCTCGCGCCTCTTTTTAGTGGGCTGTGCAGCACAGCCCACAATGGCCCCCTCTATAGCGTAGCTATAGGGGTCCATTGTGGGCTGTGCGAAGCACAGCCCACTATTGTTATTGCTCGCGCCTCTTTTTATTATTCTTCCTCCCTGATTTTCGGCACCTAACTTGCCCCGCAGCTTTGAGCGCACACAAATAAAAAATACATCAAAACGTGCGGCTCGTTCGGACTCGGTGTGCTATTATTTTTATCTCCAGAATATTAATTTTTCGCGTCGTAAGACGCGAAAAACTGCCACAAATTTCCCATCTGGAATGAATGGGACGAGGTCCAAAAAACGCACAAATCTGCCACGTTTTTCAAACATCTCCTGCTCTGGCCTACGTTCACCTAGAAACACCATTCAAACTTTAAAATGTAGGCACGGGTCTTGTCTATTTAAGTTGTATTTGAACTTTTTTCCTACCATGTTTCGTTTTTGAACGGTGACCCTTTAAAGATGGTGAGTTATTTTGGAAAAATTCAGGATTTATAATGGGTGTGTATTGCGGAATGTTCGTGCAGAGCTAACTGACAGAGTGCGGAGACTCAAAAAAAACTCTCAGAAATTCTGTCTCTCTCTCGCGACCCCAGCCACAAATTACACAGTAGAACTGTGATTTTTTCACAGAGTTGTAGCCACACTTGTCTTCTTTCTCCCAATGTGTCTACTTTATCAGTAGGATGTACGGTTTTTCATTTATCTGCCCCTAACCGACAAGAGTAGCTCTCAACTGCTCCATTTACTCCAATGTTAATCGGGAGGAGGATTTTCCAGGATTTTCGAAAGTGCACCTGTTTTTAACTCGCTCCTATTACCACATTTTAGAAGCTAGGACCACAAAAACTTATGTCTGTGTTCTTTAAGGCCTTTCTGGCTTGATGGTGAAGAAATTTTGACGATATCATGTTTGGTTTGGAAGAAATGGCAGTAGTTTGACGTCCTAAATGTGAGCCAGAAATCACGCTCAGATCAGCTGCCACAGACACCAGCTTTGGTCGTTGCTAGGGAGTAACGACAACCATCTCCGCGGCAACCGAGCTCAGCTGGGCCAATTAATTCTTCAGACTCCAAAAAACTCTCAGAAATTCTCTCTTTCCGTGACTCACCCCAGCCACAAATTACACAGTAGAACAGTGATTTTTTCACAGAGTTGTAGCCACACTTGTCTTCTTTCTCCCAATCTGTCTACTTTATCAGTAGGACTTATGGTTTTTGATTGATCTGCCCCTAACCGACAAGAGTAGCGCTCAACTGCTCCATTCACTCCAATGTAAATCACACAGACAGACAGACTGCAGCAGAGTATGATCGTCCGGCGTCTGTGTCAAGTGCACAGATATCAGCCATCTCATTGGACAAATCCCCTCGGATACAGATGACAGACAACACAGGAGGACTCTGATTGGACAGTTGTGTGTGTGTGGTTTTTTCTGCCATGATATAACCTTCTGCTCCGCGCTGATCGATCTCATTTGACAAATCACCTCGGATACAGATGACAGACAACACAGGAGGACTCTGATTGGACAGTTGTGTGTGTGTGGTTTTTCATATTTCACGTGTATGACAAGAGTCCCAGCCTGAACACAATTACATGAAAATATTTCCCATCAGGCCTAGCGCCCGCTACTGGAAACAGGAAGTGACATATAAGCCCCTCCTCCAAGGTGGTAAAACATGTTAACCTCAAATTCATGTCAGGAAACTCGTAAGACCTTGATTAAGGTCTGTGACAAAACTTGTTCAGGTTACAACAGAGGGCGTGACCCTGGCGGCGCGGCGCATATAACCTTCGCCATGATGCCTCACCATGACATTTAGGCTGCGATAACTCGCCTGTACTTCATCCTGTCTGCACCAAATTTCACATGCTTGATCAGAGTCCCGCCCTGAACAGATCTACACACTCCTTTCCTTACCAATACTATAGCGCCACCCACTGGTGACAGCCTGTATCAACTCTCATATACATTGTCCAATCTCCACCAAATTTCACAGGTTTGATGAGGGTACTGCCCTGAACACATCTACATATACATTTTTCACTCATACTGATGGCGCCACCTACTGGGCAGAGCCTGTATCAACTCTCATATACATTGTCTGATTTGCTCCAAATGTCACAGGTTTCATGAGGGTACTGCCCTGAACACATCTGCATATTCATTTTTCACTCATAGTCACAGCGCCACCTACTGGTAAGAGCCAGTAGTAACTCTCATATACAATGTTCAATCAGCTTGAAATTTCCCATGTATGATTACAGTGTCGGACTGAACAGTTCTACATAATCATTTTTCGCTCATACTCTTAGCGCCACCTACTGGCAAGAGCCAGTACTACCTGTTACATACAATGTTATATCAGCTTCAAATTTCACATGCATGATTCTAGTCTCGGCCTGAACAGATCTCCATAGGAAATTTCCCAACAGGGGTTAGCAAAGCTATAGGCTATCCATAAGTACAGAATGTGTCTGTCTAGACAAATACCATAGATGAAGACGCTGAGAATGAATGGTAGGTGGTGAAATGAATACATTGTAGCATTGCATTGTAGTATAGTATCATAGCATTGGCAATCCTCATTGACAATGAATGGGGCTGTGTGAAAAAAAAAAAGAAACTTTCTTTTTCAAAAATCCAATTCAAAAAATCAAATCATATGATCAATGTACACGCGCACACAGACATGCAGCGCAGCACAGCCCACTCTCGCGATTTCCCAACGGGGAATTGTCTAGTTTATTATTATTCTTCCCCCTAAATTTTGGCACCTAACTTGCCCCGCAGCTTTGAGCGCACACAAACAAAAAATACATCAAAACGTGCGGCTCGTTCGGACTCGGTGTGCTATTATTTTTATCTCCAGAATATTAATTTTTCGCGTCGTAACACGCGAAAAACTGGGAAAAAATTCCCATCTGGAATGAATGGGACGAGGAAAAAAAAACTCGAAAATCGGAGACGTTTTTCAAACATCTCCTGCTCTGGCCTACGTTCACCTAGAAACACCATTCAAACTTTAAAATGTAGGCACGGGTCTTGTCTATTTAAGTTGTATTTGAACTTTTTTCCTACCATGTTTCGTTTTTGAACGGTGACCCTTTAAAGATGGTGAGTTATTTTGGAAAAATTCAGGATTTATAATGGGTGTGTATTGCGGAATGTTCGTGCAGAGCTAACTGACAGAGTGCGGAGACTCAAAAAAAACTCTCAGAAATTCTGTCTCTCTCTCGCGACCCCAGCCACAAATTACACAGTAGAACTGTGATTTTTTCACAGAGTTGTAGCCACACTTGTCTTCTTTCTCCCAATGTGTCTACTTTATCAGTAGGATGTACGGTTTTTCATTTATCTGCCCCTAACCGACAAGAGTAGCTCTCAACTGCTCCATTTACTCCAATGTTAATCGGGAGGAGGATTTTCCAGGATTTTCGAAAGTGCACCTGTTTTTAACTCGCTCCTATTACCACATTTTAGAAGCTAGGACCACAAAAACTTATGTCTGTGTTCTTTAAGGCCTTTCTGGCTTGATGGTGAAGAAATTTTGCCGATATCATGTTTGGTTTGGAAGAAATGGCAGTAGTTTGACGTCCTAAATGTGAGCCAGAAATCACGCTCAAATCAGCTGCCACAGACACCAGCTTTGGTCGTTGCTAGGGAGTAACGACAACCATCTCCGCGGCAACCGAGCTCAGCTGGGCCAATTAATTCTTCAGACTCCAAAAAACTCTCAGAAATTCTCTCTTTCCGTGACTCACCCCAGCCACAAATTACACAGTAGAACAGTGATTTTTCACAAAGTTGTAGCCACACTTGTCTTCTTTCTCCCAATCTGTCTACTTTATCAGTAGGACTTATGGTTTTTGATTGATCTGCCTGTAACCGACAAGAGTAGCGCTCAACTACTCCATTCACTCCAATGTAAATCACACAGACAGAGAGACTGCAGCAGAGTATGATCGTCCGGCGTCTGTGTCAAGTGCACAGATATCAGCCATCTCATTGGACAAATCACCTCGGATACAGATGACAGACAACACAGGAGGACTCTGATTGGACAGTTGTGTGTGTGTGGTTTTTTCTGCCATGATATAACCTTCTGCTCCGCGCTGATCGATCTCATTTGACAAATCACCTCGGATACAGATGACAGACAACACAGGAGGACTCTGATTGGACAGTTGTGTGTGTGTGGTTTTTCATATTTCACGTGTATGACAAGAGTCCCAGCCTGAACACAATTACATGAAAATATTTCCCATCAGGCCTAGCGCCCGCTACTGGAAACAGGAAGTGACATATTTTACTCTACAAGCCCCTCCTCCAAGGTGGTAAAACATGTTAACCTCAAATTCATGTCAGGAAACTCTTAAGACCTTGATTAAGGTCTGTGACAAAACTTGTTCAGGTTACAACAGAGGGCGTGACCCTGGCGGCGCGGCGCATATAACCTTCGCCATGATGCCTCGCCATGACATTTAGGCTGCGATAACTCGCCTGTACTTCATCCTGTCTGCACCAAATTTCACATGCTTGATCAGAGTCCCGCCCTGAACAGATCTACACACTCCTTTCCTTACCAATACTATAGCGCCACCCACTGGTGACAGCCTGTATCAACTCTCATATACATTGTCCAATCTCCACCAAATTTCACAAGTTTGATGAGGGTACCGCCCTGAACACATCTACATATACATTTCTCACTCATAGTCATAGCGCCACCTACTGGGCAGAGCCTGTATAAACTGTCATATACATTGTCCAATCTCCACCAAATTTCACAGGTTTGATGAGGGTACTGCCCTGAACACATCTACATAGACATTTTTCACTCATAGTCACAGCGCCACCTACTGGTAAGAGCCAGTAGTAACTCTCATATACAATGTTCAATCAGCTTGAAATTTCCCATGTATGATTACAGTGTCGGACTGAACAGTTCTACAGAATCATTTTTCGCTCATACTCTTAGCGCCACCTACTGGCAAGAGCCAGTACTACCTGTTACATACAATGTTATATCAGCTTCAAATTTCACATGCATGATTATAGTCTCGGCCTGAACAGATCTCCATAGGAAATTTCCCAACAGGGGTTAGCAAAGCTATAGGCTATCCATAAGTACAGAATGTGTCTGTCTAGACAAATACCATAGATGAAGACGCTGCAAATCACGCGCACACAGACATGCAGCGCAGCACAGCCCACTCTCGCGATTTCCCAACGGGGAATTGTCTAGTTAGTGGGCTGTGCAGCACAGCCCACAATGGCCCCCTCTATAGCAAAGCTATAGGGGTCCATTGTGGGCTGTGCGAAGCACAGCCCACTATTGTTATTGCTCGCGCCTCTTTTTATTATTCTTCCTCCCTGATTTTCGGCACCTAACTTGCCCCGCAGCTTTGAGCGCACACAAATAAAAAATACATCAAAACGTGCGGCTCGTTCGGACTCGGTGTGCTATTATTTTTATCTCCAGAATATTAATTTTTCGCGTCGTAAGACGCGAAAAACTGCCACAAATTTCCCATCTGGAATGAATGGGACGAGGTCCGAAAAACGCACAAATCTGCCACGTTTTTCAAACATCTCCTGCTCTGGCCTACGTTCACCTAGAAACACCATTCAAACTTTAAAATGTAGGCACGGGTCTTGTCTATTTAAGTTGTATTTGAACTTTTTTCCTACCATGTTTCGTTTTTGAACGGTGACCCTTTAAAGATGGTGAGTTATTTTGGAAAAATTCAGGATTTATAATGGGTGTGTATTGCGGAATGTTCGTGCAGAGCTAACTGACAGAGTGCGGAGACTCAAAAAAAACTCTCAGAAATTCTCTCTCTCTCTCGCGACCCCAGCCACAAATTACACAGTAGAACTGTGATTTTTTCACAGAGTTGTAGCCACACTTGTCTTCTTTCTCCCAATGTGTCTACTTTATCAGTAGGATGTACGGTTTTTCATTTATCTGCCCCTAACCGACAAGAGTAGCTCTCAACTGCTCCATTTACTCCAATGTTAATCGGGAGGAGGATTTTCCAGGATTCTCGAAAGTGCACCTGTTTTTAACTCGCTCCTATTACCACATTTTAGAAGCTAGGACCACAAAAACTTATGTCTGTGTTCTTTAAGGCCTTTCTGGCTTGATGGTGAAGAAATTTTGCCGATATCATGTTTGGTTTGGAAGAAATGGCAGTAGTTTGACGTCCTAAATGTGAGCCAGAAATCACGCTCAAATCAGCTGCCACAGACACCAGCTTTGGTCGTTGCTAGGGAGTAACGACAACCATCTCCGCGGCAACCGAGCTCAGCTGGGCCAATTAATTCTTCAGACTCCAAAAAACTCTCAGAAATTCTCTCTTTCCGTGACTCACCCCAGCCACAAATTACACAGTAGAACAGTGATTTTTCACAAAGTTGTAGCCACACTTGTCTTCTTTCTCCCAATCTGTCTACTTTATCAGTAGGACTTATGGTTTTTGATTGATCTGCCCCTAACCGACAAGAGTAGCGCTCAACTGCTCCATTCACTCCAATGTAAATCACACAGACAGACAGACTGCAGCAGATCGTCCGGCGTCTGTGTCAAGTGCACAGATATCAGCCATCTCATTGGACAAATCCCCTCGGATACAGATGACAGACAACACAGGAGGACTCTGATTGGACAGTTGTGTGTGTGTGGTTTTTTCTGCCATGATATAACCTTCTGCTCCGTGCTGATCGATCTCATTTGACAAATCACCTCGGATACAGATGACAGACAACACAGGAGGACTCTGATTGGACAGTTGTGTGTGTGTGGTTTTTTCTGCCATGATATAACCTTCTGCTCCGTGCTGATCGATCTCATTTGACAAATCACCTCGGATACAGATGACAGACAACACAGGAGGACTCTGATTGGACAGTTGTGTGTGTGTGGTTTTTCATATTTCACGTGTATGACAAGAGTCCCAGCCTGAACACAATTACATGAAAATATTTCCCATCAGGCCTAGCGCCCGCTACTGGAAACAGGAAGTGACATATAAGCCCCTCCTCCATGGTGGTAAAACATGTTAACCTCAAATTCATGTCAGGAAACTCTTAAGACCTTGATTAAGGTCTGTGACAAAACTTGTTCAGGTTACAACAGAGGGCGTGACCCTGGCGGCGCGGCGCATATAACCTTCGCCATGATGCCTCGCCATGACATTGAGGCTGCGATAACTCGCCTGTACTTCATCCTGTCTGCACCAAATTTCACATGCTTGATCAGAGTCCCGCCCTGAACAGATCTACACACTCCTTTCCTTACCAATACTATAGCGCCACCCACTGGTGACAGCCTGTATCAACTCTCATATACATTGTCCAATCTCCACCAAATTTCACAAGTTTGATGAGGGTACCGCCCTGAACACATCTACATATACATTTCTCACTCATAGTCATAGCGCCACCTACTGGGCAGAGCCTGTATCAACTGTCATATACATTGTCCAATCTCCACCAAATTTCACAGGTTTGATGAGGGTACTGCCCTGAACACATCTACATAGACATTTTTCACTCATACTGATGGCGCCACCTACTGGGCAGAGCCTGTATCAACTCTCATATACATTGTCTGATTTGCTCCAAATGTCACAGGTTTCATGAGGGTACTGCCCTGAACACATCTGCATATTCATTTTTCACTCATAGTCACAGCGCCACCTACTGGTAAGAGCCAGTAGTAACTCTCATATACAATGTTCAATCAGCTTGAAATTTCCCATGTATGATTACAGTGTCGGACTGAACAGTTCTACAGAATCATTTTTCGCTCATACTCTTAGCGCCACCTACTGGCGAGAGCCAGTACTTTTTTACACGTGGGGTTCACACACACACGCGCACACAGACATGCAGCGCAGCACAGCCCACTCTCGCGATTTCCCAACGGGGAATTGTCTAGTTAGTGGGCTGTGCAGCACGGCCCACAATGGCCCCCTCTATAGCGTAGCTATAGGGGTCCATTGTGGGCTGTGCGAAGCACAGCCCACTATTGTTATTGCTCGCGCCTCTTTTTTATTATTATTCTTCCTCCCTAATTTTCGGTTTCTTTCTTGCCCCGCAGCTTTGAGCGCACACAAATAAAAAATACATCAAAACGTGCGGCTCGTTCGGACTCGGTGTGCTATTATTTTTATCTCCAGAATATTAATTTTTCGCGTCGTAAGACGCGAAAAACTGGGAAAAAATTCCCATCTGGAATGAATGGGACGAGGAAAAAAAAACTCGAAAATCGGAGACGTTTTTCAAACATCTCCTGCTCTGGCCTACGTTCACCTAGAAACACCATTCAAACTTTAAAATGTAGGCACGGGTCTTGTCTATTTAAGTTGTATTTGAACTTTTTTCCTACCATGTTTCGTTTTTGAACGGTGACCCTTTAAAGATGGTGAGTTATTTTGGAAAAATTCAGGATTTATAATGGGTGTGTATTGCGGAATGTTCGTGCAGAGCTAACTGACAGAGTGCGGAGACTCAAAAAAAACTCTCAGAAATTCTCTCTCTCTCTCGCGACCCCAGCCACAAATTACACAGTAGAACTGTGATTTTTTCACAGAGTTGTAGCCACACTTGTCTTCTTTCTCCCAATGTGTCTACTTTATCAGTAGGATGTACGGTTTTTGATTTATCTGCCCCTAACCGACAAGAGTAGCTCTCAACTGCTCCATTTACTCCAATGTTAATCGGGAGGAGGATTTTCCAGGATTCTCGAAAGTGCACCTGTTTTTAACTCGCTCCTATTACCACATTTTAGAAGCTAGGACCACAAAAACTTATGTCTGTGTTCTTTAAGGCCTTTCTGGCTTGATGGTGAAGAAATTTTGCCCATATCATGTTTGGTTTGGAAGAAATGGCAGTAGTTTGACATCCTAAATGTGAGCCAGAAATCACGCTCAAATCAGCTGCCACAGACACCAGCTTTGGTCGTTGCTAGGGAGTAACGACAACCATCTCCGCGGCAACCGAGCTCAGCTGGGCCAATTAATTCTTCAGACTCCAAAAAACTCTCAGAAATTCTCTCTTTCCGTGACTCACCCCAGCCACAAATTACACAGTAGAACAGTGATTTTTCACAAAGTTGTAGCCACACTTGTCTTCTTTCTCCCAATCTGTCTACTTTATCAGTAGGACTTATGGTTTTTGATTGATCTGCCTGTAACCGACAAGAGTAGCGCTCAACTGCTCCATTCACTCCAATGTAAATCACACAGACAGACAGACTGCAGCAGAGTATGATCGTCCGGCGTCTGTGTCAAGTGCACAGATATCAGCCATCTCATTTGACAAATCCCCTCGGATACAGATGACAGACAACACAGGAGGACTCTGATTGGACAGTTGTGTGTGTGTGGTTTTTTCTGCCATGATATAACCTTCTGCTCCGCGCTGATCGATCTCATTTGACAAATCACCTCGGATACAGATGACAGACAACACAGGAGGACTCTGATTGGACAGTTGTGTGTGTGTGGTTTTTCATATTTCACGTGTATGACAAGAGTCCCAGCCTGATCACAATTACATGAACATATTTCCCATCAGGCCTAGCGCCCGCTACTGGAAACAGGAAGTGACATATTTTACTCTACAAGCCCCTCCTCCAAGGTGGTAAAACATGTTAACCTCAAATTCATGTCGGGAAACTCTTAAGACCTTGATTAAGGTCTGTGACAAAACTTGTTCAGGTTACAACAGAGGGCGTGACCCTGGCGGCGCGGCGCATATAACCTTCGCCATGATGCCTCGCCATGACATTTAGGCTGCGATAACTCGCCTGTACTTCATCCTGTCTGCACCAAATTTCACATGCTTGATCAGAGTCCCGCCCTGAACAGATCTACACACTCCTTTCCTTACCAATACTATAGCGCCACCCACTGGTGACAGCCTGTATCAACTCTCATATACATTGTCCAATCTCCACCAAATTTCACAAGTTTGATGAGGGTACCGCCCTGAACACATCTACATATACATTTCTCACTCATAGTCATAGCGCCACCTACTGGGCAGAGCCTGTATAAACTGTCATATACATTGTCTGATTTGCTCCAAATTTCACAGGTTTCATGAGGGTACTGCCCTGAACACATCTGCATATTCATTTTTCACTCATAGTCACAGCGCCACCTACTGGTAAGAGCCAGTAGTAACTCTCATATACAATGTTCAATCAGCTTGAAATTTCCCATGTATGATTACAGTGTCGGACTGAACAGTTCTACATAATCATTTTTCGCTCATACTCTTAGCGCCACCTACTGGCAAGAGCCAGTACTACCTGTTACATACAATGTTATATCAGCTTCAAATTTCACATGCATGATTCTAGTCTCGGCCTGAACAGATCTCCATAGGAAATTTCCCAACAGGGGTTAGCAAAGCTATAGGCTATCCATAAGTACAGAATGTGTCTGTCTAGACTGTTAGCTAAATGTTATCATATTATCTGTATGTACACGCGCACACAGACATGCAGCGCAGCACAGCCCACTCTCGCGATTTCCCAACGGGGAATTGTCTAGTTAGTGGGCTGTGCAGCACAGCCCACAATGGCCCCCTCTATAGCAAAGCTATAGGGGTCCATTGTGGGCTGTGCGAAGCACAGCCCACTATTGTTATTGCTCGCGCCTCTTTTTATTATTCTTCCTCCCTGATTTTCGGCACCTAACTTGCCCCGCAGCTTTGAGCGCACACAAATAAAAAATACATCAAAACGTGCGGCTCGTTCGGACTCGGTGTGCTATTATTTTTATCTCCAGAATATTAATTTTTCGCGTCGTAAGACGCGAAAAACTGCCACAAATTTCCCATCTGGAATGAATGGGACGAGGTCCAAAAAACGCACAAATCTGCCACGTTTTTCAAACATCTCCTGCTCTGGCCTACGTTCACCTAGAAACACCATTCAAACTTTAAAATGTAGGCACGGGTCTTGTCTATTTAAGTTGTATTTGAACTTTTTTCCTACCATGTTTCGTTTTTGAACGGTGACCCTTTAAAGATGGTGAGTTATTTTGGAAAAATTCAGGATTTATAATGGGTGTGTATTGCGGAATGTTCGTGCAGAGCTAATTGACAGAGTGCGGAGACTCAAAAAAAACTCTCAGAAATTCTCTCTCTCTCTCGCCACCCCAGCCACAAATTACACAGTAGAACTGTGATTTTTTCACAGAGTTGTAGCCACACTTGTCTTCTTTCTCCCAATGTGTCTACTTTATCAGTAGGATGTACGGTTTTTCATTTATCTGCCCCCAACCGACAAGAGTAGCTCTCAACTGCTCCATTTACTCCAATGTTAATCGGGAGGAGGATTTTCCAGGATTCTCGAAAGTGCACCTGTTTTTAACTCGCTCCTATTACCACATTTTAGAAGCTAGGACCACAAAAACTTCTGTCTGTGTTCTTTAAGGCCTTTCTGGCTTGATGGTGAAGAAATTTTGACGATATCATGTTTGGTTTGGAAGAAATGGCAGTAGTTTGACGTCCTAAATGTGAGCCAGAAATCACGCTCAGATCAGCTGCCACAGACACCAGCTTTGGTCGTTGCTAGGGAGTAACGACAACCATCTCCGCGGCAACCGAGCTCAGCTGGGCCAATTAATTCTTCAGACTCCAAAAAACTCTCAGAAATTCTCTCTTTCCGTGACTCACCCCAGCCACAAATTACACAGTAGAACAGTGATTTTTCACAAAGTTGTAGCCACACTTGTCTTCTTTCTCCCAATCTGTCTACTTTATCAGTAGGACTTATGGTTTTTGATTGATCTGCCTGTAACCGACAAGAGTAGCGCTCAACTACTCCATTCACTCCAATGTAAATCACACAGACAGAGAGACTGCAGCAGAGTATGATCGTCCGGCGTCTGTGTCAAGTGCACAGATATCAGCCATCTCATTGGACAAATCCCCTCGGATACAGATGACAGACAACACAGGAGGACTCTGATTGGACAGTTGTGTGTGTGTGGTCTTTCATATTTCACGTGTATGACAAGAGTCCCAGCCTGAACACAATTACATGAAAATATTTCCCATCAGGCCTAGCGCCCGCTACTGGAAACAGGAAGTGACATATTTGACTCTACAAGCCCCTCCTCCAAGGTGGTAAAACATGTTAACCTCAAATTCATGTCAGGAAACTCTTAAGACCTTGATTAAGGTCTGTGACAAAACTTGTTCAGGTTACATCAGAGGGCGTGACCCTGGCGGCGCGGCGCATATAACCTTCGCCATGATGCCTCGCCATGACATTTAGGCTGCGATAACTCGCCTGTACTTCATCCTGTCTGCACCAAATTTCACATGCTTGATCAGAGTCCCGCCCTGAACAGATCTACACACTCCTTTCCTTACCAATACTATAGCGCCACCCACTGGTGACAGCCTGTATCAACTCTCATATACATTGTCTGATTTGCTCCAAATTTCACAAGTTTGATGAGGGTACCGCCCTGAACACATCTACATATACATTTCTCACTCATAGTCATAGCGCCACCTACTGGGCAGAGCCTGTATAAACTGTCCTATACATTGTCCAATCTCCACCAAATTTCACAGGTTTGATGAGGGTACTGCCCTGAACACATCTGCATATTCATTTTTCACTCATAGTCACAGCGCCACCTACTGGTAAGAGCCAGTAGTAACTCTCATATACAATGTTCAATCAGCTTGAAATTTCCCATGTATGATTACAGTGTCGGACTGAACAGTTCTACAGAATCATTTTTCGCTCATACTCTTAGCGCCACCTACTGGCAAGAGCCAGTACTACCTGTTACATACAATGTTATATCAGCTTCAAATTTCACATGCATGATTATAGTCTCGGCCTGAACAGATCTCCATAGGAAATTTCCCAACAGGGGTTAGCAAAGCTATAGGCTATCCATAAGTACAGAATGTGTCTGTCTAGACTGTTAGCTAAATGTTATCATATGATCAATGTACACACACAGACATGCAGCGCAGCACAGCCCACTCTCGCGATTTCCCAACGGGGAATTGTCTAGTTAGTGGGCTGTGCAGCACAGCCCACAATGGCCCCCTCTATAGCAAAGCTATAGGGGTCCATTGTGGGCTGTGCGAAGCACAGCCCACTATTGTTATTGCTCGCGCCTCTTTTTATTAGTGGGCTGTGCAGCACGGCCCACAATGGCCCCCTCTATAGCGTAGCTATAGGGGTCCATTGTGGGCTGTGCGAAGCACAGCCCACTATTGTTATTGCTCGCGCCTCTTTTTTATTATTATTCTTCCTCCCTAATTTTCGGTTTCTTTCTTGCCCCGCAGCTTTGAGCGCACACAAATAAAAAATACATCAAAACGTGCGGCTCGTTCGGACTCGGTGTGCTATTATTTTTATCTCCAGAATATTAATTTTTCGCGTCGTAAGACGCGAAAAACTGGGAAAAAATTCCCATCTGGAATGAATGGGACGAGGAAAAAAAAACTCGAAAATCGGAGACGTTTTTCAAACATCTCCTGCTCTGGCCTACGTTCACCTAGAAACACCATTCAAACTTTAAAATGTAGGCACGGGTCTTGTCTATTTAAGTTGTATTTGAACTTTTTTCCTACCATGTTTCGTTTTTGAACGGTGACCCTTTAAAGATGGTGAGTTATTTTGGAAAAATTCAGGATTTATAATGGGTGTGTATTGCGGAATGTTCGTGCAGAGCTAACTGACAGAGTGCGGAGACTCAAAAAAAACTCTCAGAAATTCTCTCTCTCTCTCGCGACCCCAGCCACAAATTACACAGTAGAACTGTGATTTTTTCACAGAGTTGTAGCCACACTTGTCTTCTTTCTCCCAATGTGTCTACTTTATCAGTAGGATGTACGGTTTTTGATTTATCTGCCCCTAACCGACAAGAGTAGCTCTCAACTGCTCCATTTACTCCAATGTTAATCGGGAGGAGGATTTTCCAGGATTCTCGAAAGTGCACCTGTTTTTAACTCGCTCCTATTACCACATTTTAGAAGCTAGGACCACAAAAACTTATGTCTGTGTTCTTTAAGGCCTTTCTGGCTTGATGGTGAAGAAATTTTGCCCATATCATGTTTGGTTTGGAAGAAATGGCAGTAGTTTGACATCCTAAATGTGAGCCAGAAATCACGCTCAAATCAGCTGCCACAGACACCAGCTTTGGTCGTTGCTAGGGAGTAACGACAACCATCTCCGCGGCAACCGAGCTCAGCTGGGCCAATTAATTCTTCAGACTCCAAAAAACTCTCAGAAATTCTCTCTTTCCGTGACTCACCCCAGCCACAAATTACACAGTAGAACAGTGATTTTTCACAAAGTTGTAGCCACACTTGTCTTCTTTCTCCCAATCTGTCTACTTTATCAGTAGGACTTATGGTTTTTGATTGATCTGCCTGTAACCGACAAGAGTAGCGCTCAACTGCTCCATTCACTCCAATGTAAATCACACAGACAGACAGACTGCAGCAGAGTATGATCGTCCGGCGTCTGTGTCAAGTGCACAGATATCAGCCATCTCATTTGACAAATCCCCTCGGATACAGATGACAGACAACACAGGAGGACTCTGATTGGACAGTTGTGTGTGTGTGGTTTTTTCTGCCATGATATAACCTTCTGCTCCGCGCTGATCGATCTCATTTGACAAATCACCTCGGATACAGATGACAGACAACACAGGAGGACTCTGATTGGACAGTTGTGTGTGTGTGGTTTTTCATATTTCACGTGTATGACAAGAGTCCCAGCCTGATCACAATTACATGAACATATTTCCCATCAGGCCTAGCGCCCGCTACTGGAAACAGGAAGTGACATATTTTACTCTACAAGCCCCTCCTCCAAGGTGGTAAAACATGTTAACCTCAAATTCATGTCGGGAAACTCTTAAGACCTTGATTAAGGTCTGTGACAAAACTTGTTCAGGTTACAACAGAGGGCGTGACCCTGGCGGCGCGGCGCATATAACCTTCGCCATGATGCCTCGCCATGACATTTAGGCTGCGATAACTCGCCTGTACTTCATCCTGTCTGCACCAAATTTCACATGCTTGATCAGAGTCCCGCCCTGAACAGATCTACACACTCCTTTCCTTACCAATACTATAGCGCCACCCACTGGTGACAGCCTGTATCAACTCTCATATACATTGTCCAATCTCCACCAAATTTCACAAGTTTGATGAGGGTACCGCCCTGAACACATCTACATATACATTTCTCACTCATAGTCATAGCGCCACCTACTGGGCAGAGCCTGTATAAACTGTCATATACATTGTCTGATTTGCTCCAAATTTCACAGGTTTCATGAGGGTACTGCCCTGAACACATCTGCATATTCATTTTTCACTCATAGTCACAGCGCCACCTACTGGTAAGAGCCAGTAGTAACTCTCATATACAATGTTCAATCAGCTTGAAATTTCCCATGTATGATTACAGTGTCGGACTGAACAGTTCTACATAATCATTTTTCGCTCATACTCTTAGCGCCACCTACTGGCAAGAGCCAGTACTACCTGTTACATACAATGTTATATCAGCTTCAAATTTCACATGCATGATTCTAGTCTCGGCCTGAACAGATCTCCATAGGAAATTTCCCAACAGGGGTTAGCAAAGCTATAGGCTATCCATAAGTACAGAATGTGTCTGTCTAGACTGTTAGCTAAATGTTATCATATTATCTGTATGTACACGCGCACACAGACATGCAGCGCAGCACAGCCCACTCTCGCGATTTCCCAACGGGGAATTGTCTAGTTAGTGGGCTGTGCAGCACAGCCCACAATGGCCCCCTCTATAGCAAAGCTATAGGGGTCCATTGTGGGCTGTGCGAAGCACAGCCCACTATTGTTATTGCTCGCGCCTCTTTTTATTATTCTTCCTCCCTGATTTTCGGCACCTAACTTGCCCCGCAGCTTTGAGCGCACACAAACAAAAAATACATCAAAACGTGCGGCTCGTTCGGACTCGGTGTGCTATTATTTTTATCTCCAGAATATTAATTTTTCGCGTCGTAAGACGCGAAAAACTGCCACAAATTTCCCATCTGGAATGAATGGGACGAGGTCCAAAAAACGCACAAATCTGCCACGTTTTTCAAACATCTCCTGCTCTGGCCTACGTTCACCTAGAAACACCATTCAAACTTTAAAATGTAGGCACGGGTCTTGTCTATTTAAGTTGTATTTGAACTTTTTTCCTACCATGTTTCGTTTTTGAACGGTGACCCTTTAAAGATGGTGAGTTATTTTGGGAAAAATCAGGATTTATAATGGGTGTGTATTGCGGAATGTTCGTGCAGAGCTAATTGACAGAGTGCGGAGACTCAAAAAAAACTCTCAGAAATTCTCTCTCTCTCTCGCGACCCCAGTCACAAATTACACAGTAGAACTGTGATTTTTTCACAGAGTTGTAGCCACACTTGTCTTCTTTCTCCCAATGTGTCTACTTTATCAGTAGAATTTACGGTTTTTGATTTATCTGCCCCTAACCGACAAGAGTAGCTCTCAACTGCTCCATTTACTCCAATGTTAATCGGGAGGAGGATTTTCCAGGATTTTCGAAAGTGCACCTGTTTTTAACTCGCTCCTATTACCACATTTTAGAAGCTAGGACCACAAAAACTTATGTCTGTGTTCTTTAAGGCCTTTCTGGCTTGATGGTGAAGAAATTTTGCCGATATCATGTTTGGTTTAGAAGAAATGGCAGTAGTTTGACGTCCTAAATGTGAGCCAGAAATCACGCTCAGATCAGCTGCCACAGACACCAGCTTTGGTCGTTGCTAGGGAGTAACGACAACCATCACCGCGGCAACCGAGCTCAGCTGGGCCAATTCATTCTTCAGACTCCAAAAAACTCTCAGAAATTCTCTCTTTCCGTGACTCACCCCAGCCACAAATTACACAGTAGAACAGTGATTTTTCACAAAGTTGTAGCCACACTTGTCTTCTTTCTCCCAATCTGTCTACTTTATCAGTAGGACTTATGGTTTTTGATTGATCTGACTGTAACCGACAAGAGTAGCGCTCAACTGCTCCATTCACTCCAATGTAAATCACACAGACAGACAGACTGCAGCAGAGTATGATCGTCCGGCGTCTGTGTCAAGTGCACAGATATCAGCCATCTCATTGGACAAATCACCTCGGATACAGATGACAGACAACACAGGAGGACTCTGATTGGACAGTTGTGTGTGTGTGGTTTTTTCTGCCATGATATAACCTTCTGCTCCGCGCTGATCGATCTCATTGGACAAATCACCTCGGATACAGATGACAGACAACACAGGAGGACTCTGATTGGACAGTTGTGTGTGTGTGGTTTTTCATATTTCACGTGTATGACAAGAGTCCCAGCCTGAACACAATTACATGAAAATATTTCCCATCAGGCCTAGCGCCCGCTACTGGAAACAGGAAGTGACATATAAGCCCCTCCTCCAAGGTGGTAAAACATGTTAACCTCAAATTCATGTCAGGAAACTCGTAAGACCTTGATTAAGGTCTGTGACAAAACTTGTTCAGGTTACAACAGAGGGCGTGACCCTGGCGGCGCGGCGCATATAACCTTCGCCATGATGCCTCGCCATGACATTTAGGCTGCGATAACTCGCCTGTACTTCATCCTGTCTGCACCAAATTTCACATGCTTGATCAGAGTCCCGCCCTGAACAGATCTACACACTCCTTTCCTTACCAATACTATAGCGCCACCCACTGGTGACAGCCTGTATCAACTCTCATATACATTGTCTGATTTGCTCCAAATTTCACAAGTTTGATGAGGGTACCGCCCTGAACACATCTACATATACATTTCTCACTCATAGTCATAGCGCCACCTACTGGGCAGAGCCTGTATAAACTGTCATATACATTGTCCAATCTCCACCAAATTTCACAGGTTTGATGAGGGTACTGCCCTGAACACATCTACATAGACATTTTTCACTCATACTGATGGCGCCACCTACTGGGCAGAGCCTGTATCAACTCTCATATACATTGTCTGATTTGCTCCAAATGTCACAGGTTTCATGAGGGTACTGCCCTGAACACATCTGCATTTTCATTTTTCACTCATAGTCACAGCGCCACCTACTGGTAAGAGCCAGTAGTAACTCTCATATACAATGTTCAATCAGCTTGAAATTTCACATGTATGATTACAGTGTCGGACTGAACAGTTCTACAGAATCATTTTTCGCTCATACTCTTAGCGCCACCTACTGGCAAGAGCCAGTACTACCTGTTACATACAATGTTATATCAGCTTCAAATTTCACATGCATGATTCTAGTCTCGGCCTGAACAGATCTCCATAGGAAATTTCCCAACAGGGGTTAGCAAAGCTATAGGCTATCCATAAGTACAGAATGTGTCTGTCTAGACTGTTAGCTAAATGTTATCATATGTTCAATGTACGTGGGGTTCACACACACACGCGCACACAGACATGCAGCGCAGCACAGCCCACTCTCGCGATTTCCCAACGGGGAATTGTCTAGTTATTATTCTTCCTCCCTATATTTCGGCACCTAACTTGCCCCGCAGCTTTGAGCGCACACAAACAAAAAATACATCAAAACGTGCGGCTCGTTCGGACTCGGTGTGCTATTATTTTTATCTCCAGAATATTAATTTTTCGCGTCGTAAGACGCGAAAAACTGCCACAAATTTCCCATCTGGAATGAATGGGACGAGGAAAAAAAAACTCGAAAATCTGCCACGTTTTTCAAACATCTCCTGCTCTGGCCTACGTTCACCTAGAAACACCATTCAAACTTTAAAATGTAGGCACGGGTCTTGTCTATTTAAGTTGTATTTGAACTTTTTTCCTACCATGTTTCGTTTTTGAACGGTGACCCTTTAAAGATGGTGAGTTATTTTGGAAAAATTCAGGATTTATAATGGGTGTGTATTGCGGAATGTTCGTGCAGAGCTAACTGACAGAGTGCGGAGACTCAAAAAAAACTCTCAGAAATTCTCTCTCTCTCTCGCGACCCCAGCCACAAATTACACAGTAGAACTGTGATTTTTTCACAGAGTTGTAGCCACACTTGTCTTCTTTCTCCCAATGTGTCTACTTTATCAGTAGGATGTACGGTTTTTCATTTATCTGCCCCTAACCGACAAGAGTAGCTCTCAACTGCTCCATTTACTCCAATGTTAATCGGGAGGAGGATTTTCCAGGATTTTCGAAAGTGCACCTGTTTTTAACTCGCTCCTATTACCACATTTTAGAAGCTAGGACCACAAAAACTTATGTCTGTGTTCTTTAAGGCCTTTCTGGCTTGATGGTGAAGAAATTTTGACGATATCATGTTTGGTTTGGAAGAAATGGCAGTAGTTTGACGTCCTGAATGTGAGCCAGAAATCACGCTCAAATCAGCTGCCACAGACACCAGCTTTGGTCGTTGCTAGGGAGTAACGACAACCATCTCCGCGGCAACTGAGCTCAGCTGGGCCAATTAATTCTTCAGACTCCAAAAAACTCTCAGAAATTCTCTCTTTCCGTGACTCACCCCAGCCACAAATTACACAGTAGAACAGTGATTTTTCACAAAGTTGTAGCCACACTTGTCTTCTTTCTCCCAATCTGTCTACTTTATCAGTAGGACTTATGGTTTTTGATTTATCTGCCCCTAACCGACAAGAGTAGCGCTCAACTGCTCCATTCACTCCAATGTAAATCACACAGACAGACAGACTGCAGCAGAGTATGATCGTCCGGCGTCTGTGTCAAGTGCACAGATATCAGCCATCTCATTGGACAAATCACCTCGGATACAGATGACAGACAACACAGGAGGACTCTGATTGGACAGTTGTGTGTGTGTGGTTTTTTCTGCCATGATATAACCTTCTGCTCCGCGCTGATCGATCTCATTTGACAAATCACCTCGGATACAGATGACAGACAACACAGGAGGACTCTGATTGGACAGTTGTGTGTGTGTGTGGTTTTTCATGTTTCACGTGTATGACAAGAGTCCCAGCCTGAACACAATTACATGAACATATTTCCCATCAGGCCTAGCGCCCGCTACTGGAAACAGGAAGTGACATATAAGCCCCTCCTCCAAGGTGGTAAAACATGTTAACCTCAAATTCATGTCAGGAAACTCTGAAGACCTTGATTAAGGTCTGTGACAAAACTTGTTCAGGTTACAACAGAGGGCGTGACCCTGGCGGCGCGGCGCATATAACCTTCGCCATGATGCCTCGCCATGACATTTAGGCTGCGATAACTCGCCTGTACTTCATCCTGTCTGCACCAAATTTCACATGCTTGATCAGAGTCCCGCCCTGAACAGATCTACACACTCCTTTCCTTACCAATACTATAGCGCCACCCACTGGTGACAGCCTGTATCAACTCTCATATACATTGTCCAATCTCCACCAAATTTCACAAGTTTGATGAGGGTACCGCCCTGAACACATCTACATATACATTTCTCACTCATAGTCATAGCGCCACCTACTGGGCAGAGCCTGTATAAACTGTCATATACATTGTCCAATCTCCACCAAATGTCACAGGTTTGATGAGGGTACTGCCCTGAACACATCTACATATACATTTCTCACTCATAGTCATAGCGCCACCTACTGGGCAGAGCCTGTATAAACTCTCATATACATTGTCCAATCTCCACCAAATTTCACAGGTTTGATGAGGGTACTGCCCTGAACACATCTGCATATTCATTTTTCACTCATAGTCACAGCGCCACCTACTGGTAAGAGCCAGTAGTAACTCTCATATACAATGTTCAATCAGCTTGAAATTTCCCATGTATGATTACAGTGTCGGACTGAACAGTTCTACAGAATCATTTTTCGCTCATACTCTTAGCGCCACCTACTGGCGAGAGCCAGTACTACCTGTTACATACAATGTTATATCAGCTTCAAATTTCACATGCATGATTATAGTCTCGGCCTGAACAGATCTCCATAGGAAATTTCCCAACAGGGGTTAGCAAAGCTATAGGCTATCCATAAGTACAGAATGTGTCTGTCTAGACTGTTAGCTAAATGTTATCATATTATCAATGTACGCACACAGACATGCAGCGCAGCACAGCCCACTCTCGCGATTTCCCAACGGGGAATTGTCTAGTTAGTGGGCTGTGCAGCACAGCCCACAATGGCCCCCTCTATAGCAAAGCTATAGGGGTCCATTGTGGGCTGTGCGAAGCACAGCCCACTATTGTTATTGCTCGCGCCTCTTTTTTATTAGTGGGCTGTGCAGCACAGCCCACAATGGCCCCCTCTATAGCAAAGCTATAGGGGTCCATTGTGGGCTGTGCGAAGCACAGCCCACTATTGTTATTGCTCGCGCCTCTTTTTAGTGGGCTGTGCAGCACAGCCCACAATGGCCCCCTCTATAGCGTAGCTATAGGGGTCCATTGTGGGCTGTGCGAAGCACAGCCCACTATTGTTCTTCACCGCGCCTCTTTTTATTATTATTCTTCCTACCAGATTTTCGGTTTCTTTCTTGCCCCGCAGCTTTGAGCGCACACAAACAAAAAATACATCAAAACGTGCGGCTCGTTCGGACTCGGTGTGCTATTATTTTTATCTCCAGAATATTAATTTTTCGCGTCGTAAGACGCGAAAAACTGGGAAAAAATTCCCATCTGGAATGAATGGGACGAGGAAAAAAAACCTCGAAAATCGGAGACGTTTTTCAAACATCTCCTGCTCTGGCCTACGTTCACCTAGAAACACCATTCAAACTTTAAAATGTAGGCACGGGTCTTGTCTATTTAAGTTGTATTTGAACTTTTTTCCTACCATGTTTCGTTTTTGAACGGTGACCCTTTAAAGATGGTGAGTTATTTTGGAAAAATTCAGGATTTATAATGGGTGTGTATTGCGGAATGTTCGTGCAGAGCTAACTGACAGAGTGCGGAGACTCAAAAAAAACTCTCAGAAATTCTCTCTCTCTCTCGCGACCCCAGCCACAAATTACACAGTAGAACTGTGATTTTTTCACAGAGTTGTAGCCACACTTGTCTTCTTTCTCCCAATGTGTCTACTTTATCAGTAGGATGTACGGTTTTTGATTTATCTGCCCCTAACCGACAAGAGTAGCTCTCAACTGCTCCATTTACTCCAATGTTAATCGGGAGGAGGATTTTCCAGGATTCTCGAAAGTGCACCTGTTTTTAACTCGCTCCTATTACCACATTTTAGAAGCTAGGACCACAAAAACTTATGTCTGTGTTCTTTAAGGCCTTTCTGGCTTGATGGTGAAGAAATTTTGACGATATCATGTTTGGTTTGGAAGAAATGGCAGTAGTTTGACGTCCTAAATGTGAGCCAGAAATCACGCTCAAATCAGCTGCCACAGACACCAGCTTTGGTCGTTGCTAGGGAGTAACGACAACCATCTCCGCGGCAACCGAGCTCAGCTGGGCCAATTAATTCTTCAGACTCCAAAAAACTCTCCGAAATTCTCTCTTTCCGTGACTCACCCCAGCCACAAATTACACAGTAGAACAGTGATTTTTCACAAAGTTGTAGCCACACTTGTCTTCTTTCTCCCAATCTGTCTACTTTATCAGTAGGACTTATGGTTTTTGATTGATCTGCCTGTAACCGACAAGAGTAGCGCTCAACTGCTCCATTCACTCCAATGTAAATCACACAGACAGACAGACTGCAGCAGAGTATGATCGTCCGGCGTCTGTGTCAAGTGCACAGATATCAGCAATCTCATTGGACAAATCACCTCGGATACAGATGACAGACAACACAGGAGGACTCTGATTGGACAGTTGTGTGTGTGTGGTTTTTTCTGCCATGATATAACCTTCTGCTCCGCGCTGATCGATCTCATTGGACAAATCACCTCGGATACAGATGACAGACAACACAGGAGGACTCTGATTGGACAGTTGTGTGTGTGTGGTTTTTCATATTTCACGTGTATGACAAGAGTCCCAGCCTGAACACAATTACATGAAAATATTTCCCATCAGGCCTAGCGCCCGCTACTGGAAACAGGAAGTGACATATAAGCCCCTCCTCCAAGGTGGTAAAACATGTTAACCTCAAATTCATGTCAGGAAACTCGTAAGACCTTGATTAAGGTCTGTGACAAAACTTGTTCAGGTTACAACAGAGGGCGTGACCCTGGCGGCGCGGCGCATATAACCTTCGCCATGATGCCTCGCCATGACATTTAGGCTGCGATAACTCGCCTGTACTTCATCCTGTCTGCACCAAATTTCACATGCTTGATCAGAGTCCCGCCCTGAACAGATCTACACACTCCTTTCCTTACCAATACTATAGCGCCACCCACTGGTGACAGCCTGTATCAACTCTCATATACATTGTCTGATTTGCTCCAAATTTCACAAGTTTGATGAGGGTACCGCCCTGAACACATCTACATATACATTTCTCACTCATAGTCATAGCGCCACCTACTGGGCAGAGCCTGTATAAACTGTCATATACATTGTCCAATCTCCACCAAATTTCACAGGTTTGATGAGGGTACTGCCCTGAACACATCTACATAGACATTTTTCACTCATACTGATGGCGCCACCTATTGGGCAGAGCCTGTATCAACTCTCATATACATTGTCTGATTTGCTCCAAATGTCACAGGTTTCATGAGGGTACTGCCCTGAACACATCTGCATATTCATTTTTCACTCATAGTCACAGCGCAACCTACTGGTAAGAGCCAGTAGTAACTCTCATATACAATGTTCAATCAGCTTGAAATTTCCCATGTATGATTACAGTGTCGGACTGAACAGTTCTACAGAATCATTTTTCGCTCATACTCTTAGCACCACCTACTGGCAAGAGCCAGTACTTTTTTAACGGAGCGTTAGCAGTTAGCTTGGCTAGTCGGAGCCCAGTAGCTCCGGGCCAACAGGGGTTAGCAAAGCTATAGGCTATCCATAAGTACAGAATGTGTCTGTCTAGACTGTTAGCTAAATGTTATCATATGTTCAATGTACGTGGGGTTCACACACACGCGCACACAGACATGCAGCGCAGCACAGCCCACTCTCGCGATTTCCCAACGGGGAATTGTCTAGTTAGTGGGCTGTGCAGCACGGCCCACAATGGCCCCCTCTATAGCGTAGCTATAGGGGTCCATTGTGGGCTGTGCGAAGCACAGCCCACTATTGTTATTGCTCGCGCCTCTTTTTTATTATTATTCTTCCTCCCTAATTTTCGGTTTCTTTCTTGCCCCGCAGCTTTGAGCGCACACAAATAAAAAATACATCAAAACGTGCGGCTCGTTCGGACTCGGTGTGCTATTATTTTTATCTCCAGAATATTAATTTTTCGCGTCGTAAGACGCGAAAAACTGGGAAAAAATTCCCATCTGGAATGAATGGGACGAGGAAAAAAAACCTCGAAAATCTACGACGTTTTTCAAACATCTCCTGCTCTGGCCTACGTTCACCTAGAAACACCATTCAAACTTTAAAATGTAGGCACGGGTCTTGTCTATTTAAGTTGTATTTGAACTTTTTTCCTACGATGTTTCGTTTTTGAACGGTGACCCTTTAAAGATGGTGAGTTATTTTGGAAAAATTCAGGATTTATAATGGGTGTGTATTGCGGAATGTTCGTGCAGAGCTAATTGACAGAGTGCGGAGACTCAAAAAAAACTCTCAGAAATTCTGTCTCTCTCTCGCGACCCCAGCCACAAATTACACAGTAGAACTGTGATTTTTTCACAGAGTTGTAGCCACACTTGTCTTCTTTCTCCCAATGTGTCTACTTTATCAGTAGGATGTACGGTTTTTGATTTATCTGCCCCTAACCGACAAGAGTAGCTCTCAACTGCTCCATTTACTCCAATGTTAATCGGGAGGAGGATTTTCCAGGATTTTCGAAAGTGCACCTGTTTTTAACTCGCTCCTATTACCACATTTTAGAAGCTAGGACCACAAAAACTTATGTCTGTGTTCTTTAAGGCCTTTCTGGCTTGATGGTGAAGAAATTTTGCCGATATCATGTTTGGTTTGGAAGAAATGGCAGTAGTTTGACGTCCTAAATGTGAGCCAGAAATCACGCTCAAATCAGCTGCCACAGACACCAGCTTTGGTCGTTGCTAGGGAGTAACGACAACCATCTCCGCGGCAACCGAGCTCAGCTGGGCCAATTAATTCTTCAGACTCCAAAAAACTCTCAGAAATTCTCTCTTTCCGTGACTCACCCCAGCCACAAATTACACAGTAGAACAGTGATTTTTCACAAAGTTGTAGCCACACTTGTCTTCTTTCTCCCAATCTGTCTACTTTATCAGTAGGACTTATGGTTTTTGATTGATCTGCCTGTAACCGACAAGAGTAGCGCTCAACTGCTCCATTCACTCCAATGTAAATCACACAGACAGACAGACTGCAGCAGAGTATGATCGTCCGGCGTCTGTGTCAAGTGCACAGATATCAGCCATCTCATTGGACAAATCACCTCGGATACAGATGACAGACAACACAGGAGGACTCTGATTGGACAGTTGTGTGTGTGTGGTTTTTTCTGCCATGATATAACCTTCTGCTCCGTGCTGATCGATCTCATTTGACAAATCACCTCGGATACAGATGACAGACAACACAGGAGGACTCTGATTGGACAGTTGTGTGTGTGTGGTTTTTCATATTTCACGTGTATGACAAGAGTCCCAGCCTGAACACAATTACATGAAAATATTTCCCATCAGGCCTAGCGCCCGCTACTGGAAACAGGAAGTGACATATTTTACTCTACAAGCCCCTCCTCCAAGGTGGTAAAACATGTTAACCTCAAATTCATGTCAGGAAACTCGTAAGACCTTGATTAAGGTCTGTGACAAAACTTGTTCAGGTTACAACAGAGGGCGTGACCCTGGCGGCGCGGCGCATATAACCTTCGCCATGATGCCTCGCCATGACATTGAGGCTGCGATAACTCGCCTGTACTTCATCCTGTCTGCACCAAATTTCACATGCTTGATCAGAGTCCCGCCCTGAACAGATCTACACACTCCTTTCCTTACCAATACTATAGCGCCACCCACTGGTGACAGCCTGTATCAACTCTCATATACATTGTCCGATTTGCTCCAAATTTCACAAGTTTGATGAGGGTACCGCCCTGAACACATCTACATATACATTTCTCACTCATAGTCATAGCGCCACCTACTGGGCAGAGCCTGTATAAACTGTCATATACATTGTCCAATCTCCACCAAATTTCACAGGTTTGATGAGGGTACTGCCCTGAACACATCTACATAGACATTTTTCACTCATACTGATGGCGCCACCTACTGGGCAGAGCCTGTATCAACTCTCATATACATTGTCTGATTTGCTCCAAATTTCACAGGTTTCATGAGGCTACTGCCCTGAACACATCTGCATATTCATTTTTCACTCATAGTCACAGCGCCACCTACTGGTAAGAGCCAGTAGTAACTCTCATATACAATGTTCAATCAGCTTGAAATTTCCCATGTATGATTACAGTGTCGGACTGAACAGTTCTACAGAATCATTTTTCGCTCATACTCTTAGCGCCACCTACTGGCGAGAGCCAGTACTTTTTTACACGTGGGGTTCACACACACACACGCGCACACAGACATGCAGCGCAGCACAGCCCACTCTCGCGATTTCCCAACGGGGAATTGTCTAGTTTATTATTATTCTTCCCCCTAAATTTTGGCACCTAACTTGCCCCGCAGCTTTGAGCGCACACAAACAAAAAATACATCAAAACGTGCGGCTCGTTCGGACTCGGTGTGCTATTATTTTTATCTCCAGAATATTAATTTTTCGCGTCGTAAGACGCGAAAAACTGGGAAAAAATTCCCATCTGGAATGAATGGGACGAGGAAAAAAAAACTCGAAAATCGGAGACGTTTTTCAAACATCTCCTGCTCTGGCCTACGTTCACCTAGAAACACCATTCAAACTTTAAAATGTAGGCACGGGTCTTGTCTATTTAAGTTGTATTTGAACTTTTTTCCTACCATGTTTCGTTTTTGAACGGTGACCCTTTAAAGATGGTGAGTTATTTTGGAAAAATTCAGGATTTATAATGGGTGTGTATTGCGGAATGTTCGTGCAGAGCTAACTGACAGAGTGCGGAGACTCAAAAAAAACTCTCAGAAATTCTGTCTCTCTCTCGCGACCCCAGCCACAAATTACACAGTAGAACTGTGATTTTTTCACAGAGTTGTAGCCACACTTGTCTTCTTTCTCCCAATGTGTCTACTTTATCAGTAGGATGTACGGTTTTTGATTTATCTGCCCCTAACCGACAAGAGTAGCTCTCAACTGCTCCATTTACTCCAATGTTAATCGGGAGGAGGATTTTCCAGGATTCTCGAAAGTGCACCTGTTTTTAACTCGCTCCTATTACCACATTTTAGAAGCTAGGACCACAAAAACTTATGTCTGTGTTCTTTAAGGCCTTTCTGGCTTGATGGTGAAGAAATTTTGACGATATCATGTTTGGTTTGGAAGAAATGGCAGTAGTTTGACGTCCTAAATGTGAGCCAGAAATCACGCTCAAATCAGCTGCCACAGACACCAGCTTTGGTCGTTGCTAGGGAGTAACGACAACCATCTCCGCGGCAACCGAGCTCAGCTGGGCCAATTAATTCTTCAGACTCCAAAAAACTCTCAGAAATTCTCTCTTTCCGTGACTCACCCCAGCCACAAATTACACAGTAGAACAGTGATTTTTCACAAAGTTGTAGCCACACTTGTCTTCTTTCTCCCAATCTGTCTACTTTATCAGTAGGACTTATGGTTTTTGATTGATCTGCCTGTAACCGACAAGAGTAGCGCTCAACTGCTCCATTCACTCCAATGTAAATCACACAGACAGACAGACTGCAGCAGAGTATGATTGTCCGGCGTCTGTGTCAAGTGCACAGATATCAGCCATCTCATTGGACAAATCACCTCGGATACAGATGACAGACAACACAGGAGGACTCTGATTGGACAGTTGTGTGTGTGTGGTTTTTCATATTTCACGTGTATGACAAGAGTCCCAGCCTGAACACAATTACATGAACATATTTCCCATCAGGCCTAGCGCCCGCTACTGGAAACAGGAAGTGACATATAAGCCCCTCCTCCATGGTGGTAAAACATGTTAACCTCAAATTCATGTCAGGAAACTCTTAAGACCTTGATTAAGGTCTGTGACAAAACTTGTTCAGGTTACAACAGAGGGCGTGACCCTGGCGGCGCGGCGCATATAACCTTCGCCATGATGCCTCGCCATGACATTTAGGCTGCGATAACTCGCCTGTACTTCATCCTGTCTGCACCAAATTTCACATGCTTGATCAGAGTCCCGCCCTGAACAGATCTACACACTCCTTTCCTTGCCAATACTATAGCGCCACCCACTGGTGACAGCCTGTATCAACTCTCATATACATTGTCCAATCTCCACCAAATTTCACAAGTTTGATGAGGGTACCGCCCTGAACACATCTACATATACATTTCTCACTCATAGTCATAGCGCCACCTACTGGGCAGAGCCTGTATAAACTGTCATATACATTGTCCAATCTCCACCAAATTTCACAGGTTTGATGAGGGTACTGTCCTGAACACATCTACATAGACATTTTTCACTCATACTGATGGCGCCACCTACTGGGCAGAGCCTGTATCAACTCTCATATACATTGTCTGATTTGCTCCAAATGTCACAGGTTTCATGAGGGTACTGCCCTGAACACATCTGCATATTCATTTTTCACTCATAGTCACAGCGCCACCTACTGGTAAGAGCCAGTAGTAACTCTCATATACAATGTTCAATCAGCTTGAAATTTCCCATGTATGATTACAGTGTCGGACTGAACAGTTCTACAGAATCATTTTTCGCTCATACTCTTAGCGCCACCTACTGGCAAGAGCCAGTACTTTTTTACACGTGGGGTTCACACACACGCGCACACAGACATGCTAACGCTAACGGAGCGTTAGCAGTTATCTTGGCTAGTCGGAGCCCAGTAGCTCCGGGCCAACAGGGGTTAGCAAAGCTATAGGCTATCCATAAGTACAGAATGTGTCTGTCTAGACAAATACCATAGATGAAGACGCTGCAAATCACGCGCACACAGACATGCAGCGCAGCACAGCCCACTCTCGCGATTTCCCAACGGGGAATTGTCTAGTTAGTGGGCTGTGCAGCACAGCCCACAATGGCCCCCTCTATAGCGTAGCTATAGGGGTCCATTGTGGGCTGTGCGAAGCACAGCCCACTATTGTTCTCCACCGCGCCTCTTTTTTATTATTATTCTTCCTCCCTAATTTTCGGTTTCTTTCTTGCCCCGCAGCTTTGAGCGCACACAAATAAAAAATACATCAAAACGTGCGGCTCGTTCGGACTCGGTGTGCTATTATTTTTATCTCCAGAATATTAATTTTTCGCGTCGTAAGACGCGAAAAACTGGGAAAAAATTCCCATCTGGAATGAATGGGACGAGGAAAAAAAACCTCGAAAATCTACGACGTTTTTCAAACATCTCCTGCTCTGGCCTACGTTCACCTAGAAACACCATTCAAACTTTAAAATGTAGGCACGGGTCTTGTCTATTTAAGTTGTATTTGAACTTTTTTCCTACCATGTTTCGTTTTTGAACGGTGACCCTTTAAAAATGGTGAGTTATTTTGGAAAAATTCAGGATTTATAATGGGTGTGTATTGCGGAATGTTCGTGCAGAGCTAACTGACAGAGTGCGGAGACTCAAAAAAAACTCTCAGAAATTCTGTCTCTCTCTCGCGACCCCAGCCACAAATTACACAGTAGAACTGTGATTTTTTCACAGAGTTGTAGCCACACTTGTCTTCTTTCTCCCAATGTGTCTACTTTATCAGTAGGATGTACGGTTTTTGATTTATCTGCCCCTAACCGACAAGAGTAGCTCTCAACTGCTCCATTTACTCCAATGTTAATCGGGAGGAGGATTTTCCAGGATTCTCGAAAGTGCACCTGTTTTTAACTCGCTCCTATTACCACATTTTAGAAGCTAGGACCACAAAAACTTATGTCTGTGTTCTTTAAGGCCTTTCTGGCTTGATGGTGAAGAAATTTTGACGATATCATGTTTGGTTTGGAAGAAATGGCAGTAGTTTGACGTCCTAAATGTGAGCCAGAAATCACGCTCAAATCAGCTGCCACAGACACCAGCTTTGGTCGTTGCTAGGGAGTAACGACAACCATCTCCGCGGCAACCGAGCTCAGCTGGGCCAATTAATTCTTCAGACTCCAAAAAACTCTCAGAAATTCTCTCTTTCCGTGACTCACCCCAGCCACAAATTACACAGTAGAACAGTGATTTTTCACAAAGTTGTAGCCACACTTGTCTTCTTTCTCCCAATCTGTCTACTTTATCAGTAGGACTTATGGTTTTTGATTGATCTGCCCCTAACCGACAAGAGTAGCGCTCAACTGCTCCATTCACTCCAATGTAAATCACACAGACAGACAGACTGCAGCAGATCGTCCGGCGTCTGTGTCAAGTGCACAGATATCAGCCATCTCATTGGACAAATCCCCTCGGATACAGATGACAGACAACACAGGAGGACTCTGATTGGACAGTTGTGTGTGTGTGGTTTTTTCTGCCATGATATAACCTTCTGCTCCGTGCTGATCGATCTCATTGGACAAATCACCTCGGATACAGATGACAGACAACCCAGGAGGACTCTGATTGGACAGTTGTGTGTGTGTGGTTTTTCATATTTCACGTGTATGACAAGAGTCCCAGCCTGAACACAATTACATGAAAATATTTCCCATGAGGCCTAGCGCCCGCTACTGGAAACAGGAAGTGACATATTTTACTCTACAAGCCCCTCCTCCAAGGTGGTAAAACATGTTAACCTCAAATTCATGTCAGGAAAGTCTTAAGACCTTGATTAAGGTCTGTGACAAAACTTGTTCAGGTTACAACAGAGGGCGTGACCCTGGCGGCGCGGCGCATATAACCTTCGCCATGATGCCTCGCCATCACATTTAGGCTGCGATAACTCGCCTGTACTTCATCCTGTCTGCACCAAATTTCACATGCTTGATCAGAGTCCCGCCCTGAACAGATCTACACACTCCTTTCCTTACCAATACTATAGCGCCACCCACTGGTGACAGCCTGTATCAACTCTCATATACATTGTCCAATCTCCACCAAATTTCACAAGTTTGATGAGGGTACCGCCCTGAACACATCTACATATACATTTCTCACTCATAGTCATAGCGCCACCTACTGGGCAGAGCCTGTATAAACTGTCATATACATTGTCCAATCTCCACCAAATTTCACAGGTTTGATGAGGGTACTGCCCTGAACACATCTACAGATACATTTTTCACTCATACTGATGGCGCCACCTACTGGGCAGAGCCTGTATCAACTCTCATATACATTGTCTGATTTGCTCCAAATTTCACAGGTTTCATGAGGGTACTGCCCTGAACACATCTGCATATTCATTTTTCACTCATAGTCACAGCGCCACCTACTGGTAAGAGCCAGTAGTAACTCTCATATACAATGTTCAATCAGCTTGAAATTTCCCATGTATGATTACAGTGTCGGACTGAACAGTTCTACAGAATCATTTTTCGCTCATACTCTTAGCGCCACCTACTGGCAAGAGCCAGTACTACCTGTTACATACAATGTTATATCAGCTTCAAATTTCACATGCATGATTATAGTCTCGGCCTGAACAGATCTCCATAGGAAATTTCCCAACAGGGGTTAGCAAAGCTATAGGCTATCCATAAGTACAGAATGTGTCTGTCTAGACTGTTAGCTAAATGTTATCATAGCATCAATGTACGCACACAGACATGCAGCGCAGCACAGCCCACTCTCGCGATTTCCCAACGGGGAATTGTCTAGTTAGTGGGCTGTGCAGCACAGCCCACAATGGCCCCCTCTATAGCGTAGCTATAGGGGTCCATTGTGGGCTGTGCGAAGCACAGCCCACTATTGTTCTTCACTGCGCCTCTTTTTATTATTATTCTTCCTACCTAATTTTCGGTTTCTTTCTTGCCCCGCAGCTTTGAGCGCACACCAACAAAAAATACATCAAAACGTGCGGCTCGGTCTAACTCGCTATGCTATTATTTTTATCTCCAGAATATTAATTTTTCGCGTCGTAAGACGCGAAAAACTGGGAAAAAATTCCCATCTGGAATGAATGGGACGAGGAAAAAAAAACTCGAAAATCGGAGACGTTTTTCAAACATCTCCTGCTCTGGCCTACGTTCACCTAGAAACACCATTCAAACTTTAAAATGTAGGCACAGGTCTTGTCTATTTAAGTTGTATTTGAACTTTTTTCCTACCATGTTTCGTTTTTGAACGGTGAGCCTTTAAAGATGGTGAGTTATTTTGGAAAAATTCAGGATTTATAATGGGTGTGTATTGCGGAATGTTCGTGCAGAGCTAACTGACAGAGTGCGGAGACTCAAAAAAAACTCTCAGAAATTCTGTCTCTCTCTCGCGACCCCAGCCACAAATTACACAGTAGAACTGTGATTTTTTCACAGAGTTGTAGCCACACTTGTCTTCTTTCTCCCAATGTGTCTACTTTATCAGTAGGATGTACGGTTTTTCATTTATCTGCCCCTAACCGACAAGAGTAGCTCTCAACTGCTCCATTTACTCCAATGTTAATCGGGAGGAGGATTTTCCAGGATTCTCGAAAGTGCACCTGTTTTTAACTCGCTCCTATTACCACATTTTAGAAGCTAGGACCACAAAAACTTATGTCTGTGTTCTTTAAGGCCTTTCTGGCTTGATGGTGAAGAAATTTTGACGATATCATGTTTGGTTTGGAAGAAATGGCAGTAGTTTGACGTCCTAAATGTGAGCCAGAAATCACGCTCAGATCAGCTGCCACAGACACCAGCTTTGGTCGTTGCTAGGGAGTAACGACAACCATCTCCGCGGCAACCGAGCTCAGCTGGGCCAATTAATTCTTCAGACTCCAAAAAACTCTCAGAAATTCTCTCTTTCCGTGACTCACCCCAGCCACAAATTACACAGTAGAACTGTGATTTTTCACAAAGTTGTAGCCACACTTGTCTTCTTTCTCCCAATCTGTCTACTTTATCAGTAGGACTTATGGTTTTTGATTGATCTGCCCCTAACCGACAAGAGTAGCGCTCAACTGCTCCATTCACTCCAATGTAAATCACACAGACAGAGAGACTGCAGCAGATCGTCCGGCGTCTGTGTCAAGTGCACAGATATCAGCCATCTCATTGGACAAATCCCCTCGGATACAGATGACAGACAACACAGGAGGACTCTGATTGGACAGTTGTGTGTGTGTGGTTTTTTCTGCCATGATATAACCTTCTGCTCCGTGCTGATCGATCTCATTTGACAAATCACCTCGGATACAGATGACAGACAACACAGGAGGACTCTGATTGGACAGTTGTGTGTGTGTGGTTTTTCATATTTCACGTGTATGACAAGAGTCCCAGCCTGAACACAATTACATGAAAATATTTCCCATCAGGCCTAGCGCCCGCTACTGGAAACAGGAAGTGACATATTTGACTCTACAAGCCCCTCCTCCAAGGTGGTAAAACATGTTAACCTCAAATTCATGTCAGGAAACTCTTAAGACCTTGATTAAGGTCTGTGACAAAACTTGTTCAGGTTACAACAGAGGGCGTGACCCTGGCGGCGCGGCGCATATAACCTTCGCCATGATGCCTCGCCATGACATTTAGGCTGCGATAACTCGCCTGTACTTCATCCTGTCTGCACCAAATTTCACATGCTTGATCAGAGTCCCGCCCTGAACAGATCTACACACTCCTTTCCTTACCAATACCATAGCGCCACCCACTGGTGACAGCCTGTATCAACTCTCATATACATTGTCTGATTTGCTCCAAATTTCACAAGTTTGATGAGGGTACCGCCCTGAACACATCTACATATACATTTCTCACTCATAGTCATAGCGCCACCTACTGGGCAGAGCCTGTATAAACTGTCATATACATTGTCCAATCTCCACCAAATTTCACAGGTTTGACGAGGGTACTGCCCTGAACACATCTACAGATACATTTTTCACTCATACTGATGGCGCCACCTACTGGGCAGAGCCTGTATCAACTCTCATATACATTGTCTGATTTGCTCCAAATTTCACAGGTTTCATGAGGGTACTGCCCTGAACACATCTGCATATTCATTTTTCACTCATAGTCACAGCGCCACCTACTGGTAAGAGCCAGTAGTAACTCTCATATACAATGTTCAATCAGCTTGAAATTTCCCATGTATGATCACAGTGTCGGACTGAACAGTTCTACAGAATCATTTTTCGCTCATACTCTTAGCGCCACCTACTGGCGAGAGCCAGTACTACCTGTTACATACAATGTTATATCAACTTCAAATTTCACATGCATGATTATAGTCTCGGCCTGAACAGATCTCCATAGGAAATTTCCCAACAGGGGTTAGCAAAGCTATAGGCTATCCATAAGTACAGAATGTGTCTGTCTAGACAAATACCATAGATGAAGACGCTGAGAATGAATGGTAGGTGGTGAAATGAATACATTGTAGCATTGCATTGTAGTATAGTATCATAGCATTGGCAATCCTCATTGACAAAAAAAATGAAACGTTCTTTTTCAAAAATCATATTATCAATGTACGCACACAGACATGCAGCGCAGCACAGCCCACTCTCGCGATTTCCCAACGGGGAATTGTCTAGTTAGTGGGCTGTGCAGCACGGCCCACAATGGCCCCCTCTATAGCGTAGCTATAGGGGTCCATTGTGGGCTGTGCGAAGCACAGCCCACTATTGTTATTGCTCGCGCCTCTTTTTTATTATTATTCTTCCTCCCTAATTTTCGGTTTCTTTCTTGCCCCGCAGCTTTGAGCGCACACAAATAAAAAATACATCAAAACGTGCGGCTCGTTCGGACTCGGTGTGCTATTATTTTTATCTCCAGAATATTAATTTTTCGCGTCGTAAGACGCGAAAAACTGGGAAAAAATTCCCATCTGGAATGAATGGGACGAGGAAAAAAAAACTCGAAAATCGGAGACGTTTTTCAAACATCTCCTGCTCTGGCCTACGTTCACCTAGAAACACCATTCAAACTTTAAAATGTAGGCACGGGTCTTGTCTATTTAAGTTGTATTTGAACTTTTTTCCTACCATGTTTCGTTTTTGAACGGTGACCCTTTAAAGATGGTGAGTTATTTTGGAAAAATTCAGGATTTATAATGGGTGTGTATTGCGGAATGTTCGTGCAGAGCTAACTGACAGAGTGCGGAGACTCAAAAAAAACTCTCAGAAATTCTCTCTCTCTCTCGCGACCCCAGCCACAAATTACACAGTAGAACTGTGATTTTTTCACAGAGTTGTAGCCACACTTGTCTTCTTTCTCCCAATGTGTCTACTTTATCAGTAGGATGTACGGTTTTTGATTTATCTGCCCCTAACCGACAAGAGTAGCTCTCAACTGCTCCATTTACTCCAATGTTAATCGGGAGGAGGATTTTCCAGGATTCTCGAAAGTGCACCTGTTTTTAACTCGCTCCTATTACCACATTTTAGAAGCTAGGACCACAAAAACTTATGTCTGTGTTCTTTAAGGCCTTTCTGGCTTGATGGTGAAGAAATTTTGCCCATATCATGTTTGGTTTGGAAGAAATGGCAGTAGTTTGACATCCTAAATGTGAGCCAGAAATCACGCTCAAATCAGCTGCCACAGACACCAGCTTTGGTCGTTGCTAGGGAGTAACGACAACCATCTCCGCGGCAACCGAGCTCAGCTGGGCCAATTAATTCTTCAGACTCCAAAAAACTCTCAGAAATTCTCTCTTTCCGTGACTCACCCCAGCCACAAATTACACAGTAGAACAGTGATTTTTCACAAAGTTGTAGCCACACTTGTCTTCTTTCTCCCAATCTGTCTACTTTATCAGTAGGACTTATGGTTTTTGATTGATCTGCCTGTAACCGACAAGAGTAGCGCTCAACTGCTCCATTCACTCCAATGTAAATCACACAGACAGACAGACTGCAGCAGAGTATGATCGTCCGGCGTCTGTGTCAAGTGCACAGATATCAGCCATCTCATTTGACAAATCCCCTCGGATACAGATGACAGACAACACAGGAGGACTCTGATTGGACAGTTGTGTGTGTGTGGTTTTTTCTGCCATGATATAACCTTCTGCTCCGCGCTGATCGATCTCATTTGACAAATCACCTCGGATACAGATGACAGACAACACAGGAGGACTCTGATTGGACAGTTGTGTGTGTGTGGTTTTTCATATTTCACGTGTATGACAAGAGTCCCAGCCTGATCACAATTACATGAACATATTTCCCATCAGGCCTAGCGCCCGCTACTGGAAACAGGAAGTGACATATTTTACTCTACAAGCCCCTCCTCCAAGGTGGTAAAACATGTTAACCTCAAATTCATGTCGGGAAACTCTTAAGACCTTGATTAAGGTCTGTGACAAAACTTGTTCAGGTTACAACAGAGGGCGTGACCCTGGCGGCGCGGCGCATATAACCTTCGCCATGATGCCTCGCCATGACATTTAGGCTGCGATAACTCGCCTGTACTTCATCCTGTCTGCACCAAATTTCACATGCTTGATCAGAGTCCCGCCCTGAACAGATCTACACACTCCTTTCCTTACCAATACTATAGCGCCACCCACTGGTGACAGCCTGTATCAACTCTCATATACATTGTCCAATCTCCACCAAATTTCACAAGTTTGATGAGGGTACCGCCCTGAACACATCTACATATACATTTCTCACTCATAGTCATAGCGCCACCTACTGGGCAGAGCCTGTATAAACTGTCATATACATTGTCTGATTTGCTCCAAATTTCACAGGTTTCATGAGGGTACTGCCCTGAACACATCTGCATATTCATTTTTCACTCATAGTCACAGCGCCACCTACTGGTAAGAGCCAGTAGTAACTCTCATATACAATGTTCAATCAGCTTGAAATTTCCCATGTATGATTACAGTGTCGGACTGAACAGTTCTACATAATCATTTTTCGCTCATACTCTTAGCGCCACCTACTGGCAAGAGCCAGTACTACCTGTTACATACAATGTTATATCAGCTTCAAATTTCACATGCATGATTCTAGTCTCGGCCTGAACAGATCTCCATAGGAAATTTCCCAACAGGGGTTAGCAAAGCTATAGGCTATCCATAAGTACAGAATGTGTCTGTCTAGACTGTTAGCTAAATGTTATCATATTATCTGTATGTACACGCGCACACAGACATGCAGCGCAGCACAGCCCACTCTCGCGATTTCCCAACGGGGAATTGTCTAGTTATTATTCTTCCTCCCTGATTTTCGGCACCTAACTTGCCCCGCAGCTTTGAGCGCACACAAACAAAAAATACATCAAAACGTGCGGCTCGTTCGGACTCGGTGTGCTATTATTTTTATCTCCAGAATATTAATTTTTCGCGTCGTAAGACGCGAAAAACTGCCACAAATTTCCCATCTGGAATGAATGGGACGAGGTCCAAAAAACGCACAAATCTGCCACGTTTTTCAAACATCTCCTGCTCTGGCCTACGTTCACCTAGAAACACCAGTCAAACTTTAAAATGTAGGCACGGGTCTTGTCTATTTAAGTTGTATTTGAACTTTTTTCCTACGATGTTTCGTTTTTGAACGGTGACCCTTTAAAGATGGTGAGTTATTTTGGAAAAATTCAGGATTTATAATGGGTGTGTATTGCGGAATGTTCGTGCAGAGCTAATTGACAGAGTGCGGAGACTCAAAAAAAACTCTCAGAAATTCTCTCTCTCTCTCGCGACCCCAGCCACAAATTACACAGTAGAACTGTGATTTTTTCACAGAGTTGTAGCCACACTTGTCTTCTTTCTCCCAATGTGTCTACTTTATCAGTAGGATGTACGGTTTTTGATTTATCTGCCCCTAACCGACAAGAGTAGCTCTCAACTGCTCCATTTACTCCAATGTTAATCGGGAGGAGGATTTTCCAGGATTTTCGAAAGTGCACCTGTTTTTAACTCGCTCCTATTACCACATTTTAGAAGCTAGGACCACAAAAACTTATGTCTGTGTTCTTTAAGGCCTTTCTGGCTTGATGGTGGAGAAATTTTGACGATATCATGTTTGGTTTGGAAGAAATGGCAGTAGTTTGACGTCCTAAATGTGAGCCAGAAATCACGCTCAGATCAGCTGCCACAGACACCAGCTTTGGTCGTTGCTAGGGAGTAACGACAACCATCTCCGCGGCAACCGAGCTCAGCTGGGCCAATTAATTCTTCAGACTCCAAAAAACTCTCAGAAATTCTCTCTTTCCGTGACTCACCCCAGCCACAAATTACACAGTAGAACAGTGATTTTTCACAAAGTTGTAGCCACACTTGTCTTCTTTCTCCCAATCTGTCTACTTTATCAGTAGGACTTATGGTTTTTGATTGATCTGCCTGTAACCGACAAGAGTAGCGCTCAACTACTCCATTCACTCCAATGTAAATCACACAGACAGAGAGACTGCAGCAGAGTATGATCGTCCGGCGTCTGTGTCAAGTGCACAGATATCAGCCATCTCATTGGACAAATCACCTCGGATACAGATGACAGACAACACAGGAGGACTCTGATTGGACAGTTTTGTGTGTGTGGTTTTTTCTGCCATGATATAACCTTCTGCTCCGTGCTGATCGATCTCATTTGACAAATCACCTCGGATACAGATGACAGACAACACAGGAGGACTCTGATTGGACAGTTGTGTGTGTGTGGTCTTTCATATTTCACGTGTATGACAAGAGTCCCAGCCTGAACACAATTACATGAAAATATTTCCCATCAGGCCAAGCGCCCGCTACTGGAAACAGGAAGTGACATATTTTTTACTCTACAAGCCCCTCCTCCAAGGTGGTAAAACATGTTAACCTCAAATTCATGTCAGGAAACTCTTAAGACCTTGATTAAGGTCTGTGACAAAACTTGTTCAGGTTACAACAGAGGGCGTGACCCTGGCGGCGCGGCGCATATAACCTTCGCCATGATGCCTCGCCATGACATTTAGGCTGCGATAACTCGCCTGTACTTCATCCTGTCTGCACCAAATTTCACATGCTTGATCAGAGTCCCGCCCTGAACAGATCTACACACTCCTTTCCTTACCAATCCTATAGCGCCACCCACTGGTGACAGCCTGTATCAACTCTCATATACATTGTCCAATCTCCACCAAATTTCGCAAGTTTGATGAGGGTACCGCCCTGAACACATCTACATATACATTTCTCACTCATAGTCATAGCGCCACCTACTGGGCAGAGCCTGTATCAACTCTCATATACATTGTCCAATCTCCACCAAATTTCACAAGTTTGATGAGGGTACCGCCCTGAACACATCTACATCTACATTTCTCACTCATAGTCATAGCGCCACCTACTGGGCAGAGCCTGTATAAACTGTCATATACATTGTCCAATCTCCACCAAATTTCACAGGTTTGATGAGGGTACTGCCCTGAACACATCTACATAGACATTTTTCACTCATACTGATGGCGCCACCTACTGGGCAGAGCCTGTATCAACTCTCATATACATTGTCTGATTTGCTCCAAATTTCACAGGTTTCATGAGGGTACTGCCCTGAACACATCTGCATATTCATTTTTCACTCATAGTCACAGCGCCACCTACTGGTAAGAGCCAGTAGTAACTCTCATATACAATGTTCAATCAGCTTGAAATTTCCCATGTATGATTACAGTGTCGGACTGAACAGTTCTACAGAATCATTTTTCGCTCATACTCTTAGCGCCACCTACTGGCAAGAGCCAGTACTACCTGTTACATACAATGTTATATCAGCTTCAAATTTCACATGCATGATTATAGTCTCGGCCTGAACAGATCTCCATAGGAAATTTCCCAACAGGGGTTAGCAAAGCTATAGGCTATCCATAAGTACAGAATGTGTCTGTCTAGACAAATACCATAGATGAAGACGCTGAGAATGAATGGTAGGTGGTGAAATGAATACATTGTAGCATTGCATTGTAGTATAGTATCATAGCATTGGCAATCCTCATTGACAAAAAAAATGAAACTTTCTTTTTCAAAAATCATATTATCAATGTACGCACACAGACATGCAGCGCAGCACAGCCCACTCTCGCGATTTCCCAACGGGGAATTGTCTAGTGTTATCATTACATCTCATATGCTGTTTTTGCTGCTGTAATACACACTGTTATTGACTTAATAATTCCATATTATACTACATTATATACGTATACATACTGTAATATTACATATTATATTTATTTGACACTTTCAAATTGCACCTTATTTATACTGCACTATTTCATACTTTATACCGTACCATTTCATATTGCTAAATGTTGCTGCTATACAGTATGTCACTTTATCTCATACCATGTCACTTTAGATTGTCACTTACGTATGTCACTTGTATTCTACCCCAAAAAGTGTCCTCTTTGACATTCAAATGGAAATGATCTAAAGGGGAAGTCGTGTAATTCAGTAAATTCAAACTATCAAAGTAACTAAAATGCAAACTATGTTGCTTTCCTACTGCTTTATTCTGTCCTGCAGAAGCAAGAAAGCCAGCCCTCGTTCATGCCATGTGGGATCTTCTTCTCAGGCCTTATATTCCAGCATATAATGAAGCTGATGGCAGCCAGAATGTCTTGCAGGGATAAACACTTGTTCGATGCATTCCATATTCCCATTGAAATATTTATAGAGATATGCCACCAGTAAAAAGAAAATGTTTCAAATACATTTTAATACACTGGTTGCAGAGGCTGCAATGCATTGGCCAACCTTTGTGGTGGCAATCTAATTCATTCACACACCGAAGGCTGTGCCTCTAGGATCAATTTAGAGTTCAGTGTCTTGGCCAGGAACACTTTGGAGTGTCGACAGCAGTAATTGGGGATCAAACTGCCAATCTTTAGATTAGGGGAGCATCACCCGAATGGCGCCAAATGTGGGTGAGGTGAGTAACTCCTCGCCCTGTATGGCAAGGCTGTAGTGGTCTTTGATGGGTATGAAAGTAACAGCATCAACATTTACAGCAGGGTGATTGTCATACTGCAGGAAGAACAAGCAGTGATTTATTTCCTCTTCTAAAAGAAGAGCTGTGGAAGGCAAACTGTGAGAGAGACCAGGCCTCAAGAGATGCCAACCTGCTGACCATGCGGAAAGCTATCCAGTTTTCTACCACCAACAATACCGTGCCAGTGGGAGATTACTGGGGCTTCTCAGTTCTTCTCTGCCACCTTGCTAGCCTTGACTCCCATGACCTGTTCTTTTGTACTGAGATGAGGAAAAGAAAAAGAAAAAGAAGGCCTCACGTTTGGAACAGAACTTCTCGACCATGTAAACCCATGTTGTTCTTTGTATATTTTGGAGGTAACACTGCATCTCACCACAACAGAATCTGGTAGGGAGCTTCCCAGAAGAAATTTAAAGGTTGGTAAAAAAAAATTATATATATATGTATATAGATATATATATATATATAAATATATACCTGCAGATATTACCGCCTGCAGAGAACTGGTGGTAATTTAAGTGTTGTGGTGGTATTATAAGGGCTGTCACACTCAGAGTTTAAAGTGATCATGGCGACAATTCCATCTTTTGTGTGATTTGTGAAATTAGTTTGTCTTGAAAACAACCTGTTAATAAAATATTGTCATTATAATTATAATTGGGAGACAAGTCCGGGGCTGTACGAGGCTCAACCCCGGCACACGGGCACAGACATGGGCAGACGGTCCGGAGCCTTAACGCATGACAGGGATTATTATATGGACGAGCTGCTGTTGTGCGCTCGTTGAAAAAAATGAAGATGCGTTACATTGAGAGAAACTAGTAAATACCTGTCGAGTCTGGACTTTACAATAAGCTGTTAAAAGAGCTGCCCCCTCCTCTCCCTGCTCATCATCATCTGTGCATGGAGTTGAGATCCGTCAGTGTGCGCTCAACACGCAGCACCGCGCAGCAGAGAGTGGAGGTGCAGACAACTCCTCTTCACAGTCAGACACAAAACAAGAGCAAAGTGCATGGATGTGTGGAACTTTATTGGCGTGTTTGCGCTTGAATATCATTAGTGCAACTTGCTTTGTGAATCAGTCCTTGAGACAGAGCAGATAGTGGGGGCAAATGATGCACAATTTATAGAGCTAGCAGCGGCCGCAATTTAGTATTAGTGAATTCCCCCCTATGTGCGTGGAGAGCAAAAGGGACGGAACTCAGTCCACAGTAATGCCATTTGTATTCATCTCTATAACCAGATGTCTGAATGCGGGAACAATATGTTCTTAGATGTCGTATCTCAACTCCGACTCCAACTTTCTTCTCAAGTTGCTAGTCCAACTGAAACAATGCAGCTCACAGAAAAGGAAGTCTTGGCCAGAAGTCCTTTATTGCTAACCGCTGGTTACAGAAGCCCTGGAAAGTTGCCAAATCCCCTCCAGAGGCTATAAGGGATCCAGAGATTAGGGAGCAGCTCTGAGATTGGGGAGTATTTAATCACTGGAAAATAAAGGAAAAAGGCCATTTCAGTAAGTAATTCTACCCTATTAATTCTGCAGGGACTGTTAATAGAACAACAAAGAAAGGTTAAGAAATCTTAACACTGTTTAGTTATTAACCTTTGCGTGACATTGTCTTTTTTTGAATGTTTTTTTAAGCCCTTGTTTTCAGTGACTTATAATTTGTATGATTTTAACTTGCTTTATGTTTCGTGTCATGAAATCAGCATTCAGAACGTAGATCTTCATACAATTTTCTATCCCTGTAAAATAGGAGAGTGAGCGCTCAGTCCTGATGCCGGATTTGTCAACCATGGCTGAACCTGCTGCATTTTTGAAAAATCCCCATCAGCCACTAAGAAGTGGATATTTAGGCCAGATGAGTGTCCACTTTGCTGATGTCACTGTACATAATTCAGGGTGATTAAGTCTTTAAAACCCAAAAAAGGAGATACAGTTATGTCCCACTGCTTAGTGAGGTGACCACGTCTATTTGTACAACCAAAATAAATCTTCTTTTTTGTCCCCATGCAATCATGCATGACATCATACTTCAAAATAATAGGTCACATGCTTGGCTAATGCCCACATCCATATTTGGGTCAGGCTTCACTCTTCAGAGTAAGTCAACATGGTCCTTGTGCATGTCACAGACGGATTACCAGGGATTTAGCCTGTTTATGCTACAGTGTGCTGGTGGCTAAAAGGTTACGGTGTGAGTGCAGCGTGACTGCAAGACGGCAAGTGGACACGATTTTCTCGGTGTGGCCTGTGTGTGTGTGTGTGGGCATGTGCGTGAGAGGATGGAGAGAGGGAGAGATGATGGATTATACATTCATTTCAATGGTGTAAAATTTCATTTGAAATCCTCCTTACGATTCCATCTTCATAAAACACTCAAGTGTCTTTCGACCCATTTATTGTCCCATTGCTCTACCATACCTACCCCAAACTCACTCTATCTCACTTGCTCACGCTCGCAGTAACAAACGTACACACACACTCGCTTGTGCGCACATGCACACACAAAAGGGTCTCATCAGGCTGCTGTGTGTCTGAAGTGTTGTTTTTATATTGCAGCCATATTTCATTTTGGCCTAGTTTCTTTAAATTGCCTATGGGGTTTTGTATGGGGAGAGGAACCATCACATTTATATGAGATTGAAGGGGAAAGAAAGAGAGGTGGGAGACTTGTTTATGTTCTTATTCATTTTCTTTGCTTCCTTCTCACTGTCTGTATGATGTCCTTTTTCTATTGTGTTTCATTTCCTCTAGTTTCCCTCTCTATATTTCTCTCTTCCATGTGTCCTCACCTCTCTCTTCCTCTGTCTCCCTCAACTCCTCTCTCTCTCTCTCTCTCTCTCGCTCTCTGCCTCTCCCCAAGCATGCGCCACTGAGCATAGTGGTTAAGTAATCGCTGTTAATGCGGGTGAAGTGGGGTTGATTCATGGAAACAGGTGCAAAGGGGAGGAGAGGAAAGATGAGGCACACACCCCTGCTTTAAAAAAAGAAGAAGCTGAAATTAAAGTTTTACTTTGAAAAACCTGTAGGGACAGATTTATAATTAAGTGGTACACAATATTCACCTCTGCCTTTTTCCCGCTTTTATATTTAATGAAATGCTTCATTTCTTAAAATGAATCGCATAACTTCAGTTAAGTTGTGCAGAGGGTAAGAAATGACCCTCTCCACAACTATTTATTTGCTTTCCTGCTGTTGCATCACAAAATTAAAAATGTTTAATGTGACTTTTGTGCTGTAACAAATGGTAACTCGCTGGAAACATGCATCGTGTCTCCCAGACTGCATTATACAACTGACAGACAGATTTTATGTATAAATACTTTTTTATTCATTTTTATTAATATTTTTACTGAGCGAGAGAGAGAAAGAGAATAAAAAAAACCTTTTCACATTAACTCAAAGGTGCACACATACCAGAACACAGGGAATCTGTCCTTAACCCCCACACATGTTCAAACATTCATGAACATAATGCATCTTGCTGGTGACTTTCAATTTGTTACAGTAAAAAAAAAAAATCTCATTTGAAAATCACTCTGGCCTTTGACACATGGTGGTGCTGATTTGCATACAGACTGTACGTTTCTGCATGCCATGTGTGTCTCTGTGTGTTTGTTTGGGTGTGCATGCAATGCAGCCTTTCCCTGCATGTTTATTCAAATCATGAAACCAATTTAAAACAACATACATCGGCAGTTCAACGTAGACATCAGCGAAGAGCAGCCGGCAGGTGAAGGCAAATCAAAGTACAGTTGTATGCCTGTGAAATTAAAATGAAGCTGTAGTCATTTCCAGTCTTATCCACTTCTAATGGAAACCACTGGAGCCACAAATTGTCACATGCTGCTGACATGCCAAGCATAGTTAGTACTGTGTGTGTGTGTGTGTGTTTGAGTGGGTGTATTTATGCAAGCTAAGCATTCTTTGTCCCCATTAGCCGGTATATTTGTATTGATAGGATTTCTGCTGAGCTGCGTAGCACCTTACAAGTGAAAACAAGTAGAACAACAGCGGCACTAATGACTGTAATTACATAGACATCACATTACATCACCAATGCAAATCTTTGATAATCCTTCAAATTATGTTTTTTTTTATCTTTGTTGTTTTAACTGTTTATAGTCTGGGGTCTCTATCATATGACATTACAGGTATAAAAACTGCTTATTAACAGGTTTTTTAAATGAATGAATTCATAAAAGTCAAAGTAATTTGGGCCCCAACCTTTAACATATCAATATGTTCTTTAAATACACCCAATACTAGCTTTCATAATATCCATTACTTGTGCACAGACGACTATTTTAATCATCACCTTGTCATCACTTTGAATCAGTGTACTATGTCATACAGAATTATGACTTTTTCAACGGCGTCATGATTCTGTGATTATCTGAATGTTTTTTCTGACACACGGCTCAGATAATGTCTGAATAAAGTTATTGTTTAACACATCAATTAAAAGCTCTATTTTTGTCAGCAGTTAGAAAAAAAACCATTTTTACAGGTTTGTGGGTGGAGACAGAAGCAATCGATCTCAGATTGCAAGATTAAGACCACTTTGCAGATCATAGATCACTCCTATTGCAGTTTTCTTTTAAAAAAGAGAAGTGAAAAATATAAAATAAACACATTTATAGCGTTGTAACCATTTTTAAGCATCAATAGCTTCAATACTGTGTATGTAATGTAAGATCTTTTCAATTTAAAAAAGATTTAAACATCATAAAAAGTAAATGAATTGTCCATGTTTTTAAACTTTTAACTGTGAGTGTGTTATCTTTGAACTTGTCACCATAGAGAGTAGCTTTTATCGGCCCCTGGCGTATAGCAACACAAGAGGAGGGATGGGCAACAATTTGAGGTAGTGATTCACGGATATTCACAAGACTAGCATCCTTCCTTGTTGTTTGCAACCAATGCCTTCAGTGTACAGTACATTGGGACCTGTTGGTGGCCACTTTATGTGCAACACTCCCTGATAGTTACTTGTGCTTACATGTACCATGAAACTGTCAATTGTTGGTCTGCTGTATGCCTAACGTACAGTTTTTAAGGAGTGTGGTAAGATGTCTCATTTATTGAAAACAGGGTAACAATGATTCAAAAATCTAATCAGTAAGAGATAAATCATCAAACAGCAGACAAATACTGTTTCGGTTCTAAACTGTGACTTCACTGCAGGCATTTATCATCTGCTGACAAGGGCAAAACGACTGCTCTGACATTACTGACAGTGCCAAAGGTACGACCTGGATATTAAAGCAAAGGGAAAGTAGCGATGGAGGGCTGTTTTACCCTTTGGTTATTATTTGTCATCTAAGCGGTCTAATAGGCATGGCATGCTCAAAAAGAACTAGTTAATAGAAAGCTCCATCAAAAGATGTTGGAAGGCCAAAGTGTGCGTATTTTCCTGAATGGCCAAACTGAAAGGCGAGGTGCAAACTGGCTTTGATAAATCATACTGTGTCATCATCTGATTAACAATCTGTCGTTCCCTCTGAAAACAACTCTTGGAACTTCAACGTTGTGGGCTACATAAATAAAAAGGAAACTTGAATTATTTTCTCTTCTTGCAAGTTCAAGCACAATCTTGGCCCAAAGCAAAGTCCTTAATATTAGCATTCGGATTCCTCTGAGTGGACTGAACTGCGTAGACGTGGACAGGCAGTGCCACCAAACACAATAAGAGACATTCACTAAGAATAAAACATTTGCAAGAAATGAGCGCTGCAGACCACAAAAGGAAACGTCTTACTAACTTTACAACAACAAAGGTTCAGTGCCGTTAGATAGATTAATTATTTATGGAGAATTAAAGTCATCATACTTATTTGTTCATTTGCAAGTGCCTCCTTTTTTAACATTTGCTAATCAATGAAGTTGATTTCTTCGAGTCGCCTGTTTTGAACACTTTATGCTTTAATCTCCACACTGTGGCACTAATCTACTGATGCTAATGATTTACTCACTGCAATGGTGACAGGGGATAAAAATGTATGACAAATGTGAATGTTGTGTGTTCGTGTGTGTGTGTGTGTGTGTGTGTGTGTGTGTGTGTGTGTGTATGGAGACAAAATAACTTTGTCTGTATGCATATGTGTAGATGTATAATTAATTCTATGAGTGTGTAGTTCATTGTGTGTGTGATTGTCTTTTCCCATGAACAGGACTGACCTGCCGTCACAGCGGTGGGGCTGGTTAAAGCTGGTCACTCAGCAGGACTCTATTAATTAGACACCAGAGAAGGATCAGGGCCCACCAGGGGCGGCTAAAGGGTATGATACGGAGGTAAGTAAGGGGAAAAGACAGCGAGAAAAGGCTTGAGAAAAAAGAGAAAGAGAGAGGAGATGAAAAGTGCACAAGGAGAAGAGAAAAGGAGATAAGGAGGGGTTGTTGTCAAGCATGAGATGGTGGGGGATAAGTGAAGAGAAAGGGTCTGTGATACAGTGGAGTCAACCATGCCATTTGTCACTTATGTAACAGTAATTTCACATTGACTGTATTAATATGTATTTCTTTTATGGCTAGAATAGAGCATGTTGTGATGCATTTAAGTAGTGTGGGTAATTTGACTATTTTCCCGAAATGCTTGTGTTACTTTACTGTTTAAAGACGATTTGGGTGCCCAACCCTGTAGGGAGAATGGTTAGGGCCAGATGTGGAAAATTACAGATGTAAGCCTCTATATAGTGGAGAAGGTCAGGATAAATGCTGTTATGCGTTTATTTATCCTCAGTTTCTTATGTTGATAGTTTAGTTGTCCATATTTTGTTGTTTTGCATGGTTCCTGGTTTCGCGTGTAAATAAATGTCCACTGATGGGAACTAAGTATTTTGAGTATGCCTCCTACTTAATCATAAAGCCTCTGGCTAAGCTATCTTCTCGTCTCGTGATAAAACTGACAGATATGACAGAAAGGTAGCGTACGAGGTAGTGAAGAAAAGACGGTTAAATAATGTGACAAGGGCAGCAGAAAGGGAACAGTGGATACCTAGTGGGTATGAATTAGGAATACAGAAGTGTTCAGATGCTATTTGTAGGCACTGACAGAAGAATTATTGTTTGAAAGAGAGCATGGATGGCAACAGAAAAGAGGTGACAGGACAGGGTAAGAAAAAGTGAGCTGAAGGGAAAAGTTTGTCCACTCGGGTAGTAAAAATATTACTAGAAAAGCTATTGATGAAGATAGAATATTAAAAGGCACATCATATCATAAGAACGTGAAATTAAAGCAACAAGTATTGTAGGGCACAAAATGCATACCTAAGTATTGTTTAAAATGTTGATTGAGGTAAATTGATTAAAAACAATAGCCAGAGGGATCACTTCAGGACCTGGCAAATGAAAGCATATATAATGGGCTATAATAGCATGCTCAGATACATTTATAAGAGAGATTCATTGTACATATCAGTTCATTTTATTTTTTCTTTTAAAAAATTCAGTTTGCAAAACCACATAGTGTTTAATGGAGAAATATAATGCTGACTAATGAAATGCTGGTGAAATATGAATTAGCTGTCTGAGTCATACATTAAAATATAACTCTATTAAACAGAACAGACATTCATTATGAAGTTGAGACAATCTATAAAAGTCAAGTAGTAGAAGTACATTTCTCTCTCTCTCTCTCTTGAAATAGCCTCCCAGTAGCACAGTGATCTTTCTTTTGTGGTGGATTAGATAAAAGGAGTCATCAGAGGGAAGTATAATGTAAAAGAACACTCCAGACTTTTGAGCATAGCTTAAAGGAAAACTAACATCAGCAGGCAACATGATGACAACGACGTGTTATTGGCTGCTGGTTTAAAATAAATATTGGTGTTACAAAGTTAAACTTAAACTCACACTTATAGTTAGAACAAGATTGTAGTAACGGGTTGATTTATAGTTATATCATGCGGAAGGTTTAAGATGTTACGCCCAATGATCCATCCCAACCTTCTCCCAAAATAGTTCTGCCAAATCCCTGAAAAAGAATGTTGATATAAGAGAAAGAACATATGATTCTGTGAAACACTAATCAATGACTGCTCAGCTAGTCCATTACTTTGTTAACTTTGGATATTTCATCAACTACTTGATGAATTGCCATGAGATTTTGCACAGGCATCTGCGGTACCCACAGGATGAAGCTCATTGGCCTGGTTTTATTTGACAATTCGAGATGGATCGTCATGATATTTTGCACAGCCATTCTTGTCCCATTCGAGATTATTTCCTCCAGCACCATCACAAGGTCAAAATGTTTATTTGTCCAGCTCTAAGTTCCACTGGTTGTGGATCTGAGGAAGTCAAAGGCTCCAGTCAGTGTGGAAAGAGTGGAGTACTATAAGTACTTAGGAGTGTACTTAGACAACAAATTGGGCCAAGAATACGGAAGCCCTCTGCAAGAAGATCCTGAGCTACTTCCTGAGGAAGCTGAGGTCCTTAACATCTGCAGGACAATGCTGAGGATTTTCTCGAGGAGTCTTGGGCTAGTGCTATCCTGTTTGCCGTTGTGTGCTAGGGCAGCAGACTGAGGGTAGCTGATGCCAACAGACTAAATTAATTGATCTTCAAGGCCAGTGACATTGTGGGGATGGAGCTGGACTCTCCAATGGCAGTGTCAGAGAGGAGCATGCTGTTAAAGTTACGTGTCATTTTAGACATATTCTCCCACCCACTCTATGATGCACCACAGAATTCCTGCATGTGGCCATCAAATTCTTCAACTCCCTCGGACTGTCTAACATTCAGACACTGTTTTGAACTGTGCCTTGAACACTGTACATAAACTGGATAATAATTTGTGCAATAATCCAACTATGTGTTAGTATGTTGCTATACATTATTAATGTATTTATACTGTTAATCTGACATTAATACTGCCTTCATACTGTTAATCTGACATTAATACTGCCTTTATACTGTTACTCTGATATTAATACTGCCTTTATAATGTTAATCTGACATTAATACTGCCTTCATACTGTTACTCTGATATTAATACTGCCTTTATACTGTTAATCTGACATTAATACTGCCTTCATACTGTTACTCTGATATCAATACTGCCTTCATACTGTTATTCTGACATTCATACTGTTATTCTGACATTAATACTGCCTTCATACTGTTACTCTGACATTAATACTGCCTTCATACTGTTATTCTGACATTAATACTGCCTGCATACTGTTACTCTGATATTAATGCTGCCTTTATACTGTTACTCTGACATTCATACTGTTATTCTGACATTCATACTGTTATTCTGACATTAATACTGCCTCCATACTGTTACTCTGATATCAATACTGCCTTCATACTGTTATTCTGATATTAATGCTGCCTTCATACTGTTACTCTATTAATACTGCCTTTATTCTGTCACTCTGACATTAATACTGCATTTATTCTGTTACTCTGATATTAATACTGCCTTTATACTGCTAATCTGACAATAATACTGCCTGTATTCTGTTACTCTGACATTTATACTGCCTCTATACTGTTATTCTGACATTAATACTGCCTTCATACTGTTACTCTGATATTAATGCTGCCTTCATACTGTTACTCTGATATTAATACTGCCTTTATTCTGTCACTCTGACATTAATACTGCATTTATTCTGTTACTCTAACATTAATACTGTCTTTATACTCGTACGTAGATCCCATTTCTCAGAATTTTATCTTTATCTTTATTCTTATTTTATTGTATATATTATGCACATATTTTACATAATTCCAAGTTGTATCTATATTTCCTATATTTCTTTATTCCCTATATTGTTCATGTTTCTCTCTGTATCAGAGCAACTGTAATGCCCGCATTTCCCCCCGGGGATAAATAAAGTATTTGTGATTCTGATTATCACCAAATACCAGCAAAAACCATCCACCTTCGCTGTAAATTTTAGTGTTTAAAATCAAGTTAAACTAAGAAAACAGGATCATGAAAATGGTAAAAATCAAATGTTGTCATTGAGAGCATGTTAGCTTCTTCATGTTAGGATTTAGCCCATTTGCTAGTCTAAATTTGCTGTGCCTATACAACCTAACAGTAATATAACTATATATATCTATACTAATATAGTATTGGCATTATAACCTGCAGTCATTTCTGGTTTACTATCTTTTCCAAGGACATTTTAACAAATGGACAGGAAGACCCAGGGATCAAACTGCTAACTCTATGAAAAGTATATTACCTGCTCTCCCTACTGTGCCCCAGTTTAATTCTTGTTTAAAATTGAACAGATGACTGTATGACAAGGACTTCTTCAAGAGTATTTAATCTTTCACTACTTAGAAAGCACAGTGATTATTTGCATGACAACAAAAGGTCACTTGTCAGGTAAACTTAAACCTAGGTTGCTTAAATTAACAACCTTGTTTTCTATTCTGTCTGTGAAAAAGAAATTGCTGTCTGTCAGAGGAAGTGTATTGTACACAACAACATACGTTCCATGATTACCATGATTAAGAGTTTTTTTTGTTTTTTTTTTGTAACTACACATTGCAGCACCTTGAATGTACAGGACTTCACATCCAAACAAAAACATTCATTTCTGTGAGTGTGTGTTTGTCAAGTCATTTGTGACTCCCCCAGTATTAGCAAGGACATGTGCAGTGAGAATCATAAGGGAAAGCCTGTCTTGCAGTGACAGCACTTTCCAACACAATAAAAGCTGTTTGCAAGATGGCAAAATGTGGGGCTGCATAATATGTTTTCCTTTTAAACTGGGGAGAAATTCATATGAAGAATGGAAATATGGGAGGAGAGTGTTTCTTCTCCATGCAATTCTCTACAAACTGATGCCAATTAAATTAGAACTGAAACTATTGTCTACAGTTTCAGTTAAAACATCAAAACGCATATACTATATATTAGCACACACTTGATTTATTCATTTTATATTCATAATGGATTTGTTTTGGCTGAATCTTTATTCTCTAATTGCCTGCAGCAAACTCTGAAAGTCATTTCATTTTTACACCAATATCAAATTGATTCTATTGTCATAATTATGTTGGGCTTCTTAAGGCTTGCCTTGCTGCAAATAAAACTATCAATATGGTAACCTTGCTGTGCTCAGACTCACCAAATATGGGCTCAACAGCACTGAGGGAGACAGAATAACGTTAAATTACTGTATATATTGTGAAGTATATTGTCTATGTGTGAATCATTGTGGCTTAGCTGTTTTTATGACCTTGTGACCAGGGTGTTTGTTGTAAGACTTGGGACAAAATGGGAACGAATGGCCTCGCCTGATTCAGAAAAAAACTATAGGCTCAAGTCCAACATGGGAGTAGAGCTCACAGGTTTATGACGGATGTCTGAGCTCATGGGACGCAGTCATTCTAAAAGACACAAAGGACAGTGACCTTAGCAGAATAACCCTTAGCTTTGGAAGTCACATTGTTTGTTGGGTTTGTTATTTTACCCTCACTTTGTTTGCCTTCTGTGTCTATATATGGACCTTAGAACCCTCATTACTCTCTTCGAGAATAAATATTTGCTGGAAGAGAAACTCTCTATGTTAATCATCAGAAGTGGGAAGTCCATCTCAAACGACTGCACTGGCCAGTATTTTGCCACAACTGTGGAACACATTCTAAACACTAATCCTAAAACATGACACATAATGTCAACTCCAAAGTTTAGTTGAAACCTTCAGGCATTGCTCCCTTACGAAGTGTTTTAAGTTTCTCGATCCTTATCCTAGAATGAACCCCGGCCTTGCCCTCTGCAAGAAAATGATGACCAAATTTCTTAAATTCAGACCTTAGATAGACCTGTATTAGTTTATTGTATGCATCGTATAATTCCAAACAAGAAGTTGTTGCTATACTCTTAGCTAAAAACATTCCATAAAAAACATTAGTAGTAAATGTAGCAGGAGACCTCATTCCAAACCTCAACCCAAAATCAAGACCAGACACTGGATGCAATTACAGAACCTGGCATTTCTTGCTTAGCAGTTGTTGTAAAAAAAATAAATAAAAAAAGAATAAAAACACCAGTGAAAGCAACCAAAGATCCACATTTATAATAATTTTATAACTCAAATAAAATTGACTTGATTTACTTAGGAACTCAGTCACATTTTTTTCTGTTATAGGAAAGATTATTCAGATGGACCAATCGAACCTCAGGTCTTCCACAACACGTATTTAACTTCAATAGAACACTTTATAACTCAAAAAAGGAAAAGATGAAGACAACCAGAGTTTGGTGGGATTCAGATTAACTGTAAATTGTAACAAAATACAGCAAACTGGGGCTGATTCAAGAACACTGATACTAAATGTGATTGCAATTCCTGTCACACTTTCTATACTTTATACTTTTAAGTCCTTTTTTTGTGGGGCTTTTTTTTTAAGTACAGCCCTTATTTCTCTTCTTATGATATTTTTTAACATTACAACATCCCCTTTTTTATTTTTAATATTACATTCCTTCTTTGGCAACATTCCAAACTCTAAACAACAGAATCCTGTGTGCTGCGTGTCAACTTGGCCCAGTTTCTAAGTGAAATCCTGAAATGAACAAAGACAGAGCAGCTGCAATCCTCAACTAATAATACGCAAACAAAAAAAGCACCGGTTATAAAATATAAATACAAAATAAGTGAATCAACAACCATCGTTTGACATCATGGGGTTAACCTACATTTTGAACAATAGTAATCTCACCTAACTATAAGGCTCAATAAATTAATGTGGGGGAGGACCAGCTGTTATCACTGATATTAACTATTGAAAGCAAATCTGCAAAAGCACTTGTTCAATACCTCCACAACACCAAAATACAACCCATTCAGCATAAACCGCTGCACAGAGTACAAGTGCACAAAACAGCAATTGTACCAAATGGGTTTGATTATTCCCATGCCACTTCCAACCTGTTTAAACATCCGGGAGAAGAAGTCACACTAAAGTCTGCTCTATATTTTTCTCCTTAGTTGTACTGCCATTCAGACATAAACAGTCAACTTTAATCACCTCAACTGAACAAGAAGAAAATCTAAGAAAACCATTCGACAAACATTGAAAATATGCTCAATTTATCACTACCTTTGTGACTATGCAGATTATTTTTTATCGATTTACACTTGTCCTCATTTGCTTACAAAATTATCTGTTTTATTTATTTATTTTTCAGGTAATTGATTTCCCTCCAGACTCATTCGCTTCCCATCCCAGTTATAGTTAATAAGGTTTCAGGAAATCATCCCTCCAGTGGCGTTGATGAGGCAGTTACTCTTGATCAAACTCGACTTCCAGTAAATTCAGAAATTCCACTCGTTGCAATGATGATTGGGTTGCATTTATTTTCACTGAACTTATTATCATCAACATTGGTTTTGTGTGTCTATGTAACATACTGTGTATGCGTTTGAGAGATACCAGACATCTCTTTATCGTTGGCTTACCTATACACACATAATCATATTTGCAACTAGACTGTGTAGGGCTGGAGCTTCTCAATGCCACTGCTTGGTGAATGTTAGGATAGTCACGAAGTGCAGAGTGAGTGCCACTGTGTCTGATTTTTTTCAATAAGCGGATGATGCAGGCCTTCGAAAAGGTCTTTCATGGTGAGGAAGCTTGGACTTAAAGTAGTGATGTTGATTTACCCACCAGTACTATATTCAGACATTACATATATGGTCTTGAGTGTTGTAAGGAGGCAGATGAGTCAAATTGGAAATTTGATAGGGATATACATCGATCAACCATAACATTATGACCACTGACAGGATGACTGAAAAACATTGATTATGTCATAACAATGGCCACTGTCAGTGGGTAGGATTTTGTCCTGGAAGTTGATGTGTTGAAAGAAGGAAAAATGGGAAGCATAAGTATGTGAGCAACTTTCACAAGGGCCAAATTGTGATGGCTAGATGACTTGGTCAGGGCATCTCCAAAAGTGCAGCTCTTGTGGGGTGTTCCCGCTCTGCAGTAGACAGTGCCTACCAAAAGCGGTCCAAGGAAAGAAAGGTCAAGGTCATTGGCAGCCAAGGCTTATTGATGTGCGTGGGGAGCGAAGTCAGGGTGCCCATGCTGACCCCTTTCCACCACCAAAAGCGCCTACAATGGGCACGTGCGCATCAGAACTGGACCACAGAGCAATCGAAGAAGGTGGCCTGGTCTGATGAATCCCATGTTCTTTTACATCATGTAGATGGCCTGGTGCGTGTGCGTCACTTACCTGAGAAAGACATGGCACCAAGATACACTATGGGAAGAAGACAAGCCAGCGGAGGCGGTGTGGTGCTTTGAACAATGTTCTGCTGGGAAACCTCGGGTCCTGCCCCTCGGGTTCATTTTCCTTTGACACGTGTGTGTATTGTTAGCCAATGCAAAATGTAAGCAATGACTTGTTTTCCACAAATACTGTTTATTTTATTTTTATTTTTTGCTGGTATGGGAGGGATTCTTGGTATCGTCAGATACTCAAGTCTTATATATATTGGAACCGGTACCTTGAGAGGAAAAAAATTGGATCCGAACATGGAAGGAACTGGGTCATCTGACCCCGTATTCTCCATGCATCAGCAGTATAACCATAGATGTTGAGCTCAGGATTTTGATTCATCATTGAGAATTGTGTTGCTATTTGTGCTCTTCTCCATGCATGTGTGTGTGTGTGTGTGTGTGTGTGTGTTTGTGTGAGTGTAAGTATCTGCTTTTGCGTGTTAAGGTGTGTGTGTTTAGGTCCCATTGGCAGCATTGGTGCCCTGACTATGAGCTAATAGACCTATCAAACAGTCCCCCCAGGTTATACAAGGCTGTGTAATTGAACCATTGAGGGTTTTCCACTAACCTGTAACTACAATTTCTCCCTCACGCACACACACATACATAAGCGCACACACACACATTCACTCACGTTCAGCCCTGTGGCCCCAAACACACAGCCACTCCAGCTGCTTTGTGTGTACAGGCTTCTCTTTACACACCCTATCATCCCAATTGCCAATTCTCTATCCATTTACAAGCTCCTTTACCGGAACTTTAAATCCCTTGACTTCGCTTCTCCTTCTCCCTGACCTCCAATTTTGCAGACATCACTTTGAGCTATGTTCCTGTGTTATCTTAATAGATATATACTGTTCTTATTGTTCCACAGCTATCTTTTGTACAAACAATCTCACCCTGTATGGAAATAATCCCTTGGAGATGCTCCTCAGTTATTTATTCTCTATCACAACTGGTGAGTAAATCACTAACATATGACATAGTGATAGACAATATGAAATTTTCTGTGAGCTTAAACGTTCTGCAGTAATCTGAAACTAGAATGGTTAGCGTGCTTTCAAACCATTTGACAGGAAAGACATTATCACTGATAGTGAAGGACTTTCGAGGGTAGTACATGCTGTACGGTCTGCATTCATTTACTTAACAGGTACAATGAGGACGATATTGCTGCTTCTCTCTGCAAAGACTTCGTCGTAAAGTGTATTTGAAGGGTCATTAAGATAGATGGGGCAGTTGAGACCCCAGAAACCATTAATAATCATAACTGGTATTTGTGATGTCATGCGGGGTGGTGAGACTGTATATCAAACATACTACGTAACAGAACTGCAGGACAGGCAAAATCCAGACCTTATTTGTGCAGGAATACAGTGCATGGTAATGCATAAAAGTAGAATATGCTCTTAAATCTTGGAGATGATATATTGTCATAATAGGTAAAAAGAATTTAAAAGAAATCAATAAGCTTTAAAATATTTATCTAAATGTCCAATTATGCCTCAGGCTACTTACCATTTGAAAGGCGATAATAAGTTTGACCCGTACTTGCTTATGTCAGCAAGAACAGGTTGTCCCAGAAGAACTCATCTGCATCTCAAAGACTGGATTATACACACAAAACTTAATTAAATCTCCTGTATTTAGAATTTGCTAACTTCTTTGGCCAGAATCATAAAGTTTCAGTAAGTTAGGGCACACATTTCTTTACTATGCAGTTCTTTTTTTTCTCCTCCTGGCAATGGAGGTTTAAAGGGCCAGTTCGCCGATTTCCAACCTCAGTCCTATCATGCTATTATGGGGAGCTAATGCCATTATGGTACAAAAAAAATGCAATTTCGCTCTGTGCCTTTGGAGGACACTATCCTCTTCTCCAATGGGCCGTGGAAAACTTCCACCAGACAAGGTAAAACGCGTCATCTGGTGGAGGCCAGGGAGCTTGCTAAACTACACTTCCTCAATCTAGGACGCCCGCCTCCGATGTCATGTCTCGATCAAAATCATGAGGTTTGAAATGTAGACTGCAGACCCGAAGATTTTTTAGATGATCCACCTGTATATTCTCGTCTTATTTCGGATTCTGTACCGCTCTGAGCCATTGCCTGCAGTGAAAACGGTAGTATTTTGCTCCAGCGTCTCTTGCTGGGCTGTTCCTTTCAGAGGGAGGGGTGCAAGAAGTTGTAGGAACATAGAATGGGCGAAACCACAAGCTACAACTTTCTCCACAGCTATAGCAGCAATTTCAAATATTATTGCTTCTCTCTCTTCTATCGATTACACATAACAACAGCTTTGACTGACAGTGGCTTTTTCCAGGGGTGAAATGCTCCTTTAAGCTCTCCTGTCTCAGCCTTCACTGTGCAGTCAGTCTGACCAACCAGTAGGAGTTGCTTGTGCAGTGAAGAGTACGAGAAACCCTCTCCAATCCCTGTGGACACAGGAGATGCTTGAGAACCCCAGAGACAACATCAAGGAATCAAACCTCTCTTGCACCCACTGCCTTTTTTATTTCAACAGCAGCCAGTTGCAAGATTAAATATGAAAGGTCACTACATGTTTTAGTGTTTTTTTTTATTGGACATCATTAATTATGAACTACCCTCCTAATACAAAAATTATATTTAAAACCATGATCAAATTGATGTCTTGTTCAACTAACCACCAAAATTTAGGTCATAACCAGTTATCAACAGCAGGCATACAATGTAGTGCATCTGTGTGGGTCTTCATTCATGTAAAGAAGACACACTTTGTGGTCAGACAGCACACAGACACTTAACACACACACACACTCACACAGTGACGGACACAGGGGCACAGCCAGCATTTTGCATGTCATTGATATTCTACTTAGGTGCAGAGACAGCAGCATCCATTGCCCAGTATGTTAAATGCACAACAAAGCAATTAGCAGATAACAATAATTCTGAAACGCCGCCATTGAGCAGGATAGGATCCCTCTGGACTAAAGTCACAGTTGTGAAGCACTAGAGCAATGGTTTGAAAAATAAAATAGTAAATACAATACAGTCTTCATTTTAGTAATAATGACTCCATGGGGGTTTCTTAACATGAACATTTACACACCATGCATAAGCTAACATGGACTGAACTATAATTTTACACAGCAGTAGCATAATTGCGTGTATACTCTGATATGTGTTTGGCAGAGAGTCCAAATAGTCCTTTCATGGCAAAACCATTTTGAACAGGTTAACATAGATCTATTTTTAGTTGGAGCCAGTGCTCGTAGGAGTAGGGTTACAATGACTCTGGCTTCACACAGGATATTGTCAAGGGGTTGAAATGACTCCATGCTGTTCTGATGTCTACAGTGCCATTGTGTTATTTTACAAAGAACATCTCACCCCTATTTTGGTGAAGCAGAACTCCCCCCAAGTGATGAAGTCCACTGCTGTGACTCCTCATGTTTAGCTTACACCTCCTAGCCTTTACCACAAGAATAAGTAGCTGTCAGAGGGAGCCTACAAGCTTCCAACGCTTCAGTATTTTCTGCCCAAGTCGTAACAAGCTCGGGGAGAGTGTGGAGGCAGAGTGGCAAGAGCTTCTCTTTGTCACAGCCGCTGTCTGGGGTTAGCAAACTTGGATTGGAGAGGAACATTGTTGTCTAGTGCCAGCTCAACTCCATGGCGCTTGAACTGCCTTGGACCTGGTTCCGTTAAGTGGTTGGGGAATAAGGGACCTTTTCCTTGGGAAAAACAATCATTTTGTATGATGTTACATTCTGCACTGTACCGTATGATGGTAGTGGCCTACATTCCTTTGTTTCGCCATCAACAGCACTGATATACGAGACATGCCTGTTAAGAGTTTCACTGAGTGTCCTACTTACTTGGACCATTGATAACTTTAACTGGCACCTGACATGTCAGGCTATACATCAAAACCTTCTAGATGAAGGATAAGAACAACCCTGATCATTTGCTGACTCCTTCTGCAGTGGTTTAAAACCTTTGAACTCAGCTATTTTAGTCACTATCACAGTGTAACTGTAAAGTACAAACAGTCAAAATCAGCAGTGGTGAAGTGTGCAATCAAGATGTTTCTGCTGTCTGCTGTCAGGTTGGTAGAACAAATGGCTTGTTGACCTGTTGTGCCATGGTTGGTTGAGGGGAGGGGGGACATGCATCAGAGAGACATGCTTATCAATACTTGTCCCAACCTGGGTGGTTCAAACATTTAAACTTAAATGATCCTGTATGAAGGGGGTACATTACTACTTCTATTTATTTATTCATCCAAAACACAAAACTCAAATGTGCAGAACATTAACAACTGAGTAGTAATGTCGTAATTTAGTCACAAATGCTTGAAGGCTTTTGTAAGACTGTCACTTGGAAAATTAAGACTTAATTTGGTCAACCCCCGAAGCATTTCTACGTTGTATTATTGTTGGCACAGCGAAAACCAATCACTTTCCATTTTCCTCAGAGCCTAACAACTACCCATATCACAGCCTGTCTCCCTGTTCCCCCTCACCAGTCTCATTCCGACTTCCCAAGGTCCTTTACGATTCTCCGCTTCTCAAGCAGATGCCCTTGGACTTTCCCTCCCTTTCCCCATATACACACTTACCTGTAATCTGTTCTAATCAACCTTGTCGTTTCGTGATCTTCCCTGTCCACCAGCTTGCAGTTATCTCTTCACTCATAAGCTTTATATTGGTACATGTTCTTTGTTAAGTTGCCAGCTTTTCCTTGTTACTGTTGTTTGTTGCTAACTAGCTTTTTGTTTGTTTCTTTTTGGAGTTTTTCCTGTGCCTGCATGTCCCTTCCTGTTTACCATTAACTGTTTGCCAGCCGTCTTACCTACCCTTATCTGCCTGTGAGTCTAATATACAATATATTGCACCATTTTGGGTGCTGAATGCAATTGGGTCGTTCCCTCCTTCCTGCGCTACCACCCCTAGCAACCAAAGCAAGACACATGATTAAGAATCCCAACCAGAAATACAAACCTTGATCTCTGTGCTATTATAAAGGCATCCAAGGTGCCAAAATACATGGTAATACTAACAAATAGTTATGTTGTGTTACTTTCTGAGCCTGTAGAAATCATAACAACCAACAACAATGTGGGTTTGGAAGCCTCTAAATGCCAACTGAAGGTGCAGTTTCCACAGTTTCTCTGGTCAGTCCAATGGTTGTCATTTTTTACTAATGTAAATCAACCCTTCAGTGTCCTGTAATTCTAAGCTCAATCCTCAATCCTGGACTTCTTTGAAGTTCTTGAAGACGTTTCACCTCTCATCCAAAAGGCTTCTTCAGTTCTAAACTGACTGGTGGACCGCACTAGAAATGTAAGCCTCTAGAGGCCTCCTCTTACCAAGCCCAGTTGCTTTTTGGATTGAAAGTTAGGCTTTGATGGAACCATCTAAATGCCAAAGATGAACATATCAATTTAAATGTGCAATCAACATCAACTATATCAACTACAAATCTATTGCCACTTTAACATCAGGAGAGACAAACCAACAAAAATCCAGCATTTTTCCTCCTGTTTTAATAACACCCTCTCTTTCAAGGCAGCCGTGTTGACTGGCATGTCCTCGGCTGATCCATGACGTCAATATCCCTCCTGTAAGTTCACCTTTCTTTACCCTTTGACATCACATTAGGCCTGACTTCATCGTGACCCTATGACATGGCCCAAGCACAGGCACCGACGGCATACAACTCGCTTCATTACTAATGGATGTAACCCAAAATAAAAACTAATTTGGAGAATCTAATTCTCCAAATGAGTCTTCCCTGGCACTATTGTTTTATGGGGTCAGCTAATCTGGCACATTTAGAGATGAGCAATTATCCCATCCTCAGCCTGTGTCTAACTTTGAAAAGAGAGAGAATAAAGAGAGGGTCACAAAAAGCCAAGTTATTTCTCATGAGATCACCGGGTCTCTTGTTGACATCTAATGTGGATCAGAGAAAATCTGATGTGTAAGGAATGTTCAACTTGCAGTTATTGCCTGGAACACTTGTGAAAAGTTTGTTTCAATATAGCATGACTTGTGTTTTTGCATTCTGACTTCTTTGCTCTCTGTCTTTCCATCATGCACATATATATAAGGTACAATTCAATCAAATGCATACTGTACATGTTTGCTTCCTCTCACATACACCCATGACCCAGTGAAGGAGACAGCTACGTGTGTTGTGTCAGGCTTTGTATGTGTGGTGGCCGGCGGACCAGGAGACAGACAGGCCAATTACCCTGCAGTGACACTTTAAGCCTGATCCCCCAGCAAAAGGGTCAACGGATGGTGGGCTAAACCAGGCTTGGCGCACACCAAGGGGGACATAGTGGTGCTCTTTGCAGTCTTGTTCTGTCACTGATGCCCAGTCTGGAACAACAAGGTCAGGCACCCTGTCCTTTTAATCTGCTTTAAAGGTAGCCAAGAGCGTGTCAACACCCCTTAACACATCACATGCAAACACATATTTGTTTTGACACTTTTATGGATTTATATAGGCCTCATATTCATAAACCAACATGTTAAATGATTCCCAAACAAAAAGGCAGACATGCAGCATGATGAACCACACATTGGTGAATGAATATAATTATGCTGACAAAGAGACGAGAATGAAGGATAAATTGACATACCAAGCGTACAAATACAGAACAAACCATTGGCAACATGTCTGTATTATATGCCCTACACACACACATCCAGGCACTCACACAGAGCTCTTTGTGCGCAGCATATTAAAACCAGTTGCATTTTTACCATAGCCTCGTGTCCTTCAGTCATGTCCTCATAATGCCCTCTGCTCTACTCTGCCCCTCTCCTCCTTCCCTCATTCAATTCTCCTCCTTCTTACTGATACCCTCAACCACTTCTTCTTCCCACATCCCCTTGTGCACTTTTCACTCCCCTTTTGAATTCTCTACTTCTCCGTCCTTACTTCTCTCTCATCTCTCTGGATACATGAGAAAGAGGGAAGAGGTACAAATGGCAGAAGAAGAAGTAACAGAGCGAGGGGAGAGATGTGGTCTCCGGGATTTGTGCATTTGCCAGCCTTGTTATCTTTTGGTTTGTGCTGTACTGTGTGAGGGTTCCTGGTTGCCAATCTGTCTGTGAGTGTTTTTTTTAATTTTGTTTGTCCCTGTCTGCTTTTACTTTTTGACATCACTTTGCGCAGACCAGCAGGCCTAAAGCAGCCGCCTGCTGAGGCCTAGAGGCATTTCCAGCCAAACATAGAAACATGCAGAGCAACAAAGGCAATCACAAAGCATTTGTCCCCCACTTCCCAGCAAGGTTAGAGATATTGTTAAAAGATCGCTTGCAGTCCTGTACCCACATAAAAGAGGATGGTTTTACACTTTGTCCTTTTTTATCTAAAGTGTTTCTTTGCCAAGCATTTTCTTTCAGGCAAATGCAGTGTACCAGATTGTAATTGTCCACACTGCCCTTTACTTGCCCTTACATACAGAGCAACTAACTCTGTAACCCCCTGAATGCTGCGTTACTTTTCGTCCATTTTTTCCCCCAAAATGTTGCTGATCAATTTTGTGGCATTAGCATACTATGGATTCCTTTCGTTGGCAGCCTTTCCATCTCCAATACTGCTCAGGCTAGCTTTTTGTTTGTTAGCCGCCTCATGTCCTGGTTCAGCCTCTATTCAGTCATATTATTTGAGTTTATTATCTAATGTGATATTTATCTGTAAACAAATTTACTACCATTATGTCAAATTTACCAACACTGCTGGAGAAAAAATGAATTGAAGTTTCCAATGTCACTAAATTGTTCTATTCTTTTATATTTTGTAAAAGTAAATAGCAGCACACTGTGGCAGTGTCAAGCAAAAAAACGAGACTGTCTCAAGGTCCGATTTACAAAGCAAATTGCACTAATGATATTCAAGCGCAAACACTCATTAAGTTTTGCAGATCCATGCAGTTTACTCTTGTCTGTGTCTGATTGTGAAGAGAAGCTGTCTGCACCACCACTCTCTGCTGCACGGTGCTGCAGCATTCTCAGGCATTAGATGAGCGCACTCTGATGGATCTCAACTCTGTGCACAGATTGACGATGAGCAGGGAGAGAAGGTAGCAGCTCTTTTAACAGTTTATTATAAAGTCCAGCCTCGACAGGCATTTACTAGTTTACCTGTCTGTAACGCAGCTTAATTTTTTAAAGGAGAGCGCAACAAGCAGCTCATACACATACACATAATAATTTCCATCCTGCGTTATGGCTCCAAAGTGTGCGCGTGTTCCACAAAAGGTGGAATTGACAGCGTGACAGTCCTTATAATACCACGCCGCAGTAACCACCAGCTCTCTGCAGACAGCAATATTTTCACTCTAGCTGTGCAGTGCTGTTAGCGCTGGCGTTTGTGAATTAGGTGCTTTTTCATGAATTTACATAGAAAGGGGCTAAATTTGCCCTGAATCTCTGCATAATGACTCATTTAAATACGCACAAATGGCACCGGCGCACAGAGACGCTGTTTGCTCTGCAGTACACTTTGGGGTGCATTTAAAAGGCACAGCACACCGCTTTCAGCATAATGCAAATATCAGCATGCTAACATGCTAACCATTGCACAACCAAGATACTGATGAGGTATATTGATTAGCATGTTTACTGTTGAAGTTTGGTGTTTGCTAATTAGCACCGAACACAAGCTAATGTGAATGTCTTATGTTTTGCAGGCATTTGCTCATTAACTAAAATATTGGACTAATATTTTTTTTTATCTGATAATGGCATACGATTAAATCTTGAGTTATTTGAATTCACCCTGAGGTAACATGAATGTCTGAACCAAATTTTATTGACTAAATATCTAATAATAATAATTTATTTGTCTGTTGAATCTGATTGGGCTTTTAAATATAAAGATCCTTTTATATAGTCTCGATACATTTGTCGTCATCCTTCTACAGCTCTAACTTTTTTTGCACAGCATATTTTGCTGTAAGATAAGAGTCGTCTGTTCCCTTTAATCACTTGTTAGCAGTATTATTTATCCAAGCAACTATCCATTTTCCATGCCTGCTTATGCTATGCAGAGCACACAGGGCCAGAGGCTGGGCGCGCGCTGGACAGCCAGCCAGTCCGTCGCATGAATAACACATACACAATCAATCACTTCACACAAACAGGTCATTTAGAGTCTCCCAATCATCTCATCTGCATTTTTATGGACTGTGGTACACAAGCAGAGCCTGCAGACTGACACAGGGATGACATGGTAACAATACATAAAAAGGCCACGGTCACTTGGTGGATCTGTTGTGAGGTGCTGACCGCGGAGCCAACATGCAGCAACATTATTGTGATTACAGAAAGAGTAGGATATGTCCTCTGGCCCAGAAGCAGGAGTAGAAGATACACTCCTTGGTTTACTCATGCATATGGCTCATGCCGTATGTAACACTCAGGCACGATATACTCAATCAAAAATAGTCAAAGGAAAGTCACTCCATCTCGAAAACATTACCCTCAAAAAATACAAAACACACACACACAAACTCACACATCAAAACATTGTAATCAGCGAACACACCAAGCATCCCTGCCGATCGTCTAAATAAACAGTCTGTCTAGGCGTATGTGCCGCATTGAGCTGACACTATAATTAGCTGCCTAATCATAATCATTGTTACATTTCTCTCTCTCACTTCCTGTACGGGGGGAAATCTCAGACCAATTTACGTCATTAAAGTAATTGCCCAACACTTGCTAATGCACCATTTAATGCCAACTTATGCCAATCTAGCCTCCCTGCTAGCTCCCATTTGCCATGATTAGCCAGGGATGCTAACTGAGAAAAACGGTGGGAGACACATCAAGAGTTGCATGCTGGCTCATGTTCAAAAGTCATGCTGGTTTACACAAACACACATGTTAAACCTGGGGTCTGTGTTGTGTCAAACTCATGTTTACATTGTTTAAAAAATGATTTGTTTTATTGTATATATCTGCAATGAATTCTTTGCTTACTTTTATGATGTGGAATAGTGTATAATCAATGAAAGACATGTCTTTATACTTACCTACATAAGACCAGCCTTCTCCAAAACACAGTGGCAATGTTGCTATGCCGCCTTCCTGTTTAAGCTATAATGTTGTACAGCAGTTAGTTTTACTGAAATTACTGCAATACAGAAAATAGGCTATGCACACAATGCTTTTATAGCCATTGGGACTCGCAATGGTAGTTTGACTTGTAGCTTCAGTTGGAAGCAAACTGGCTGCAGCAGCTAGCTACAAACGTGTAACTAGCACAGTGTCGTCCATAGTTCAGTGCCATTGCTACTGTTGGACCGGTAACAGCTGTTGTGTTCGTGTCACTACAACATGTAGTTACATTACAGGGGAGTTAAAAGGCTAAGGCATAGGTTGTGCTGCATGTATGGTGTAATTATGAGCTGTGTCCCAATTCAGGGGCTGCAGCCTTCGAAGGCCGTATTTGAAGTCCGATAGTGTCACAAAGGCTGTCCCAATTTGAAAGCTCCTTAAGATTTGGCCTACAAATGCGTCCTCCCGGGCAGCGAAGGATCCATCGGGTGCATCCTTCCAACTTATCCTGAGATCCATTACGATATGGCGGACTCTTGGACAGCCAAGGAATACACTTTTAAATGTAAATGTTTTTGGTTTCAACTGAATCAAATAGCTAGTATTACACATGTTTAAATGAACGAAAGGGCCCTTGAAACACATTAGGTTAACGACGTTACTTATGCTAGCTAGTTAGCCTGCTAGCTACCTTCTGCTAAGCGACAGAAGCGGCGCTTGGTGACGCAAGGGTAAGGGCGGGAACAGTTGGTGACGCAAACAGCAAACCCGTATAATAGACCGTCTCATTTCAGTTCGGCTCAAATGGTCTTTGCAGGCTATGAATGGCCCATCCTCCGTGGACCGCCTTCTTCGAAGGCTGCATCCCCTGAATTGGGACACAGCTATGGTGTAGTTTCAATGTAGAAGTAAGGAGGATAGCTGTTTTTCATGGTTCAATTTCTTCCAACTTCAGGTTCTTAACTCCTAAAGTCATTACATTTGTTAGGGGAACAGGAAAAAATGTCAAACAAATGATCCAAACTTTTAAAAGGCACAAGCATTTGTCCTATTTTTTATATTGCCCTTGAAAATGAAACAGTTCTAAATGTGTGATGTTTGTGCCTCAGGCATTGCCCTTAAGGATAAGGACATTTATGCACTTTTGACTAAAATACTCTAATTGATCGATTTTATACCTAATTTCAGGGGTCCAAAACAAAAAATACATGGCATGTAGCCCATGAGAACACAAGCCTGCATTTTGTTGCCCTTTTGACTAATGCCATGTCAGGTAGATTTTCAGAAACAAGGGTGGTATTTCCAATGATTCTTCACTACGTCATCAAACTTAAGAGACCCTTATCGGTTACATGTTACATATACCTGCACACTAATTCACTTCAGTTACCTCTTGTTAGAGCTTTTTCCTTTGGTGAATCTGGCCCTGGTCACATTCAGGTGAAGAGAAGGATGTGGTGTTTTCTTCAGGGTCTCTTTCCCCAGTAAATACTGCTGAAGATATAACTCTATTACACACAGACACAGTGTTGAGTTAATAAAAGAGCATGTGCATTCTCTGGGGTTAGTTCTTTCTCCCGGTGTCTCTCTGTTTAGAGAAAGCCAAAAAAAGAAAGAGAGAACAAGTGATAGAGAGAGAGAGCTGATAATGATATCTTGCTTAGGTCAGGGGAGAGGGAGTGGGAGGGAGACCCTAACCCTGGATGTCTATTTGGAGGAACAAGTGCTCCGCTTGTGGTCAATTAACCTTGAGGGCCATTACTGTGTGTGGCACTCACATACACACACAGGCGCGCGCACACACACGTGCACACACACAAAGGACCCCAGGAACTAGGAAGAGAGTAATTTAGTGAAGGCAGGCCTAACCCCTCTGCCCTCATGCTGTCATTGTGTTTAACAGCAGCTGACAAGGAAACACAAATGTACACACGCTCAACCATTCTGTCTCTCTTGCTTCCATCGTCTCTCTCTCTCTTGTGAACCTCGACGACACAGAACTTTAGCTTGCATGACATTGATTTGATCCAATACTCCCTTGCCAAACTAAAAAATATCACACAGCATTTTACATGAAGAGGCAGCACTAGAATATGCAGTGCTTCTTGTAGTACTGTGATCGCACCCAGAGACATTTTATATGAATGATCATGGCAAAATGTGTGCATCAGTTACCAAATATGTAGAATTTAAATTTATAATAACAACTTCTTTACAAGACCATACATACATTCATGAGGGATCATAAGTCCACTGAGTGCTGGTTATATTTCACTGTTTTTTTGCAGACAAGTTTTCCTCACTAACCTAAAACGGAGAGCCCTGTTTGAGCTCAGGCTTGCACAGCTCTCAGAACATCGTTATTCTCTGTTGAAAAGTAACTTGCTAAAGCTGGTGCTAAGATAGCCATAACAAAAGTTGTGCTGTTGCGAACAGGAAGTGGACGTAAAGTTAAAAGTTTATGTATTTTAGTCTAAAAATGTATCTTTTTTTTTTAAATTGAGCTTTGAAAAAAAAAATTAAGAGACCACTCCAAATTTACCTTTAATCTACAATCTACATTGAAAACCTCATGAATGTGATCAAGAATTGATGAATTTTTGCACCAGGAGTGGCATAACGTAAAAGACTGGGTGACATGACGCCAAGATGCATGAAAGCTTTGATTAAAAACCAGGTTATGCCACTAACCTTTGATTTCTGAACTCGTCATAACTTAAACATTAGTATTCTGTTGTTTAAAAATGAACTTGTTTTCTTTGCATTATTCGAGGTCTGAAAAACATTTTTTTTTTGCATCTTTTTGGCTGCCCGCCGGGGTCAGCCCTACACATGGGTCTGTATGTGACTGACTGAGTAACTGACTGACTGACTGAATACTTTCAGAGTCGTAGAGAGAGAGAGAATTGCGACATCGCAATGGCGGATCATGGAGCATATTGTACCTCCACTGACGCGACTCTCTGTCTATACGGCTCTGGGTACTTTGTTCGGGGAGTAGGCGGGGCTGCTCGTCTACTGTCCTCACCTACGTCTGCAGCACGCACCTGCTTTCAAACACGTTGTCATCTGCCTCATAAGGACAGTCCTTGTAACACATTGCCCACAAAAGCGCACATTGACATGCGGTCAGCCACCTACTAGGCTTTGACCTAGTCTTTTTGTTATCCAGCTGTCATTTTCTGCAAATAAAAGACCTACCGTAAAATAAGAAGGTGTGACCAATACACCACTATAAAATGCAGAGGGAGGTATTTTATTTTGTTTACCCAGATGATGGCGCTATAATCTAGCCAAAGCTTCATCACGGACATGCGCCGTCATGATCGCCAGTGCAGCCGCCACCCTCAAAACAATCAACGCTACTGTAGCGTTTTTATTAATACAAAACCTTTTTTCCCCTGTGGGATACCCCCAAAAACAAATTTTTAAATTTTGGATTTTTACAGTACTTATAACATTTATTTTATTTAGATGTAGTGGGAAATGTTGTATACAATACAACAAAAGTTAATTTAACACAAACACACTATATATAGTAGAACCAGAGAAAAACATGTTTTTGCATTGGTAACCTTTTTTTGTCCAGGGGTGTATTTTGTTGTTTTTCAAATAGTAAATCAGTCTGAAGGACTCTCACATAAAAACATATAAATAAACCACAAAAATCTCTTGGAACTGCAGGGGTTGTGCTGGGATTATCCTAGGGTCAGCAACCCCAAATCCCTCCCTGGCATTGCTTATGATGGTGCTCAGTGAAAAATCTGAAGAATGTATCCTCAGGGGGCCATGAACATCTTAACATATTCAATGGCAATAAATGCAATACAAAATACACTAAAAGATATTTGCCATCATTGGACATGCTGAGCGAGTCAATGTCCCTCCCTAGAACCACCCACTCATGTGTCAAAGGGTGAGGTTCCATGATGAAATACAGACTCAATACAGAAGTACAGAAGTTATCATTTATTGAGCAATTCAACGCTGTTTAAAGAAATCGTGTCTTCCTGTGTAGCTCTCTCTCTGTGTGTATTCACTTGGCTCCTGGATTCAGTCATCTTTCGTAAGCTAAAAAAATAAATGTGAATTTTCAAACTATACAGAAGTGATGCAGCGACGGAGAGAGTAAGAGGCAGAGGGAAGGGCATAAATACAAAGAGAGCTCTAGACGGAGACGTACTGTACTGTATTCATTTTACCGCCATAACCCTGTGTCTCCCCTCTTTGACCTCTTGGAACAGTGGTTCTTATAAAGGCTGCATATATTTATAGGATGTGATCTAGTCCTGGTAAGTGCAGGCACTACAGCCTCCCTGATTTATGAGCCGGGGTTTTAACCCTCACTTGTGTGTGTACGTGTAGGTGTGTGTGTGTGTATAATTCTGTGCTTGTGTCCATATTGGTAAGTCTATAACAGTTGTGAATACATTTGTCTCTCTGTGTGAATATGTGTGAGTGTGCCCGCAGCAGCAGTGACCTTGAATGGGCCGCATATCATTGTTAAGCATGGGTGGGCTGTGTTCACCTTTGCTGTAATCTACAGCTTTACTCTGTGTGTGGCCAGGCACAGAGGACTGGGCAGAGAATGTATGTGTGTGTGTGTTTGTGTGGTCAGCGTGGTGAACAGACTGGGGGAATAAAAGGTGTATGTATCATATTTATTGTGTGGTTCTGTATAGAAGTAAGTGCACTTATACCCTCATCATAATTAAATTTCAGACATCATAAACTAAAATCTGCAGTGTTCTATATATCCATAAATTTGCCGCCCATTTCTTCGAGTCAAAATATAAACACACCTCCGATGCCAAGTCTCGTGAGATATTATGACAGACCTAAGTGTCTGGCATTGATATGATCTTGTGTTGCTGTAGTTTGTCAATGTGTGTACAGGCAGCAGATGCTGTCTCCATAATGATCCAAGTCTAGCTCTAATGAGCAGCACACCCTAATTGATTACAATCAGCACCAATGAGACAAATCAACCCACCACAACCTGAGCGCCAACCCCCTTTCCTCCCTCCGGCTGCTTTGAATCCCCTCCAAGTAAACAAAAAGCGAGAGGGGTGGCAGAGGCAGCGAGCAGGTGGAGACAAAGGCTAGAGAAAGGTGCGCAGATGGAAAGAAAATGAGGGGAAAAAGCTAATGAGAAAAGGAACATCACTAGGGAAACACACTACGTAGGATAAAGAGCGACAGCAACAATATTTCAAGCTTGGAATACGTCAGTTTGCCTCCATAAAGCTTCACAAACTTAAAGAGGAATGAAGATGACAGGTTGAAACAATAATGGAGTCCAAAAGAAGGAGGGGAGCGACAGAGGTGCATTTAAATATAAGAATTGTTTCATAAATATAGAAGGTTAATATAAAGAGAAAAAAGGGAACAGTTTGCACTAGAGAGATGAAAAGAGAGTGTTAAGGGAATAAAACAAGGCTTTGGTGTTCGAATGTTGTCCGGTAACATTAAACCCTGATATGGCTGCAGTGAAAATGGAGAATAATAACAGTGAGGCTTACCTCTTCACCCTCCTCCGCACCTCTCTCTTTTCTTCCTTGATCATCTCCTCCACCTCCCTTTGATTCGTTCTATTTCTGTAAATTTCCATGTCAGCGCACGGCATGTGCTGACACATGGCTCTTTGAAAGACACTCCTAGAGTCAATATATGATGAATGCGTGCGTGTGATCATTTTATCCTTCTGATGATAAAACACATGGCTGCAGACGATTTAGGTAAATGAATACAGTGACTCCAGGCGCACTTGTGCCCCCCGAGCATCCACACATGCAGGGCATTTTTGACATTTATTAAAGTGCATCATTGGCTCAGCATTTTTAAGCCTACTTACTCTTCATGTTCATGTCAGTCTCAGTCTACTATTACTGCCTCTGCACACCTTTTGGTATTGGTTTGGTATTATTTTTGTCTCTGAGTAAAATAAGTGTTTGACTTTGTGTTAGTATTTAACCTGGCATATTATTCTGTCTCATTGTAGACATATGGCTTTTATTCTAATAAATCAAACTAAGGTAATTAAATCCATTTTAAATACCCTGAATGTAGACTGTCTTGCTGTCTTCTAGGGATGCATGATAAATTGTTTAACTTTTGCGGGGTGCTGGTTTAGCTCGGTTGGTAGAGTGGGGCCTCATTTACAGAGGCTGCAGTCCTCGTCGAACTGATCGCAGGTTTGACCTCCGACCATCCATTTGGTGCATGTCTTCCCCCACTCTCTGCTCCCAGCATTTCCTGTCTCTTTTCAGCTGTCCTATGTAATAAAGGCAAAATGCCAAAAAAAAATTACCTTAAAAAGAAAAAAAAAACGTTCACAATTGCGATGTGCGCATGTGCAATAGTCACAACACAGGATGTGTGATTGTGAAGCAAATTAAAGGAGCAATTCACCCCTAGAAAAGGGCGCCCTCAGTTGTTCTCTGTAATCGAAAGAAGCAATATTTTTTTTAATTGGCACCATAGCTGTGGAGAAAGTTGTACAAACAGCTTGTGGTTTGCCCATTCTACATTCCTACAACACCCAGTGTGCATTGCGCCGCTCAATCTGAAGGGAACGGCCCAGCCGCCGGCAATGGCTCAGAGCTATACAGAATCCAAAATATGACGAGAATATACCGGTGGATCGTCTAAAAAAATGGATCGTCTGCAGTCTTAATTTCAAACCTGACAATTTTGAAAGGAGATAAGACATCGGAGGCGGGCATCCTAGATTGAGGAAGTGTAGTTTAACAAGCTCCCTGGCCTCCGCCAGATGTGGCGGAGGTTTCCAGGGCCCATTGGAGAAGCGGATAGCGTCCTCTAAAGGCACAGAGCGAAAACAATTTTCTACCATAATGGCATTAGCTCCCCATAATAGCATGATAGCATGAGGTTGAAAATCGGCTAACTGGCCCTTTAACTGCAACACATCAAGCTGCTACTTTACTAAGCAACAAGCTTAGTGCAAAATGAGTACTTGCCATTTTCTTGTTTTCCATCTGATATCAAATTGGTGCAGCCCTTTATGAGAGCACAGAGTGAACTGACCGCTGAACTGCAGATTCTGTGTCAACTGCCTGTAAACTGTAAACATGCATGCGACACTGCTGCCATCACAGATCATGATAGCGGGATGATCGAGGCAGGCTTTTAGTTATGCATTGTGGCTTCTCAGTGTGTATATTACCGTTTTTAGCAGCATCACGTCCTGGTGCTTGTTAATGCTGTGGCTACATATACATGCTGATAACAGAGCAGACGTGCCGCGGAGTGTTTACTTTAAGCGGCTACATCTGCAGCGCACACAGGGCGTGAGGATGTGTGTGTCGACAGGAAGTAGGAGACGGTGAGCTTCCGTTTCCAAAAGTCACCGTCACCGAGCTGGTCACGCTGATAAAACATCGATTTGAAGATCGGTAGAAATAGTAGATGACATACCGTATCAGTAACACAACTGCAGCCCACAAGTCTGTTTATATTTTTTTAATAAAGAAACGTGTCGCTCCAACTGAGCTCCCTCTTCCTTTTCATGCTGGTCTCAGAGTCTCTGAACCAAAATGGATTAAAGTAGGATGTTTTGGGGTTTTTTTGTTAGAGGAAAATACACTTAAAATTCCAAAATAATAAAAAGTATTATCATCAATTGAATTGCCAAAAATATAGCAGAACAGTTTTCCTAATGTCACTTTTTTTCCATTTTCATGAGCATATATCCTAACTTCACATGTCTGTGTTGTCCTTGGTGGGACTACACTTCCTACCTGGATGCTCAGCACACTCCAGAGAGAGTCTGGAAAGAGACTTTGATCTAGTTGACAACTCAGTAATGAGGATGCTTCTATGCATCTGATCTGAGTCCCCATTATGAAATAAGGACATTTTGGGTCATGTTTGTTGATATATTTCAGCTATGTCACTGCTGCTGATTAATGGACAGGATGTTGGCAGCTTTAAACATTTATAAAGTTCAAGCTTCAAATGTAGAAAATGATCTATATCTAATCCCCTCTTGATAGAGGTTTAGGATGACTCCCCATCTTGTCTAATCGTGACTCTCTCTCCTTTATGGCGTTCCCTCCTCTCTGACGTCTTTATCTGCCGGGGTTTTCTGAGTCTCACACATAACAAATCTGATTTATGACAGTCTTGCTCTATTTGCTCACTCTCTCTTTCTGCTCCACAGTTTGCTTTGTCATGTTTTCGCTTGCCATCTCTTTGCATTAACAGAAGCTGAGTAAAGGGATGTTAAGAATCTTGATGGCAGACTAAACAACCCCCTTCAGGTATATACACACAAATCCAGGTTATGCTAAGTTTGTGATGTTTACGTGCTGCTTGGTCCTTTGTGTCACATTATCCATCTATGTCTAAATGTCTCATATTTGGGTCCCTTACCATAACTCTCAGCAGGCAGAGTCATAATGCAGTCTGTCCGCCACAGTCAATAAACAGGTCTGACTGTGTGACACCTTCACTGGCATACATACAAATAATATAAATGCACACTTGTCACTTTATTCAGGCACACTCCGGAGTGCACATATATGCCTGTATCAAATGTGGCCTGCCTGCTATCATCAGTTTAGCCAGTTCACGGGTGTGTGAGTGTCTGTTGTGTGAATATGCGTGTATTTTTCCTCATGTATTTAAAGAGCTTTTTAATTAAATCATTTTTTGTTCACAGGAACAAAAGTATCCCAAAAACACGTGTAGGAATCTTTGTTTCTGCCCTCACTTCTTTGACAATAAATATCTTCATATCACGACAAGAACACAGTATACCATCTTTTTCTCTCCGAAACACTTGAAACACATCCAGTTAGGGACATCTGTGGTGGATAAAATAAGCAGTTGAAATAAATCACTGTGAGTCATGTGGCAAAGTAACAAGAAAACAAGCAGGGGAGGAAAAGCAGAGAGGATATTGCTGTCTGTTTACTGTAAATGAAAAAGAACTGGCAGCTTTTTTTTTTTTTTTTCCCAGTCATGTCCACTCCAGAGTTGCAATCTGATTTCTGCTGAAGAAGATGAGTCAATGCAGACGTTTAGAGTGACCTTAGTGCATCGGTTGTGATTCAGAGTTTCACAGCATTGCAAAACCGAACGCTGCTATGGCCAGAATATGTTTCACTGTATTAATGGCAGCTAGGTATGGAGCTTGACCGCGCGCAGTTTGGGGTCAAGTGGCTCAGATACACAACATCCAGAGTGGCGTAATCTTTGCTGCTTACTCAAGATGTAAGTGAACATCGATTGGTCGCATGCCTGAGCCAATGCAGCAACAGCAACTGCCTTTATAATTCTGTGTACCAGCGCGTAAATGTAGCCTCTAAAAATGGACCAAAATATGGAGAAGTTGACAATGAAATCTGAATTATCCTGAATTTTGCATCAAACCATGGCATCCTCCTGTTTATTGTTATTGCTGTAGAATGTCGAGTTGCTACACCTACAGGCAGTCGGCTTACTTCACTTTAGCCTTCATATTTATTGTGCAAACGCAAACAGAAAAAAAGCCCTTCATTTTCTGTAGTTCTCCTGAGAATCCCCAGTGGCGAGTTCCTCTCAGGGAGTCCCCAGAACTGTTTGGTTGGAAAACACCTATACTGTACATTGTATGGTGTATTGTTCTGTCTGCTTTGCTGCGCAGCCCTTTGGATAAAAGCAGACCACAGTGGACACAGCCAAAGTAATTAAAAATACATGCACTGTAGTTTTACGCTTTACTTTTTTGTGTCGTTCCCTATGCATTATCCCTAAGGCCATCTCCATATGTGTTTGTGCCACGAATGGCCATGTTACAGACTAATTTCTGAACACAGAAGACTGCTTTGCGAGAGGCCTCATGGGTATTAGTAAAGGTTGTTCAGGATGGTACAAATTATGCTGCTTTTGTAATGTCAGAGGAGAACAATGAGCAACTGGCTTGCAAAGTGTAAGTATAGAAGCAGGAACACTGCACTGTTTGATCCTTGGCTGTAGCGCTCGCATAGATGTAAGTTAAATTGCCCATAGAATAGAGGCAGGTCATTATCCTAATCACTAAAAGCTATGGGGTTACAGTTGTACAAGAGAAGCATGCTCCAAAATGTCTCTTATTAATTCCAAAGCAAAAGAGAGTCTTATGCTCTCAAACAACTGTGCAAACAGTCACAGACAGTATAACACTGAGCAGAGGCTGCTTATCATCTTGGAATAACCCAAAGGACATGAGAAGAAACATGGCTACCAATTAGCTTTTTATCTCTCTTGTCTTTTGCTCTTCTCTGTCTTGTGTTTTCTATTTTCTCTCTTTTTTTTTTTTACCTCCTCCTCGTTTGCTCATAATAAGATGTTCCATAACACAAGAATAACTCAACACTCAGCTCTGCTGGTTGGTGCTAATTTATGTTCTCAAATGAAAACAACACCTCTGACATGGACGGCACATCAGTGACATGAACCAGCTGTTTATTCAGCACAATATAGACAGTCTCTAATCTCTAATCTCTATTTAGGCCATATTTTTGTAAATCAATGGTTTTGTTCAAATAATTGTGGATTGAAGGTTATTGCCAGTACAAGAAAACAAAGAAGTTGCTTGGGCTGCAGACCCTTGCTCCCTATCAGCAAAGCATTTCCACTGAACTTACCCCCTTCCTGCCTAAGCTGCTTTGACTAGTGCAGAATTGTTTTTGCTCAGTAGGCACTTGTCATTGCCTTTGATAGGCATCCTTGTTTGCAGCCCCTGTCCTAGACTCCAACAGCCAGGTTTTATTATCCATTATATTGCCAATAGCGTGGGTTGAGCAGGGCCGGTGTGGACACTTTGCTTCAGGTACCCATGCAGGGGTGAAATATGAGGCAGGAAGGCGAGTTTGAATTAAAGATTATGAGTTGCAGCACCGGTTTAGCTCAGGAGTTAAAGGGAATGCCCCATGTAAGGAGGCACAGCCTCAATTCAGCAGCCCTGGGTTCAATTACGACCGTCAGCCCTTTGCTGCGTGTCATAGCCACTCTCTCTTCCTTATTTTCCGACTCTATCCTCTGTTCTACTCAATAAAGACAAAAGCCAAATAAAAGATTATTTAAACTATTTTCAAACGTCAAAACACTCCAAACTGGTTTTGTGACAAGATTCTCATGTGAGTTTGACCAATGTCCCATCTGTTAACATGGAGGAGGCGGGCTTTATGACCTATACTGCAGCCAGTCAGCAGGGGGTGCTCGAAATGTTTTGGCTTCACTTTTAGGGAGCTGTCATGTTGTCCATCTTTTTATACAGTCTATGGTCTGAACACTGCCTCTAGGGGGGGATCGGGCCTGCAATGTGTTCACTTTATGAATGTTTTGCTCATACTAATGCAAAGCTAATAATTTTAGTAATATTAGAGTATTTAAGTGCAGCTATTGAATGAGGCAAGTTTCAATTGTGAGTGATGGTTTCTGTGTCTTCCATCTAAAGCTGGGATACTGAGACTGATGATCTGTAGAACAGAGAGGTAGTTTACACTCTATGGCAGTCCAGGTGGTGTTCTCTCTGTCTGTCACTCCTCTCTCCTCATTTCAACACCATATGCTCTCCTTTTTCAGACACGATTCGACATGTCAAATATCTTTTGTCAAGTGGTCAAGACTGAAGTGTTCGCCTGCCTTCGTCTCTCTGTCTGTGTGCATGCACAAGGATACGCGTGTCTCCTTGCACTTGCATCTGGAGAGGCGTCTAAGAGCTCTTCACCACTGTGAACACTCTCCACGTGTCTAAATCAAGGATGCGAGTTGTTTCCCTCGACATCCCTGATGAGTTTGGCTCCATCATGAGGCTATCACACTGGAGAGCTTTGTAGAGAGGGGTCATTAGCACCGGCTAACAAACATATGCATATGCCTCCTCTCACGTATCCAGTGTCATCAAATTTACATGCAATAATGAGATTCTTCATAATGTGACATTGAAGATTATTTTCTTGATGTATGAAGGAGCATGGCTGCGCTTTAGTTTCAAGGACTTTGTTTTCATTTCTGGCTTTTGTCAGAGGTGACTCATCGCAGCTACTGTAGTGGAGATATTGTATCTTTGTAGTGTCTCAATATTAGTCTGCAATATGTGCTTGAGTCGAACTACAAGCAGAAACTTTAGGTGATAAAAAACGTTAAAGAATCATATACTATATTGGCCTGAATATAAGACACATTTTTTTCCCTTGACATACATCTGAAAATGGGGGTCGTCTTATATCCGGGGTCTAGACTTTTAAAGGCCAATACAATACGTTCACAACAGTAGACAGTGCCACACATCTGTAAAGCGTGTGTACCTCTCATGACTGAAGCCAGCTGTCACTCACAGTGCCAGGGGGATGAAAGATGGAGAGACACGGTGATCGTCCGAAACAAATGACTTAAAAGTAGGCCAATTTAACCAACAACTGAGGCGGAGTAATGATGTCAATTTTGAAGAGAATTGTTGTCACAGATTGTAATGTCCGAAAATGCCAAGCCCAAAAACATCAGGGGCTGGCCGTAGTGCCGCGAGCTCCTTAGCCCGGCCCTCCGCACCTTGGTAGAGCTCCTGGGAGTCCCCTAGGACCGGGCCAGAAAAACGTCACATCGGGCCACCGAACCGCTGCGTCTTAAAAATACCAACAGTCTTACCTAACAGATGGTAACAGAGAAAATCGTGCCACGGTCCAAAATGAGTGAGTGAGTGTGTTACTGACAAATGGAACGAAGGTGTGCCCATTACCAGAGCTGTTTCAAGACTGCTCTATAAATTGACCTCACTTCAATGGTTAATGATTTATTGAGATTTTGAAAGGCATGTCCTTTCATTTAAAAGTGACAATTTAATCTTAAAGATAGAGAAAATGTCATTTTATTTAAAGGCGCACTGTACATTTTACATGTGTTAATCATTTTATATTGTCAGTGTGTGAATGAATAGTAGAGGAACTGAAAAATTAAAACAACCGGCAACCCACAACAACAGCAACACAAAGTACACGCAAGAATAAAAAAAAGTTTAATCAAGTGAAGCTTGTCTGGCCAAACAAGAATGTGACTGACGTTAGGGGGAAAACTAGAGTCAACATCGGTAGGGCATGCTAATCATGGAGAGACCTATGATTGCTTTTGGGCATCAAAACAGACCCAGAACTGGCTTCCTTGTTATTGGACCGGTAAGCTGACATTGCCACAAAGCATGTGAAATATATATGATTGTGATATCGTGGTTTTAGCTGACTAATGTTAGCTAAGGCTTGTGATGACTTGCTGGTTCACCGGCGTAATTCGCTGTTTGGTTACAAAGCACAATGCCAGATCCATGCAGTGTAACGTTACGACTACCAAAATACTGGACAAATAACTTCGCCAGCTAACACGACAAATGGTGTTGATTAAGGCCAACAATAAATTATTGAGCATCAAATGTGTATAACTACCAACTGTTTGCTATTAGCCAATATCGTTACATTATCTGCTAAGGCTATGTTTAGCCAGCTAGCTCTAAGCTGGCAACAAGCTACCGTTAGCAAACAAGCAAACATGAGCTTGTATGCTATCGCAGATGATTGGTAAAATACCGTCGAGTGGATAACATCTCTCTTAGAAAAGGGGGGCTGTCTTATAATCAGGGTTGTCTTATATTTGGACCCATATGGTACATAATCCAAATGCTAAACCTTTCATCAGTCTTTATTTCCTGACTTTCCCTCAGCAGTCCTCATATCTTTTTCCACTATTTTTTAACCGCAATTTATTTCTCAGCATCCGCCAATTTACCAGTGCTGAAGAAGAAGAAAGAACCACTGATGGGAATTAAACAGGGTGGAGTAAAATAAATAAAAGATAGTCAGAAAGTCTCGCCGTTCTTATAAAATATTCCAACTTTTTTCGAATGAAACTCTTCTGTGTTTACACAGATTTTTCTTCAGTCCGAAAAGTCCACTTAATCACTTTATTGCAACAGAAACCCTCACTGACAAGTATAATTCCTTTTGTACACAGATCAAAGGGATTTAAACCCACTGAAGCTGGCAGGTGAGAAGTAAAGAGCTCCAGAATAAAAAAATGGGAAAAGAAAAACGTTGATAAAAAGCACAACTGAAATGCAAAAGTCACAAGAATTGTGAAATTGAAAATGCGCACCTCTTTTTCTGCCCCTCTTCCTTCCTCTCCTGTAATCCATAGAGGTGATGAGTCCCAATAGATGCCATCGCTCCGTCGCCTTAGGCCAGATCATGTTCTGTGCCAATCATTGAACACACAAACACCGGCAGCCCCCCCACACACACACACCCACTGATGAAATTACTCATCTTTTACACCTCACAGCACCCTGATATTTTACTTGTTCAGAGGATACAAAGCTTTTTAATAAAGCATGTGCATCTTAAAGCTCTCCTTTCAATCCTGACAATACATCTCTCCAGCTGGTCATTGTAACCCCGCAACCGCCCGCCCATCCTCTCTCGCTTCACGAGCACCCATCACTGCGGCTCAGCCACACCAGCAGGCAATTACTGCCAGGTGAGAATGTGACACTTTTCACAAATCACTTAGCTGAGAGATTGCTTTTCTATATCCAGCCTGAGATTGTGTCTGGAGAGAAAAAGAATCACCACTGCACAAACACGCAAAACAAAAAAGGTCCGTTTGTCTGCGCTTTTAAATCTGCATGTGCCCACATATACACAGACACGCTGATCTTTACATTTGATAGGAAATGTTGAGTCAATAGACAGTTACGGTCTGAACAAATGACGTGCCTACATTTTTATACATAGTGGACTGGATACCGTTTACCTCACCTCATGCATCACAGGCACGCCAAAAATGTTACTCAGTACTGCGTCACTTATTTACTCTCAAAGGAAAATAGCTAAGTGTTGCTGTAAGGTCAAGGGTTGAAGCTTCACACAGAGCTGCAGATAGCTGGGGGCTTCCTTTTGATGTTTTTAGAAAAAGTTAGCTTAAAAATGGTGGGATCCTCCAGCAAGCCTTGGGCAACCCTGATTTCACCGACCCAGATGCCCTCTGACGGATTCCGAATGTTTGGGATGATGCAGCGATTCACAGTTCAAAACCTCCAAGCTTTGTTTGTTTGCAGAGACATGGAATAATAAAGGACTTTGATATAACAAATGACTGAAATTAAGTCTCCAAATGTGTGCAGATAATATACATTTCACCATCCATCTCACTTCACTCCAAAACAAATGGTACTTGTCTCGTGGTGTCAATTTAAAGCTGACAAACAAAGAGCTAATTTGCCTCCAGTACTCTATTATATTTAGTAAATTTCTTAAATCACATCATTAAAAGGCCGAGAACAAAGTGCTGGCCTTATTTATTTTTTTATTCTTCCTGTGATGTGTTTTTTTTTTCTTTCTTTAATATCTAGCATCCATCACCCTCTCCTCAGCCACGACCAATCTTCCCCTCTCGTCGCCCTTTGCTTGTCTCCCCCCCTCATGTCTCTTTTCTGAGGGCTGTTTTCATCCCCACGTCCAGCCAAACATCCCCCGAGGCCTCCTCGCTGAATTCGGGCTGAGATTGAAAGCAGGAGCTGTGGGGATCTGACGTTCCCTTTCAATATTTAATATTTTAACATTTAATCCAAAGCTCCACCATGCGCTCATTCTATCTCTGTTTCTCTTTCAGTCTGTTAAGTGTCGAATCGAGCCGCTCGTGCCGCAATCCTCTTGCTGACTCTATACTTTGCCAAATGACAGGACAATGCTTCCTTTCTTTCTTGCTCTTTCTATGCAGCATACAGTTTCTATTCAAACCACTAAGTCTGCATCTTAGCAAAGGGCAGTGAACTTAATTTACATGCATTGGCTCATATTCAAGCTGGGGCAAAGAAACTTTTGTGTTGTGAGATAAGCTGTGTCTTAAACATTTTGGTTTTAATTAAACCTACTGTAAGGAGTTTTTAGCTGGCAATGAAATATACAGAAGACAGTATTAATTTAAAAAAAAGGACAATCAGCTGGAAGATTCACTATATCTCTAAAGTTATTGTAAAAGCCTTTCAACTGGGCAAGTTACAGCATGCAAGAGGAGGGTATTCTATAGAGAACACTATGTACGCAAGAGACAATACCTTAAACTTTCACCACAGGGGCCACCAAGTTCTTACAGCTGCTTTGATATAGGACGTGTGGATCATTGAGACTTACTGTATGGAGGTCCCAACCGTCTTTCTCTTCTCACTCCAACAGCCACTAAAACAGCCCCTTACATATGAACTGAAATACTGCTTTAGTGGCATCAGTCAGGGTCCTGCACCGGGTTGAGTAGCAGTTATGTAATGAGTAAAAAATGTATTTATATAAATTCACGGGTACGGGCACAGGTAAAAATTTATCAAATGCGGGCGTGCAGCGTGTGAGAACAAGCAGCTGCAAGGATTTGTTTTATTGTGAAAGTTTCACCCACACATCTGGCCAAATAATGAAACGTAGGCTAATGACTCCGAAGTTGTCACTGGCTTTGCTGCTTGCAAAAAGTGGAAAAAAGTGTCAGCTTTTAAAAGCCGCAAGCTAGGCACATTGTCGCAAAGGAAATGCATCGACAACTGCAGAAGCACAGGAGGTGCGCCGATTGACAGATTCTTTTCCAAGAACAGAACTCTCAATCCACCAAACAAGAGGACAAGGAGGCCATAACCCAGTTAGCGATTACATTTGTATGCTAAAATGTTTCCAGACAGAAAGTGAAAGAGACTTTTCCTCGGCTGGATTTGTGATTCAGGAACGGAGAACCCAGCTTAAACCAGGGACCGTGGACGATATTATTTTTTTTGCACAGCAACCTCCAGGGCAATTAAATATCAGCACAGTGAGTTGCAACATATAGTTGGTGATTGTTTCTGCCAAATAGGCTAATAGGTTAAATAATTAGCCTATGATGTGTTAAATGTTTCTACATGTAACACTTGTGCAAGTATAAATAAAGCACTTGAAAGTGAGTGATTGTAGCCTATGTGTTCAAATTAATCACTGGTTGGGTTGCAGGTTTTACACTTGCTCACTTGGTTCCAGCTCTTCCAACACGGCAGGGCACAAATAGCACTTTTTCCGCACACAATCATGAGAAAACGAGCATCACAAACCCCGCGAAATGACTCGCTTTACTTTCAGAAATTAATCAATATGGTTAAAAAACAATCAGAAGGTTTAGAAGAGCTGCATGACTAAATTTAATCTCTACTGATGTTAGCAGAGTGCTAAACTGGAACTTAGCTCAATCAGGTGATGGAAGTCTCTATTGTGCTTGCTCTGTGGGCGGTGGGGGATTCAAGCTCCGTGTAAGTGACTCGAAAACCGGACTCTCTTTAGTGAGTGACTCATACAAACTCGAGTTAGTAAAAATAGTCAAACCTACGATCTTTACTGTGTGTATAAAGGTGTTGATTAAAGTGGATGTTGTGGAACTCGATCTTAACGTGTAATTTTTAACGGTATTAATGTAAGGATCGAAGTTTGTGCTATAACACTGCTTTAAGCTAACTTCTGTTTCTCCTTGTGTACTGTACTCTAACTTTTTTTTACTTTGAGGTTTAAATTGCAATTATCATTACTTTCAAACTACTATTTATCCGATATTTTTAGATGAATATATCATCATCAACATTGTAAACTTTTCTGCTCTCTTGTAAAACACTGTACTGTCAACAACGTGTGCGTGACAAGTACTACAGTTGACTTAAAAGGTGAATGCATGAATGTTTTTTTTTCATCAGATGGTCATTTCATTTCTCTTTATTTTAAATTAACAATCTTTCCAGGTAACCCTCGGCAACAGCAAATGCAGACTGCAGCACCCCTTGTTGTGAAACGCTGGTGTAATTGGTACCATTTTACTGCATCTTTCGTGTATGGCCATTTGGTCTTGCAAGCAGCATAGTGCTCTCAGCAGGTATAATAATGGTCATGAAACCAGTAGAGTGTTACGGACTACATAGTCAAAGTTATAAACACATAATCTACCTCATCCATCTTGCAGTTTTGCACTTATAAAACAACTTGAAGCAAAAATGACTTGAAGTTATGGGAAGAGCAAATTTTCTATATCTTCTATATCTAATCTGTCATTTTTTATGTTTTAATTATCAGCGCTTCCTGTTTTAGTGCAAATCAAGATCAGTAATAAGAGCGTTAAACATAAAATTGAAATAAAAGCTGCAGCCGCCGTGATGAACGACGTAAGCAAAGAGCATTAATAAGTGCAAGTAATCACCTTTCAGAATTATATTGGGTTGTTTGGGTGGTTGGGAGAGAGGGATTACAGTTCATTACCAATACCACCCACTCTACCACGCTCACTGGCATTTAATAAAGAAGGACCTGGAGACAGAGAATTCATATAAGTGGTGAAAAGAATTACGTGAAGTAGAAAAATAAGAAAAGGTTGAAAGGAGAGGGCAAGAAGACCTCGTTGACTTGAAGCTGTGAACAGAGACAAACCCTCAGATGTCTCTGCACTGATCTTTTTGGGTTCTTGTACTTGTTTAAATTCAGTTGATGCTGAAAAAAAAATTGGCACAAGTGAAAGAAACAAATTTGCATGGTTTCTTCCTCAGGGCCAAACAGTTCTACTTAAGATTTTCTCATTATTCACAGCATTCACTTCACAACCACAAAAAGTCAGTCTTGTCAGGAGTTCTGTTTGAGTCATTGCAGAGAAGGTCTGTGGAGTAAGAAAGCTTATTTTCTGCTCCCTGCTATTGTCATGCATGTACACTGCCTGATCTGCATAAGAGGAGCCACAAGCAAATGAAATTGAATGAGTGGGTACATGTTGCTTTTTTACTCTCATTTAAAATGCATCCTGTTTGCTGGCACCTAGTCTTAACAACAACAGCTAAGTGCTTCATAAAGGTTTCTTGAGCATATCTCGGAAAGTATGGGACAAAACAGGGCCAGGCAGGTCACAAGTAGATTGGAGGTCTTGTGCAGATAAATCCCCTATGCTCTCGACATCACCTGCCCTCTCTCTCGCGACCATGTTCCAGACCATTACCTTCTGTGTTCACACATCGGCTCACCCTGACTTCTGTTGGACATTTTACTAGGAGGCCTGAAGGAGTCTGCATACATTCTGCATTCAAAATTGCCCGTTTGCGTTCACACATGCATGGGATGGAGGAGTTCTGTGATCTCAGGAGTGCAGTGTGTAAAAGAGCCTTCAGTTGCGTGGTGTATCTGTAAGTATCTCCCACCAAATGCACACCTTTAATGGTTGAACATATGAACAAAAGTCTTCCAAGGACAATGTTCCATGCATGAAGTTTCACATGAAGCTTCTCTGCCCAAGGTCGCTCCCCTCTGGTGTCCTCTAACTATCTATCCCCTGACTCCTTAGCCAGGCCGGCTTCATGCTGCTCCTGTGTGTTTGCCCATTAATCTCCCAGTATGCTGACTGTTAACTGTCTGCCTGAGATCCTAATGCATCATTTCTGTGTAAGACAGGGCCTGACACAGCCTGTTAGCTTTTTATCGCTGCATTAAAAGTTACAGCTGGTGCTACATGAAAATACTAAACAGAAACCTTCATCACCAAACACCTGTTGTGTCACTTTTATTTGTTTTGTTGTCTGCATTAATCGCAGACTGTGTTGTCTGTGGTTTGTGAGGGGAGTTTTAAGGTGTTAAAGCATCCAAAGTGCAGGTAACATCTTGTTTGACAGCAGGCCAGTGGAATAAATAGCATCACCAAATCGGGCACAGTTCGTTGGTACATTGTGCCAAGTCCATAGTACATTTCTAGCACCTCACCAGGATGCAGCTTTAAACGTTATTTAGCTCTGACGTACTCGATGATTACCTTGATGAGCCTCTTGCGGAGGCAAGCATGCCAACACAAGCCGATACATTTTTCTGCACTAGTGTAGGCATCCTTGTGTGTGTGTGTGTGTGTGTGTGTGACTCAGCGGGAAGTGGAGGTTATTTCGATGGAGCGGTGTTCATTTTTTCCCATAACACCCTTCAGCAGCTCCAGCCCATATTGACTTCCCAGACTCATCTATTCTCATTTATGAAATGATGTCAAAACTCCATGGCAACCACTCTACCAGTAGCCCTGGGCTTGCTAACCAGAAAGAGTCAGAAAACAGGAGCACCAAACGCGCACACACAAGCACAGACACACAGACCGAGCCATTACACTAAGGCTGAAAGTGTACGACAAGTGTGTCGAAGTCAGTTTTCTTTGCACGAGGGATTAGTGGTGAAACGGAATACGACGAATATCACAGAGAAATAGTTTTATGATACGTACTGTATTCATCCTGCAGAATGCATGCCACAGCTGATTTGATTTTCATCTGAGTTAAACAAATTGTGACACCCCTCAGCCCTGTGCACCTTTCGAGGAGAAAAGTGATTCATATGAAAATTGTCAAAACAAAATTCAGGATTTAACCTTTAGTCGAAAGTATTATTCGACAATTCAAACCAAAGTAGAGCAACTTTTCTGCCCTTTTTATAAAGCGATTCCACCATCATTAGTCCCTCCAGGATTTTGCGAGCTTGTTCTGTGATTGATGCAGCCTAAAATGCCTAATTTTGTGGCAGTTTTTCAAGAAACTTGCAATGCAAGTTGTAATATTTTTACAGCGGCTTTCAGGGATAAGAAAGACACTGTTGTTTTTAAAACATTGCAGAATTTAGGCGATTAATATTTTGAATATCAAAGAAGTGAGTTAGGTGAGTACATGATAATTCGTCCAGGGGACATTCGGTGATTATCCAAAGTTGCAAAAACTGCAAAGGGGATTGGTTGAATTTGCACAATCGCAACATCGCTACTTCCTTTAGGGACTAGACAATGCCCCATTTCTCATTTATAACAACATTTAGGCCCGAATCAGACAGAACACATTTTGCAGGCTGTAAGACACGAGGCGCAACGTACTGCCTTTTCTGTTGAAGCTTACATCCCGATCAGACAGAGCGCGTTTTCACAGCTGGGGGCTGCTTTTTTTTCTGTTGTTAAGGCAACCACTTAATCATTAGCTGTCAATCTAACCGCTACTGTTCCCATTTATTTTGGCTAGCTAAAATACTTAACTTTGTGTTCAATAGATTAGTTATATCTCAGTTAAAAATGGACAGGCAGAGGGCACTAGCTCTGGCTTTGATGGACGGTGAGAGGCTGTTCTCAAACACATTAAACAAAGGGAAACAGAGATCTGTGTGGGCACATGACACCTGCAGAAAGAGGAAAGGTCACGGCGATCACTCGATGTGGTCACCCCCACAGAATGCCCCGCCTCTCCATTCATCCGTTTGGAGAATGAGAAAAAAACGGCAGTGACATCAGGCACTTTTCTGCTTTGAGTTGAAGTTTGTTCAACTCGAGGCGCTCAGGGCGTTTCCTCAAAAACGCGAGGCGTGCAGAGCGTAAAAATGCAAGGCGCTCAGCTGCTAAAACGTGTTCTGTCTGTTCGGGCCCTTATACAGTTGAATCGGTTGGGTTACTACCTCTGCTGCAGGCTCATTGGCAGAATGTCCCACTAATCAGTCTTCTTACCCTTTATACAAAATTGTGATGCAGACAAACAGCACAGGAGTTCAGCCTTAAACAGGCTGTGTAACACCGTGCCACTTGTAACACTGTATTGAAATGTGTTGCTGAATTTTATTTACCAAACAAATTTAATTTATTAAATACTTTCTATTAGTGGAGCTTAAGTACTCTTCAGAAATGAATGGGTATTATCATACTTGTATTCACATAATAGAAACCAAGGATTCATTTCAACACCTTCCCCTCTCACATTTATTCTGAGCCTGCTATTCTCCACGTGTGTCAGAGAAGTCCACACAACACATTTAACAAGTAAAAGCTGGAAAACATCTGAGCTCATTGCCCCCTGATAGCACATCTATTTATTTCCCCTCCATATCTGACAGCCTTTGAAGGCTTGTAAATATTCCCCATTACATTCCTGTTGTAATTAATGAAACATCGTGATTAAGGGGTGTAAACACCAAGACACGGTTTGATATGGAAACAAGAAAATCATATTTGCATTTATGTGCAATTATTTTCCCCTTTTCAATGTGGTTTCTTCTCCATATCTCAGCCCAGTGGTTTGTGTGTTTTTTTTTTCTTTTTGCATCTCTCAGAAAATATGAAAAATATTATGTGGAGAAAAAAATATTAATATGTTAAAAACCTTATTACAGTAATCAGCAAGGCGGAGTTGGGGACAATTTCCCCGACGAATGATTTGCATAATTCAATTTCTAGTACACTATCAAAACCCAGTATGCGTTTAATGCCTTAGCACAAATAGTCATATGTCTACGTTACTGAAATAAAATGATGTTTTACCCCCCTTTGCCCTTTCAGCTGTTTCCACACAGTTTGTTAGAGAGGCATTTCTTATCAAGCTGCTTCTGATTTTTTCAGTCACAATGGACTTATTTTAGGAAGCGAATGATTTTTTTTTTTCCTAATTTCTGCCAAAGTTATTCAGTCACTCTTGAAAAATTGCTGTCATCAGGTATAATCTAGTGTCTGTCCCAGAGTCCATTGTCAAAACAAAGATGAGTGATGATTGATATCCAACCGTTTTCTTTGTCTTTCTGATCACACAGCCAGAGATAACAGAAAAATCTGGCTCTTTTTTTTCCTGTCATCAAGCTCTATATTCTATTAGGACTTTTTTTCCTGATGGATAACAAATTTGTCAAAAAATTGTGACTCTATTCTTGAAATAGTACAACTTTTTTCTCAAACTTAAACTTCTTAAAAAGCATCAGACTTCTTACAGACTTATATCTTACAACATAATTTGGAGCTGCTTTGTTTATTTAAAACATAGGATCAGAGACGTGCTAACTGTGGACGACTGCTTAGATTTGTTTTATGGTATGATCGATAAAAAACTCAACTTTAACATATAATAAATATTAGGGCTGTCAAAGTTAACTCGTTAATAATGCGTTAACGCACATTTCCTTTAATGCCACAAATTATTTTAACACGCTATTAACGCATGTGCATTCTTTTATTATGACCCTCCGCCCACCCCGTAGTTTGAGAAATCAGGAAGCGATGCAGCCGCAATGTTGTGAATAGCAAGCAGAAACAAACCTCCGTGAGCAGAAATGGATGAAGAAAAGTGTCTTTTAAATGGCAAATTCAGCCCCAAAACCCTGCTAGATGGTTCTCTGGACAAGACAAAAGTTATTTGTATTTACTGTCGATGTGAACTGAGTTACCACCGGCAGTGTTTCAGCTACATTTAGCCGCGGTGCCACTGCTGCTTCAGGTTTCTGTGCAATTAAACGACTAAATGAACGGTCGTTCGCCCGCTCTCCTTGTTGAGGAAGAGCACTGAAACAGTGACAGAAGTCACAGGACATCAGGACACTCTCGGTCCGCACACAATCATATGCAGTTCTGTAACACAATGTAAACATTCCTACTGTGTATCTCCGTATGTCCCTATTGTAAATACACTGATTGTCGCTGTTTATAAAGCTTATAAAAGGTGCAGATGTCATTCGGTAATGATCGATCGTTTTGATCGCTACGTCAGTAATAACGTCCCTCGTGCACACGCGGCTTTTGTGACTTAATTAAACAGACTGCTGATGGAGACAGTCAACGCAGCAGACAGAGAGACAGACAGAAAGAGGGGGCGGGGCCAGCAGCTGTGCAGAGAGCAGAGTTGCAGGTGTGTTGGGGTGACTGAAGCAAAGCAAAGCGATCAGATTAAAGTAGTTTGTGAATTTAAACGTGAATTAAGGTGAAGAAGAGAGTACAATTAAACTGTGGAAGGAAGAAATACGCATCTAGAAAGGGGGTAATCCAGACTGAGTAAGTCTGATGTGCTTCTCACAGAAATCATTGATATATGCGATGATTGCCATGTTATGCTTTCAGCATATTCTTTGAGCGTGCAGTACCTTTGAGGTTATTCTGTAGAATATTCTGTACAGTATTTGTCATTGTTTTGGAATGTTGCAATAATAATAAACATACATTTATATAAAGGAAGCATATTTGTCCATTCCCATGTTGATAAGAGGATTAAAAACTTAAAAAAATATCTCTTTAAGGCAAATTTACAACAAGTAAAAAATTTTCGATTAATTTGCAATTAATTTGTTAAAGTTAACTATGGACAACCATGCGATTAATCATGATTAAATATTTTAATTGATTGACAGCCCTAATAAATATCAATCTTATCTGACATTGTCAGGTGTATGACATGCTGATGTTTTAATATTGTTTTAATATTTTGTACATACATAATTCATATATATATTCCGCTGTTGTAACAACTTACGTAAATGATCACCTTTCTGTGTTCCTAACACGTCCTCTGGCATTTATATCAAACCAAAAGTAATAATAAAGTTATATTGCTGTGTTCTTCTCATTCTATGTGCAGATCTATTTAATGTCTGTAGATTTCATTTTGTTGTCCTGAAGCATGAACCACTGTTGAGGATTACTGACCACTTCAACTCAGAAATAGTTTGGAAGTAAAGAGAGAAAAGTATCCCTGAGGACATTAAACTGATGTGTGAATGCAAATGAAATATGGAAGGATTTATATATTTGAATCACCTGATGGATTTCTGACTTTTGAATGTCAGGGCTTCGGTTGCCGCAGATGGGACGAGAAGATGAGCCTTTGCAAAAACTTCAGAATTAGAATTGAATTAAAACTAACACTGTCAGTTAGCTTTAATCAAAGGGGAAACATAGGTGAGTTATTTTATCAAAAGTGAGAAATTATACTCTTAAAAAACGGAATCCCTTTGGAAAAGACATAATTATGTAATTATGAATGCAGTATACAGAGTTGATATGTGGTAATATGTGGAAATGTGGAAATATATATATATATATACACACACACATATGGTTCATGTGTCCTCGATTGCCCTGTACAACATCAGGAAGATCAGACCCTACCTGTCAGAGCATGCAACACAACTGCTGGTACACGCTCTCGTGATATCACGCATTGACTACTGCAACTCCCTACTGGCAGGCCTTCCTGCATGGACGTTTAAACCTCTGCAGATGATCCAGATCCAGCAGTACGACTGGTCTTTAATCAACCCAAAACAGCACACGTCACTCCACTGTTCATATCCCTTCACTGGCTCCCTGTTGCAGCTCGCATCAAATTCAAAACCCTGTTGCTCGCTTACAAAACAGCAACAAACATGCACACCTGAACGCCCTCATCCAGGTCTACACTCTCTCCCTCCCACTACGCTCTGCCAATAAAAGGCGCCTGGTGCTCCCATCACAACAGGGACAACTAAGTCGCTAACTAGACTCTTCTCCTCTGTCGTCCCCAGTTGGTGAAATGAGTTACCAAACTCCATTCGGTCCTTTTCCACCTTTTAGCAAAAGCTAAAGACTCAGCTCTTTCATGAACACTCCAAACTTAATGATATTGATGCTGATGCTGATGATGATGACATTGAGGATGTTGTTGATGTTGATTAGGATATCCATGATGATATATTGACCTCGTTGATGCTGCTGATGATTATTATTTTAAAAAAAGAAGGAAAAAAAGGCCCTCTGCACTTCCTGTCAGCATCAGTGTCCGTTCGCACTGACTTTGTTCCCTCCTGTCTTAATTACTTGTTACTTGTTACTTGTGTTGTATTTACTCTCAGATGTACGTCGCTTTGGACAAAAGCGTGTGCTAAATTAAATTGTAACATTTTTGTGTGTGTGTGTGTGGGGGGGGGGGAATGCATATAATATATATATAGTAGAGAGCAGAGGGAAGCTAGTGATATATAAATCAACCAAACCCTCAACACCAGTTGGTATGAGTCTGTACAGCTTAGGAGCCAGATAGCAGAGGTGGCCATTGACAAGCTTTCTGCTGAAGACACAAGACTTCTCATTCTGCAACACTGCATATCAATTACACCATTCTCCAAAGGAACATTGACAAAATGATTATAACTTCTTTATTAACATGTTTTTAATCTGAAGTGACCGGTGTGAATAATGTTCATTGTAATTAGAGCATGGCTAACATCCTGCTCAGACTGCTCATTCCGTTTGTACCGCTCGGTGCTCTCTGGACTGCAACCTCCTCAATCCTTTTCACTGTTGTTTTTTATCACTTTTATTTATCCTTTCATCTCTGTTATTCTGCCTCTCCTCCTACATTAGCTGTAATGTATTGAAAGCGCAGAAGCTGATGACCCAGTGGCAGTTGTGAGGATTAAACTCCTATTGGTGACACTTGTGTGCTGTGTGCACGTTTGTGTATGTATGCCGTCTATAAAGTGTGCATGTGTGCGTGTGTATGTGTGTGTGTGTGTGTGTGTGTGTGTGTGTCTGTGATTGTGTGTGTCCTCGCCAATAGTGTGGGGGATTAGGCAGTTATTGATCCAAGACAGACACAGTATTAACTGGGATAACTTGCAAAGTCCTGTCATCATAACTGTCTGAGACAGCCGTCCAACTTAATGAAAGCACTTCCCAAATGTCAAGTGGTTAACACCAGGCTGTAACAAAACACACACACACGCACACACACACACACACACACACACACACACACACACACACACACACAGACAGTGCTTTTATATTAATTGGTAGCGACGCATGTTCAGCACACCCAACTCCCTGACAGGAAGTTGCTTTTTCTTAAGTCATCCACCCATGGAATAATGCACATTCAGTCACATTCGCCAACAGCGCCAAAACAAAGCTTCGACTTTACGCTGCCTTTGTACATTGCAGTCTTATTGCAGTCCCAGTGTGTGATTGACACAGCATTGTGGGAACTACAGAGGCGTGACGTGACAAACAACGTGAGCTTCACATACATACACATGCTCTGTTATGCCTGTTTCACTACCTCTGCGGTGGAAGATTTCACCCAATCATTCCGCCCCCATGACTTTTACACAGATGGCGAAGGTGTTGCTGAGACATTACAGTCCTGTCTTTTACGGGCTGTGTAATAGCACTACATTTGCCCTTAGAACATACTTATAATCAGGAGCATAATAGTACGTCTAAAGTGAAAGGGTAAATATAGAAAAAAATGCATTTTTAATGACTCATATTAGAACTTCAAAGGCATGCCATCACATGAATGTGACACTGACATTGATGCTGAGTACAGCATACATGATATCAGTCAGACCTGACATCTAAAAAGCCCCGGGGTGGTCATTGAATGAAAAAATAAATAAAATGAGGCTGCAATTTACGACCTTGTGTGCACAAAAATACTATTTCGACCGCACCAGGAAGTAAATGAAAATGCTATGCGTACTCACCTGCTCACATAAATATGTTGTCCCAAACATACAGACCATCTTTGATGCAAATGCTCTCCATCTTTTGATAAAGTAATGTGAAACGATCAGACGTAGATTCCTCCTTTAACGATGCGCTACACTGCAGTTTGATCAGCTCCATCTGACGTTCTGCAGGCGCATTCGTAATCCCTCTCCACCTGAGTGAAGACAGTAAATCGACTTCTAAACTTGCGTATGAGCCCTGACAGCGTGTTCTTGTGCGTGTAGGGGAAGTGGACACGTTGTGCTGGGGCAGCTGCGTCTCCCACAAAACCAATTTAATTTGGAAAGCACGAACGTCGACATAGTGCTCCGTGATAGGTTTGTTGCGGCCCTGCATGTTAACATTCAACACATTCAAATGTCCACTGAAAAAGCAAGACCTGGCTCTTCCAACTCTGCCACTGGCCTTGCTTTCTGTGCCATGAATTGGACACACTCCGTGCGTAATTGAAAGAAGAGTTTCAGCACCGCTCCTCGGCTCAACCAACGGACCTTAGTGTGAGGGCAGCCTGTGCGTAATATTGTGTTCGGATAAAAGAGCATCACATTGGAGGTGGTTCAGCTGGTCCTTTAGTTCTGAAAAAAATTCAAACTTTGAATAACAACACGCATACCGCAGCCCATTCTCAGGCTCTTGCTGCGTAAGGCTTCTTGAGCCTCACAAACACAGTTTCACAACCACACCTGCAGTGTCGGTCATCGGCACAAGCATCACAAACTCCTCAGCTGTATCTTTGACACCTCTAGTTTATAACAAAGCTTCTTCCTTGGAGTGAGTTAGCAAGAACAGCTCCTCATACAGACACTCTTCTGTGCTGTGCGTTTGTGGTGAAAGTGTGCCAGTATGCGCCGGGGTTAAGCCTTGGACGGCCCTATACTGATTTAACCCCTGGTATTAACAGTAATAGTTATTCACAATAAACTGGTAAGATTTGCCCCCTGCCCATCCAGCTCATCATCTGTTGCCTATGTGTCATGCATGTTTGAGCAAAGCTGCAGCTTCAAGAATGAATTGTTAAAACGAGGCCACGATTTACTACCTTTTGCGAGGTAGTACCACCTTGTGCGAGGTAGGAAATCCTGCGCATGAGATAGTAAATTGTGTCGTGAGGTAGTGAATCGTGCACACAAGGTAGTAAATAGTGGCCTAGTTTTATTTTTATTTTTTTCAATGACCACTCCGGGGCTCCGTAGACATCTTTTTGGGAAAGGTGAACAATATTTTACAAATAATCATTTAATATTGCGTAGTGAACAAGGACAATGGCACATATAAGACAAAGCTATGATTGGTCAGGGACCACTGTGAACTCACTCTGTCAAGTTTTCAGTCAGGACAAGATTTTATGACTCTACAATCGCCAAATCTGACATAACCAACAACTAAACAGAATGTATTATTGTAAAGTCTACAAGTGGAACAATTATCAACTCAAATGTCTGACAGCAGCTACTTCTTAACCCAACAGGCCGCCGTTGTTGAAATCTCTATTTTGAAATGTCCAATTAAGTGAATGATTGCAAGTCCTCACATGGATATATTTCTCTACCTTTCTCCCAGTGTGCAGCTGAGGCTAATAGGAGTCATTAATTAGTTATAGATATTCTGCAAAGGTGATTACAAAGCAAGGGATGATATCAGTAACAAATTTCAAGGCAATCGAGCAAAAAGTTGTGGAGGTATTTGACTCTGGACTTTATGTACGAATGAACTGACACCGGCATTAATAGAGTTAAAAACATATTGCTAATATTGATCCCATTTAGCTGTCATGTCACATGTGAGTCCTTCACACCACTGTCCTTGTATGAAGGTATGGAACGTAACTTTCAGCCCTCTAAAGAACAGTAGGTACATATAGATATAGATATTAAGAAAACAAATGTTAATGTTAAATGTCAAAAGGCCTATGTGTAACTATCTCACTTCGCTTCACCAATGTCAATAAAATCCATATTCCCAGGTATTGTTCCAAAGAGTCTTGCTTTCTGCCTGTATTCAAACCATTACCAGAGACATGATGTCTTCGGAGTCTATTTCAATTCATAAAGCAGGCTTACTATTGATCGCAAGCATTCCAGCCATTATTTTAGCAGAATGGCTGCTTCTTCTTGTAGAAAGTTGTGCCAATCTTCTTGTGGCTAGTTTGCCAATCACATATTGCCTGTTAATGTTTCACACAGCCTGTGTCAGTGTACCGTACTGCTTTATTTATTGCTTTGGAAGTACGTTCCTTTTCATCAGGTGGTGACGACAGCTTTGTATTTGCAAAGAAGTCGAAGTGCGCAAATAAGTTTCCTCCTCCTTTTATGGTCTTAATATGAATTCCATGCCATACTTTGACCCCTGACTACTCATCCATCTAAAACGTAACAGTCCTCTGTTGTTCTCACAACTCATTATTTTACTCTGTTTCAAAGAGAATTGAAAATTAACTCCAGAGCTCCATTCAAAGAACATCAAACACTTACTGTGCAATGTGATTACAAATTATCTACTTTCAATTCTCTACCCGGCGCCAGCAAATTTATCTTTTCCATATATTACATTCTTTATACTCTAAACATTACGAGCCTCTGTACTCAGGTGTCATGTCGGATAAGGGGACTTACATTTGGGTAATCAAAGAGGCCCAATCATTTCCTGAGAAACTCATTTGCTGTGATCACTCTTCCATTGCCGCCTGCACTTTGCTTCCACATGTGTTTACACAATTTGGAGGAGCACTTTCCATGGCCCATCACAATTAGGAGAGGAAAAGAAAATCCTGTGCTGACCCCCAGAGATGATGTGTGCAGGAAGAGGGGATGGAAGGCAAATTGAAATGATTTAAATGCTTATTATTATTGTTCTGACTGTGGTATTTGCTATAGTATAATGCCACTGTCGCTGTTTTCCTTTCTTTTTGCTTTGAAAGCGGCTGTTTTTTTGTTAATTGCCTTGGCATCGCTCAGGCAGAGCCTTGCCAATAAAGCACCTTGAAATTGAAAAGTGAATTGGAACTGAATGGAGGGAGGAGATTCTCTCTCTCTTCCTCTGTGCTTTTCTGCAGCTGGTAAGGCAGGATTAGGCTTGGCACAGAAAAAGACAAAAGGGAGCACGCATTTGTGTCTGTGTGTGCTTTAGTGTGTGCATGTGTCTGTGTGTGTAGGTGTGCGCCTCTGTGCCAGCACTGTCCTGGAGTCAGGGCAGCAAGGTTTATAGGGGACTCAATTAGTTCAGCCCAAACACAAATCCAGAATCTTCCACATTCCAGGTCTATCTGGGATGTAGAGGGGAAAACACTAAAGCTCTGCCCGCGACTCGGAAAACCTCAAAGTCCCTCCCCTGCCCCGCTTATCCCCGAGAATCCCTGCACACAGGGGGACTGAAGGGGAGCCGATCACAGCTGGAATCCCACGATCAGCCAGCGCTCTGGGTTTTCTGATGTCGCTCTGGTTTGTTCTGGGTGAAAGGCGATTTGGCACCGAGTATGCTGTTGCACAATTTTTCATTTCAATTGTGTATGCAGAAATAAAAGAGCAATAGTTTCAGTGTTTTTGTGTTACACAGATGGTGAGTGGAAGGTTAGCAAAGGGGCAGTTAGCTTTGTAGATATTTATGAATGAGGTATAAGTTATTCAGCTAGCATGTGGGGCTACTGGTAGTGAGTGTGTAGCTTTGGAGAACTATTTACTAGCAATGAATGAAAATACTTTTGTGGCAGTTTGGAGTATCTCAGTTGCTACAGCTGGTATGTAGTCAATATGAGAAGCGGAGGTGATGTGGAACGCAATTTGTCTGACAGTGACGGCATGAAGATCAGGACTAACTAGCTACTCGATAAAATCAGACCATACAGTGTTTGAATTAGATGTGTTGCCCTTAAAGGAGATAACATCAGGGACTTTGTAGGATTGGGTCGAATCAATCTAGTATGGCATTCTGGCAATTTCAGTTGACAAATGTAAGAGCTTTACTCCATCCATACGCATCATATTGTCTCATCAAAATCACCATCCACACAAACACATACACCTTGCTACAGACGAATAACATTTGCTTCATGACATGATACAGACAGAGCACAGGTGTGGTACGTGGTAGGGGATCTGATTGCATATTCTAATACTAGGATGAATCAGTGTCTTCATAGTGCTGTGTTAGTATAAAATACAGTTGAAAAGACACTGGAGTCAAGGCTACCACATGTTAGCAAGAGGTTGACCATCTTAGCTTTACAGTGTTTATATATCATGTTGAGCAAATTTCCAAGTAGACTTTTTAGATTAGCACTCCAACAGTGGGTATGTAGGATTGCTGTGCATTGGTAATGATGTGTGTTTCTTTACAGTGTTATTACAACCATATAAAACTTTAGAATGTAAAAGAGTATCTTACTTGCTATAAGTCTAATAGTGCCTACATTGTAAACAGGCTCTTGGTGCAGATTGATGTATGACTTGATTTCAACACAAAAGCAAAAGACTTTTCAGCACCAAACTTGTGCACACCTTTCCACAACATCCAGGCTGATATAAGTGATAAAATAACATTGTTGGTTATCGATGGCATGCAAATATTATTCTCAATATATACAGTTTTAATTTAATAACTGGCCTTGTATAACTACTCTCTAATAAATTGGAAAGCACTTAAAATTGTGTTAAAATTTGAAGGAAAAGAACCTCCTTTGGAAGATGTGTACAGGATATGTTGTTGTAATTTTAAATGGTATATGGACTGTACTTATATAGCGCTTTTCTAGTCTTTGCGACCACACAAAGCTGCTTTTTCACTACATGTCATATTCACACACTGATGACAGAGGCTGCTAAGTAAAGTCCAACTGTCAATCAGTTAATACATTCATACCTGATGGATATGCCACTGGTAGCAATTTGGGGTTCAGTGTCTTGCCCAAGGACACTCTGACATGTAGACTGAGGGAGCTGGGGATCGACCCTCTGACCCTCCGATTGAAAGACGACCGACTCTACCACTGAGCCACAGCCGCCCCATTTTCAAGATAATGATGTTCTTGCCAAGCACCGAGTTCACACTACGCTTTGTGGTTTGGAAAACATTTGATCTACACTGCTATTAGTGCACTCCTTCCAACACTTGCCAATGTACTCTAGTTGTCAGTTGGCTTCATCTACAGTTGTTGTTGAGAAAAGACCCAGACCAGGAGTGAAGCACTGAACAGCGGCAGGCCATGCAGACTCTCAGCATGAACCAATTTGGCAATTATTTTAAGGTGACACTTTTCCCCTGCCAAAGCAACAATAAAAGATGTTAGGTTTGCACAGCTTCCAAAACCCTAACCTGACAGCTTGACAACAGTACAGTGCTAATTTAAAAACAGCGTCTCTGAAGTGCGTTTTGACAGAGTAGACAAACCATCCTCAAGAAGGTCTCATGATCTGTACAAAGGGACTGTTTTGACCCTCATACATTGTGGAATCTAGCAACTGATAGGTGGTTTTATATGCCTTGGTTTTAGGGTTATACCCAAGTATAAAGCAGGCAAATTAAATGTCACTAGATCTGTTCAAAACTACTCACCTGTACAATGAAAGGTGTCATTGTATTGTCTGATTACATTATCATTCAGGGAAAGTGTCTAATGAAGATTTCTAAGCACATACTGTAGAAGTTGACGGACTCATGGTTCACGGAAAAGCATGATACACCTTCCGGAAATGTGTCGTCAGTGTCAGTCCAAAAAGTTTTGTTGTGTGACTCTTTGAGTTTTTCTGAACAAGTTTTGTTAAGTAGAATACAGAGAAAGGGAGGGCTGGTCTATGTGCATCAGTTTGTCTGTGTTTGGGGGCTCAAGAGTCGAGTATAGAGAAATAGAAAAAGCTAGTCCTGGCTGCGGGTCTTACCTTAATCCTTTCCACATATTTTTCAAAGCACTTCTCCAAGACACCCAAAGAAGCAGAGGGGCATCCTTTTGTCAAAGACAGATTAACCTTATATAAACAGGTTTCAAAAAGCAGGAGAGAGGGCTGAACTAGAGGGGGGGGGGGAAGTGATGTTTTCAAATAAGTTTGAAAATGGACCAGAGTGAAATGAAAGAAAAATGATATGAAAGAAAAATGAAATGATAGATTCACAAAGCTGGATGGAGAGGAGAGATTGAAAGACGGGACAGTTTTGATTGGGGGTTAGAGAGGGGAGAGAGGCACAGAGAAAGAGGGCTTTGGTTGGGTTCGGATTGCTGCCAGCGGAGCAGCTCAGAGGAGTAAGCTGCTTCCAGATGAGTGAAAGGAGTCACACACATGCACACACACGCAGGCTTGGGCAAAGAATAGAATTGTGTGAGAGGACACAATAGCAGCCATGTTTTGTTACTCAGCAAATCATACGGCCGGCACATCACCAACCACTGAACTCTGCAGCGCTTGAAAAAAAGATTGATGGACAGAAAGAAAGCGACCTGGATACCAGTGTTTGGTAGTTGATGAGTTTGTTGTTGTACATTGTCTTTTTGAAAGCCAGACTGTTTCTACACCAGATGAGTGAAGGAAGTTCCCACGGATAGCCCAGCAAACTCATGGTGATTACTCGAGACTACAACTATTCCATTCAATAGTTCCCTTGGTCAATCATCAGGTATCATTACTCATCAATCATCATGGACATCTTTGTTTAAAATCGATACATCGATCACCTCTGCATTCTATTACAGGACTTGCACAAGCCCTTTTGGCTACATTAGAGTCAAGGTTGGGTAAGGTAAAAATAGGATTCATTAATCTTCATTGTTCCAGGCTTTAGACGATAAGCATAGACTGTATGGAACCACTGCATTTGGCATACAGGCAAACAAATATTTCAGTCGCATTGACAAAAAAAAGAAGTATAGATAAATATTGATCATAAAAGATTGTGTAATAATTAGTCCTGACAGAAAATCTTTGGGGTTTAGACTCTACTGGGATTTTGTAATCAACGGTCGTCTACCGGGTTTCCCCCCATGGAGTCCAGATATGGTGGTGCTGATGGATGATGACTTCTGCTGAGACTGATGAAGTACTGATGAATCTCTGAACACTAGATGGTGATGAGAAGGTGGAGGTGGCACAAATTACAGCAGAATAAAGGAACTTAAAGTAGGTACTGGTTATATTGAAACAGACGGCAGCAGGATCATAGGTTTGGTCGAAGTGCTATTCGATAGATGCAATGTATTATTTCTCTACTACTCTCAACATGACAGGTAGGAATTATATTAAGGATTGAAATATCTGATCAAAGACATAGTAGGTGATGGTTTCTATTATCACATAAATAATTATATCACATTTTAAACTTTAAGTCAAAAAACCCTCAAAAAGGACGGGGAAGCCTATCCTTTGGTGGATTAATGTTGGTATTATCTTACTGCATATTAACTGTAGACAGTATAAAATTAATCTAACTTTAACATTCAGCCTTTTCAGGAAGAATGCCCATATCGGGTAGAGACAAGTTGATCAGCACTCAATGGTATGAACCAGTCACTAAATAAAAAAGGGTATTTCAAAGATGGAGCGTACACCCACCCACCCACCCACTCAAACACAGGACCAAACTTATGATTCTCTTATGCCAAGCAAAAAATAATAATACACATTTGGTTTTACCGTTCGTTGTATTTCTAACATCTTGGTAGATGCTAACTGTGTTGCTCCACCTGGACTCCATGGACAAAGTTAACATGCTGTGCACCACTTCAATCGCAGAGAAGCTGAATTGACCCTCGGTCAACCTCACATATTCAGTTATTTAATTAGTACTTTTTAACTGTTGTTCCTTACACTAATCACTACTTGAGTACTCCTGACAGCTCTATTGGATGAGAAGCTGACAGCGATGCAGGTGGATGTTCCTCCCGTGTCCTCGATTGTCGACTACCTGACTGGCAGACCACAGTATGCACACTTACAACGCTGTGTGTCGGACAGAGTGATCAGCAACACTGGGGCTCCACAGGGGACGGACCTGTCCCCCTTCCTCTTCACCCATCTATACCACATACTTTAGTTAAAACACAGAGTCCTGCCATCTTCAGAAGTTTTCTGATGACTGCTGTAGTCGGATGTATTAGCAAGAGTGAGGAGGCTGCATACAGGACTGTGGTGGGTGACTTTGTCACATGGTGTGAGCAGAACTATGTCCAGCTCAACATGACAAAGACAAAGGAAGTGAATGTGGATTTGAGGAGGGCAAAGGCAGCAGTGACCCCTGTTTCCATCCAGGGGGTCAGTGTGGACATTGAGGATTATCAGTACTTGGGAGTTTACTTACAACAATAAACTGGACTGGGCCACGAATATGGAAACCATCTACAAGAAGGGCCTGAGCCTCCTCTACTTCCTGAGGAAGCTGAGGTCATTTAACATGTGCAGGAAGATGCTGAGGATTTTCTATGACTCTAGGGTGGCAAGTGCTGTCCTGTTTGCAGTTGTGTGCTGGGGCAGCAGGCTGAGGGCAGCTGATGCCAAGAGACTGAACAAACTGATCCACAAGGCCAGTGACATTGTAGGGGTGGAACTGGAATCTCTGACAGCGGTGTCAGAGAGGAGGATGCTGTCCAAGTTACGTTTCATCTTAAACAATTTTTCCACACTCCGTGATGTGCTGGTGAAGCACAGGAGCAAATGTATCAACTCCTCCCTCTGACTGTCTGACACTCAGACACCTATTTTAATTGTAACATTAAAGAAATAATCTTGAACATTTCCATTTAAATAATAATAATAATTAAGTCCCTATCTATCGCCGAATAAGGTAACACCATGGTGATTGAGCCTATGGCCCACTGATGAAAGCGATTGCATTACGGACTGGGAATCTGTGGTGACATTTGTGGAAAAAATCACAAGCGGCACCCAGTTAGTGACGCGTTTTCCATCACCCATCAGTGTTTGGTCTGCCCGAGAGGGTAGGCGGAGCTAACGCAACAAGCACACGTGTGTAAAGGGGCTTCTCTTCTGGTCTCTGCAAGTATACGGTGGACGACAAGGGCAAACGCGCTGCAACAGCCCAAACAATTTCCATTAGAAGAAACAGGTTGCAAATTCAGAAATTATGTAAATTCAAAAACACATTCTAAAGTCCAAAACAAATACATGATTGAAACCTGATGCAGATGAAAAAATGTGCTGCAAAAAGCCAAAACAAATACGTGCTGCAAATTACAGAAACAATGCAAAGTCAAAAACACACAAACCCAGAGAACACATTCAAAAGGAAAAACGCTGCAAATACAGTCATCACAATGGAAATGCTCCAGCAAGTGGGGGGCGCTGCGGGGCGCACAGTGTGACAGGTTTATTATTAACGTATCACGTAACTGTATTTGTTTTGGACTTTTGCATGTGTTTCTTCTAATGGAAATTGTTTGGGCTGTTGCGGCGCCTTTGCACTTGTCGGCCCCCGTAAATCTACTACGGCTGAACAAACAAAGAAAAGATCGATGACTACAGATACAATGTCAAAAATAAGTGGAAATCCAAAGAAAAAGAAACAAATTTGACACTCAGATGAAGGCAAACAGTCTAAAAAGGAAAGCGACCGTCAGTCAAGGAAAATCAAGAGTTACAACCGTAACAAAGAGAGCCAACCATGGACGTCTGGTTATCTGGGAAGTGTACTCCCGTTTATCGCCATAAGGTGCTGCCAAACAGAGCGAAACTGAGATCTTCGAGATTATTTCTTGAAATGTGTACACAATTCACTGTAAATATAATTCACATATTTACATATTGGTCGTGTAATTTTCTTACATTTATATATATATATATAATTAACATATTCTACATATTTTTACTTATAGTTTCTATATTTCTTCATACTTCTAGTCTGTACTGAGCAACTGCAATGCACAAATTTCCCCCCAGGGCGAAATAAAGTATTTCTGATTCTTACAAAGTAAACACTGTGCTGTGACGTGTTACTAAGTAATGCTTTTCTACTTCTTTTCTTCACACAACATATCCAGACTTAATTTATATATTTTATTTAAATCATATTACATTTGCTGTTTTCCTCAGAAAGAGAGTAGAGATCCAGGGACACCAACTGTCTGGATTTGGAGCGAGCATTATTTCTAACCGTGGTCAAGTGGTCTCTGTCCATAGAGGTTTGGTCTTAAATGGCTGCGTCAGCTTGAATCCTGCCCCGAGGAGGCAATAACTCCAAATGTGAGACTCACTGAAGTGGATGAGGAAGTTGATGCCAGTCCCTAATGTGCACAGGTACACAGTAATGTGCACATGGGCAGGCATGAGCGCACAGCCACACACAAACATACTGTACACATAAACATGTGACAGGAATAATCATGGTGACGTATATGGATGGAGTTAATCCCACAGGCAGCGATGAACTGAAATGAATGGGAAAGATAATTCCCAGGAAAAGGTCATCGGCTCGTGGATTTCAGAACGCTGAGTGGATGTGAGATTAGAGTACACACACACACACACACACACACCCACAGAGACAGGGAAGACTGTTGTGAGGACTCTTCTTGCAATTCGTCACGTCTCTGTGCAGAGGCATTCTATAATTGATTTAAACACACAGAGGCAATTACTTTAATTCCATCCATCATGTGCGATGGGAGCTCCAATAGCCCATTAGTGCTGTCATATATTTACTCTTTAATGGCGTGTTCATAAAAACACAGACATAATTTCATTTTGCAGTGACGCAAACCTTTCCCCGTTCTCACATATTGCCTGACTCTGTTTGCCTTTTCTTTTGTTCTTTTCATTCACTCATCTCCCAGTTCTTTCCCCTTTTTCCATTTGATCTTTATTTAAAGCTGTCAGCGCTGAAGTACAATTCCACGTCTTTCAATTCCACTTAACTTCTCTTTCTTTGTCTCTCTGCCTCTTTTTCACTCTCTCTCTTCATCTCATGTGAAAAGTGTATGCATATCAAATCACACTCTTGCCCCCTGCAGAGTCTCAATCAAGAGTGACGGCCTTGTGTCGCAGTGTAAATTCTTTTCATATTGTTACAGCTTTTGCTTGATTCTGTTTAAGATTTCAACGCACAGCAAATTGATGCTTGTTAGATTAAGCTTTTTTAAGTCTTCCCTTTATCCATCCCACGCATAATGGGCTGATCCAAACACGTTGGTTAGCTGCCAAATTGCCTCTGTGCGTGCGCATAGACATGCTTTTCTGTGTGTGTGCGTTCTTCTGCCTGTGTGTATCCCTGCATTCATTAGACATGTTGTAACTCTCATTTAGAGCACTGCTAATTAACAAACATAAATACTGCTTTCTCTCTTCATTTTGTCTTTTATTGTCTTTCATCTTGCACTGTCATTGTGCAACACAGAGCAGGGAGGGTAGGATTTTGACAATCCTGCAGAATCTTTAACCACAGGCAGCGTGGAAGAAGAGAGGCGCACAAGACAGGATAAATCGAGAGTGATGAGAAAAGAAGACAGAAGTCATGAACATAAATTCCTAGTGTGAGAAACAAAAAAGCGCAGCGTCATGCTCTATCCCTTGTAGTAGAGATGGATGGAACAATGGAGGGGGAAGGGAGGAACAGAGAAGGATGAATGATGTGAGAGGTCTGCGGCTTGTTGAAGTATTCATGAGAGGTGCAGGGAGCTGAAAATGGATGGGACTTACAGACAGGTATTGTTTTTTCTTTCCCATTGTTGGAAGAATAATTCATTGACCGAATGGGCAGCTGTTAAAATTCCAAGTCAGGCTCGGAAAAAAACGTCCTAGTGGAAGGTTGTTGCCACATTAATTCCCCACATTTCCCACTGTCAGCTACAATATGTAGTGCTTAGCAGTAAATGAATTAAGGTGAATACCGACATATAACAATAGAAAACTGTGCATTCTGTCATCTCATCTTAAGAACAGCTGCACAGGATTAATGCATTTTACAAACAAGGACATCATGTGTTCTCAGCATTGTCAAATAGAAGTGGGTTTATTTTGTGTATCCAGAGTCTCAGAAGTAAAAGTCCATTCATTTTCTGCATAAATACAAGAGGTGAATGACAGTTGGAGCACTTTCAGGGCTATAATGAGAATGAAATGCTCTCAGTTGAAGCTTCAGTACAAAATAATGTTCCAATTTTTCAACCAGGAGCAGCTGCATAGGAAAATATCTAGTTCTTAGGCAAAACATCTCTTGGATGTTTGAATGTCAGTGTGCAGAATGTTGTTTGTGTAGTTTGACATCAGAAAGCAGTTGTCACATTTATCTGCTGGAGGGAATCATCTCTGCGCTCACCTGAAATCTGAGTTAGAGACAACTATTTTGGAAGCCAGACATGGTCTGACATGCGACAAGTTTGATGTAGAAGATTAAAGTCTCTGGTTGCACATACACTCAGTATGGACTGTCACTTCGTCCTGTGTCCCGTAGATAAACCAGTAAATCTGCAGTGTGTCTGGGGAACGTAACAATCCATTTTGTAAAAACCTAATAATACAATTTAATTAAATGTAATCCCCTTACTCAACTGTAGATTAATACAACATCTGATGGAGTTTTGTATTCTCAATTTGGTTGTGATAGCACATTCAACTTTTTTTTGTCTAGCATCATCAGCTTTTTTTATGGTAATAATATTATTCAAAGTGATTCACCTTACCAAACGGGATGGAAAATGACATTTTTCAGAAATTAAATTGAAGTTATTTATAAACAGACAACCATAAAATAAAGAGAGACCCAATTTGGGACCTATTTGGGGATAAATTGGATATCATTAAAATAAAACTACAAAACAGCAATTAACAGTGGTTTACAAATACATCCACTAACATTAATGCCTCTTATTTTGAAAATCTCTTGCTTCACAACCGTCAGTTTCGCGCCTCATCCGAAAGGCTTCTTCAGTTCTAATCTGACTGGTGGCTTACATTTCTAGCTCCGTACCATAGACTGTATAAAAAGATGGACAACATGACAGCTCCCTAAAAGTGAAGCCAAAACATTTCGAGCGCCCCCTGCTGACTGGCTGCAGTATAGGTCATAAAACCCGCCTCCTCCATGTTACTTAAAAAAAGTCCACTTACTTTTTGGATTAAGCTGAGAATTATCATGACCTGGATGACCTTTACAGACAACAGTCAGATCTGTATCTCTTTACCTTTAAGAATTCACAGGTATTGAGGTGTAATCTTGTCTTTTTATTTTCCTAACGTGCTTTATCTGCTTTTCTTCTCATCCTTCACAACTCTCGCCAAGATAGACGTGACCTCTGACCTCTCAATCTCCACGATGACTTGCTCTAACCAGATTGTTCTCACATCTGACTTTCTCTCCCCCTCTGAGCACAAGCACTTATGACAGTTTGCTCCTGAAACATTGAGAGCTGTTTGTAAATGCTGACTGATAAAATGAAAGTAGCACACCGGTGTGTACGCGTGTGTATCAGCACGGGCTGTCTATATTTCAGTGTTGTAACCTCTTCTTCTTATCCTCTTGTTCTCTTGGCCTTGTTTTATTCATTCAGCCTCGGGGTGATGATAACAGCTGCAACAACAAGAGCAGCAAACACACACACACACACACACACAGGAGAGGGAGAGAAAATCGTGCACACCTATGCAAAATGCGCTGGCAACTGTGCATACACACAAATGCAAATATATTCACACAAACACACACTGTCAGATAGAAACACTGAAAGCAACAGAAGAGGAGGGAGAAGCAAATCACTGACAAAAGAGAGAAAAGAAGGGATGTAAGTTAAAAAGAAAGTCTACGTTTGTTGCAAAATAAGAAGTTTCCTTCCGCATAATTAAACCGAGGCAAGCATCCAGCTGCTGCACGACTTCAGAAACCAGTCACAACATGTACACAAACGTGCACGCATTAAAAGCATGAAGGACTGACACACATTTGTATAATTCACTGGTAATGGGGGAACAAGGAATGGGCATGAAAAATTAATTTCCAGTCATTACATTGTTTAAATAAAAGAGGATTTGTTCGACGTCGGCAAACAGAGAGAGTGTGCAGAGCCCCTGTGACCCTCTCTAAGTGCCTCGGTGTGTGTGTGCATGTGTGTGTGTGTGTGTGTGTGTGTTACAGGTGTGCATGCGCTGCAGAAACAAGGAAATGCAAAAAATAAACATTTGATTAAAATTGCCTTGATGATAGAGGCTGTAATGGAAAAACAATCATAACCACTTCATCCGCTTGTTCATTTTGTACAAATGTGCGTACAAGAGTGAATACGCACATTTAAATAAAATACACCTTGCTTCTACTACCTGCATCATAGACAGCGCTACAGGGATCAACATTATAGTACAACTTCTACTTTCATGGGAATATTACAACAAGGTAATAACCTGTTCTCTCGTCAGATGCCAAATTGGGATTGCCACAGGTTTTTCTGAATGTATTAAGTTCTTTGATTTCCAATTAAAAGAACATTTGGGCAATCCTCTGCATGGCCTAAAGTTTTAAACAAAGCAATAATACTTTCAGTTTGAAGTTCAAAGGGAAAAGCAGTTGGCAACGGCTGCAATAAGTTCCGTGAAGCTACTGGCAAGAGGCAGCATTGATAAGAAAGAGTAATATGAGACATGGCCAGTGAAATTTGTTACCCATCCTTTTTAAAGCAATTCCATGCCAACCGCAGTACTACAGCTGATAGAGTAAAGAGTTTGGCAAATGCCACTGCTTCTCTTCTTCTCTGTCTCTTCGCAGTCAGCTTAGTGCTAAACTGTGAAACATCAGCTGTGGAAATAAAAAGTGGTGAGGGTTTTCTTTAAGGCATTATTTAGCTCCTCTTTTGAAGAGTGGAAAAGAGAAAGATGGTTTTTTTTCACTGAAAACTTTGGTTACATGTTTGTGTCTTTCCCCTTCTGTGTTTGATTTTATACCGTATATTATTTTAAATGGACTATTCTACTCAGGTTAATCCAATTACATTTGAGAGAATCGCCCTCCCTCGTGCTAATAACAATGAGGAGCATATTCTCACACACCTCTCATTATTCAATACTTATCCTCACTCCTCCTTCTCCTTTTACCCTTGTGCCTGTACAAGGGTCGCAATCATTGTAATGCTTTGTAATCACATTTCGATAATTGGGAATTCAAGGGGGTTGTTATGGAACAATAGGGGGTAGTGAGAGGGGGGTCTGACAATGACTGAGACACATTCAACTTCTCTCACTCCTGCACTTCCCCTTCCTGCAATGTCTTTCTTTTCTCCTGCTTACACACTGCCTCCTTCCCTCCCACCCTCTCTCGTGCCCTTTCCTCCGACTCTATCACAGCCTGGTCCCCATTGTGCTGATAGATTATAATGATCTTTAATTAGATCTAAATATAACGATAGGCGCTCACTGCCATCAGCGCCTCTCTGTGAGGACCGGCTATCATTAGGATTGGTAATAGGAGAGAAGAAAAGGGGGTGAAGAAAGACAGGAGGAGGATGGGGCAGTTGGAGGGAGGGTGGCAGAGAAGAAAGGAAGAGAAAGAAAGCAGTTTTCAAAAAAAAGGACAGGCGGAAATGAAAATTGGAGTTGGGAAAGGTGATTGGAGAGATTCGAGCAACTTCAAGAAACTTGGAGCAATTTACACCAAAGCGGTTTTATGGGCATTCAACGGATCCATCAGTCAGCACATCAGCAGTCTATTAAGCATTCGTTTTCTCTCAGCCAAACTTCTCATTTCATCTTAACGGGAAGAAATTAAAGCTCGCCACCATTTTCTCATTTTATAGTACACAAAAGTGTAGCTGTTAATGGTCTAATTGTGCTTTTTTGATGTTCTCCCTTTTATCAGGAACTCTTCGCCTGACTTAATCAACACCCCTGCCAAATTGCCATGACTTAGCATGGCAATAAAGCGATGCATGCAATCAGTTTAGCAGTACAAGTTGACTGACAGTCACTTATCAGATACAAACAAGTTCTCAAGCAGGCCTTTATAATCTAACTATCAACATGGCTCAGGTGACCAGAGCTGCCCTGATGCTACTATGGCTTATGCTATTCATTCCCACTTGCTGCTTTGAACGCATCTTAAGGAATTTAGTATGTTGTTAGCTATGTTAGTTGTACAACTACAGCTACAGTTTAGTTGATCCTCTTCAGTGTTGGGTAAAGTTACTTTTAAATTTGTTACGTAACGGCGTTACCTACTGAGAAAAGCAACACGTTAGATTACTTTTGCGCTACCAAAAATTAAACCCCCTTTGCGACTCATTGCACATGTCGGTTATACTGTCAGGACAGCGTGTAGCCTACTGTAGGTCTACCTTTGACTGTATTGACTCGCCATTGACGCCATTGCATAGCATCATTTACGGCCCATAATCTGTAACTGTGCAGCCTAATAACAGGAATGACAGACGCAATATAACCTTTACAGCTCTTAATTCTGCTAACAATCTGACAGCAAACTGAGCAGAGGCATACAGTATTAGGCACAGCTGTTTGTTGCACAACAACACAGGCTCTTCGTCGCAACCAGTGTTGCGGAGCTGTGTTTAGCTGCAGGTGCCTCGTAAAATTTAAAGTAGACCTTTTTGCTTTCCTCTCTGCCATCTCGCTAGTTGAATTAGCTAGCGACGCGTGCGGTGACACAACTGTGTTTATCTTCCACTGGTTCGCAGCTACCTGCCAAGCCGTAGGAGAGAAACAGAAACAGCAAGGATTTTCTTTTCTTGTGGCCACTAAAGGAAAAGGGAAATGCGAAATCACTTTTTATGAAATATTAGCAAATTAACAGATTACTTTATTTGCAGTAGTAACGTGTTATGTTTACTCGTTAAAACAAAAAAGAACCTAAGTACTGTAACGGATTACTTTGTAACGCGTTACTCTCAACACTGATCCTCTTACACAATGTGTCGTATGCTCTCTTTGGACTTCCTGGAATTGCGTAGCTTGCACAACAATAAAACATTTTTCACCTAATACAACTGTAAAACAATATATAAAGGCTCTAATGTCCTCAGAAATAAATATGACCAATGACTGACACATAAAACACATTGAGGGAGTGACAGACTGGTGCACCAGATATAACGGCTATTCTAATTATTGGTCTGTGCCTTGCATATGAAGGTTGAGGTTGTTTAACATCCCAAAATGCTAACAACTGTTGTTTTTTCACCTTAAAATATTTATTTTCAGCTACAAACCTTTTGAGGACAACACATGTGTTAGTGGCCAGAGAAAAGTCAATGCAAGAAGAAGTTGATGCCAGCAGAAACAATAGGCATGTCATTGTTTTTATACTATATATTTCGGATTGACTTGCCGAGAGTGTTGAGGTTGAAAGTGAACCAATCCTCATGCATATAAGTACTGACCAAAATACTGATATGGCTGATACAAAGCCAAAACCTGAGATTTTGCTGGGTGTCGTCTCAGCCACGGTTTCCAGAAGGTGCTTTGCTTAGAACCACCAACCTCTGAATTGAAAGGTAACAGTTCAGGATTTAAGGCATCAGATCAGAAAACTCTAGGATGCCTGTCTGCAGAGGTGTCCGGAATCCCTCTGGAAGAGTAAGAGACTGGGGTTGACAGTAACATCTCTATGCATAGTAAAAAAAAGTAAATATTTGATTGGGTATACTAGAGTCATGGCGTTTTTTCTGGGCCTGCATGGCCTTGGTGTCCAAAAACATGCAGGCTAGGTTAGTTGGTAACTCTTAATTGCCCATGGCTGAAGGTGAATGGCCATCGGTCTCCATGTGTCAGCCCTGTGATCGACAGGCAACCTTTTTAGAGTGACCCCACCTCTCCCTAATGTCAGCTGGGATTGGCTCCTCTTTAAGATAAGCAGGTGTCACTGATGGATGAACCCTTTCTGTTTTTCAATAGTTCTAACACATCCAGAACAAAAACTATACCCTGTGAGAAGATGAATATAAAAGCTGAAAAGACACAAGTAAAATAACATGAGTGCTGCTTTAACACTCCAAATAATCCTTTTAGTTGCTGTAGTTACAGCACTGTTGCATAAACCACTGTATTTTCATCATATCTGACCATCAGCATTTTACTTCAACACATATTTTGCAGAAGAAAATGGATTTTATTTCAGCTTGGAGAGTGAGGGAGAGAGACAGAGGGAGGTAGACTGGACATTTAAATGGACTAGACATCTTGTATTGTCTAATTGGCGAGCTCTTTATCTCAGGAGTGTGCTGTGAGAGCTGCATATGCCAGCTTGTGCGCAAGTGGTCGAATGTGTGAGTGTGCTCACTTTATTATCATTACAGATGGTCTGTGAGGACACTCGTGTGAATCATCAGGCAAAGAATAAATACAAATCAGGATGATTCATCCCTCCCATTTCCCTGTCTTTACCCTGCTCATCTCAAAATCGATATGTCAGAGTTACCCAGTGAGTTTCATTTACTTTTTCGGGTTCCTTTCGACTCTTTCAGTTAAATGGCTACCTTTGGCTGGATATGTTCCCTCTTACATGCAGTTATATGCCAAGATGACTTGATTTAATCCTTCACTCACCAGATGTGATGGACAATGTATTTCAATATAACTCCAACCCCACAAAATCTATGTACTTTGTGCTGCTCGGGTATGTCAGACTGACCCAGATTTATTTTCCCATATGAACCATTCATGCTGTCATCATCACTATTATTTTCCTGTTTATCTCCAGCCCTCCTTTTTTGTGTTTCTTCAACTCTAGCCAGCCAACATGTTGTTCTCATTATTGTTTCAATGACTTTAAAAGCAGGTTTATGCAAAGTGTTGAACCGAAGCGAGCATCACAGGGAGCAACAAATACAAAAATGAAGCTGTGTAAGCAATAAGAGTGCTTCTTTACCAAAGAGAGTGCCAATTTGTTTTGTCCAGTGTCACTTAAAACATGCTTTGTTTCCATCTTTCCAGTCCCATTAAGATACACATGTCCGATCACATTCTCGGAAAGTGCTCATAAAGCACTGGGTCTGCCATGTTAGTGTATAATTTCTCACCGACTTGCATGTGCAGCATACTGTATAATCCCAACTGTGCACTGAAGGCATATTGTTAAGCAATGGTGTGTATGAAGTATGGCGCACACTATGTCACATACTTGTGCACCCACTACACATTATGACACACACAGGCACACACATATTCCAGTGCTTGGTTATATGTTACACGGTGGAGTATTAAATCACAAGGGAGCAATAGAAGTGATGTGAGAAGCTGCAATGCATTCTGGGAAAGTCCCTTGCTACTTTCCTTTTGGATTAATAGCAGCCGTCTCCCTGATACCTGGGTGTATTATCTACAAGGGAGGAGTGTGTGTATCAGAGACATTGTGCATTGTATATGTGCTTTTTAATTGCATAAAGAGCTCTGTATGTATAATAATGTAATGTAAGTAGTATAAAGAGTCTAAAAGTGTAACAGTACTAAACAATGCTGCCCGACTGTGAGCATACGCTCTACATACCCGTGTGTTATGATATATTTCCTTAGTGTTGCTCATATATTATGTGCTCCCATGTGTCACTCTCTCCTAATGTGTTTTTGTCAGTGTGTTTGTGTTGTGGTGCCTGTATGTGAGCGCGCCTCAGAGGGAAAGGAAAATGTAAAACTGTAAATGAGAGGCAGTAGGGTGCTGTAACAATGTTTGATAAGACCTGGGGTTCCAAATGATCACTCCTCTGTCTTTCCCTCTCCCTCCCTCCTCTCTCCATCTCCCACTTCACCTCTCCTCCACTCCCTCCCACTGCTTTCTACCCGCACCATATTGCTTTGGGTAATTTACCAGCAGCTGGATATGCCTTTAAGCTCTCAGCCACAAACAGATAAAAGACACACATACACATTTTCTTCAAATTAGACACAACGTTCCCAGCTCAACCCTCCGAAATCCTCCAAAAAGTTTTTCGGCATAAAGTAATGCCTTTTCAGCGAGTGGGGTACACGGAGAGGTTACTGTTCTAACACACGTGGAGAGGAGCAGCCGGGAAGATCTGCCTTAAATAAAAGTTAAAGTTTGTTCTAACAGACAAAAAGCTTACTCTATGAGTAGTGGAAATGCTTACGGTGCAGAGAGGCATTACAATGTAAATAAACATATCTGCACAATCGTAAACACAGATGTGCTTGTATACACACAAATATGCATGCTGAAGCACAGACGTGTATACCTCCTACACATACACACACACACACACACAAAGTTATACATCTGATACATTAATCTTCTCCTTTGTTAGGAGGAACAGAGAAAATAACTGAGCAGTGGTAAACTGAGCATATGTTTCCTTTGCCTATTTATTTTAAACCTATGTGTCAGGCTCTCCCCCGGTGAGGTTGGGACTTCATTAAAGTAGAATTAACATCATAGGCTCGACTCACAAACAGATTGCCTTGTTCAAGTGAGTCAGCATTAATGCAAAAAGTTGGAGAATAGTTTAGATAGGCTTTGCAAAAAATGAATAAATAAAAGGTTAATTTGCACAGCATGCATGTTAGATAAATTGTATTTTAATTTACAATGTTGGGTTTGGATTTGTATGCATGTTTGAATTATTGGATGTAGGAGGGAGTTTCTGAGCATGTCTTCCAATGCCTGCTGGATTTGTATGTTTTACTTTGAATGTATCAGGAAGAATAATTACACATCAAAAACAGCAGTGGGAAGGGGACCTGATTGAGTAAGTTGCTCTCCCTACCCCTACAGGAGTGATTACGTAACTGAACTGTGACCACTTCCTTTTTAAAGGAGTTGTAGCAGTATTATTACTAAACCAACACAACAGTTGTGTTACAAACTCTGGGGGAAAATACAAAGTTAGTTACACATAAATATGTGCCACTAAAAATGAAGAAAGGGATAGAGGAGCACATGTCCCCCAGCAGTCTAAGCCTATCCGGTTGTTTAGTGGTTACGTCACACCTCTGCTTTAAACTGTTTCTGGGTTCAAGACACCACAATGTCTCCCATTTACAACATTTCCTTGCTGTTTTAACCGTTCTGAATCTAAAAAACATTATCACTTACCTTTTTATTAATCTCCATGTGCTCTTATCACAGATGGAAAAAAAGATAAAGTACAATGCAGCATTTTAAATGTTTGTCTTTTACTGGTGGATGCTACTGTTAGCTATGCTTAGCTTAAAAGCTTAGAAATGGTTGGCAACCGAAACACGAAGAAGTGGGCTCACAGCAATACAAATCCTTCCAGTAACTTTTAGCCCATATCAGGAGTGACTTATCTTAGAGAGAGATCAGTTGATTAAATGAGTCTAGTGAGATTTACTCCTAAAGTTTAAGATAGGTGGAAAATAAACAGCAAACCTACATCCAAAAAACTTTTGTTTCACTTGTTTGTAAATGATCGGTATTAGCCAAGCTAGCATCTTTTGCTAGTGTAAACCTTTACAGCGTTGAAGAAGAAATTTTCCTTTTTCTACATGCTGACATAGTGTATTATAACATATTGGCCTTTTATTTGTAAGAGCTCCAGAACAGAGAGCAGGAAGAGGCTGCATAGTGACAATAATCTATAACTAAACTTCATAAAAGTACCGTTAAAAGACCTGCTCACATCTGAGCTACAACGGTCTCTAGAAATTTAGCCCCAGCATGGTACCCACTTATTATTCACTTACCCTTCAAAACCTGGTTGGACAAACTTTGTTTGTCATGGACGTACAGATTTATAGCTCTCCTGCACGTTTTTATTATCAATACCACAACCAGAACGTGGCATAACATCTGTAGAAGTCTGACAGCTAGGTCACCTCAACCTTTATATCCTGTTTTTTATGAAAGCCCCCCAGGGAGGACAGTTACACTGACATCTCTGTTAAAATGAAATGTATTTAGTTCCTATTTGACTCTAAAAGAAGCCTCAATAAAAAAAAAATTAAAAAGTTATTATGGAGATTCACAGGTTCCGCTAGTGTTTTCTATGTTGTTTAATAGCGACTAAAGGAGCGCCTGGACGCAGGAATGGATTCACCTCACAAGTGACGTTGGACTAAACAAGCGGACAGCAGCATAACAAGGCGAAGGTCCAAAGCAAACTTGAGTCAGCCCCAACAATAAACTTTGTGGAAATAAAAAGGGTTATGATTTCCTTTAAAAGCAGAGCAGGTGTCTGACTACCAGACCCAAACTGGAAGATGGTTCTACAAGGCTGGAACCTGAAAATTGAAGGCTCTTCCTCCCATACTACTTTTGACACTTTAGGAACCACAAGTAACCCAACTTCTGCAAGAGCAGTGTTATAGTTTTTTTTTTTTTTTACAGGTGCAGAGAAGCTAATATGAGAAAAATCAATCTATTTCCGTTTTTCTTTTCAGTACACGTGCAGCAGGATTTTGGACCAATGGGGAGTCATGACACACTTGCAATTGCAATAATTCAGCATAGAAATAAGGATGCAACACACATTCTTGCAATGTTACAGTACATAATGAGAAAAAGACCTTGAAATGTATTTTATGTGCGTGGTTAAAGTACATATTCTGTTTAAAGATCCTATATTTAACGTTGAACAAATATACTGAGCAACATATTCATGCTCTTTTGACTCAGCACTGTCCATTTCAATCCTTTTAGAACTGGTCATGCCTCCTTTTTTCTGCCTCTGTGCTTGCATTGAAATCTGCTGCTGTTACTTTTTGTTCCTACTCCTGCTTTCACCAGTGAAAGGAACAATTACTCCCTGGCTGTTTTTTTATGCTCAAGTATCTTGTTTGAGCCATTTTAAGAATCCCTGGAGTCACTGCCGTCCACCTAACTAACCCATATTGAAGCTCCCCTCTAGCTACAAAGTCCACTCAATCAAAAAGGCTTTGTCAAGAAAACAGTGATTGTATTCACACCATGTGTCCTGCTGTTACTCTGGCTGTTAGCATGCTGGAAATTTGACAGTGTGAGTGGTTAAATTTTTCCTCTAAACCTGGGAAACCAACTTGGTTTTCTGCACAGTATATAATTAACACTGACCCTTGTATTTTCTCTCATGCAGTGACATCTGATAATGGATCAAGTTCCTACAGTTTCCTATTGTTTGGGGAAGAACGCTATCGCTGGCGCCATGACAAGGTGCTTAAGGCTGTTGCCAAGGGCATAGATGCTGCCATCAGCACAAGGAGACACAACCATGCACCAAAGAAAGCAATTGCCTTCATCAAAGCTGGAAAAACACACATTCAAAAACAGGGACAGGCATCCTCGACACGGCCTCTGACTGGCAGCTGCATGTTGATTTGGGCAAGCAGCTAAAGTTCCCACAGCACATCACAATAACATCTCTTCGGCCAGGCATGATCATCACCTCTGAGGTGACAAAACAGCTGATCATGCTGGAACTCACAGTGCAATGAGAAGAGCGCATGGAAGAGGCCCAGTAGAGGAAGTGGGCAGAATACCAGGAACTGGTGGAAGAGTCAGAACTGGAGCTGGAAAGCACACTATGAGCCAATAGAGGTGGGCTGTCGAGGCTTTGCAGGACGTTCGCTCAAGTCCTCAACCAGCTAAGGTGCAGCAAAGAAGAGGGCTGTTCATTATGTGAGCGAAGCTGCAGAAAGAGCCAGCAGATGGCTTTGGATCAAGAGGGCAGTTGCCACTGGGAAGTAAGTCGGGACCTGATAAACCCCGGCTGGGTCACCTGGGCGAGGGTGTCTGATGTTGAGAGACCCGACGATACGTCCCAGTGCATCCAGGAGATGTATCTTGCACACTTACCATCAAACTGGGTATTTGAATGAAAATGTTTAACTTGTGTACATTTAGTGGTCATGTTAACCTTGTGGCAAAATACTCCAAAGCATTTATCCCTCTTTTAAGTTGACTTGTATGCTTTTTAAGGGGAAATGAGACATGCTCGTTGCCTATCCGAGTTTTATTTGGTATATTTCAAGAGTATTTTGTCCAGATGTTCTTTCAGAGCTGATTCACCATCTAATGTATGTTGTAGTGTTGATTTGTAAGGCTTGCATTAAGAAGATATTCTGCCTAAATTGAAACACTTGTTTGCCTTGACTAACTTAGTCTGCCACAATCTGTCTGCAGCAGTGAATGCCACTCATATGACCCTCCCCACTTCCCCTCAGGCGAACCCATGCAGGCCAAATTCAGATTCCCTGCCTTTTAACAACAGCCAAGAGGGCAGTGAGCAGTAAACCCGACCGCATGCTTCAAAGCGTCTCTTCACACAGAGCTACGAGTGACGTCATGTATGCTATGTCAATGTCATTATGTATATGGCTTCCACTTGTCTGGGTTATTCAGAGAGATAGAACAAGTAATGAACAGAGGCACAGTGGTGTTGTGGGTATAGAAGTGTGTATGTGTGTCTCTCTGCCTCATAATCATCGCCTACTCCGTCTCATTGACCCGGCACAGTGCAAAGAGAGCCCAGAGCACAGCATGAGTCATACAAGCTGATCCCGGGTCTGCATTTAATCCCACGCTCCATTGCACTGAAAAAGGAGCCATGCCTCTGTGATCTGAACTGAGATCTGCACAGTCACAACACTGTCTTTGCAGTCAGTGGCGCCATGAAACTAACACAGTGGCTTAGACATGTACAGTAATCTGATTATATTAGAATCCTCATTAGGACGGTCCACCAATACATAGTAAAACTCTTTTTATACAGCCCAAAACAAAGAAAGCGTCACGTTTATATTAGAAAGTGTTATGAAATAAAATTTGCAACTTCCAAAATTTTACAAGATATTTGTTGTATATACAAAGAAAAGAGAAGATTGTGCGCTCTATTATCACATTTCTGTATTAGAATTAACTTTTGTCCTTTTTTGACATTTTATTGCAACATTTCTAATTAAGGATTAAAATCTTTGTGCACTAGTTGTATCTGTTGAAGTTTGCGTGTTAATGCCTACTTGTGCATGTCTGCAGCCGCCCTTGTGCTATCAAGTTCATTTGAGGTAGCCATACCTATGACTAATACCTCTGACATAGGACAATGAAAAAAAATCTTTTCTTAAAACCATCTTTACTGTACCTCTGTTTCCATGGTAACTGTCTCCAGATCTAGGATAGTCCCGTCTCCTCCTTGTCACTATTACCCCCCCTTACACTTCATAATCTCTATCGCCCTGCTTCTGCAACTGTTACTCAGCGCCTTGACACTAATAACTGTTACTGGTTCAGAGTGTGTGTGTGTGTGGTGGTGGTGTGTGTGTGTGTGTGTGTGAGTAAGCCAATTTTAGGGGGGTGCCCCTCTATATATGAAGTTAAGTGTCAGTAAAAATTGAAATCCAGCATCAGCATTTTGACGTAGAGCTGCACCCACCCACACACACACACACACACACACACACACACACACACACATGCACACACTCACTTTCGCACGCACACACTCACAGCCGAGCACTCTGAGAAACTTCTACTTGAGGTGATGTAGTGTCTTGTAGTTTCCATGGTAACATCTAGGGAGCGAATCAAGGAGGAGGGCCAACATAACAAAAGGGAACACTGCCCCCCCACGACTAGAGAGAGGAGAAAAACAGAGGGACAGAAAGTAAGAGAGGGTGTAAAAACAGTGATGGGGGACACAGAGAGAGAGAGAGAGAGAGAGGTTGTGTCAGAACGGGCCTGAGAGCCGCTCCAAGGCTGTGAATAAAAAAATTTGACTTCGACATACGTATATATCTCTCTCCGTCCTCAACTATGACTCCAGACTATAAAATACCAGACTATCACCTTGAGTCCTGAGCCAGCATTGTGTATGCTTGCATTCTCAGTACCAAGATCGATCACTTTGGTTCAAAGCCTGCAGGAATACTGGCGAACTCCTGTTGCTTAGTGGAAAATCCCTCCTCTCAGTTCCCTAAGGTATGTCTAGCCTTACCGCTTTGATCTTTGTGTTTCCACTGCTGCCACAGGCAAGGGACCAGTCAATGTTTACACCTGTAAATCAAGCCTTATAGGAAGTCTATATATTTGTTAAACAATACTATTACAGCGTTAGTAATAAAAGTGGATGTAGACATGAAACGGCAATGTAAAATTCACTCTGAGCTGTTTACCATTATACTGCATATTTTAAGATAGATGGATAGATAGATGTGGGCTTCCGAAGTAAAGGTCAACACCTGTTTGGAGACACCTGTTACTCATTACAAGACGCATCAACAGCAGCCGCTTTCCTTCTGTTTATTTTACTTGCACCTTAAATATGTGTAAACCAAAACAGGACAAGTGCAAATATGTCTTTTGGTGTTTACAGCAAAGTAAGCCAGTTAGCGTAACACCTTTGAAACAGTATCTTGCACGGCAAAGAAAGTACATTTTCAGAGGTGTGAAAAGTGGATGATGTTCGGGAGATAGCATATGGTGCGTTCAAGTTAGACTCAACCTGTTAGTGACATAAGAGAAGGTGTTAATCATCTTTCTCTCTGTTTCCCCCCTCTTAACTGTCACTCTAATATTTATTGTCATACACATGAAGAGATAGTTTAAGACAGAAAAGAAAGTTACAATGACAGGTTGAAATTTGTTTTACTCGTGTTGCCACTAGTTAACCTGTTGGTGTAGGTGATGACTTGTCTTGTATATGTATATATGTTTCATCAGGAGTATACGGTGGCTGTGTTAGCAAAAGATGTCAAAAACTGCCTTCCTTTGCCTTGCTCTGCTGTTTCTGATCCACATGCACATGCTAACATACACACACATACACACGCTGCCTTTGACACAGGCACTGGAGCAATGTTGCGAATCCAGCTAATTGAAGTGGACATGAGAAAAGCAAAAGCTGTCTTAGCTAATTGAGACAAATGAAGCTGGCGGTGATCAAGGGATAAGCAGCCTGTTTCAATGTCACTCCAACAAAGAGAGAGGGGAGGTAGACATGGTGCTATACACCATATTACACATGACCCGCACACTGCGGCTCAATGTCACACAGGCAGCTTCATGGTTAGACTGCATTATGTGCTCCTGTTATGGAGGAGTGTTGTGTTTTCAGGACAGAGCTGATGTCAGTTTGATTCCTTATATATTTTTGTTTTAGCAAAATAAAGAATGCAATTCCTCTCAAAGCTAAAGGCTTAAATGCACATAAATTAAGTCCTCTTTTTTAAGTCATTTTTTTTTTTATTTGAGTTATTGGGTTTGTGGTTATATTGCAGACTTTGGTGAGTAACAAATATCCAGCACCCGGCCAGACTTTCAAATTAAGGCTTCCTGAGAGACATTTCACAAAATACTTGCATTTTAGTTTGCCACCAAAACAATGTTACATTGTTACAATTTCATTTAGCAGTCGCTTTTGTCCAAAGCGTCGTACACTGAGAATTAATACAACACAAGTAAGGATCAAGGAGTCAGTAAGTGCCAACAAACAGCTTCAAACGTGATCGGACACAGGTGCCAACAGGCAGTGCACAGAGGCGATGCACAGGGCGTAAAGAAGCAGATTTTATTCTTTTTTTTTAATGTTATTAAGTAAGTTTTAAGTAATCATCATCACTGTGGCTCAGTGGTAGAGTTGGTTGTCTCTCAATCGGAAGGTTGGGGGTTCGATCCCTGACTGTTACAGTGTCCTTGGATAAGACAATTAACCCCAAATTGCTCCCGGTAGCATAGCCATCAGGTATGAATGGGCATAGATCTGATTGGAGATCGGCACTTAGTCCATCAGTGTGTGAATAAGTGTGTGAATGGGTGAATGTGATATGTAGTGTAAAAGCAGCTTTGAGTGGTGAGACTACTCGTAAAGCACAATATAATTGCAGTCCATTTACCATTTATCATCAATGGCGGCTGTGGCTCAGTGGTAAAGTTGGTTGTCTTTCAATCGGAAGGTTGGAGGTTCGATCCCCATGTCGAAGTGTCCTTGGGCAGGACACTGAACCCCAAATTGCTCCTGGTGGCATAGCTAACGGGTGTGAATGTGATGAAAAAAAACTGATTGACAGTTTGCAGAGGCTGCTACGTAAAGTGTATGTGTGAATGGGTGAATGTGATATGTAGTGTAAAAGCAGCTTTGAGTGCTCACAAAGACTAGACAGCACTATATAATTACAGTCCATTTACCACATAAACAAGGTCAATCTCATTATCATCTTGTATATCCTAATCAACATCAATAATAGAGCAGTTGGTAGAGCAGGCACCATGTACACCATGAGTCTACAGTCCTCAACGCACTGATCGCAGGTTTGACTCCTGGTCTGCCAATCATTTGATGCATGTCATCCCCCACTCTCTACTACCTACATTTCCTGTCTATCTTCAGCTATCCTCGATAATAAAGTCAAAAGCCCCAAAAAAATCATCTTCATAACTATAGCTTTAATATCATTGTCATCAATAGTATCGATATCATTAAGTGCAGAGGTGTTCATGAAAGAGCTGGGTCTTTAGCTGTTTCTTTAAGGTCAAAGTGTCTCTGCAGACCGAAGCACAGAGGAGAAGAGTCTAGTTAGTGACTTAGGGCCCTGTTGTGATGGGAGTACCAGGCGCCTTTCATTGGCAGAGCTAGTGGGCGGGAGGGAGTGTAGACCTGGATGAGGGTGTTCAGGTAGGCAGGAGCTGTATATGTTGCTGTTTTGTAAGCGAACAACAGGGTTTTGAATTTGATGCGAGCGGCGACTGGGAGCCAGTGGAGGGATATGAACAGTGGCGTGACGTGCTGTTTTGGGTTGGTTGAAGACCAGTCGCGCTGCTGCATTCTGGATAATAATAAGTATCCTCTAGATTATTGCAAGGTCTATCGCATTGATAGACACTGATGTGTGGGCTGCAACATATGCATCATTCTAGCATAAATCAGAAGTCATGACTGTGGTTCCACCTTTTCTCCTCTCACCCAAACAAGATGTCATCAAGATGGCTGCAGTTTAATTGACGGAAAATGTTTTGCATCCTAACATCACAAACCTGCTATATTCCTGATTCAAATTTCCAGTATGTGTAACTGTAATATTCATAATCAGTAACCTTTACAAATGTATAATTTAGAATAAATCATTTGGAAACTATTTGCTCAAGTGAGCATCTGCTGCCTTAATCTTCCTAATTGCTGTGCTTTTAGAGGTGGGATTTGGCAACACAATAACTAATGCATTTGACCCTAGTGGTCAATAGCCATACATTAGACTGATGTCAGTGGGAGACTCTAATTAGGCTACAACACTATCTCAATAGATAATCTATAGCTGCAGTATCTATCTCAGGGTAGTGTGGAGAACAGGAGGAAAAAGAGAGAGAAAGAAAAAGAAGTTTAGGCTGAAACTTGACATGGGATAGAAATGTGTATCACTGCATGGGCCATGGAAATATGATCTTATTAAACTGCTGTAGCTGTTAAAGAGATGAGAGAGACAGCCAACAAAGAGGGGGAAATAAGACTAAACAGATATGAAAGCATACATAATGTGGGAGGGGACACAATTAGACAAATGTGACGTGTGGAAGCAGAAGAAAGAAATACAAGAAGATTGCTTGAAAGAGAAGAAATGTGAGAGTCTCTCACTCCTTCCCTGCCTCTTTCTCTCCTTGTCTTTCTGTCTGCCTTTCGGCACCTCAATGTGCATGAACAGATGTGGTTACATCTTCCGCTACATTAGATCAGGAACGATTTCTCGCTGCACACTGGTGTCAGATGCTAACACTATTCATAGACAGCTTTAAATAAAAGGAGATCAGTTATTCAATCCAAGGGAAAAGCTCAGTAAAGACAAATGGAAAGGCAGTTTCCCAAAGCGGTAAGTGTATGTGTGTGTTCATATGTGTGTGTGTCAGTGTGGTGAAATGTGGGTGGCTCTTCTGTTGCATAAAGGTGTGCGAGCATGCAGATGTCAAAGGTGCTTTTAAGAACGTGCCTCTTGTTTCTAGTCTGACTTTAGGTGAACATAAATCTCTGTTTTTATGCAAATTAAGTTTGCTTGCATCTATGTATGTGAATGTGTGTGTGTGTGTGTGTGTGTGTGTGCTCGTTTATTAACTCGCACAGTCACCCACTCCTTTTTAAAAATAGCAGCCTCTTGGCTGAGGCTGTCAGCAGCAATGAGAAAATAAGGAGTTCCATTCTGGAGGTAGCAGCCTTCATGATACAATAAGGATGGGGTGGCTGAGGGAACACACACCAACGCACACACGCACACAGAAAGACACACACAAAATTGCTTTAAATGGATGCAACTATAGTCCCTCTAAAACACTGGTTAGTTGATAAATATTGTGAATACAAGCACTGTATAAATTATTATTAAGTATATTATTCACTTTGGCGTTTTTTACATTACCATATATTAGTATTTTTGTTCAGTGCATTGTGTAAAAATATGTAGGCATATAATAAAGGATAGTTCCAGTGCTTTCACTACTAACATGATTACATATTGTTGAAAGGCAACAATAGGAAGCCATGTAGATACAGCCAAGCCACTGCCCTCCCCCTTATCAGTGTAGCTCATGTTAAGTAGAGGATACCAATCTCATAGCCTGATCCATTTTCAAGTGATATCTGTATTCTCCTGAAGAGAAAGAGACTTGAGAGGACAGATATTATGTACAAAGAAACAACACAATGAAAGAAACAAAGAGATACAAGATGAGTGAGGGGCCTCTGGTTTCTAACAGTCACTGCTGCTCTGCAGAAGAACAGAGCGTGGCTTGCTCAGTATTATTCCAGAAGCTACCAGCTTGATATTTCATGTTTACAGAGAGGATTTCCTCCACCAGTGTTCCCTGAGTGAAAATGTTCAAAGCCTTTGGGCCTTTTCTCGCATGATCCTTCTGCCAAAGTTTCTTATCACCTTTACTGTTCATTTAAGACACACACTACACACTGTTACTCGTTACACACACTATAGTTCCACTGATAACGCCTTTATCTCATGCCGCATGACATATCCAGAGATCACACACCACTGGGCATTAAGCCTCCATCCCAGGCCCATGCAAGCATTTCTTTTGGCTTTGCAGTCCAAGTACAGTTTAAAAATGATCACAGTGCTATTTAAGCACAGCCAGAGCCAGACTGTGCAGAATGGCTGGATGCCAGCCACGCTGGTACCTGTTGATAGCAAAATGAGGGGCATCATTGTCCCTCTCTTGGCAATTAGCTAATAAGCTAAGCAGCTAATTAGCTCGAGTGCTACTCCAGCAAATCTATTGTGTTTAAAGCAGAGGGTAGAAGGTATAATGGTGGTCAGCTGAATTGGCAATGCGCTTGGTTTACTGCCATTGATAAGGTGTAAAAACAAAGTCTTTTGCACTATCACGGCTCTTTCAGGGCATTTAAATTCGACTTCCATCAGCAGGCTGTTCGTACATTAACTGCAGTGGCTTAATTGTGACGCATTTGTAGTCATATGATACACAAAGTGGTCTGGGGATCAAAATTGCTCTGTTTAAGTAACACAGACCAAAACTACGGCTCTGCTTTTATTTAAAATGTATCCGTGGAAATATAAACAGTTGAGTGCACTTCATACTTTTGGCGGTAACTCATTCCACCTTGATATAACTTTCACTTTAAATCCGCTTTAATGTGCATTTTCTCCCTCAGCATTTTCCGTTTTGTTTTATTGACTGCATATCTCAAAGTCGCCCTCTATTCCTATCCACGAGTAAACATCAGGTGGCGGCTTGTGTTATATTGCCTATCCGTTACCTCTACATTCTCTCTGCTTGCTGTCCCCACTCTGACCTGCTTCTACTCTCCTCCTTCTTATTCCCTTCATCCATTTTCTCTCTCTTTACTGCCACACTCTTATTGACTCCACAGCTCCATCCTTATCCAGTCGCCCTGCTCTCCATCTCCTCTCCTTTCTTTCCTCTCTCGCTCCATCATCCTTGCCTCTCATTCAGAGCAGAAGCAGCACCAGTCAAATTGATTTTGCCGCTGTGCTGAGGAGCCCCATCAACTCACAGATTGGGTTTCCCGCTTACCCTCTCCCTCTGGCCCTCTGTATTTCTTTCTTTCTTTTTCTCTTACTGTTACTTCCACTTGTCTCTCATCCCGATGTCCTCTCTCCTTGCCTCCTGTCTCTCATCTGTCCTCCTCTCACTTTATCTCGCTGCCTTATGTCACTGTCTTTCTCAGACACATTCTCTCTGTTCCTATCTCTGAAACCCACAGTTATTTCTCAGCCAAAGTAGGGGAAAACAAGTGCAGCCTCATGATCCTGATAATTCAGTTCCTTATGCAAGCATGCTGTGTTTGTGTGTGTGTGTGTGTGTGTGTGTGTGTGTGTGTGTGTGTGTGTGTGTGTGTGCGTGTGTGTGTGTGTGTGTGTGTGTGTGTGTGTGTGAAGAACAAGACCAGAAGGGATTTTGATATATTGTGTTTATGCAAAGGCACGCATCTCATTAAATGTATGGCACATACATTGCATGGGAGTGTGCAGTAATCACTGTGTCCCTTTATATACAATAGGTGCATTATATATATATATCTGCATGCTTTTTGAGGCAACTCATCTCCAGTATTGTGTGCTTGTGTCTTTGGACATGAATGACACCAATGTCATGTCTGAGACTATAAATATGATTTTTTTGTCCTACATTCTCTGTGCAACACGACAACTTTATGGTTAAGCAAATGAAAAAATATAATATCTCATATCCCATCGGCTATAGTCTGACATTGATATAGCCTCTGGGGACAACCGTGATATTGGGCATGTCCGGTTTAAAACCCGTTTTTCTTGTGATTTACTTCAGTTAACAGGTCTTGCCTTTGCTGATATTTCAACATAATGATGCAGATTTGTAAAAAGTATAAATGCAAGCTTTGACAGGTCTGTCCTCAAGAGGAGAAGAAAACTACTTCTAAAATGCTCGTTTGTTGATCGGAGGTCGGACTGATCATTTCTGATGCATTCGAGGAAGTCGGGAACTCTGAACGCCGAACGGCTTATGTGACACAACATCAAGGGAATTTATCTCAAGTTGAGTTTTAGAACGGATTGTTAACTGAACCTACATGCAGATGTCTGTTTATAGAGCTTAATAAGAAGGTAAATCATTGTCAGATAGCCGCTGAAGGGAGCCGGGATGTCATTACGGCACTTTATATTCCGCCTGCTTTTGCTCTCCACACGGACTGTTTTTCCTGCATACCCCACAGCCTGCTGATACGTGATTGGTCAATATTACCCGGACTACAAGCGTACTACAAACTAAAATCAGAACACTTGCCATCCCTTAAAATCCACGTCCTTGCTTACAGATTCTACATTTCTATGTTGAATCTGTAAATAGAGATTATGGTAGAAAATGTGTTTTTGCATTTCATTTCATTTCAAACCTTTATTTATTCTTGTAAGGACATTGAGGTTTCCCTAATTTCCAATGCCGTCGAGATTACGGGCAATTTAAAATTGCCAAAAAGAAGTTTGAATTACCATGACAAAAATTCAAACATCAGGAAAAGATTAAAAAAAAATCAGAAGGGTTTGCAAGCATCAGTGTTAACTGGCAAGCTAGCTCATAGGTCCGTTGACATATGCAGTTGGGTCATGGTGGAGGGATAAAAAAATAAAGAACACATTTTATTAGATGTACATTTTGTACACACCATTGAGTTCAGGATTAGTCATCAACATTTTCTAAATGTTTCCAGAAAATTGGAAACTCAAAGATAGCTTTGAGAACAACTCCACACTGACATTTTTTTCCACTGTTGAGCCACATACTGGCATGTTAGTGACAATCAGCTCAAGACATGTTTGATGAGAACTTTGCCACTATGCTACAGCACTGTAATATTATTTCCAACCAAATAATGGACTTCTTTCAAGTGAATGTTACTCTTTTAAAGGGGCTGGAATTTACTTTTATTTTTTTGTTGTTGGATACTTTACTTAGAATATCCTGCTTACTCTTTTTGGTTTCTCCAAAGTTGTCTTCTCTTTTTTAATTAGTAAGCACAGCCCCATCTTAAAATGCTACCTTAAAAAATATTCCATACCCACTGTAAATGTGTCTAATACAACATCCACAGAGAATGAGACAATCTGGTTTACAGTTTGGAGACTTGATTTGGAGAATTGATAGGCTATTTACTGCCATCATTAGCGGCCTTATCCCTGCTGACTGCAGCAATCAAAAGGTCATTTACTTCAAAGCAATTACATTAATATAATTTCTAGGTGATTTGTTACTTCTCAGCACTGGTTAGGGAAATAAAACACTAGGTTAAATAACAGAAGAATTGTGGATGTGGTTACTGAAAACCCATCACATTAGCTTCGGCCCATAATATGCCTCAGTAAATGGCTTTTAATGATCTTACAGGCTTAAAACTCTTGACTTTGAGTATGTCCTCCAAATAAATCTGCATCTTTGCATTTCTGTAAAACACAAAAACGACAAAAAATATATGAATGAATATTATCTATGTAAATACATACTTACATTGCATTATTATTATTACAGAGGTTTTCGTAGGTGGCATAGCCTTGTTACACTATTAGCTATAACAGCTCAAAATGACGCTGCCATGGTCACTGGAAGTTAACCAATATAATGGCGACTTGGCTGGCCTCCCTGCTTATATCTGTTAGCATGTTGTGTCATGCATGGCTCCCAAAAATAGTCAGCTGAGCAGATGTGCCTCGTAAACACATCATAGCAGATGATGAATGACTCTTCAGAAAAAAAATAATCCTATAATAAATGTGAACAGCTTGCTCTGATCTCTCATTGCTGCTCAGTTGTCCTCCACATGACTCATGTTCCTGTGTGGGTCATGCAGTTATGGGGAGCTCTGAGTGCTACCCCTGATGTGTGGATTTAACGGAAGGGAGTCACAAAATGTTTTCCAAAACTCACCTCAACCAAATTGATATTTGTGTGCCAATATAATTTAACTGAACAGCCTCTGGGACCTGACTAAATCAGAGGTGTGTCCAGGAAAATGTAAGTACAGTACTAAGGCCAAGGTTTTTTTGTATTCCGGTTTGTGTCTGAGTGTCTCTGTGTTTGTGCACCTCACAGAGTCGGAGGCATATGTGGGTGTTTTCCGTTATTGGATTACATCCAGCCTCATGCCACTAACCAAATTTCTGCTTCCCTTATTATTGACTGAAGAAGGAACAGGAAAAGGAGAGCACAGAAATAACAGGAGCAAGATAGATAAGACGGGGTGTGTGTGGAGAAGTGAATAAAGGCAAGTCAAAAAATAGAACATCTGACATGAACAAGGCTGGCTGCCAAAAACCAAATATACCCAGATCGGAAGATTGATTTTTTTTTGTGAAGAGTTTTGTCAAGATAGCTGTGAGGTAATGAGAACACAAACTCTGTGTTCATCTTTGTGTTTTCAGCAGATCAAGAGCATTGTTATCTTAACCCCAAACATCAGTGATGATAGCAGGTGAGCAGCTCTTACACTCGAAACAAAGAAACTTTTTAAGTGAATATCTGTGGTACAAATCTAAGTTTAATAAGTAAAAGAAACCTTTCTTTGCAAACGGGTTGATATGGCATACTACATAACTGAACCACTTATTTCAGTCTTTACAGCAGCAAAATGTGCCCTGTTATGCACTCTTTCTCTACAGCATGTATATTACCACTCGGTCGCACACATAATGTAGATTCTAAATCTACGTCTGCACGTGTGTGTGGGTAAAAGTGGGAGTTTGTTAGTGGGTGGTCTGATGTCAATGGACATAGGTTTCAGGATGTAAAAATGTTTGCATTTGCCTCTTAAAAAAGCTTATTTCTGCTGTCTTAATTCTAAAGTTTCTATCTTCTTCTGATGTTTCTTTATCGGCTGGAGCTTTTCTGGGAACAGGGCTTTCTCCAAGGGTTTGTGTACAGACTCTAAATTGCCTGAAGTGGGTGTATGTGGAAATGCATGTAAAGAGAGATGGGAATCCACACAATATCTTCCTTGGTTGTCTTTGATAAGAATATTGATTTGGATATAGCATGATTGCCATGGCAGTAAAAATCGTCCAACCTTATACAGACAACTCCAATTCCTCAGTATAATAAATGACTCATCATAATCATGTTGAGTTTTCTGCTGTTTTCCCTTTTCTGTAGGTTCAATATTCTCATCCGATCCAAATTGAGATCAAGTGCCTTGTTCACAGTTAGTCACTTCCTTATTGTTCTGCTTCCTCAGAATTATGTAAGAGAAGAGAGATACAGCAGAGGAGCCGTATTCATAGACCAAAGCTTTGAAACAAATCAATGTCGTATTAAGTCATGCTGTGGTTGGACACGATATTGTGTTTGTTCGTGTAATTTTGTGGTAATATTTGGTTACCATGTGGGAAGAAGTGGGATATATGAGGAAGGTAGATGTTGCAGTGATTTTGTGTATGTGTGGGCATGTTGGTGTGTGTGTGTGTGTGTGTGTGAGAGTGCAGAGAAGCAAGTTCAACAAAGTGATGCTTTGTTTATTTTGTTTTGCTTTTGGTGGTCAAGAGATCATGAACTGATTACTTAAGTGTCTATCTGGCCACACATCTGAGGATTGTTTGGAAGTCTATGCCTGTACAACAAACAGCAAACCAGTGTTGAATAACAGTGTAAAAGTGTAGTAAAGTGAACAAAGTCAAAAAAAGAATGTAATTACTAGCAGTCTTGGGTAGTGTTACTTTAAAAGTAACTTGTTGCGTTACAAGATTATTGCCATTATAAAGTAACTCATTACTGCATTACCTATCGCGTAAGATTACTTTTTCGTTACCAAAAAAACCCAAAAACCTGTTACTTGTTACACATTCGGTCGGTTGTATTGTCAGGACGGCGTGTAGCCTACTGTAGGTCTACCTTTCAATGTATTGACTCTACCGTCATTGCATAGCCTCGTTAACAGCCCATATTCTAACAATCTGACAGTAAACTGGGCAGAGGCATGCAGTTTTAGGCACAGCTGTTTCAATGAAAACAACACAGGTTCTCAGTCCCGTTAGTGTTGCGGAGCTGTGTTTAAGCTTGCAGATTTCCAGGCACAACTTACATTTCACTGTGATGTTGTTCTTGTCCCTTTTGCCCAGAAATGAAAAACAATGGGAATATTTCCAAGAAGTAAATGCTGTCCTCTCTGCCATCTCGCTAGTTGAGTTAGCAATGCATGCACACTGATACAAATGTGTTTACCTTCCGCTGGTACGCAGCTACCTGCCAAGAAGTAGGAGAGAAACAGAAACAGTGCATCGGAGATTACTGGTTACAACAAAAACGTTATCCGCGTACTTTAATGGATTACTTTCTAACGCGTTACCCCCAACATTGATTACCAGACAAAAAAGGCATGAGTAGAGTCAGTAAACTCTCCATATACATTGTTATCACTTTTACCTTTGTCAAAGCCAGCGTTATGTAATAGCCATATGCTGTTATAACACCTTTTACCTCACAGCTGCTGCATTAAATAATAACTTTAACACCCTGAATAAAACACCTGAAAACAATGATTAGCTTTCACCACATGGCACACATACACACATCCCACACACATCAGTTCAACCTAAATGAGGACGTGAAATACAGAGGGATTGATTGCCAATAGGCAATAATAACCGTTCATATATCAATCTTCTTGACAATGAATTAACTTGTTTCTGTCATCTTATATTGCGCAGTAAATCCCAGTCTACTCTTTGTTCTTTTCCTCTATGCCCTGTCTTTATTGTTTGCTTGCTCCCATGCCTGTCTCATGTCTACGACCTATTCCACCTGCCATCCTCTGCTCAATAATCACTTCTGAGTGCCAGTGACATTTTAACTGGCTCATTCCCCACACATGAAAGTAAAACGTTGCCTAGAAAGAAGAAACACATGGACCAAAAAGGAAAAAAAAACTATTGTCTGGCATCAAAACACAGCAAGTGACCTTTTGTAGCGACGACTGACTCTTCTTAGATGTGCGCCCTGTGAGGGGATTGAGACAGTGTTTGATCTTTTAAACACTAAGACGTCGCAGACAGTGGTGTAATTACAAGGCAGCTGAAGCACAGGAAGGGGCCATTGATCGGCAGCACACACAACAGCCCTCACGCATACACTTCACAAGTCCAATTATTCATGCAATTCTGAAAAAAGTAATGAAAATCTAAAGTTCAACCAGTTACTGCTTTCTATGTCATTCAATGATAATACACTGTAACTGAAACTGGATAATACAAGACACAAGACATCATTTTGGCTAATTTATAAATGGCTGAATGTTAAGGCTGCTTTTATAGTGAAGCAACTGTTATTACTTTATAACATTATTAGAAATATCCCAGTTTCTGCGTTGGATTTCAAGTGGTTTCACAGTGATAGTTTAAACTTATGGCCAGTGATGAGTCTAAAAGTAAGAGAAGTTAGATTTTGAATTGAAAAATGTAACTTTCCTTTGTAAATATGATGATTTAGTCTGCAAAGTAAATGCAATAAAAATCTAATTATAGAGGAGCTAATGTTTCATGCACACACACACACACACACACAGTCGTCCAAAACCACGAGCAGTGTGTGTCGCTGAGTCCGGCACCTACAGCAGGGACACAGATAGGAGCGGAGAGGCCTGAATAATGGAGTGTTGATTTACAGCCCAATTTCCCCGCACATCTGTCTGTGACCAGTTGAACGCCCTGTGAGGAAATCCAGAACACTGGGAAATGCATAAATACTGGCTGTTAATTCTCTGTCAAGAGGCACGGAGAAGTGTGTGTATGTGTGTGTAGATGTGTATACCAGTACATAATGTTCTGAACTAAACCAAAGGTCTGTTTATTTATTATACCTGTCTGCTCCTTTTATAGCCTTTTTTAGCAGTTACAGCAATAATTTGGCATATTGGATAAAACAAAGACACTGAAAGCTGTTTGTCATTAAAAAAAATGCTAATCAAAAAGAGTGTGCTATATGTCCCAACTAATGTGATTTTACACTATGAGCATCAACTGTTACACAATTTACTGCTAAGGACATGCGTGTAAAAACCTAAAAATCTAATTGATTTATTCTGTGGCTGAATAAAAAGGATTAAAGAAAAAAATCCAGATATTTTACAACCCTGCTTTGTAGTCAGCAAAAGATAAGCAAAACAACAGGATAAAAACATCTCCCCAAACTGACAAAAATAAGCTTCATAGCAGTTTTTATTTTTTGAAAAGAAAAAAAATGTATTTCGTTGGCTTGAGCTCCTCAGTAGGGGTGTTTAAAAGCCTTTTCGCCACTGAAGGCAAAAGCCCGGTCTCTGTTACACGAATTTGGAACATCAGAGATGGTCACAGCCAGAGGATCTGAGTAAAATGTCTGAGCTCGAGGCCAGACCCTACTGACTGAAGAACATTGTGAAATCATTTAGGAGCATAAAAGGTGACAAATGTAAGAATGGAAAAATGTGGAATAATAAAATCTGTATTTGAAACAAGCAGATGTGAAATGGGTTTTTGACTAATATGAGAACAATTTGATTACACAATTTTCCCCCTCCTTCCAAAATAAATTAAAAGATAAATAAAACTGATTTAATTGTTAGTCAGTTAGTAAGTCATTTACTTTCTGGAAGATTTTCAGGACTTTTCAGGCCAGTTTGTGAACTTATTTATAGTTATTTTTTTGAAGATGACGAAGCTCCTTGATTCGCCACAGAAAAACAAGTGGCCAATAAATCTTCAATGAGAGGACATTTCATTCATAATTTAACTATCCCCGTAGGGAAAAAAGAAAAACAGGAAGACACTCGCACACAATATCAAGCCCATTTTTTAAACAATATAAAATGTTATTCATTGGGCTGCTCATGTTGCCTAAAAGTGAACAGACTGTAGGACACTGATATCGGCAGTAAAAACATGTCGGCAGGCATTAGACTGCCCTCGTTAAGCACAAAACTCATTATGGGATGCCTCGCTCCCCTGCTGAAAGAAAGAATGAGCGTTTCCTTCCATTTGGTGGGGGAAAAAAATAAAACAGTGGTTAGCCTTTTCTATCTGTATCTCCCAGAAAGGTTTGGTTGTCCGGGACCCATGTGCGAAGGGAGATAAAGCCGAGAAGGGTTAGTAATACAGCACAGCTATTTAAGAGGCTGTAATGATATTCATTAATTTAGAATCATTTCAACTTCCATCTGGGGAGAGAGAGAGAGAGTGAGAGAGAGAGGGGGGAAGAAATAAGAGAGTCATTGGATATAAGATTCAGAGGACTGGGGTATGGAGGTTTGAGTTGGGGGTCAGAAAGTTAAGCTGGAGTCACAGAGCTCAGACAAGAAAAGTAAATACTGAAAAAGGAGTCAATCAAATGCAATAGAGTTTTTGGGAAGTTCTTTCTGTTGGCGTAGTATGATTTTTTTATGCGGCAAAATGGAAAGGCTTTGTCGGAGGCTTTTAAAAAATGCATGCATTGTATGGAGATAGGAGTTCGTACTTCACATTCATACAGAACTGTATGTAATTCAATTTTTATCCCTTTGACTTTTAGACGGAGAAACCTGTCTCAGGAACTCAAATCCATCCAAATCCTACAGCCAGACAATCCCTCCAAAACTGATATGGTTATAAATTGTATATAGATGGTAAAGGCTGTGAATGTGTGTGTGTGTGTGTGTGTGTATTTGTGTCTGTCACGTTGTGCTGATATCTCTTGTCCTTGGAGAGGCCTGTCGGTTCAGGCACAATGCAGAAAATCAGCACGTCAAAGCAATCAGTGGGCTTTTCTATTCACCACAATAAGGCAACCGCTCACAGAACACAAACATGCAATCACACACAGACACATGACACTGGTTTTGCCGTATCAAACGTGCTTTACCACAATGCAGAAGAAACAGGATGTTTCTCATCTCCACTAACTGCTGACATATCTCTTTAGTTGCTAAAAGCTCCACTATGACCACCAGCTTGTTATGCGGTGCTGGAAAGGTTGGACCCAGTGGGCTTATTATAGATATTCCATTTAAAAATATTTTGGTGCACTGGTGAGGCCAGTAAGGCCAAAAAAAAAAAATGTGGCCAGGAAAACAAAATTAATGAGCTGAAAGATGCTAAAACACTCCATACAGCTGAAGGGAAATGCAGAGTCAAATGGTAATTCTCTGGAAGACCACAATATTGATATTTCATAAGTTATTTGACCCAGTGTTATAAAAGTATTGATTATTTCCCCTTTAAACTTGAGTATATTCCACGCTCAGCTGTGTCTGAAATATGAGGGTGCCTTTTAGTATCTGTAACAGGGACTCTGCAGCTGCTTAATCTCCATCAGAATTTGCATTGTCAGGCGAGTATCAGCATCAGTATTCACTCGTTGTTACAGACAACATATGGTCCCCATCACCCCGGAGAACAGTTGGCAGATTTTCTTCTCAGGCTGGGCACATTAAGTAGAATTATCACCCACGGAAAGTTTAACCAAGGTAGTCCAAACAAAGACACTTTAATAATTTAATAACACAACCTGAAGCTGGATATTTTTTTATTTTTTTGCTTCTTTGGCTGTATGCTAGTAAGGTTGGACATTTTTAAGTATTCAGTGTAATGGTATGAAGGCGTTCACAGTGTCTAAACGCCTTTCACTATATTTCCGATGTCTATATAGAAAGAGACACTCAAGTTCATACTGCCTGAGCCTGTTTCTGATTTCAGTTAAAGCTAAATATATAAAATCTATGATGAAACAAGATTAAACATTAAATCTTTTCTGCATTAAAAAAGGCAAACTCCAATGAAAAGTGACAGGGCGGACAGCAGCAGCGCTGAGGCTGACACGCACCCTGTGTGAACACCACAGTGGTACGAGCCGCTGAGTTTAGCAAGCCAGCAGTCACGCAGGCTGTGTGAAAGAGCAGTTTGTGTTGTATGTATCTGCAACTATTTAACTTACCATAATGATAGGAGTCACTTGAGGTTGAGCCATGCCTGGGTTTAACAGTTGCTACTGTGGTTCTCCTGTACACATAATGTAAGAATGCTGTTTGTTGATTTTAGCTCTGCATTCAATACCATCATCCCCCATAAACTGGATCAGAAACTGAGCAACGTGGGCTCAAGCAGTTCACTCTGCACATGGACACTGGACTTCCTGAGTAACAGACCCCAAAGTGTGAGGGTAGGAGACCACACCTCATCCACTCTGATCCTAAACAAAGGAACACCACAGGGGTGTCCTCAGCACTTTCCTCTACTCTCTTTTCACACATGACTGCTCCACTAGGCATCCATAGTGGGTTAACCTACCCCTTTTCCACCAAGGCACAAGTGACATATACACTGGCCGTCTCCGTAGGCAAGCCAACTGTATCATAAAAGACCCCTTCGACCCTGAAAACTGCCTGTTCTCCCCCTTCCCTCTGGGAGGAGATACAGGATAATCAAAAAAACACTAACAGGCTGAGAAACTGCTTTTTCCACAGGCCGAAAAATATGTGTGTCGTATAACTGTTATAACAATGACAATAAAAACCTTCCTACCTAGGCTGCCTGTCTGCCTTTGTTGAATTGCTGTTGGTTTCCCTAGTAGATCATCTTATTTTCAATCTCCATTTGTCTACCCGAGTAACTACATTTGGTTCCCCAGATTACGACAGTAGTGGTGAAAGCAATGTTGGTCAACTGATGGTTTTCATCAAGGATCGGAAGGCCAGTCACTTCCTGCAGCAATAATGGTGACATTTTGGTTATAGGCCTTGATGTCTATCCAGCATTCCAAGGGTTGATTTACAACTTTTAGGGCTGTGAGGCTTGTGTGACCTCACATAGATCTATATAATGATTAGGTCCTTTTTTTCCCTCCCACCAGAGCTTATTAGCTGAACCTTTGTTCAGACTTTACCATCTTCTTTTAAAACAGCAGCTATATTATCTTGTTTTTGCTTACTTTGAGGCTGTCTATTGTGGTTTCCTTTTGGATTAAACATCCATTGCAGCAACATAACAATCTCAATGTGCCCTTATCCTTTCTGATATTTTGTTTATCTTATAAAAGTGTAACAATAGCTTCAAGCCGATGTGATTGATGGTGTCTGGCTCCCAGCTGTTTTGGACCCAACACCAAACATCCCTCTAATCTTTATCCATCATAAGGTTAAAAAGATGCTCAGCATTTCTAATACCAGGCAAGTTTGTCCTTGATGCATGAGCATTCATATTACAGCACAAACTTATCTGGAGCCATCTTTTAAGCATGGCTAGAAAGAAGTTTATGCCCTCTACGAGGCCAAGGAATAAAAGTCTTGTTCAAGTGAAATTTAACCCAAGTTCACAAATCCAAAATGTCAATTGTGCGAATAGCTCTGTTTGTACCCTGGGGCAACAAGGTCTGAAGGTCTTCATTTAAAGAAAACAAAATAGTGAGCTTCTCTTACAGTAGCTGGGAGATAATTCCAAAAAGGGACACAGTAGAACTTGGTACTGTTCCTCAGGATGTTACATCGTTCTTAGAATAAAGAGCAGGACTACCCGCTGAGATCTGAGAGCAAGTGGAGGAGAGTAAGGGGTCATCGGCTTCATTAGGTATGGTGGAGCAAGACATTGTAATATTTCAGCCAAAAGAAAGAGCACTTTTAAAGCAGCACTAGCGTGGTTTGGAAAACCAGTGCAGAGAGGCCCAGGCTGGAGTTATGTAGTCCAATTCATGAGTCCTCATTAGAATCCGCCCTGCAGTGCTTTGAACAGGATGGACCTTTTTAACGGGGAAAGTGTTTAAGCCTGAGAGAAGGACACTGCAAGAACCAGTGGGAGAAGAGGAAAGGTTGAAAATAAAGAGACTGTTGGAATAGAGCTTAACTCGGAGCGTAGTAGACAATTTGGCACACTTTCAGGGGAAATTGCTCATTGTGATTAAGGAAAAAAAACTAAAATGAAATAAGGAGTTTCAAACATGCTTTAAATGCACTTCTAAAAAAATATTACTTTTAAAATGCAGTGCTCACTACACTTGATTTTGGTTGCAGGAGGCATGTTGTGTTTAATAATTTATTTAAATTATATTGCTTGTTTAAATATAATTTTAAAAAGCTGAGAGGTAGGGTACACCCTGGACTGATCACTATTGTACTCCTTGTTAACAAAAAATAAGAAAGCATCTACCATGTAATTATTTCATCAGCCTCTGTGGGCATTTGTTCAAGTACATTTCCTGTTACAAATAGGAATATTAGAGCACTTTGAGACTTTGGGAGGCCCTTAGACCTCTGATACCTATATTTACTGAACAGTAAATTATGATAATTACTGTTTCTGACAGCAGAATAAGAAAACTAGTGCCCATAAAATTGGTCTATCAAAATTTTCTCACTAGGGCCAAGGTGGTGTTTTGAGAGACAGACTCTTTTAAAACTTAGTGCAAAGCCAGAAATGGGAGGTTGAAAATACGTTACTTTGGTAAATCTAAGTTGAGGGGTGATTATTTTTATCCACTCTAACAGCAGACACAGATAAAAGTCATTCAAATGAAAGATATCAACAACTATTAAATTTCTCATATCATCTTGTCTTAATGAACCTCAAATGACAGCATTGTGATGAGAGAAAAAAAAGTGTTAAATATCTCACTTGCTTAAATTGATGGGCTAAAATTTGTATGTGAGAACAGCATAATGATTGCAAAGTTTTTGGTATGTGTTTATCTTTGCACTTTTGCTGAGTGAGTGAGTTGCTACCCAAAGTGCATGCAGGACTTGTTAAGCTCCTTGTTTCATCACTTGAAATCAAATATGTTTTTGCAACACTATCTCCCGCAAATTTTAACTCAATGTAAACATTGTATTGATGAGTATTAGAAAAAAAAAAAGCTCCAGCACTCGCAGGATCTAATAAAACTGACTTTAATGTGGGTCACAGATGAACGCGTTTTGGCTCTTATGCCGTCTTCAGCATACTAAGGAGAACAAAGGAATTGATACATATGCCCAGGTGAGATGAAATGAGTGAAAGGACCGCCCTTGCAAATGTCTTTGCCTCTACAGACAGTCAGTTAGGAAGTAGGGGGTTTCAACAGCCCATTTACATAGAATAAATTAGACACATTATACATATAACAGTGCGTATAATAATCCATATTGACAAGGACAAGTAGCAAAAAGTAATTGGTGTACATGATTAGATTAAGAGCTGCATGTCCCTGCCAAAAAGTGCAAAATCCTGCACAAGGTACAGAACAATACCACATGTAAAGACATAGAATACATAGAATAAATATGGTTACATAGGGAAACTTACTCTGCAGCAAAATATAAAACTTCTTAAACAAGTGGCTAATCCTATTTCAAATTCATAATATAGAAATATAAATATATCCACATATACATACCTAAATATATATATACATACCTATACCCATATATACACACATGTGTACAATGCACACATACATAAACATAGCCACATTACGCTGCACAATCTTAATAGGCATATATAATATGAAATATAAAGGTGCATGCCCTTTTTCTGGATTTAATTTTCTGCCGTGCACCCGAAACGATACTTGTGATACTTGGAGTTGTGCACGCTGCCACTGCTGCACCCATCGATGAGAATTAACCAAAACTATTGTGTCTGATGTTTGATTCTTAACGTAAATATCCTAATTACTGATTATTAAAATTGTACGGTAAGTATCGAGGCAGCTCAAATATATTTTTAGACTGTTATGGCTCATGCAGTATTCGTGGAAAAACAGTTTTAGCTGTCGGGCAGAGGACTGGGATAGAGAAATGGTATTCAAACACTCCACAGCAGGGTGCTGCTATATCCAACCTTTACAGTGAAAAACCATTTCTTGCAGGCAGAGGATTTAGTTAAGAGACTGGTGGGGTAGTGGAATGAAAAGCACAACTATTAGGAGCGAAGGAACGAGACGGGAAAAGAGAGTGATGATGGAGAAAAGAGGGAGAGAATGATTGCTGTGCAAAACAAGGATGAAAACAAGAGACAAAGAGATTTAAGACAAAATGCTACAACATGAGGAAAATTGATAGACAAACTGCTTAACTGGGGTTTCCGGGCAGAGCGGGGAATGCCGAGCAGAGAAAAAGTGAGAGGTGAGAGGAAATAGATGAGATGTGAAGGATAGAATGAAAGCAGGCAATGTGGAACGAGAGTAAAACAGAGAGGAGCGGAGTCTGATAGCTGGCAAGTGATAAGCAGGCAGTAAGCAGTGCAGCCAGGCATAGCTCAGAGGCCAGGAATTGGTAGTAAACATTTAGTGAGGCAGAGATGGGAGTCCGAGGGACATTTGAACAGTAGATTGTCTCCTCTCTCTCCTTTTGAGCTGTGCACTGAGCTGCCCTCCGCATTTTGAGGGAGTCATCTGCCAAATTGGATCGATAAGTAATTAACACTTTGCCTCTTTTCTGGCAAGTTCTCTTCCCTCCTTTCTCCCATGCTCAGTCTCTCTGCACTGCCAGACAGCAGCACAGACAAAAACACTTGCTCACACACCCTCAAATACACACCAAAACACAAACTGCAAGAGACGGAGAGAGAGAGGGTGGGTGTGCGTGGGTGTGCAGGAGGGGATTTCACCCTTGCACAAATTTACACACACTTTACTTCTTGGGCCTCTACTGTGCTCATGGGGGTTGTGAGAGCAGGCAGCGTAGGTATCGATCCCCGCTGTCCTGGAAAAAGGCTCTCTGTTCCATCCGAATACACACTGACTGAGCCTCTCTCACTCTCCCTGTCCTTCAGTCTCGCCTGACTCTCCCGTGACACAAACACATGGGGTACAACCAACCCCTGCATCCTCACCTCAATTCCTTTTCTGTCGTCCACACTTTTTTTCCAGACCAGAGTGACATTTGCCACCTGTTGATGGCAGTAGGACACTCTCAGGACAAAGTGGCAGCCAGTTACACATGTACTAATAACTTGCAAAGAGAGTAAAGTGAGGCAGCGGGATATCTGTAATGTAGAGTGATTGGATGGATAAGGGAGAAGCTGTGGGAGGGGGGGATTGTAAGCAAATAGGGGGGGGGGGGAGCAGAGAGGAGAAACAAGCAGGCTAAGAGAGAAAGAAAGGCAGTAGACAGAATGACAGAGTCACAGGCAGAGGGGGAAGAAAGACAAGGGAAGGAGAGATAACAACAGCCCAGGGCCAAGCAGAGGATTGATGTTTGAGGATTCAGTGCAGAGCCCCATCATCAATCCTATTGGCTAATCAGATGTATGGCTGAATTATTGATAAGTGAACCTCATCAATAATTGCAGCGCTGCTTCTTTTGGGCCACAGAAGGAAGAGAAGGAAGAAATCAGAGCTTGTGGCTTAGTGCAAAAAAAACACACAGTCATAACACACATGGCTGAATAAAGGAATATAGAAAAAAAAAACCTTGAAGAACCTGAAGTAATTGCATTCACTAAATGAGCCCATGCATGCAGAAACATGGAGCGCTGACAAAAAGACACTGATGGACACATTCAGAATTCACATTCACGATTCAGGTTGAATTCATATTGAACCCGGTTGCTCCTTTCACCTCGTCTTCAGGGCACAAACCTCCTGATAGCTATGACGCCAGTGTTTCGCTGAACATTGGACTGTATAATTTTCTCCTTGACAGAATGTGCCAGTGGTACAATCTCCATTCTCCCACTGTAAAGGGTTTCATTTCATAACAGTATATCATTTTGCTATGAAAAACATACATTATGCACCATAGCGTGACTCCTAGTGTCAAGACTGCCAGCCAAAACTCTCTTTGAGAGGGTTGCGTCTCTTCTTTTTTGTAAATGATGAATTTTTCAATTTAAAATAAAACATTTCTTTTGGCTCTAGACTAAGAACACATTAAAATAACACCCTCAGCTTTAGCTGTTTGCACAAAAGTGATGGATGTTGATGTAGAACTTGACCTCCTTGTGAACCCAGAGGATGCCACCCTCTAAAGAATAAATCAGAACAGGGAGGAATGCCTTCTTATTTAACCATGCAAGTCATTAAGACATTATTTTATAATGTTGGTCTCTTTAGGGAATGGGGTGCAAAGCATGACCATCATAAAGACAAAGGAAACAATGGAGCCTATTGTCTTTTGTTTGCTAGCATGTGTATGTTGTTTGCTAGAAGACAGCATTAGAACAAAGTACTGTTCTATTAGAACAAAGTACTGTACCTTGTAGTTTGGGCCTAACTAGTACCACAATTTAATGCCTACTAAAAATAAGAGGATTACACACCAAAATGCTTGTTATATTGTGACATTGTGAGATAACATCATCAAGGGAACCATGTCTTTAAGGCATTGTATGTGTGTGCTCATTAACCAAATAAAGGCATGAATATACTTCTATGTCTTGCTGTCATTCTCATAGAAACTCTATATTTCCACCATATTTTGGATAAAAATTAAGAGGTTGTAATATAACATCTTAAACTATAAAGTGACAGGAGGGAAGTGGATCATACTGCCGTAGTTTCTTGGTACAGTATTTTTTTCCCGACCTAACAAGGTGAAAACATTTCTTAATTTGAGCTTGCTCTGCATGGTTGAGTGGTTGACACTAAAAAAAGATGTGTTAAAGGTATAATAAGTAAGATTTTTCCTTGAATTTTGTCAACAACATATTTCAAACTGGGCCCCTCCTCCTGTGCTCCTCGTCACCAGAAGCTCACTCTCACTGTCTCTTGCGGGAACACGCCAACCCCGCCGAGCTAACGCCGACAGCATCGTGGTTACCTTTGCGCTAGCGTGCTAACCGGCGGTTAACTTGTCCTACCCAGTTTGAGGCACCTACCTGTCCAACAGAAAAAGGCCAACTCTGCATCGCTCTTTCGCCACGTTCACCGGTCTGAATGGGGCCCAGTTGCTAATTTGAACCACTCCCACACTCACCTATACGCTGTGATTGGCTCAGGGAACCACAACAGCGCCCCTCCTGAAAACATCCCATGCAAAGCAAAACAACAGAATAGATGCAGAGGGAAGGGCCTCACAAGGGTTTGCACACACACTAACCAACACACGTGCATGGAGGCCCATAAGTGATGATTTATATTGTAGCCTATTTGTAAAAGTCTATATTTTATTTTTCTGGGAAAATCCTACTTATTATACCTTTAAAGTTTCGGTGTAGTGTCACATCAATAAAATGTATTTACTTAAACAATCGCACATTAGTTACTACAATTAATATCTCTGTGTCTTTCAGATGAGAATAATCAATTGCATTTAGCATTGCAAAACTTTGTTGTAACACATTGGATTTTATATAAGTTAAACTAAAGGTTTGTGGTGTGAAACAGTGGAAGAGTAGTGGTGAAACAGAGAAGGGGAATATATGGTGCAAATCCAAAAGATGTGGAGTAGGCATGAAGTTATAGGCGATTGACATGACCATACCTCTTCCACCTCTTTTTTCATCTCCCCTCTCATCCTTTTTTCTCATACTCAGCAGTTTCTTTTCTTTTTCAACTACAGGGAGATGAATCAAAACTTGCTCAAGATATTTAACCTGCTCAAGAAAGTACTTCTGTGCCCTAACCCCTCTGCCTGGGTCATACACACAAACTAAACACCTATTCTTGGATGAACCCAAAAACATTGCACGTACACACAATTGCTGGGTCGCATGATGGGCGCACAGTTTATTCAAGTTCAACAAAACAGTGTGTGCACTCTCTGATGCACACACGCTCAGTTCACACAATGGGGAAATGGTTGTCAGCATTATTATTCATTTTGACTATGACTTCCCTATATGTATTATAGTGGCAGTACTTGAAACTACTACTTTTTGCGTGTGCATGTCTTTGTGTGTTCTTTCGTTGGACCTACTTTTATGTGTTATGGTGCTGTAGGTGTATGTATGTTTGTATTTGTCTGATTGCATATCTAAATACACACCTGTGTGCTTGTGTACTTCTGGGTTTTTGTATGTGTGTTTGTTGGCAGCCAGGTGCATTACCCTGTCAGAGTGCGAAACCTGGCTCATATCTTACCTCTAACAGCCAGATAGGAAAACCACTCCGCTTTTGATTTGAGGCGAGAAAAGTGGTTTAGCACACCTCTCTCATATATCTCACCTTCTCCTTCTCCCCCTCTTCCCCCGCACTCCCTTTTTACTTTTATTTGTCAATTTCCTCTCATCCTGGCTGAGCTGTCAGCAGGGTTGGAATCAGACGTACCTGTGGCTCAGGCTTCATTTTAACTTACCACATAAAGTAAAGGCACTGAGGAGCAGCTTTTTTGGTAGTTTAACTGGAGCTTCAGTGCTACCTTTTATATTAAAATTCTATATATATATATATATATATATTTTACTTAACTCTTTCCTTTGAATACAAAAAACATTGGTCATATAATGGGAACTGTTTTTTACGCCCTCAAATTAAGGTTAAAAGCCAACATTATAACCGAATTTTCATGGTATCAAAAGGCTTCATTGACCAGAGCACATAACTGAGTCACCTCTGTACTATGGTCTCTATGTAATTGGATTTATAAGTGCACAAATAAAAACTAATGTTTAGAACAAATGTAATGATATTGTTCTAATGCGTCTAGCTTTCAGTAATTGTATCAGTGATGAAACGAAACAAACACGGAACATGGAGTAAGGAGGATACTTTAATGAATCCCTGCAGGGTTGATATTATTTGGTATTTTTCATTGTTATTGTTTTATGTAGGTTTTGTCATTTCGCTTCCATTTACTTTCTGTTAGATTCTATTAGAACAGTTTTGGTTGATTTGGTATAATTACTTTTCTTTGGTTGTTCAGAACAAGTGTATTATACACCTTCAACATGCAATGTAACACATTTATCATACAGTAGGCCTATTTTTCCTTAATTATCAAAAACAAATTAAAGACATACATTTGAGAATGTTGTCCTGGTGTACAGTCACCCTCAGTTTTCGTGCTCTCACTACCATGGGAATTCTTGGTGTGCTTTTGTCCATAGGAACATCATGTTGTTGGCCTCAGAACTGAAATAGCTCGGTTGGGAGAGCGTTAAACTGAAGATCTAAAGGTCCCTGGTTCCATCCCGGGTTTCGGCAGTATAAAGTACGAATGTCGGGAACAATGGCATGTGATGATGTCATCGTGATGATGTCATCCACTGACTGTTTGGAGTCTAAATTAGTCGAGAATGTTGTCCTGGTGTACAGTCACCCTCAGTCTTCATGCTCTCACTACCATGGGGATTCTTTGTGTGCTTTTGTCCATAGGAACATCGTGTTGTTGGCCTCGGAGCCGAAATAGCTCAGTTGGGAGAGCGTTAGACTGAAGATCTAAAGGTCCCTGGTTCGATCCCAGGTTTCTGCAATGTAAATTGATGGCTCGTGATGATGTCATCCGCTGCCTGTTTGCAGTCTGAAAAGGTCTAAATTAGTCGAGAAGGTTGTCCCAGTGTACAGTCACCCTCAGTCTTCATGCTCTCACTATCATCAAAATTCTTGGTGTGCTTTGTCCATTGAAACATCATGTTGTTGGCCTCACAGCTGAAATAGCGGCACCGCACCCCCGTCCGACTGTTTCCCAGCCTCCAATCGCGTCCTCCCGATTTCAGCTTTCAAAGCCAATCGCGTCACGGGGATTTCAGAATTTTCATCTTTCCCAACCAATGGCGCTCGGGGGATTTCAGCTTTCTAGCTCCCGCCCCCCTCCCTGCTCTCAGCCAATCTTAGCCACGCAAGTCCAACTTTCTGCGGGGAACCGGATGCGGCGGCAAACTCAAACTTGAAGCGGAATTTCAGCTCTCAATCTCAAGGTAAATGGCATCAATACAACTATTGTCATCCATATATTATTATATTGATCGTTCGCGCCATTGTGGTTAGCGTCTTTGTGTCGAAACCAGTTGTCGGTATAAAAAAAAAAAAGACCGACAGTCGTCTTGGTTAACACGGTCGATGTCTTCATTCACTACAATGATTATTGTTGTCAGCGTTAGAGACGTGTAAGTTATGTTTGTATTGTATTTTGTCGTGTTACATCGTCATGCATCCTGTATCTCCGCACGTCGTTGTTGTATCATCTCGATACTAACGTTGTTGAGGCCATTTCGGCTAAGTTATATATATATAGAATATAACATTGCCCTATTTCATGAGCTTATTGATTATTTATTAACATCTTGTGGAGGGAGGGGTCAGTTACTAAAAAAGAATGGGGAGTTTTGCTGTGTGGTAGGCTAAATAACAATTTCACAGTAACAGTGTTTTGTTTACAGTATGACCTTATAACTTATATATACTTCTAATGAAACTTGAATTATTACACACAACATGACCCTTACTGACCCTTACTTTTACCTCTTGTACCCTTCGTTTATGTATTTTTGCCCTATATTCCATGCTTAATCGCTATGTTTTATTAGTAGTTGTGAATAAGTTAATTCCACATATCTATACTATATTAACATTGACTTTGTTCTGTCTTATCTTATCTTATGATGGTAGCATTATGTGTTAAGATGGTGGGATTTGATAGTGTACATTTTTTCTCCTCTTTGGCCACAGATGGCTTCAACACAACAAAAACACAGGACTATGGGTGATGATGAATGGATGTGACGCCTGCGGAGGTTTGCTGCCGCAGGTGTTTGGCCATCCGATGCAAGAAACAGGCCTGTTCCCCGCCAGAAGAAGTGGCATGACCTCTATCAAAAGGTAGAGTTGTATAAAGCAATTAGCATACAGTTATAAATGATGAAGCTAAATGTTTTTAAAAAGAGACTTGCTTATTTGTTGTCATGAAATATTACAGATTGAGGAATGCCCAATGAAGCTGAGGGGGCAGGCAACTCTGTTCAAGGGCCCACAGACATGTGACTGTGGTTTCAATACTAAGAAGGTATTTGTAAACTAATATCAAATTGTCATGTGCAGATTGTTGATGTTGTATTCTTTATACTAATGTTTCTGCTTCTCTTTAGCCTCCCAAGAAAGTGTAGCCACCGAAGAAAGCGTCCACAGACCATCTACTGTCAGACCCATGCTGGGATGCCACTGGAGCAGTGGCTGGAAGACATTTAGTGGAAAAGGGCAGACATTTGTATTTTATTCTTTTTTTTTGGTATTGTATTTATTCACTATTGTGTTCTTTGCACTACTGGAGTCAGTTGATTAATAATTTTTGGCATAATTTTTCTTATATATTTTGTTGTGTTCAATTAATTGTCGTTCTATAATGTTGTGTGCGTGTGTGTGGAGATGGGGTGCGTGAAAGAGAGGGTTTGGGGGGTGGGACGTCTTTGTTTTCACTGTGTTTTCTATTTATAATAAATATGTGGTTTGTTTCTACAACAATTCTTTCATTTGACTTATTTAAATCTCAGTGTAAAACCAGGAGTCAAACAAGGTTTTGCTTTTTGCCCCACCATGCAGATGATAACACAATACAGTACCATAATATTGTGACTATAAAATTACCCTTTCTTAGATGGAAAAGAGACAATAAAAGCTAATATTTTCAATTCATTAGTTCGGAATAATGTCTTATAACTTATACAGTTCTTTGAATTAATGTCAATAAAACTATAAAACAATAAAACTAAAAACTGAGGTGAAATGAAAATCACACTATCACTTTCCTGCACATCATGAATGCATAATAAAATACAGAATGACAAATAGTATTGATTTCACTAAATCTGAATACTAATAAGTGTTTTCTTATGTCATATAACTCATATAACTCATTTAACTTATTTCACTTTTTTAATCTAAACAATCCAAAGCACTTTGGGTGAAATTTGTGTTGATCCAGGCAGGGATTGAACCTGCGACCTTTGGATCCATAATTCCTATTTACAGAAACCACAAATATTCAACATTTGGGTGATTTCTGGAATTATTATAAAAAATTATGAGCTGGAGGGGCTTTTCACATGCAGAAGAGCCATTAAGAGTCCTCATTTTCTCTCCTTTTCTCTCTTTTTCTCTCTTTTTCCTCTCTTTTCCCTCTTTTTCTTCCTTACCCCTTCTTCCCCTTCTTTCCTCTTTCTTCCCCCCGCCATACAGACTATTGTTCCCCAGATTTAGCGGAGTTGGGAGAGCGTTAGACTCAAGATCCAAAGGTCCCTGGTTCCATCCCGGGTTTCGGCAGTGTAAAGTGATGGCTTGTTTTGATGTCATCGTGATGATGTCATCCACTGACTGTTTGCAGTCTGAATTAATCGAGAATGTGCTACTGGTGTACAGACACCCTGAGTCATTTTGCTCTAAATATCCTGGGAAGTCTTGGTGTGCTTTTGTCCATAGGAACATCGTGTTGTTGGTCTGACTGTTTGCAGTCTAAATTAGTCAAGAATGTTGTCCTGGTGTACAGTCACCCTCAGTCTTCATGCTCTCACTACCCTGGGAATTCTTGGTGTGCTTTTGTCAATAGGAACATCATGTTATTGGCCTCAGTGCCGAAATAGCTCAGTTGGGAGAGCATTAGACTGAAGATCTAAAGGTCCCTGGTTCCATCCCAGGTTTCAACACTGTCACATATGAATGTCTGGAGCAGTGGCTGGTGATGGTGTCATCAACTGACTTTTTGCAGTCTGAAAAGGTCTAAATTAGTCGAGAATGTTGTCCTGGTGTACAGTCACCCTCAGTCTTCATGCTCTCACTACCATGGGAATTCTTAGTGTGCTTTTGTCCGTAGGAACATTGTGTGTTCAGCCTCAGAGCAGAAATAGCTCAGTTGGGAGAGTGTTAGACTGAAGATCTAAAGGTCCGTGGTTCCATCCCGGGTTTCGGCAGTGTCACGTATGCATGTCTAACGCAATGGCTCGTGATGATGTCATCCACTGACTGTTTTCGGTCTGACAAGGTCTAAATTAGTCGAGAATGTGCTACTGGTGTGCACCCTGAGTCATTTTGCTCTAAATAGCGTTGGAATTCTTGGTGTGCTTTTGTCCATAGGAACTTCAAGTTGTTGGCCTCACAGCCGAAATAGCTCAGTTGGGAGAGCGTTAGACTGAAGATCTAAAGGTCCCTGGTTCGATCCCGGGTTTCGGCAGTGTAAAGTGATGGCTTGTGTTGATGTCATCGTGATGATGTCATCCACTGACTGTTTGCGGTCTGAAAAGGTCTAAATTAGTTGAGAATGTTGTCCTGGTGAACAGTCACCCTGAGTCTTCATGCTCTCACTACCATGGGAATTGTTGGTGTGCTTTTGTCCATAGGAACATCATGTTGTTGGCCTCAGAGCCGAAATAGCTCAGTTGGGAGAGCGTTAGACTGAAGATCTAAAGGTCCCTGGTTCGATCCCGGGTTTTGGCAGTGTAAAGTGATGGCTAGTGTTGATGTCGTCCACTGACTCTTTGCGGTCTGAAAAGGTCTAAATTAGTCGAGAATGTCTTACTGGTGTACACCCTGAGTTATTTTGCTCTAAATAGCCTGGGAATTCTTGGTGAGCTATTGTCCATAGGAACATCGTGTTGTTAGCCTCAGAGCCGAAATAGCTCAGTTGGGAGAGCGTTAGACTGAAGATCTAAAGGTTCCTGGCTCCATCCCGGGTTTCGGCAGTGTCAAGTATGCATGTCTGGAGCAATGGCTCATGATGATGTCATCCACTGACTGTTTTCGGTTTGAAAAGGTCTAAATTAGTCAAGAATGTACTACTGGTGTACACCCTGAGTCATTTTGCAGTCTTCATGCTCTCACTACCATGGGAATTCTTGGTGTGCTTTTGTCCATGGGAACATCATGTTGTTGGCCTCACAGCCGAAATAGCTCAGTTGGGAGAGCGTTAGACTTAGACTTAGACTTAGACTGAAGATCTAAAGGACCCTGGTTCGATCCCGGGTTTCGGCAATGTAAATTGATGCCTCGTGATGATGTCATCAGCTGACTGTTTGCAGTCTGAAAAGGTCTAAATTACTCGAGAAGGTTGTCCCGGTGTACAATCCCCCTCAGTCTTCATGCTCTCACTATCATGGGAATTCTTGGTGTGCTTTTGTCCATAGGAACATCATGTTGTTGACCTCAGAGCCGAAATAGCTCAGTTGGGAGAGCGTTAGACTGAAGATCTAAAGGTCCCTGTTTCAATCCTGGGTTTCGGCAGTGTCACGTATGCATGTCTGGAGCAATGGCTCATGATGATGTCATCCACTGACTGTTTTCGGTCTGAAAAGGTCTAAATTAGTCGAGAATGTGCTACTGGTGTACAGTCACCCTGAGTCATTTTGCAGTCTTCATGCTCTCACTACCATGGGAATTCTTGGTGTGCTTTTGTCCATAGGAACATCAAGTTGTCAGCATCAGAGCCGAAATAGCTCAGTTGGGAGAGCGTTAGACTGAAGATCTAAAGGTCCCTGGTTCAATCCCGGGTTTCGGCAGTGTCACGTACGCATGTCTGGAGCAATGGCTCGTGATGATGTCATCCACTGACTGTTTTCGGTCTGAAAGGTATAAATTAGTCGAGACGGTGCTACTGGTGTACAGTCACCCTGAGTCTTCATGCTCTCACTACCATGGGAATTGTTGGTGTGCTTTTGTCCATAGGAACATCATGTTGTTGGCCTCAGAGCCGAAATAGCTCAGTTGGGAGAGCGTTAGACTGAAGATCTAAAGGTCCCTGGTTCAATCCCGGGTTTCGGCAGTGTAAAGTGATGGCTAGTGTTGATGTCGTCCACTGACTCTTTGCGGTCTGAAAAGGTCTAAATTAGTCGAGAATGTCTTACTGGTGTACACCCTGAGTTATTTTGCTCTAAATAGCCTGGGAATTCTTGGTGAGCTATTGTCCATAGGAACATCGTGTTGTTAGCCTCAGAGCCGAAATAGCTCAGTTGGGAGAGCGTTAGACTGAAGATCTAAAGGTTCCTGGCTCCATCCCGGGTTTCAGCAGTGTCAAGTATGCATGTCTGGAGCAATGGCTCATGATGATGTCATCCACTGACTGTTTTCGGTTTGAAAAGGTCTAAATTAGTCGAGAATGTACTACTGGTGTACACCCTGAGTCATTTTGCAGTCTTCATGCTCTCACTACCATGGGAATTCTTGGTGTGCTTTTGTCCATGGGAACATCATGTTGTTGGCCTCACAGCCGAAATAGCTCAGTTGGGAGAGCGTTAGACTTAGACTTAGACTTAGACTGAAGATCTATAGGACCCTGGTTCGATCCCGGGTTTCGGCAATGTAAATTGATGGCTCGTGATGATGTCATCCGCTGACTGTTTGCAGTCTGAAAAGGTCTAAATTACTCGAGAAGGTTGTCCCTGTGTACAATCACCCTCAGTCTTCATGCTCTCACTATCATGGGAATTCTTGGTGTGCTTTTGTCCATAGGAACATCATGTTGTTGACCTCAGAGCCGAAATAGCTCAGTTGGGAGAGCGTTAGACTGAAGATCTAAAGGTCCCTGGTTCGATCCCGGGTTTCGGCAGTGTCACGTATGCATGTCTGGAGCAATGGCTCGTGATGATGTCATCCACTGACTGTTTTCGGTCTGAAAAGGTCTAAATTAGTCGAGAATGTGCTACTGGTGTACAGTCACCCTGAGTCATTTTGCAGTCTTCATGCTCTCACTACCATGGGAATTCTTGGTGTGCTTTTGTCCATAGGAACATCAAGTTGTTGGCATCAGAGCCGAAATAGCTCAGTTGGGAGAGCGTTAGACTGAAGATCTAAAGGTCCCTGGTTCGATCCCGGGTTTCGGCAGTGTAAAGTGATGGCTAGTGTTGATGTCTTCCACTGACTCTTTGCGGTCTTCATGCTCTCACTACCATGGCAATTGTTGGTGTGCTTTTGTCCATAGGAACATCATGTTGTTTGCCTCAGAGCCGAAATAGCTCAGTTGGGAGAGCGTTAGACTGAAGATCTAAAGGTCCCTGGTTCGATCCCGGGTTTCGGCAGTGTATGGCTAGTGTTGATGTCGTCCACTGACTCTTTGCGGTCTGAAAAGGTCTAAATTAGTCGAGAATGTCTTACTGGTGTACACCCTGAGTTATTTTGCTCTAAATAACCTGGGAATTCTTGGTGAGCTATTGTCCATAGGAACATCGTGTTGTTAGCCTCAGAGCCGAAATAGCTCAGTTGGGAGAGTGTTAGACTGAAGATCTAAAGGTTCCTGGCTCCATCCCGGGTTTCGGCAGTGTCAAGTATGCATGTCTGGAGCAATGGCTCATGATGATGTCATCCACTGACTGTTTTCGGTTTGAAAAGGTCTAAATTAGTCAAGAATGTACTACTGGTGTACACCCTGAGTCATTTTGCAGTCTTCATGCTCTCACTACCATGGGAATTGTTGGTGTGCTTTTGTCCATGGGAACATCATGTTGTTGGCCTCACAGCCGAAATAGCTCAGTTGGGAGAGCGTTAGACTTAGACTTAGACTTAGACTGAAGATCTATAGGACCCTGGTTCGATCCCGGGTTTCGGCAATGTAAATTGATGGCTCGTGATGATGTCATCCGCTGACTGTTTGCAGTCTGAAAAGGTCTAAATTACTCGAGAAGGTTGTCCCTGTGTGCAATCACCCTCAGTCTTCATGCTCTCACTATCATGGGAATTCTTGGTGTGCTTTTGTCCATAGGAACATCATGTTGTTGACCTCAGAGCCGAAATAGCTCAGTTGGGAGAGCGTTAGACTGAAGATCTAAAGGTCCCTGGTTCGATCCCGGGTTTCGGCAGTGTCACGTATGCATGTCTGGAGCAATGGCTCGTGATGATGTCATCCACTGACTGTTTTCGGTCTGAAAAGGTCTAAATTAGTCGAGAATGTGCTACTGGTGTACAGTCACCCTGAGTCATTTTGCAGTCTTCATGCTCTCACTACCATGGGAATTCTTGGTGTGCTTTTGTCCATAGGAACATCAAGTTGTTGGCATCAGAGCCAAAATAGCTCAGTTGGGAGAGCGTTAGACTGAAGATCTAAAGGTCCCTGGTTCGATCCCGGGTTTCGGCAGTGTCACGCATGCATGTCTGGAGCAATGGCTCGTGATGATTTCATCCACTGACTGTTTGCTGTCTGAAAAGGTCTAAATTAGTCGAGAATGTGCTACTGGTGTACAGTCATTTTGCAGTCTTCATGCTCTCACTACCATGGGAATTCTTGGTGTGCTTTTGTCCATAGGAACATCATGTTGTTGGCCTCACAGCCGAAATAGCTCAGTTGGGAGAGCGTTAGACTGAAGATCTAAAGGTCCCTGGTTCAATCCCGGGTTTCGGCAGTGTCACGTATGCATGTCTGGAGCAATGGCTCGTGATGATGTCATCCACTGACTGTTTGCTGTCTGAAAAGGTCTAAATTAGTCAAGAATGTGCTACTGGTGTACAGTCATTTTGCAGTCTTCATGCTCTCACTACCATGGGAATTCTTGGTGTGCTTTTGTCCATGGGAACATCATGTTGTTGGTCTGACTGTTTGCAGTCTAAATTAGTCGAGAAGGTTGTCCCGGTGTACAATCGCCCTCAGTCTTCATGCTCTCACTATCATGGGAATTCTTGGTGTGCTTTTGTCCATAGGAACATCATGTTGTTGGCCTCAGAGCCGAAATAGCTCAGTTGGGAGAGCGTTAGACTGAAGATCTAAAGGTCCCTGGTTCGATCCCGGGTTTCGGCAGTGTAAAGTGATGGCTAGTGTTGATGTCATTGTGATGATGTCATCCACTGACTGTTTGCGGTCTGAAAAGGTCTAAATTAGTTGAGAATGTTGTCCTGGTGTACAGTCACCCTGAGTCTTCATGCTCTCACTACCATGGGAATTGCTGGTGTGCTTTTGTCCATAGGAACATCATGTTGTTGGCCTCAGAGCCGAAATAGCTCAGTTGGGAGAGCGTTAGACTGAAGATCTAAAGGTCCCTGGTTCGATCCCGGGTTTCGGCAGTGTAAAGTGATGGCTAGTGTTGATGTCTTCCACTGACTCTTTGCGGTCTTCATGCTCTCACTACCATGGCAATTGTTGGTGTGCTTTTGTCCATAGGAACATCATGTTGTTGGCCTCAGAGCCGAAATAGCTCAGTTGGGAGAGCGTTAGACTGAAGATCTAAAGGTCCCTGGTTCGATCCCGGGTTTCGGCAGTGTATGGCTAGTGTTGATGTCGTCCACTGACTCTTTGCGGTCTGAAAAGGTCTAAATTAGTCGAGAATGTCTTACTGGTGTACACCCTGAGTTATTTTGCTCTAAATAGCCTGGGAATTCTTGGTGAGCTATTGTCCATAGGAACATCGTGTTGTTAGCCTCAGAGCCGAAATAGCTCAGTTGGGAGAGTGTTAGACTGAAGATCTAAAGGTTCCTGGCTCCATCCCGGGTTTCGGCAGTGTCAAGTATGCATGTCTGGAGCAATGGCTCATGATGATGTCATCCACTGACTGTTTTCGGTTTGAAAAGGTCTAAATTAGTCAAGAATGTACTACTGGTGTACACCCTGAGTCATTTTGCAGTCTTCATGCTCTCACTACCATGGGAATTGTTGGTGTGCTTTTGTCCATAGGCATCAGAGCCGAAATAGCTCAGTTGGGAGAGCGTTAGACTGAAGATCTAAAGGTCCCTGGTTCAATCCCGGGTTTCGGCAGTGTCACGTATGCATGTCTGGAGCAATGGCTCGTGATGATGTCATCCACTGACTGTTTGCTGTCTGAAAAGGTCTAAATTAGTCGAGAATGTGCTACTGGTGTACAGTCACCCTGAGTCATTTTGCAGTCTTCATGCTCTCACTACCATGGGAATTCTTGGTGTGCTTTTGTCCATGGGAACATCATGTTGTTGGTCTGACTGTTTGCAGTCTAAATTAGTCGAGAAGGTTGTCCCGGTGTACAATCGCCCTCAGTCTTCATGCTCTCACTATCATGGGAATTCTTGGTGTGCTTTTGTCCATAGGAACATCATGTTGTTGGCCTCACAGCCGAAATAGCTCAGTTGGGAGAGCGTTAGACTGAAGATCTAAAGGTCCCTGGTTCGATCCCGGGTTTCGGCAGTGTAAAGTGATGGCTTGTGTTGATGTCATTGTGATGATGTCATCCACTGACTGTTTGTGGTCTGAAAAGGTCTAAATTAGTCAAGAATGTTGTCCTGGTGTACAGTCACCCTGAGTCTTCATGCTCTCACTACCATGGGAATTCTTGGTGTGCTTTTGTCCATAGGAACATCATGTTATTGGCCTCAGAGCCGAAATAGCTCAGTTGGGAGAGCGTTAGACTGAAGATCTAAAGGTCCCTGGTTCGATCCCGGGTTTCGGCAGTGTAAAGTGATGGCTAGTGTTGATGTCATTGTGATGATGTCATCCACTGACTGTTTGCGGTCTGAAAAGGTCTAAATTAGTTGAGAATGTTGTCCTGGTGTACAGTCACCCTGAGTCTTCATGCTCTCACTACCATGGGAATTGCTGGTGTGCTTTTGTCCATAGGAACATCATGTTGTTGGCCTCAGAGCCGAAATAGCTCAGTTGGGAGAGCGTTAGACTGAAGATCTAAAGGTCCCTGGTTCGATCCCGGGTTTCGGCAGTGTCACGCATGCATGTCTGGAGCAATGGCTCGTGATGATGTCATCCACTGACTGTTTGCTGTCTGAAAAGGTCTAAATTAGTCGAGAATGTGCTACTGGTGTACAGTCACCCTGAGTCATTTTGCAGTCTTCATGCTCTCACTACCATGGGAATTCTTGGTGTGCTTTTGTCCATAGGAACATCATGTTGTTGGCCTCACAGCCGAAATAGCTCAGTTGGGAGAGCGTTACACTGAAGATCTAAAGGTCCCTGGTTCGATCCCGGGTTTCGGCAGTGTAAAGTGATGGCTAGTGTTGATGTCGTCCACTGACTCTTTGCGGTCTGAAAAGGTCTAAATTTGTCGAGAATGTCTTACTGGTGTACACCCTGAGTTATTTTGCTCTAAATAGCCTGGGAATTCTTGGTGAGCTATTGTCCATAGGAACATCGTGTTGTTGGCCTCAGAGCCAAAATAGCTCAGTTGGGAGAGCGTTAGACTGAAGATCTAAAGGTTCCTGGCTCCATCCCGGGTTTCGGCAGTGTCAAGTATGCATGTCTGGAGCAATGGCTCATGATGATGTCATCCACTGACTGTTTTCGGTTTGAAAAGGTCTAAATTAGTCAAGAATGTACTACTGGTGTACACCCTGAGTCATTTTGCAGTCTTCATGCTCTCACTACCATGGGAATTCTTGGTGTGCTTTTGTCCATGGGAACATCATGTTGTTGGCCTCACAGCCGAAATAGCTCAGTTGGGAGAGCGTTAGACTTAGACTTAGACTTAGACTGAAGATCTAAAGGACCCTGGTTCGATCCCGGGTTTCGGCAATGTAAATTGATGGCTCGTGATGATGTCATCCGCTGACTGTTTGCAGTCTGAAAAGGTCTAAATTACTCGAGAAGGTTGTCCCGGTGTACAATCACCCTCAGTCTTCATGCTCTCACTATCATGGCAATTCTTGGTGTGCTTTTGTCCATAGGCATCAGAGCCGAAATAGCTCAGTTGGGAGAGCGTTAGACTGAAGATCTAAAGGTCCCTGGTTCAATCCCAGGTTTCGGCAGTGTCACGTATGCATGTCTGGAGCAATGGCTCGTGATGATGTCATCCACTGACTGTTTGCTGTCTGAAAAGGTCTAAATTAGTCGAGAATGTGCTACTGGTGTACAGTCACCCTGAGTCATTTTGCAGTCTTCATGCTCTCACTACCATGGGAATTCTTGGTGTGCTTTTGTCCATGGGAACATCATGTTGTTGGCCTCACAGCCGAAATAGCTCAGTTGGGAGAGCGTTAGACTTAGACTTAGACTTAGACTGAAGATCTAAAGGACCCTGGTTCGATCCCGGGTTTCGGCAATGTAAATTGATGGCTCGTGATGATGTCATCCGCTGACTGTTTGCAGTCTGAAAAGGTCTAAATTACTCGAGAAGGTTGTCCCGGTGTACAATCACCCTCAGTCTTCATGCTCTCACTATCATGGCAATTCTTGGTGTGCTTTTGTCCATAGGCATCAGAGCCAAAATAGCTCAGTTGGGAGAGCGTTAGACTGAAGATCTAAAGGTCCCTGGTTCAATCCCAGGTTTCGGCAGTGTCACGTATGCATGTCTGGAGCAATGGCTCATGATGATGTCATCCACTGACTGTTTTCGGTTTGAAAAGGTCTAAATTAGTCAAGAATGTACTACTGGTGTACACCCTGAGTCATTTTGCAGTCTTCATGCTCTCACTACCATGGGAATTCTTGGTGTGCTTTTGTCCATGGGAACATCATGTTGTTGGCCTCACAGCCGAAATAGCTCAGTTGGGAGAGCGTTAGACTTAGACTTAGACTTAGACTGAAGATCTAAAGGACCCTGGTTCGATCCCGGGTTTCGGCAATGTAAATTGATGGCTCGTGATGATGTCATCCGCTGACTGTTTGCAGTCTGAAAAGGTCTAAATTACTCGAGAAGGTTGTCCCGGTGTACAATCACCCTCAGTCTTCATGCTCTCACTATCATGGGAATTCTTGGTGTGCTTTTGTCCATACGAACATCATGTTGTTGACCTCAGAGCCGAAATAGCTCAGTTGGGAGAGCGTTAGACTGAAGATCTAAAGGTTCCTGGCTCCATCCCGGGTTTCGGCAGTGTCAAGTATGCATGTCTGGAGCAATGGCTCATGATGATGTCATCCACTGACTGTTTTCGGTCTGAAAAGGTCTAAATTAGTCAAGAATGTACTACTGGTGTACACCCTGAGTCATTTTGCAGTCTTCATGCTCTCACTACCATGGGAATTCTTGGTGTGCTTTTGTCCATAGGCATCAGAGCCGAAATAGCTCAGTTGGGAGAGCGTTAGACTGAAGATCTAAAGGTCCCTGGTTCAATCCCGGGTTTCAGCAGTGTCACGTATGCATGTCTGGAGCAATGGCTCGTGATGATGTCATCCACTGACTGTTTTCGGTCTGAAAAGGTCTAAATTAGTCGAGAATGTGCTACTAGGAACATCATGTTGTTGACCTTAGAGCCGAAATAGCTCAGTTGGGAGAGCGTTAGACTGAAGATCTAAAGGTCCCTGGTTCGCTCCCGGGTTTCGGCAGTGTAAAGTGATGGCTTGTGTTGATGTCATCGTGATGATGTCATCCACTGACTGTTAGCAGTCTAAATTATTCGAGAATGTGCTACTGGTGTACAGACACCCTGAGTCATTTTGCTCTAAATATCCTGGGAATTCTTGGTGTGCTTTTGTCCATAGGAACATCATGTTGTTTGTCTGACTGTTTGCAGTCTAAATTAGTCGAGAATGTTGTCCTGGTGTACAGTCACCCTCAGTCTTCATGCTCTCACTACCCTGTCAATTCTTGGTGTGCTTTTGTCAATAGGAACATCAAGTTGTCAGCATCAGAGCCGAAATAGCTCAGTTGGGAGAGCATTAGACTGAATATCTAAAGGTCTCTGGTTCGATCCCGGGTTTCGGCAGTGTCAAGTATGCATGTCTGGAGCAATGGCTCATGATGATGTCATCCACTGACTGTTTTCGGTCTGAAAAGGTCTAAATTAGTCGAGAATGTGCTACTGGTGTACACCCTGAGTCATATTGCAGTCTTCATGCTCTCACTACCATGGGAATTCTTGGTGTGCTTTTGTACATAGGAACATCATGTTGTTGGTCTGACTGTTTGCAGTCTAAATTAGTCGAGAAGGTTGTCCCGGTGTACAATCGCCCTCAGTCTTCATGCTCTCACTATCATGGGAATTCTTGGTGTGCTTTTGTCCATAGGAACATCATGTTGTTGGCCTCACAGCCGAAATAGCTCAGTTGGGAGAGCGTTAGACTGAAGATCTAAAGGTCCCTGGTTCGATCCCGGGTTTCGGCAGTGTAAAGTGATGGCTTGTGTTGATGTCATTGTGATGATGTCATCCACTGACTGTTTGTGGTCTGAAAAGATCTAAATTAGTCGAGAATGTTGTCCTGGTGTACAGTCACCCTGAGTCTTCATGCTCTCACTACCATGGGAATTCTTGGTGTGCTTTTGTCCATAGGAACATCAAGTTGTTGGCATCAGAGCCGAAATAGCTCAGTTGGGAGAGCGTTACACTGAAGATCTAAAGGTTCCTGGCTCCATCCCGGGTTTCGGCAGTGTCAAGTATGCATGTCTGGAGCAATGGCTCATGATGATGTCATCCACTGACTGTTTTCGGTTTGAAAAGGTCTAAATTAGTCGAGAATGTACTACTGGTGTACACCCTGAGTCATTTTGCAGTCTTCATGCTCTCACTACCATGGGAATTCTTGGTGTGCTTTTGTCCATAGGAACATCAAGTTGTTGGCATCAGAGCCGAAATAGCTCAGTTGCGAGAGCGTTAGACTGAAGACCTAAAGGTCCCTGGTTCAGTCCCGGGTTTCGGCAGTGTCACGTATGAATGTCAGGAGCAATGGCTCGTGATGATGTCATCCACTGACTGTTTGAAGTCTGAAAAGGTCTAGGTTAGTCCAGAATGTGCGACTGGTGTACACCATGAGTCATTTTGCTGTAAATAGCCTGGGAATTCTTGGTGTGCTTTTGTCCATGGGAACATCATGTTATTGGCCTCAGAGCGGAAATAGCTCAGTTGGGAGAGCGTTAGACTGAAGATCTAAAGGTCCCTGGTTCGATCCCGGGTTTCGGCAGTGTAAAGTGATGGCTAGTGTTGATGTCATTGTGATGATGTCATCCACTGACTGTTTGCGGTCTGAAAAGGTCTAAATTAGTTGAGAATGTTGTCCTGGTGTACAGTCACCCTGAGTCTTCATGCTCTCACTACCATGGGAATTGCTGGTGTGCTTTTGTCCATAGGAACATCATGTTGTTGGCCTCAGAGCCGAAATAGCTCAGTTGGGAGAGCGTTAGACTGAAGATCCAAAGGTCCCTGGTTCGATCCCGGGTTTCGGCAGTGTAAAGTGATGGCTAGTGTTGATGTCGTCCACTGACTCTTTGCGGTCTGAAAAGGTCTAAATTAGTCGAGAATGTCTTACTGGTGTACACCCTGAGTTATTTTGCTCTAAATAGCCTGGGAATTCTTGGTGAGCTATTGTCCATAGGAACATCGTGTTGTTGGCCTCAGAGCCAAAATAGCTCAGTTGGGAGAGCGTTACACTGAAGATCTAAAGGTTCCTGGCTCCATCCCGGGTTTCGGCAGTGTCAAGTATGCATGTCTGGAGCAATGGCTCATGATGATGTCATCCACTGACTGTTTTCGGTTTGAAAAGGTCTAAATTAGTCGAGAATGTACTACTGGTGTACACCCTGAGTCATTTTGCAGTCTTCATGCTCTCACTACCATGGGAATTCTTGGTGTGCTTTTGTCCATGGGAACATCATGTTGTTGGCCTCACAGCCGAAATAGCTCAGTTGGGAGAGCGTTAGACTTAGACTTAGACTTAGACTGAAGATCTAAAGGACCCTGGTTTGATCCCGGGTTTCGGCAATGTAAATTGATGGCTCGTGATGATGTCATCCGCTGACTGTTTGCAGTCTGAAAAGGTCTAAATTACTCGAGAAGGTTGTCCCGGTGTACAATCACCCTCAGTCTTCATGCTCTCACTATCATGGGAATTCTTGGTGTGCTTTTGTCCATAGGAACATCATGTTGTTGACCTCAGAGCCGAAATAGCTCAGTTGGGAGAGCGTTAGACTGAAGATCTAAAGGTCCCTGGTTCAATCCGGGGTTTCGGCAGTGTCACGTATGCATGTCTGGAGCAATGGCTCGTGATGATGTCATCCACTGACTGTCTTCGGTCTGAAAAGGTCTAAATTAGTCGAGAATGTGCTACTGGTGTACAGTCACCCTGAGTCATTTTGCAGTCTTCATGCTCTCACTACCATGGGAATTCTTGGTGTGCTTTTGTCCATAGGAACATCAAGTTGTCAGCATCAGAGCCGAAATAGCTCAGTTGGGAGAGCGTTAGACTGAAGATCTAAAGGTCCCTGGTTCGATCCCGGGTTTCGGCAGTGTCACGTATGAATGTCAGGAGCAATGGCTCGTGATGATGTCATCCACTGACTGTTTGAAGTCTGAAAAGGTCTAGGTTAGTCCAGAATGTGCGACTGGTGTACACCATGAGTCATTTTGCTGTAAATAGCCTGGGAATTCTTGGTGTGCTTTTGTCCATGGGAACATCATGTTATTGGCCTCAGAGCCGAAATAGCTCAGTTGGGAGAGCGTTAGACTGAAGATCTAAAGGTCCCTGGTTCGATCCCGGGTTTCGGCAGTGTAAAGTGATGGCTAGTGTTGATGTCATTGTGATGATGTCATCCACTGACTGTTTGCGGTCTGAAAAGGTCTAAATTAGTTGAGAATGTTGTCCTGGTGTACAATCACCCTGAGTCTTCATGCTCTCACTACCATGGGAATTGCTGGTGTGCTTTTGTCCATAGGAACATCATGTTGTTGGCCTCAGAGCCGAAATAGCTCAGTTGGGAGAGCGTTAGACTGAAGATCCAAAGGTCCCTGGTTCGATCCCGGGTTTCGGCAGTGTAAAGTGATGGCTAGTGTTGATGTCGTCCACTGACTCTTTGCGGTCTGAAAAGGTCTAAATTAGTCGAGAATGTCTTACTGGTGTACACCCTGAGTTATTTTGCTCTAAATAGCCTGGGAATTCTTGGTGAGCTATTGTCCATAGGAACATCGTGTTGTTGGCCTCAGAGCCAAAATAGCTCAGTTGGGAGAGCGTTACACTGAAGATCTAAAGGTTCCTGGCTCCATCCCGGGTTTCGGCAGTGTCAAGTATGCATGTCTGGAGCAATGGCTCATGATGATGTCATCCACTGACTGTTTTCGGTTTGAAAAGGTCTAAATTAGTCGAGAATGTACTACTGGTGTACACCCTGAGTCATTTTGCAGTCTTCATGCTCTCACTACCATGGGAATTCTTGGTGTGCTTTTGTCCATGGGAACATCATGTTGTTGGCCTCACAGCCGAAATAGCTCAGTTGGGAGAGCGTTAGACTTAGACTTAGACTTAGACTGAAGATCTAAAGGACCCTGGTTTGATCCCGGGTTTCGGCAATGTAAATTGATGGCTCGTGATGATGTCATCCGCTGACTGTTTGCAGTCTGAAAAGGTCTAAATTACTCGAGAAGGTTGTCCCGGTGTACAATCACCCTCAGTCTTCATGCTCTCACTATCATGGGAATTCTTGGTGTGCTTTTGTCCATAGGAACATCATGTTGTTGACCTCAGAGCCGAAATAGCTCAGTTGGGAGAGCGTTAGACTGAAGATCTAAAGGTCCCTGGTTCAATCCGGGGTTTCGGCAGTGTCACGTATGCATGTCTGGAGCAATGGCTCGTGATGATGTCATCCACTGACTGTCTTCGGTCTGAAAAGGTCTAAATTAGTCGAGAATGTGCTACTGGTGTACAGTCACCCTGAGTCATTTTGCAGTCTTCATGCTCTCACTACCATGGGAATTCTTGGTGTGCTTTTGTCCATAGGAACATCAAGTTGTCAGCATCAGAGCCGAAATAGCTCAGTTGGGAGAGCGTTAGACTGAAGATCTAAAGGTCCCTGGTTCGATCCCGGGTTTCGGCAGTGTCACGTATGCATGTCTGGAGCAATGGCTCGTGATGATGTCATCCACTGACTGTTTTCGGTCTGTAAGGTATAAATTAGTCGAGAATGTTCTACTGGTGTACAGTCACCCTGAGTCTTCATGCTCTCACTACCATGGGAATTGTTGGTGTGCTTTTGTCCATAGGAACATCATGTTGTTGGCCTCAGAGCCGAAATAGCTCAGTTGGGAGAGCGTTAGACTGAAGATCTAAAGGTCCCTGGTTCGATCCCGGGTTTCGGCAGTGTATGGCTAGTGTTGATGTCGTCCACTGACTCTTTGCGGTCTGAAAAGGTCTAAATTAGTCGAGAATGTCTTACTGGTGTACACCCTGAGTTATTTTGCTCTAAATAGCCTGGGAATTCTTGGTGAGCTATTGTCCATAGGAACATCGTGTTGTTAGCCTCAGAGCCGAAATAGCTCAGTTGGGAGAGTGTTAGACTGAAGATCTAAAGGTTCCTGGCTCCATCCCGGGTTTCGGCAGTGTCAAGTATGCATGTCTGGAGCAATGGCTCATGATGATGTCATCCACTGACTGTTTTCGGTTTGAAAAGGTCTAAATTAGTCAAGAATGTACTACTGGTGTACACCCTGAGTTATTTTGCTCTAAATAGCCTGGGAATTCTACCATGGGAATTGTTGGTGTGCTTTTGTCCATAGGAACATCATGTTGTTGGCCTCAGAGCCGAAATAGCTCAGTTGGGAGAGCGTTAGACTGAAGATCTAAAGGTCCCTGGTTCGATCCCGGGTTTCGGCAGTGTATGGCTAGTGTTGATGTCGTCCACTGACTCTTTGCAGTCTGAAAAGGTCTAAATTAGTCGAGAATGTCTTACTGGTGTACACCCTGAGTTATTTTGCTCTAAATAGCCTGGGAATTCTTGGTGAGCTATTGTCCATAGGAACATCGTGTTGTTAGCCTCAGAGCCGAAATAGCTCAGTTGGGAGAGTGTTAGACTGAAGATCTAAAGGTTCCTGGCTCCATCCCGGGTTTCGGCAGTGTCAAGTATGCATGTCTGGAGCAATGGCTCATGATGATGTCATCCACTGACTGTTTTCGGTTTGAAAAGGTCTAAATTAGTCAAGAATGTACTACTGGTGTACACCCTGAGTCATTTTGCAGTCTTCATGCTCTCACTACCATAGGAATTGTTGGTGTGCTTTTGTCCATAGGCATCAGAGCCGAAATAGCTCAGTTGGGAGAGCGCTAGACTGAAGATCTAAAGGTCCCTGGTTCGATCCCGGGTTTCGGCAGTGTCACGTATGCATGTCTGGAGCAATGGCTCGTGATGATGTCATCCACTGACTGTTTGCTGTCTGAAAAGGTCTAAATTAGTCAAGAATGTGCTACTGGTGTACAGTCATTTTGCAGTCTTCATGCTCTCACTACCATGGGAATTCTTGGTGTGCTTTTGTCCATGGGAACATCATGTTGTTGGTCTGACTGTTTGCAGTCTAAATTAGTCGAGAAGGTTGTCCCGGTGTACAATCGCCCTCAGTCTTCATGCTCTCACTATCATGGGAATTCTTGGTGTGCTTTTGTCCATAGGAACATCATGTTGTTGGCCTCACAGCCGAAATAGCTCAGTTGGGAGAGCGTTAGATATTTTGCTCTAAATAGCCTGGGAATTCTTGGTGAGCTATTGTCCATAGGAACATCGTGTTGTTGGCCTCAGAGCCAAAATAGCTCAGTTGGGAGAGCGTTACACTGAAGATCTAAAGGTTCCTGGCTCCATCCCGGGTTTCGGCAGTGTCAAGTATGCATGTCTGGAGCAATGGCTCATGATGATGTCATCCACTGACTGTTTTCGGTTTGAAAAGGTCTAAATTAGTCGAGAATGTACTACTGGTGTACACCCTGAGTCATTTTGCAGTCTTCATGCTCTCACTACCATGGGAATTCTTGGTGTGCTTTTGTCCATGGGAACATCATGTTGTTGGCCTCACAGCCGAAATAGCTCAGTTGGGAGAGCGTTAGACTTAGACTTAGACTTAGACTTAGACTGAAGATCTAAAGGACCCTGGTTTGATCCCGGGTTTCGGCAATGTAAATTGATGGCTCGTGATGATGTCATCCGCTGACTGTTTGCAGTCTGAAAAGGTCTAAATTACTCGAGAAGGTTGTCCCGGTGTACAATCACCCTCAGTCTTCATGCTCTCACTATCATGGGAATTCTTGGTGTGCTTTTGTCCATAGGAACATCATGTTGTTGACCTCAGAGCCGAAATAGCTCAGTTGGGAGAGCGTTAGACTGAAGATCTAAAGGTCCCTGGTTCAATCCGGGGTTTCGGCAGTGTCACGTATGCATGTCTGGAGCAATGGCTCATGATGATGTCATCCACTGACTGTCTTCAGTCTGAAAAGGTCTAAATTAGTCGAGAATGTGCTACTGGTGTACAGTCACCCTGAGTCATTTTGCAGTCTTCATGCTCTCACTACCATGGGAATTCTTGGTGTGCTTTTGTCCATAGGAACATCAAGTTGTCAGCATCAGAGCCGAAATAGCTCAGTTGGGAGAGCGTTAGACTGAAGATCTAAAGGTCCCTGGTTCGATCCCGGGTTTCGGCAGTGTCTCGTATGCATGTCTGGAGCAATGGCTCGTGATGATGTCATCCACTGACTGTTTTCGGTCTGAAAAGGTCTAAATTACTCGAGAATGTGCTACTGGTGTACAGTCACCCTGAGTCATTTTGCAGTCTTCATGCTCTCACTACCATGGGAATTCTTGGTGTGCTTTTGTCCATGGGAACATCATGTTGTTGGCCTCAGAGCCGAAATAGCTCAGTTGGGAGAGCGTTAGACTGAAGATCTAAAGGACCCTGGCTCGATCCCGGGTTTCGGCAGTGTAAAGTGATGGCTAGTGTTGATGTCATCCACTGACTCTTTGTGGTCTGAAAAGGTCTAAATTAGTCAAGAATGTCTTACTGGTGTACACCCTGAGTTATTTTGCTCTAAATAGCCTGGGAATTCTTGGTGAGCTATTGTCCATAGGAACATCGTGTTGTTGGCCTCAGGGCCAAAATAGCTCATTTGGGAGAGCGTTAGACTGAAGATCCAAAGGTTCCTGGCTCCATCCCAGGCCCCGGCAGTGTCAAGCATGCATGTCTGGAGCAATGGCTCATGATGATGTCATCCACTGACTGTTTTCGGTTTGAAAAGGTCTAAATTAGTCGAGAATGTACTACTGGTGTACACCCTGAGTCATTTTGCAGTCTTCATGCTCTCACTACCATGGGAATTCTTGGTGTGCTTTTGTCCATGGGAACATCATGTTGTTGGCCTCACAGCCGAAATAGCTCAGTTGGAAGAGCGTTAGACTTAGACTTAGACTTAGACTGAAGATCTAAAGGACCCTGGTTCGATCCCGGGTTTCGGCAATGTAAATTGATGGCTCGTGATGATGTCATCCACTGACAGTTTGCAGTCTGAAAAGGTCTAAATTACTCGAGAAGGTTATCCCGGTGTACAATCACCCTCAGTCTTCATCCTCTCACTATCATGGGAATTCTTGGTGTGCTTTTGTCCATAGGAACATCATGTTGTTGACCTCAGAGCCGAAATAGCTCAGTTGGGAGAGCGTTAGACTGAAGATCTAAAGGTCCCTGGTTTGATCCCGGGTTTCGGCAGTGTCACGTATGCATGTCTGGAGCAATGGCTCGTGATGATGTCATCCACTGACTGTTTTCGGTCTGAAAAGGTCTAAATTACTCGAGAATGTGCTACTGGTGTACAGTCACCCTGAGTCATTTTGCAGTCTTCATGCTCTCACTATCATGGGAATTCTTGGTGTGCTTTTGTCCATAGGAACATCATGTTGTTGGTCTCAGAGCCGAAATAGCTCAGTTGGGAGAGCGTTAGACTGAAGATCTAAATGTCCCTCGTTCAATCCTGGGTTTCAGCAGTGTCACGTATGAATGTCTGGAGCAATGGCTCGTGATGATGTCATCCACTGACTGTTTGCAGTCTAAAAAGGTCGAGAATGTGCTACTGTTGTACAGACACCCTGGCTGCTTCCCAAGTCTCTTTTTGATAGCTCCTCGCTCCTCGACCGAACCGGAATTAGTTGCGGAGCCGTCATATTCAGGACCGTCTCAAAGCTCTTATCGCTGCTCGGAGTTCCGAGGAGCGATAAGCGAGGATGCACGAGAGCAGCCTCCACGGAAGTCTTTTACTGGCCGACACGCCCCCTTATTACAGATCAGTTAGTGATTGGACGCTGCAGCAGATCGGACTTCTGTGAAACTTCACATCACCGGAGTTTCATATCGCAGAGAGGAAGAAGCGGACCTTAAAACAGACTTTACAGGGCGCCTTGAAACCGACTATAAACACCGTCAGTATAATGAGATGGTATCTGATAAGCTGAGATCGTTTAGAACGAAATATTGATCATAACTTGTCGTAAAATATATAAAATGCAGTGAATAACTGCAGATTTGATTTGTTTTCTGAGTCAACATCTGAGTAAAAATAAGTTGTCTAAAAATCAAAAGTGGCAAAAACAGATTCATTTCTATTAAAGTTCATCTAAAAAAATACCTCTCGTCATGATCAGTTATTCCCCTGCTAACTTTTATTACAGATGAATGAATGAATTCAGAGGGAGCAGGAGAGTCTCTCTGTCAGCAGGTAACACTTTTTACGTGTGAGAGTGATCATCAGTGAGGTCGGGTTTGATCAGCGTGACGTGATTTCTATTTATCCTGAAACTTTTAGCCTCATAAATCATTTTCATAGTTCATGAACAGACAATATTTGGGCTTATTAGATAATTAATTCAGATCAGATTATCAGTGATCAAAAATGTAAATAATGAACAAATAATATAAAGACACAGTGCTGTAGGAAATGTCCATATGGCTCTGCAGCAGGAACACAGACTGCAGCCTGTTCTTCATGTGCAGGTGTTTGTTACACAGGTAACAGGATACAGAGATGAAACACCGTTACTGTGTGTTTTATTAGAATTAATACAGAGCACATGTGTACAGACACAAACAGCTGCTAAAGCAGACTGACAGCTGATCCAGCGGTGATCAGCTGACGCGATCATCACAAACGGACGTCGCAGCACGTGACGCTTCATCGGAAAGGACGTCTCATGTCTCTTAAAAAACATTCCCTCGTTTCCTCTCTCCTCTCTTGGTTTCCTCGCGTCTCTCCATGCATCTCTGGTGGGAGGGACTAAGACGCAAGTGAACGACGCAAGTGAAGGGAACATGGATGCAATTTAAGAGACTTGGGAAGCAGCCCCTGAGTCATTTTGCTCTAAATATCCTGGGAATTCATGGTGTGCTTTTGTGCGTAGGAACATTGTGTTATTGGCCTCAGAGCCGAAATAGCTCAGTTGGGAGAGCGTTAGACTGAAGATCTAAAGGTCCCTGGTTCAATCCCGGGTTTCGGCAGTGTAAAGTGATGGCTTGTGTTGATGTCATCGTGATGATGTCATCCACTGACTGTTTGCGGTCTGAAAAGGTCTAAATTAGTCGAGAATGTTGTCCTGGTGTACCGGCACCCTGAGTCATCTTGCTCTAAATATCCTTGGAATCCTTAGTGTGCTTTTGTCCGTAGGAACATCGTGTGTTCAGCCTCAGAGCCGAAATAGCTCCACCGCACCCCCGTCCGACTGTTTCCCAGCCTCCAATCGCGTCCTCCCGATTTCAGCTTTCAAAGCCAATCGCGTCGCGGGGATTTCAGAATTCTCATCTTTCCCAACCAATGGCGCTCGGGGGATTTCAGCTTTCTAGCTCCCGCCCCCCTCCCTGCTCTCAGCCAATCTTAGCCACGCAAGTCCAACTTTCTGCGGGGAACCGGATGCGGCGGCAAACTCAAACTCGAAGCGGAATTTCAGCTCTCAATCTCAAGGTAAATGGCATCAATACAACTATTGTCATCCATATATTATTATATTGATCGTTCGCGCCATTGTGGTTAGCGTCTTTGTGTCAAATCCAGTTGTCGGTATAAAAAAAAAAAAGACCGACAGTCGTCTTGGTTAACACGGTCAATGTCTTCATTCACTACAATGATTATTGTTGTCAGCGTTAGAGACGCGTAAGTTATGTTTGTATTGTATTTTGTCGTGTTACATCGTCATGCATCCTGTATCTCCGCACGTCGTTGTCGTATCACCTCGATACTAACGTTGTTGAGGCCATTTCGGCTAAGTTTTTTATATATAGAATATAACATTGCCCTATTTCATGAGCTTATTGATTATTTATTAACATCTCGTGGAGGGAGGGGTCAGTTACTAAAAAAGAATGGGGAGTTTTGCTGTGTGGTAGGCTAAATAACAATTTCACAGTAACAGTGTTTTGTTTACAGTATGACCTTATAACTTATATATACTTCTAATGAAACTTGAATTATTACACACAACATGACCCTTACTGACCCTTACTTTTACCTGTTGTACCCTTCGTTTATGTATTTTTGCCCTATATTCCATGCTTAATCGCTATGTTTTATTAGTAGTTGTGAATAAGTTAATTCCACATATCTATACTATATTAACATTGACTTTGTTCTGTCTTATCTTACCTTATGATGGTAGCATTATGTGTTAAGATGGTGGGATTTGATAGTGTACATTTTTTCTCCTCTTTGGCCACAGATGGCTTCAACACAACAAAAACACAGGACTATGGGTGATGATGAATGGATGTGACGCCTGCGGAGGTTTGCTGCCGCAGGTGTTTGGCCGTCCGATGCAAGAAACAGGCCTGCTCCCCGCCAGAAGAAGTGGCATGACCTCTATCAGAAGGTAGAGTTGTATAAAGCAATTAGCATACAGTTATAAATGATGAAGCTAAATGTTTTTAAAAAGACACTTGCTTATTTGTTGTCATGAAATATTACAGATTGAGGAATGCCCAATGCAGCTGAGGGGGCAGGCAACTCTGTTCAAGGGCCCACAGACATGTGACTGTGGTTTCAATACTAAGAAGGTATTTGTAAACTAATATCAAATTGTCATGTGCAGATTGTTGATGTTGTATTCTTTATACTAATGTTTCTGCTTCTCTTTAGCCTCCCAAGAAAGTGTAGCCACCGAAGAAAGCGGCCACAGACCATCTACTGTCAGACCCATGCAGGGATGCCACTGGAGCAGTGGCTGGAAGACATTTAGTGGAAAAGGGCAGACATTTGTATTTTATTCTTTTTTTTTGGTATTGTATTTATTCACTATTGTGTTCTTTGCACTACTGGAGTCATTTGATTAATAATTTTTGGCATAATTTTTCTTATTTATTTTGTTGTGTTCAATTAATTGTCGTTCTATAATGTTGTGTGCGTGTGTGTGGAGATGGGGTGCGTGAAAGAGAGGGTTTGGGGGGTGGGACGTCTTTGTTTTCACTGTGTTTTCTATTTATAATAAATATGTGGTTTGTTTCTACAACAATTCTTTCATTTGACTTATTTAAATCTCAGTGTAAAACCAGGAGTCAAACAAGGTTTTGCTTTTTGCCCCACCATGCAGATGATAACACAATACAGTACCATAATATTGTGACTATAAAATTACTTAGATGGAAAAGAGACAATAAAAGCTAATATTTTCAATTCATTAGTTCGGAATAATGTCTTATAACTTATACAGTTCTTTGAATTAATGTCAATAAAACTATAAAACAATAAAACTAAAAACTGAGGTGAAATGAAAATCACACTATCACTTTCCTGCACATCATGAATGCATAATAAAATACAGAATGACAAATAGTATTGATTTCACTAAATCTGAATACTAATAAGTGTTTTCTTATGTCATATAACTCATATAACTCATTTAACTTATTTCACTTTTTTAATCTAAACAATCCAAAGCACTTTGGGTGAAATTTGTGTTGATCCAGGCAGGGATTGAACCTGCGACCTTTGGATCCATAATTCCTATTTACAGAAACCACAAATATTCAACATTTGGGTGATTTCTGGAATTATTATAAAAAATTATGAGCTGGAGGGGCTTTTCACATGCAGAAGAGCCATTAAGAGTCCTCATTTTCTCTCCTTTTCTCTCTTTTTCTCTCTTTTTCCTCTCTTTTCCCTCTTTTTCTTCCTTCCCCCTTCTTCCCCTTCTTCCCCTTCTTTCCTCTTTCTTCCCCCCGCCATACAGACTATTGTTCCCCAGCTTTAGCGGAGTTGGGAGAGCGTTAGACTGAAGATCTAAAGGTCCCTGGTTCGATCCCGGGTTTCGGCAGTGTCACGTATGAATGTCAGGAGCAATGGCTCGTGATGATGTCATCCACTGACTGTTTGAAGTCTGAAAAGGTCTAGGTTAGTCTAGAATGTGCGACTGGTGTACACCGTGAGTCATTTTGCTCTAAATAGCCTGGGAATTCTTGGTGTGCTTTTGTCCGTAGGAACATCGTGTGTTCAGCATCAGAGCCGAAATAGCTCAGTTGGGAGAGCGTTAGACTGAAGATCTAAAGGTCCCTGGTTCGATCCCGGGTTTCGGCAGTGTCACGTATGAATGTCAGGAGCAATGGCTCGTGATGATGTCATCCACTGACTGTTTGAAGTCTGAAATGGTCTAAATTAGTCGAGAATGTTGTCCTGGTGTACAGGCACCCTGAGTCATCTTGCTCTAAATATCCTTGGAATCCTTAGTGTGCTTTTGTCCGTAGGAACATCGCGTGTCCACCCTCAGAGCCGAAATAGCTCAGTTGGGAGAGCGTTAGACTGAAGATCTAAAGGTCCCTGGTTCGATCCCGGGTTTCAGCAGTGTAAAGTGATGGCTTGTGTTGATGTTTTCGTGATGATGTCATCCACTGACTGTTTGCCGTCTAAATTAGTCGAGAATGTTGTCCTGGTGTACAGACACCCTGAGTCATTTTGCTCTAAATATCCTGGGAATTCTTGGTGTGCTTTTGTCCGTAGGAACATCGTGTGTTCAGCCTCAGAGCCGAAATAGCTCAGTTGGGAGAGCGTTAGACTGAAGATCTGAAGGTCTCTGGTTCGATCCCGGGTTTCGGCAGTGTCACGTATGAATGTCAGGAGCAGTGGCTCGTGATGATGTCATCCACTGACTATTTGAAGTCTGAAAAGGTCTAAATTATTCAAGAATGTGGTACTGGTGTACAGTCATCTTGGGAATTCTTGGTGTGCTTTTGTCCGTAGGAACATCCTGTTGTTGGTCTGACTGTTTGCAGTCTAAATTATTCGAGAATGTTATCCTGGTATACAGTCACCCTCAGTCTTCATGCTCTCACTACCCTGGGAATTCTTGGTGTGCTTTTGTCAATAGGAACATCATGTTGTTGGCCTCAGAGCCGAAATAGCTCAGTTGGGAGAGCGTTAGACTGAAGATCTGAAGGTCCCTGGTTCGATCCCGGGTTTCGGCAGTGTCACATATGAATGTCTGGAGCAATGGCTCGTGATGATGTCATCCACTGGCTGTTTGAGGTCTAAAAAGGTCTAAATCATTCGAGAATGTGCTACTGGTGTACAGACACCCTGAGTCATTTTGCTCTAAATATCCTGGGAATTCTTGGTGTGCTTTTGTCCATAGGAACAACATGTTGTTGGCCTCAGAGCCGAAATAGCTCAGTTGGGAGAGCGTTAGACTGAAGATCTAAAGGTCCCTGGTTCGATCCCGGGTTTCGGCAGTGTAAAGTGATGGCTTGTGTTGATGTTTTCGTGATGATGTCATCCACTGACTGTTTGCCGTCTAAATTAGTCGAGAATGTTGTCCTGGTGTACAGACACCCTGAGTCATTTTGCTCTAAATATCCTGGGAATTCTTGGTGTGCTTTTGTCCGTAGGAACATCGTGTGTTCAGCCTCAGAGCCGAAATAGCTCAGTTGGGAGAGCGTTAGACTGAAGATCTGAAGGTCTCTGGTTCGATCCCGGGTTTCGGCAGTGTCACGTATGAATGTCAGGAGCAGTGGCTCGTGATGATGTCATCCACTGACTATTTGAAGTCTGAAAAGGTCTAAATTATTCAAGAATGTGGTACTGGTGTACAGACACCCTGAGTCATCTTGCTCTAAATATCTTGGGAATTCTTGGTGTGCTTTTGTCCGTAGGAACATCCTGTTGTTGGTCTGACTGTTTGCAGTCTAAATTATTCGAGAATGTTATCCTGGTATACAGTCACCCTCAGTCTTCATGCTCTCACTACCCTGGGAATTCTTGGTGTGCTTTTGTCAATAGGAACATCATGTTGTTGGCCTCAAAGCCGAAATAGCTCAGTTGGGAGAGCGTTAGACTGAAGATCTGAAGGTCCCTGGTTCGATCCCGGGTTTCGGCAGTGTCACGTATGAATGTCTGGAGCAATGGTTCGTGATGATGTCATCCACTGGCTGTTTGAGGTCTAAAAAGGTCTAAATTATTCGAGAATGTGCTACTGGTGTACAGACACCCTGAGTCATTTTGCTCTAAATATCCTGGGAATTCTTGGTGTGCTTTTGTCCATAGGAACAACATGTTGTTGGCCTCAGAGCCGAAATAGCTCAGTTGGGAGAGCGTTAGACTAAAGATCTAAAGGTCCCTGGTTCAATCCTGGGTTTCGGCAGTGTCATGTATGAATGTCCGGAGCAGTGGCTCAGTGTAGAGTCGGTCATCTTTCAATCAGAAGGTCGGAGGTTCGATCCCCAGCTCCGTCAGGCTACATGTGGAAGTGTCCTTGGAACCCCAAATTGCTTCCGGTGGCATAGCCAACGGGTATGAATGTGATATCTGATTGACAGTTGGGCACGTTACGTAGCAGCCTCTGCCATCAGTGTATGAATGTCTGTGTGAATGGGTGAAAGGCAGCTTTGAGTGATCGCAAAGACTAGAAAAGCGCAATATAAGTACAGTCCATTTACCATATAGATTGTTGTACCTGTTACCACTGTACCATTCACTGTTGGTAGAGTTCTTATTAACTGTATGAATCTTTCTTCTTTGACCATGGCTTTAGGCAAAGTTAAAGATTATAATCTTAACAAAATTATAGAAAACATGACATTTCAAGTTGGCATATTTTATAAGCCATTCATATATAAAATAGGTTTAAATCTGAAACTAATTTTTGAGGATATTATTGGGTAGACAATTACATATGACTTCTCTTCTGCTCTTCCTTCTAAATGCATGAAGACACGTTATTTGTAGTGCAAATATTCCGTGTTGAAATTCCAGAATGTGGTTCTTCTTGATTGTTCTGTGCAATGGAGATTTGTTACTCTGTGTGTGTGTGACTTAAACCGACTCTTCTCTGCCCTCCACTCTATTGTCAGTATACATATTCATCTTGCAGTGTACTTATTAGATGTTTGAGATGTGCTAGCCTCAGCCAGCCGTCTTCCTTTAGTGTTATCATTCCAGGCTTTTACCAGTAAACTCTACTCTTGGCTCTCTTTCTCCACCTGCTGTCCCTTACTTTCACCAGTCCAGTGCAGACAAGGGGCTCGATAAGAAATTGCTGTAATAAAAAAGATTATTAAAGAGTGCTCCATGTTTTAGAATATAGCGCAGGGCCAGTTTTCTATGAACAATCTGTTATTTTCCCTTCTATTTTGGCTAATGCTCCATTCTTCTTTGTCTCTCTACTGGTCTGTCTCTCTGTATTTCTCATTGACATTTTTGGTTTTATGGGTCTTAATGTTGATGACAGTGAGGACTATGGCAGAGGGCCAAGAGCAGGGAGGGATGAAGAGATGGAGGAGAGGAGGATGAGGTTGAGGGAGGAGCGGTGGGTGGCAAGAGGGGCAGAGATTTGCAAACAAATTTAATAACTAGCCTGCAGAATGGAATCACTTTGCTAGCTTTAGAATTGCTCACCTCCCTGAAAGAGAGTGAGCTGGAGTGAGAGAGGGGGATATTGAAAAGAGAGGGTGGGGATGAGGATGGCAGATGCAGTATTAAAGGACTGGAGAAAATTTGAAACATGTCACATCAATTTCAGCTACTGCAGTTATCAGGGTGTTTGGTTTATACCTGAATACACTGGTGAAAGGGAGAGAATAAGCCGGGGAGGAGGAGAAATGCTGGCACACACACACACATAAATGGAAAGTTGAAATTGGAGAAAGGGAAGATTGCAAAAGATAGCACAGAGGACACAAAAACTGGGAGATAGAAACAGAGGACAGGAGAGACAGATGGAAGAAGATTAAAATGTTAAATCAGCTCTTCTTTAAATGTTAACATACAGCTGAGGGGGAAAGATTTGATCAAAAAATGATGATATTAATTCAAACTAAAGAGCAAAATTTCGAGCACAAATACCCTAATCAGCCAACGTCTTGATCAAACGGCTTCTTAATAAGTCTCATTACCAGTTATCAGTGACTTCTCAAAATCATTATGATAGTCATTGTCATAGCAGTATCAAGCCACTGCCTTTCAAAACTCCAAACTTGTTTCTAAATTACCTTTTTTCCTTTTTTAGTTAAACATGTATTATGGTGGCACATGTAAATAAATCACCTTGACATCAATCCAAAAAGTCTGCCTCTTACATTTTTAACCGCTTCAGTCAGGCCGCACCACAGAGATTATGTTATGTTGACACTATAATTCACAGAGAAGGAGAGCCCAGCCAGCGATATTCAAAACACCACTAAATATTCTGATATGATCAGTGCAGAAACACAAAGTGGTACATTTGTTAAACTTAAATTGTAAGTATGAATATACCTTAAATTCATGTAATCAAAATGTTACTGATGGAGCCTTTAATAAATGTGGAGGCTTGGACCATATCCTGGTCATAATTACTCAGAATCCTAAGTAATTATTTCCCAGCCTGCTTAATAACTCCCTCTTGTGTAACCACGAATAAAGATTTTTTTTATTGGCTGGGAATTGTGGCTGTTTGATCGGTTGGGAATGGTGATAGTGTCTCCAGTGTGGTTAATTGCTGCTCTGAAATCATTTTAATAAGAACAAATGCCCTTGGTGGTCTCTCTCTCTCTCTCTCTCTCTCTCCTGCTGACACACAATGGCTGAGAGAGGGAAAAAGATTGAAGTGTTTCCTTTAATGAGATATTAAAACGTCCCACTTTCTAATTAATCTCACTGATTACATGCAACTGTCATTGGATAGCAAGGCTACCAAAAAGTCCACTTACATGCCAACACTCTGAGACAGAGGAGAAGATATGCAGAAAGGAGGAGCTGCTTCTCTGGGGGTTCTTGCCAAGCCTTCTGTCACTTTAATGAACAGATAATCTATGCATGATGTATACATTAAAGATTAGACCAGCACCTTCAGATAAACATTAGTTTGCTTAACTAATGGGCAATCGATAGTTTGTGACTCTTTATTTTCCCATTGGGTTTGATAAACTGTATGAAATATTCAATGCGTGTTTATTATTTAGAATCATGTATTCTGGTTCACTTTAAAGAATTTGCAACTCAAAACTACACTCTAACATATTTATAACATGATGTAAAACACCTTCATTTATTCAAGTCAGGCTTAAGCTTGTGTCATATTGGGTTCTATATCAGTTTTAATCCCCAGTTCTGAGGCTTGTGAAACTAATGACCAGATGCATTCTATTTTAATGGACCAAATTCAAAATAATTTTTTGAAAACTTTTACAGTAAATTTTCAGTTTTAATGACTAAGACATGATACATCAGAAGCAAAGCTAAGGCCACTCCCTACACGAAGTACTATACATACAATAAAAAAGAATAGTCAGAGACAAAATAGATTATTCCTTTAATGGAAAGAAAGCATGCTAACTAAAGTGGAGTTACATTTAAACCATAAAAAGCATTTGGGCTGTTAGATTTGAAAATGTGGTTATAAATCGAGTAACCCTTGCTTTTGTTTGTTAGCTGAACTGTAGCCTACATTAAAGCTCCATTAAACAATATTTATGTTATTAAACTGAATCAAAGGACGTATTATAGAAATGAAGTTGCTGGTACTACATCTGCCGAGTCCTCTGAAATTCAGCCATGTAACAGCTCCTTGTATTTTTTCAACAGCTTTTATACTTGTTTAGATTTGCCAGCTCTCACAGGATACAAATGCTTTTTTGGAAAATGTACAAGCTGGGACGAATTGCTACTAAGCTGCCTGCTCAACATGAAATGGGGACCACCTTAGTCAAAAAGTGATTGGTGAAGTAGTTCAAACAGCCAAAGAGGCCCAGGAGCTTATGGACCAAAGAAACGGATACAGTCTTGCTAGCACTTTAAGATTTTGGGATTTTCTGCCCCAACTTGTAAGTAGCTCCATATATTGTTAAATAAGTACTTTACATTTCCCTTAAAGTTCCTGTCTTGTCATTTACTTTTTTATGGTCCTTTATTTAACACACCTGAGCTTTCATTTGAATCAATAGACCAGCAGTTAAGATTTTTCTGCCACATCTCTTCCTCTGTTTTCTTTCTTTTTATTAAAGTTTCCCTCTGTGTAAAGATCAATAGCACATGGACCCATAATGGCACAGCACTATTGCTTGTTTTGCCATGTAGGAAAGGAAAAATTACCTGCATTCAATCGACAGACTGTTTGTGTGTGTTTGTCTTTGTCTGAACTCTCCGATGCTGAGTTTATTGATGGCATCTAATATCACCACTGTCTCTCCAAAAAGTAAAAATGAGGGAGCAAAAAGCAAGTAATTGACAGATTAAGAGAGTGAGAAAGGTAATACTATGGTAAATAGACTGTACTTATATAGCACTTTTCTAGTCTTCTGACCACTCAAAGCGCTTTTATATGACATGTCACAGTCACCCTTTCCTCGCTAATGGCAATGACCTAAGTGCCAATATCCAATCAGGATCTATGCATTCATAAAAGATGGCTATGCCACCAGGAGAAATTTGGGGTTCAGTGTCTTGCCCAAGGACACTTCCCTGACTGAAGCAGTCAGGGTTCCAACTACAAACCTTCTCACTGCCAAACTACTCTCACTACAGTTCAGTAGTTGCCCTAATGACCAAATCTGGCACTTATTTTCCATGTAAATCCATGTCACAAATTCAAATCAAATCAAATCAAATTTTATTTGTAGCGCCAAATCATAACCAGAGTTATCTCGAGACACTTTACAGAAAGAGCAGGGGTCCGTTTCACAAAGCAGGTTCAACAAACTCTGAGTCTAACCCTGAACTCTGAGTTGATCTACTCTGAGATAGGAAACTCTGAGTTTTCGGTTCCAGAACAGCTGATCAGAGTTAGTTCAATCAACTCTGAGTAGGTTCAGCCGGAGCTAAGTGCGTGCACGCTGACTATCAAAAGCCAGCATTAATGGAGCCCCGATACCACGATTCACCATGGCAACGGTACACAAAAAGAGGTCCTCCTATGTCACACCAGTGGAGCTCGAAATCCTCACGCGGACGTTCAGCGAATACGAGCATGTTTTTAGAAAAATAAAGTAACACGGCTGCAGCTGCAAAAGAGAGAGAAGCGGCGTGGGAAGAAACTGCTGCTCGAGTAAATTTGCAAGTTTGAACTGGTCTATTTATTTAATACTTAATCACGACCGGAAGCTAAAATTGATATTAATTTAGGAGCAATCCAGCGGGAGAAAAAACGTACATGGAAGCAGTTAAAAATAAAATACCAGAACATCATTCAAAGGTGCGGCTCAGGCAGAACAGGCTCATGGCTGAACCTCACTTCAATCATATTTTCAATATCAAACTAATGAAATATCATTCAGTGGCTGTTTTAATGTGCATTAGCTTTATCCCATGATGCTGACTTCACATACATTATAATTCATGTAGATTAAACTGAATTGTGTTAGTTTAAAAAAAAAAATCCAATAACTTCTTAAACGTCTTATTTGAGTGCTCTCGGCAGTAGTGGTGGGAAAATCTAAAAGTTATGACTTTGACACAGATTTGTCTTTTGATTTTTATCATAATTATAAAAGACTTTTGCAAAGCGGTCAGAGCAGCACAGAGACGCAACATTTCTTTTTTTTTAATTTGTAACCGCTCAAACACGCGTGAGACGGGCTGAATAAATGAGTAAGTCGAATGAGGGTTTTTTGTATTCTAGAGGGAGGAGACAGAACGAAACTCTGAGTGTCCTGAAGAAAACCTGCTCCCGACCAGGTTAGGTTCATAGAGTCTGTTACTACGGTAACTGACCGAGAGCTTAAGTTACCTCCCTTTGTGAAACGGAAAACTCAGAGTTTCCCTCATTTCAGGGTTAACAGACTCAGAGTTTTCAATAAACCTGCTTTGTGAAACGGACCCCAGGTCTAGACCGTACTCTTTGTTATGTTATTTAAAGAGAGGCCCAACATGAATCACCACGAGTAGCACTTAGCAATATGCGGCACGTTGGCAAGGAAAAACTTCCTTTTAACAGGCAGAAACCTCGAGCAGAACCAGACTCATGTTGAACAGCCATCTGCCTCGACTGGATGGGCCGAAAATGGGATAGAAGGAGATGCAGGATAGAGACAGGCAAAGAGAGCAACAACAACATATGTTGTTGTTACAACAACAACATATGTCCTTGTTACATAAACAACAACAGACACATACTTATGGTAACAATGCCAATAATAGTGGTACACTAGTGTGAAAATTAGCAGAAAATAAATTAGCGCAAGAAGCAGAGTAATGATAAAGGCTGTAGTAATCGTAATTGTAACAGTTGAATCAACAGGTCTACTATTAGCATTAGCAGCAACAAAAGTGATACTATGGGGAAGGCTGATTTTAGTAGTTGTTGCAGTCGAGCAGGTCCACAGCAGCAGGTGGTCTGCATCCCCAGGAACCTACAAGACAAGGGAGCACAAGAACTCCCGGGAAGATATAAGGTTAGTAATGTTAATGGGACCAGAAGATACAGAGTTAATGAGCTGCATTAATATGACAGAGATAGAGAGAGAGAGAGTGGGAGAGAGACAGAGAGGGAGAGAGAGAGAGAGAGACAGAGAAACACACACACAGAGATAGAGAGAGAGAGAGATAGAGAGAGAGAGAAGCTTGGTGTGTCAGATCCCCCCGGCAGTCTAAACCTATAGCAGCATAACTATGGGCTAGTCCAAGCCTGAGCCAGCCCTAACTATAAGCTTTATCAAAGAGGAAAGTTTTTAGTCTACTCTTAAAAGAAGAGAGGGTGTCTGCCTCCCGGACCTTGACTGGTAGATTGTTCCAGAGGAGAGGGGCCTGGTAATTGAAGGCTCTACCTGCCACACGACTCTTTAGGACTTTAGGTACCACAAGGAGGCCTGCATCCTGGGAGTGCAATGTTCTAGAGGAGTAATATGGCACTATGAGCTCTTTAAGATATGATGGTGCCTGACCATTAAGAGCTTTGTAAGTAAGAAGAAGGATTTTAAATTATATTCTAGATTTTACAGGAAGCCAGTGCAGAGAGGCTAATACAGGAGAGATGTGATCTCTCTTCCTAGTTCTTGTCAGCACACGTGTTGCAGCATTTTGTACCAGCTGAAGAGCTTTTAGTGACTTATTAAATTGTTTCTTAGCACATTTCAAGTGATATATTTCCATTTGGATTCCAGTGACTCTCAAAGAAACAGCCTCTACCAAGTCTGGTAATGCGCCACTGCTGTTCCAAAGGTGTTCCACAAGGTTCAATGCTTGTTCCTCTAGCTTTGACTTACAACATGCTCCACTTCAGGTATATCACTATTCTACTGCCACTTTGATGGTACCCCGCTGTGTCACTCGAATTAAATCGTAAAATATAAGCTTCTTTTCTTATTTAAAACTGTGAATAATTGCTTTGGGTAAGATCTCTCATTAACGCCTTATACATCCCCTTTACAGCTCCATGTTTTCCCTGTCTTGTCATACAGAGCGTGTAACCTTGTAATCATTATATGATCACTCATTCCTGCATCCAGCTAACAAAGTATCCTTATGTTTCAGCAAGCTAGAAACACATGTCCTTCTCCTATATTTGGCTGCATCAAGTACTTTTTGCACAGGTTTGTGTTGGGAAAAAACATGATTAGGTGACAACCAAAAACTGCATCGGATATGTCTCCAGGAAATCAATTAAGTTTATGTTAATACCCCAAAAATGAGTTAAATGAATAAAAAGGTTTGTTTGTGTGTGTATTTGAATGCACATATATTAGCGTTTGCCTGAGCTGACTGAACAAAGCCTTATGGAGACCAAGGCAACATGACTAATCAGTGCTCCTAGGTGTAATCTTACTGAGAGCTTGACTGCTTAAAGTTATGGACTGAGTCGGCATGGCGGATTGGCTATGGGTGCTTGTTGTAGGACAATCCACCATGAACTCGACACACAGACATTCACACTTTTTCTTCTACCTTACAAACTGATTTTTAAGATCATATTAAACACCTAAGTGTTAACAGGTGCATGCCCCCAGTATTTATTTTTATGAGAAAATCCCATCATTCTCGTCTCCAAGAAAACAGCTTATTTTTTGAGTCATCGTTAATGTTGTGGCATATCAGTGAAACAAAATTGGTCTCTTTTTCTCCTCTTCATTTTCCACCATGGTTTATCATAATCAACACTATGCGGGGCTTAAGTCATGAGGTGAATATCGCCCTAAGTGATGACATTAATCACATTACTGAGCAGTATAATGACATATAAAAACTATATTCACATAATAAGCCAAGTGATGTATGTCTGGTGATCTCATTCAGTAATGCCGACCTTGTTTATTTATCACTACAGGATAATAAGCACTGTAAGAAAATTATACCATTCATCACTGAGATTACTTTGACACTGATATTGATATTGTGTGTCTTCATGCATTCCTGCTCTACTAGAGTCTTTATTGGATTTGTGTAAGTGATGCCTTGTAAGGCCATTCTAATACAGCATCATGTTTTTGAGGGTCTACTGAAATGTTGAAATCTGAATTTTCAAAAACCGTCCTTCCTTGGCAAGCCTGTAGAAACCTTTTTCTTCTGTATTTTAGTTCAAGTGTATCACATGGAATTGGCTGTGTGTTTTTAGCATCCATTTAAATCCGAATGCAATTCTGTGGATAAGCATTTCAGATGACTCTCTGCGGGAACCAGCCTCTTTCCCGTCATGCTCCCTGGTTTTCTGGAGATTGATCGGTATCAGTCGCCTGCCTGACAGCTCCAGTATTAAATCTCATTTAGCAAACCTGACAATTTGAGACTGAATGAAAAACAAGTGAGACAGACAGGGGCAAGGGAGAGAGAACGAGAGAAAGTGTGCAGGGTGGATGGGGTGATAGAGAATAAGGAAGACAAAAGACTACACAAAAAGGGAGAGAGGGAGATAGATAAGCCTTGAGACCTTGGGAAAACTAGCATGACTCCGCCCAAGGACTTCAAGCTTTGCTGAAAGCATTTAAGAAAACTTCATGTAGATAGAAGCCCAATACCACTGTGCCTTAAAAAAGTTAGTTTGAAGTTTGAAGATAAATTAAAAAGGAAAAAAAAGCTTTATAGCGAGTTTCAGCTTATGTTTGCCGTTATGGTTCACTGTCAGTGCCATCAGTGATGTTTTTGGAGGCTACATGCATCTGTTTTTAGTGAGAAAAGCTCTTAAGATCCATTGCAAACTACCTGCTCAGCCACTAACAGCAGACAGGCAAAGTTAGCCAGGGAACTTAATGTATTATAGCTGCTAAAGAGACAGATATTTCTTTCAGGAAGTGAACTAGACCAAAACTGAGCCAAAATTACATTCTGCAGTTAGCCAGAAACATGACTCTGTGACATCTGGTTGTGTTCACACTCAATTTTCATCCTACTACTGATTACGTGAATGTTGCATTTACAACATGTCCCCATAATTAATTGTAAAACTTAACAAAGTAAATGTGTAACAGATAAAGTAACCAATAACAAACCATTCTGAAATAAAACTTTTGACGATACAGCAAATACGGGGCAGCTGTGGCTCAGTGTTAGAATTGGTCGTCTTTCGATTGGAAGGTTAGAGGTTCGATCCCCGCAGCTTCCTCAGTCTACATGTCGAAGTGTCCTTAGGCAAGACACTGAACCAAATTGCTCCCTGTGTATGAATGTGATATCTGATTGACAGTTGGGCACTTTATGTAGCAGCCTCTGCCATCAGTGTGTGAATAGATTAATGTGACATGTAAATGTCACATGTGTAAAAGCAGCCTTGAGTGGTCGCAAAGACTAGAAAAGCGCTATATAAGTACAGTCCATTTACCATACTAACTGGAATCAAGACAACCTGTGCATTGAGGGGTAAAGTAGCCTATATGGTTTATAAATGCTTAAAGACAGTGCTATTTCAAGCCAAGGCTTATTTGTTGGCCAAGGCAATACTTACTTAGAATAAAATGTACTAAAATACTAAAATTAATTGGCTCTGGCATGTATGAGCAACCATTGTCCAGACAGCAAGGACGTGTTGTGTTTTCAGATGTCCTGGAATCGTTGGATTCTAAGAGCAATGATATGGTTAAAAGTTGTCCTTTGGTAGATGAATGAGGTTGAAAGGAGAAGAGAAAATTACAAAAATCATGTCTGGATGGGATGAATAGATGTGTCGGGATTTCAGTATCAGAGAGAAAAACAGTTAAAATCTGGCTGTGTTGTGGAGGTGGCAACAAGCAAACTTGACCTTATGACCTCTGTTGTTACGAGACTCCAGTGACTATGAAATGTAAGATAGGTGAACCAGGAGTTCGTGTTTTAAATACCAAATAGCCACACTTGACATTTTTGATGATTCAAGGGGTCCCTCAGTTGAATTGGCACACAAGTGTATCGTCAACACAGCTCTAAAAATGAATGCCATATTTGTGGATAATGTCAACAAGTGGCAACTAATTAGGAAATTAATCTCTCAGCCCATTTTGTGGATTGGCAAATTCTGCTGCTCATGCAAGACATCAATGTGTGTGTGCTTGAGTCCAACAGGCTTTAATTTCTTGCTCTATGCTTCTTCAAAATCAAACCAAAAAACAAAACCAAGAAGGCCAAATGAGCAAAAACAAAGACATTACTTATGGGGTTCATTTTCCACAGACCGTACAACATTAATCTCAAAAAAAGACTGTGTGAGATAAACTGACTTCATTAATAGAAAACATACCCCAAAACATGACATATTTAAAGCGATAATACCTGGGTCAACCCTTAAATGTTTGGGATGGAGATGAGATGGAGTGCCCGGTGCGTGTTGGCCTCAGGGTTGTCCCTTGTCACCGACTCTGTTTGTGATTTTCATGGACAGGATCTCAAGACGCAGCCGGGCGAGGAGGGTTTCCAGTTTGGGGACCTCAGAATTTCATCTCTACTTTTTGCAGATGATGTTTGTGGCTTCATCAAGCTGGGACCTCCAGCAGGCATTGGGGAGGTTTGCAGCCAATCGTGAAGCAGTTGGGATGAGACTTAGTACCTCCAAGTCTAAGGCCGTGGTTCTCTGCCGGAAAAGGGTGGATTGCCCCCTCCGAGTGGGGAGTGAGTCCCTGCCTCAAGTGAAGGAGTTTAAGTATCTCGGGGCCTTGTTCACGAGTGAGGGTGAAATGGATCATGAGATTGACAGGCGGATCGGTGCAGCATCAGCAGTAATGCGGACGAAATTAGTTTCCTCCAGAGGGTATCTGGGCTCCGCCTTAGAGATCGGGTAAGTAGCTCGGATATCCGGAGGGAGCTTGGAGTAGAGCTGCTACTCCTTCGCATTGAAAGGAGCCAGTTGGGGTGGTTCAGGCATCTGATTAGGATGCTTCCTAGGTGCCTCCCTTTTCTGGGCCTGTCCAACTGGGAGGAGAACCCGGGGCGGACCCAGAGCTCGCTGGAGGGATTTTACATCCTGTCTGGCCTGGGAACACCTTGGAATCCCTCAGGAGGAACTGGAAAACATTGCTGGGATGAGGGACACCTGGGTCACCTTGCTGAGCCTGCTGCCACTGCGACCTGACCCCAGATAATTCTCATTATAGATGTTTCTATACCCTTGGCAGTTCTAGTGTTAATCAATAAACTCAATAAAATATAAAAAACAAAAAGGAAAATAAGATAAAAAGATCTGTCTCAGCTTCTCAGAACTAAAAATTAAATCCTATATTTTTTCTTAAACCAACTGTCCAACCTCCCAAAAATGTGTTGTACATATGAGTCTATCTAAAAGGTCTATTCAGTGTCATGTTTTTGTCCATTATAACAGCAGGTGTCATTTTTAGACAACAACACAGGATAAATTAGCAAAATTGATCTTTGAAACACTCCAAAAAATGTTTCATTCTAAGAATACCGTTAAAACCTTGTACCTGAAAGTAGAAAAACATTGGATGTAGTTCAGTTATTTCTTGTATAAAATCTTACACTAACAACAAAAGCACAGACCTGAATACATTCGAACAACTGGTTAACATTAATATGATTAAAGCTTTGGGCTATTTTGAAAGTCCCTTGAACACTGTTGACTAAAAGGTGTTATCTAGGTTATTTTGACCTCAAGCGTAAAACATCAAAGAATATCAGTGTTTTGCATTCCTTGCTTGGGATCTCCAAGTTCTCCTTGGCTCTCTTTATTGCTCCCTGTCTCTTTCAACCACCCACACACACACACACACACACGCCATTGGTAGTTGGGTACTACTGGATGTGTTCAGACAGGCCTCCAGTACTAGCTGGCCTCTGTACTAGCCAGATGGGAGCTTAGTGGCTGTCTGTGTGCACGCTGGCTTTACTGTTTAGCTAAATCATTTACTGCAGCAAAACAACATCCTTGCAAAAAGACCCCTCTCTGAGAATTCATTTAACAACCCTTCCAAGCTAGTCCCAAGCTGTGGGACTGTGTATATGTGTTTGTTTGATTGTGTGTGTGTGTGTGTGTGTGTGTCACTGCACTGCATCAGCTAAGGTCCCCCTGAATTCTTCATTCTTCATTAGCTGTCTGGGGTTTAATTTTGTCCTGGCACTCGTGACTCACCAAATACACATACACCATCACACAGGCACAAATACTCAGACACTCAACGCAGTTTCGAAGTCGCTGGGCAACAGGCAGCTCGCTAGCCACCTCTTTCAGCAAAGTGGAGAGCCCCCGCTGGGCCACTAGAGTATGCTGGGAGATTAAGCTGGCTCTCCAGAAAAGTCAGAGCAGAAAACTGCCACCACCCACTCATTGCTATAAGGGGGCACGTCTACCTTTTTTGTTTTTTCAAACTTTCACAGACACCACAGATTGTTAGAACTGGTGAACTCAATCACTCCACATTCTGATATACTGTTTAAAATGTCTCGGATAAGGCTGTGTAGCAGTATGCGTTTGAATGTGTGCTTTGTGCAAAGGTTTTTTCTGCTGGGAGTGCTATCATTAATGCAGAAAGGTCTTGCAGTGTTTCAAGCAATTAAGTTGTGCATGTCTTACTCCTAAATGATGGTTTTAATTAAATGAAGATAAACAAAGCATCTAAAATGTGTGTATATGTCGACGAGCTCAGAGCACAATTAAGATACCCTCTCAATGACAACAGGTCATATTACACAAATTTAGACTTCTAAGGAGAGACAAATTAAATCTGTTGTTCCTGGTGCACTCTTTTTCAAAATGTATGTAAAATATGTGGAGTGAACCAGTCAGAACCAGTCAATAAGATTTAATTTACTCTTTAAACGCATTTGATAGATGAGCAACTTACCCGAGGATGTTTTTAACCATTTTCACAGTTCATTTAAATAACATAAAACCAAATTGCTGAAGTAAATAACAAATTATTCAATAACTCTGTTATCGCAGTATAATTTCATTTGTGAGTACACTGCAGTAGAGGCTTGTCTGAGCATTTCACAAACATGTATCCTTGAACGCTCGTGTATTCATGACCTATGGGTGGTCTCTCTGAAGCCTTGACTCGTCTGGAACGAGTCCCTTGTGTGAATCAGTGGAATTCACTGGTCCATTTTCCAGCTCACAAAGCAGGTGTGGAAGAGCAGCCAGCACATCTGCTTGCTTTACAGCTACAGTGTGTTATTATATGACACTACATTTTATGGTCCCAATAAAATGAAAAATTATACCCAATAAAGTGGCCCATCATCTTGTAAAATCCAGTAAGAAAGCAGGGATACATGTTGCAGGAGGGCTAGTAAACACAAAGTCAAGTGTATAGGCTGTAACACTTGTGTTGGGTTTTTGTGTATTCATTGTATGTTACCCCATTTTATTTTTATGTAAACTCAAACCTCAGCTCTCCCTCCTTTACCTCCTCTCTCCTCCTACTCTTACCCCCCCGAACCCTCTAGGTAGAGGGACTATGGCTAATGACAGATAGAGGTAATCAATGCACTGCACGACTCCTGCTAAGCCCCCCTATCCTATTCTCATGCATTACTGGCCTGTCTCCTTCATTACCTATTCAACCTCTCCGGTTCGCCGCATGGCTAATCCTTTCTTTAGCTTTCCATCCCTCTCTCCTTCTGTCCACAACTCACTTTATCTCACTATCCATTCCCCAACGCCACTTCACCCCGCCTCTTTTTTACTGTAATACCCCACTTTGGGTATACTGCTCTTTGCAGTGTAGCGCCGAGAGCACACTTGTCCAACAACCCCGAGCTGCACCTGTCTTCGTTTAAATTGCAAATAGGACATATTAAGGGCATTTTTAATCTCTAAAGCTTTCTTAATTGCTGGAGACATTGAAATATATTACTTTTAGTTTTGTCTTCCTTCCTCTGTGAATGCAAAGTGATGCTGATGCAGAATTGGATCCATGAAGAAGACTCACTGTTCTTATCTGTCTAAAAGTGAATCTCTGAGACAGAAGTCTAACAAAGTTCCACAAAAGGCTGAAGAATGGATGTATCCACAACGGGATCACTTTTTTCTTAGTGCACCTCATTAGATCCACGCGTATGTGTGCAGTATACACACAAATGTACAGCTTTATGTGTGTTTTTTTACGAGGTTATAATAAAATTTGTACTGCTATGTTCTCTAATGATAATAATGTGACATTATCCCCACAGGAGAGGTGAGTCATTTTGTTTTATTATACAGTACACTTCAAACCATTACAACAATTGATATTGTAATTGGATTGCATTCATTTTCAGTTTTTACGACTTTTTATTCCTTTTATTATCATTTTATTCAAGTGATCATTATCATCATCACCAGTTCCTTCGGGGACAAACACTCACTGTTTAGACAATCATTGTTGAGCAGTGTTTATTTTATTTCCTTTCTATCAAGGTCAGCTTATTTCTAATTCTGTCTGCTGTTGTCTACACGTCTCCGTCTCTCTCTCTCTCTTTGGGACACACACAGGTTAGCAGAAAACCGCTACGGCGTCAAAGCCTATGATAATGACAGTTTTCCCTTCTGCTGTGCCACCACCATCTGGTATATCTTGAGAGGGAACGATGACACATTCGCACACACACACTAAAAAACACACACCTTGCGACATTGGTCTCTGCAGGTTCAAGGCAAGCATGCTGTTCATCAGTGTTCACAATCTGTTTGCTGGTTTAGGCCTCCTACCCAACTGTTACCCAACGGTAAGCAAACAGCCCACACGCCAGCAAGCACCACAAACCTGAGGAAATATGCAACCAAAGCACATGCATCGAACCAAGATGTTTGGATAGGAGTCAAGCCAGCAGCATTACTAAGCATCACAAGATAAGTTACACATCCTTCATGTAGGAGGAAAAGAAATCCACCACAGTGCTGACTTCTGTAGTCATAATCTATATAAAGCTTATCCAGCATAAGTATGCTGTCTTCTTTTTATTTGTGTACAATATTTAGCCAGTATGAAAGCCCTATATAACTGATTAAAAGTTGCTTCAAAAGAATGTAATTAAAACAACTAAACAAGAATTGGATGATCATCTTGGTTTATGTCATGTCTTCATTTTTAAGCAGGAAGAACTGCTGAAAAAACACAAACCTTTCTTAAAGTCGAAGCTCTGTATCTGCATCTTTCCAGCTGCTAAGCCCACTACCTTCTGGACTGGGGCTAATTGTATAAGTCTGCATGCTGAAAAAAGATAGGGACGAACGCGGGGAATGAGGGGTAGAGGAGAAGAGGGCACAGAACTGTCAAATTGAAGTGGTTTTAATTATTCCGTCTGGGTAAGGACTGCCTAAGACAATGTTGTTAAATTTCACTATATATTTTAGCACATTTATTTTATTTGCCTCGTGTTGCCTTAATTAAGAGCAGACAGTGCTTTATTGAGAAAGCTGTGTGTCCCAGGATCAGGAGTCAATTTAATGCATGAGCAGATTAAATCCTGTTTGCAATAAATTGCGCTCTTGGCTTTCATTCTTGTCAGAGAGATTTGTGCTGATTTAAACCTCGGCCATAAAATGAGCGCTTTGGAAATCAGTGTGGTTAAATTCACATCTTTCCATGATGCTGATACGCTTTCATTTAGATGCAGTGGCTCGGGAAGCGCGACAAAATAAACATGGCACGCAGATTATCCAAAACATGGACTTTTTGTTGAGGGGACTCAGATAAAATATTCAACATCCTGATGGAGGACTGGTGACATAGCACATGGCTATCACCTGGAGCAAGGTACTTGTTAAATATTTGTATTTTCCAAGGTGACGATGCTCTGATCAAGGCTCAAGGGCAACACAAGCCAGTGGCGTATGACGTTGATCAAAACACCTTTGAATATTGTCTGCAGTGTAAAAACCAAAACACTGACAGCAACATGCATCATTGTGCGGTGATATGCACTGATTCATCAAACATAAGTTATTTTTTTCAATGTTGAAATATGTCCACGCTCAACAAAAGCAGCCGTAGTATCACAGAAAGACAAAAAACTCTTTCACCCAAGTGTTCAACTAATTTTGTGAGTAGCATCTTTCAAACAGAAGCCTTAAAGGCTCCTGAGAGAAAGCAAGAGTTCAGCAGGTATGACACAAACAGTCACGTAATTGCCCTTCACAAATTGTGCCTCTGAGTGCGTCAAAAGATTCCCACGCTGCTGCTATTCCATAAATGATTCAACAGATACACGACGACTCTATAACTTCTAGTTGAAATAACAGGACATTACAGTTTGTGTGTGCATTTGTGTGAGCTACTTTGACCTTTCAGTTACTATGGTTCAGTGGGTGCATCTAACCGTGGAAGTGATTGGTCTCCAGTGGTTTGTCCAGATCTTTGAGCAGGTTGACAAGCCTTTCTTCCCCTCAATGAACTTTGCCACTGAGCTCACGTCAGAATGTAAAGAAAATGTTGTGGAAAGAAAACACAAGTATGTACCATAGTGTCTTACAGGGGGTAAATGTAATTAATCAAATATTTTTCCTGCTTGTTAGAAACATAGCAGCAATGGAGCTGAAATCATTGAGAAAGAATGTCACGTTTGAAGTCAAAAAGGTTGAGGACCCAGGTGCGGACATGACGATTTATTAAATAAGAAAAAAGACAAAAAAGGAAACCAAAAGGTAGAGCAAAAAAAATGACCTCACACAAATCCAGGTAACAGATAATCCAAGGGAAAACATACAAGAACACAGAGAGCCACGAGGAAACTAGGAACAGGTATCATGACGGTAGACGCAAGTAGGTTTCACAGACAAGACAATTGACTGGCAAACAGACATGGGAAGACAAAGACTAAATACACTGGGGAGGTGAAACTAATCAGACACAGGTGAAAACAGTAAGGGTTAGTAAGACTTTTATACCACCACAATCGGTTAAGGTCAGTATCAGCCCATAAATAAGGACATTAATCTCACATCTGATACAGTGATGACAGGATAAAGACTATAAACCAGCTATTAATGTGTATATATAATTTATCACGTTGATGTATGACCCACGTCCTAATACAGCAATAAAGACTATATTTGTCACTATTAAATATAAAGCAGTGTATAGGTAGACATACCCCCCATAATGAAGACTCACTGAGATAGATGAATCCATGTAATCGCATTATGTGTGTGTGTGTGTGTGTGTGAGTGTGTGTGTGTGTGTGTGTGTGTGTGTGTGTGTGTGTGTGTTTTTGCATTATTAACCATCATCTCATGAAAAACGGACAACTCAGATAATAGGGGTGAAGCTTGTGTGCACGTGTTGTTTAGAATGTGTGTAACATGACGTGCACTGGTGGTGGTTCCCTTCACTTATAGCTGCAAAATAAATGCTGGTGGGTGCAGTGGTTAGCACTATCTGTAGTGGATGGATTTATGTTGGTTGTTTAGCTAACATTAAACATGTACACAATTAGAAGAGGATGACCAAAAAAATACAAGCAAACAAAGCTTATGAACATTTTAAAATATACATTAATATGCAAATGCATTTAGTACACTAATAAGAAACAATGTATCTGTGTCTTATCACATGCACAATAGTCTGCAGAGGGTTTGAAGTCGTATTTAACACTGCTGTTTTGTCACTGTTGACAGTGGTGGACCTTGCATGTTGGATAGTGGCTCTTACTGAACAGCTGGTCAGCCACAATTGGAGCCACCAAAGCCTACATGCCAAAGGAGCCGAATGAGTTGGGGCTGCAACAGGCTGAGCTTGTCATGGTCCTGCAACAAAGACGCCTGGTGTTATGGGGAGAGAGTGCGAGATGGAGAGAGAGGCTGGTTCTCTGCTAGCTGTGCAGAGATCGCCAATCCCGCTGCTGTACACATGCAATGTATGAAGCACCTGCACAAAGAGGCTAATGTATGTGCGACTCAATTTCTATATTTTCAGGTGGGACATATCAGCAGAAACTCCTTCAGAGCAGTGTTGCTCATTGTGTTCAGTTTTTGCCGAGACTGCATTCTGGTGAAACTTACTGAACACAGGGTTGTTTACCTAACCACTAGTCCAGAGATCCTTTACTAAAGCCTGAGAGACATTTACCATAATATAAAAATAACCTTTAATACTGTTGTGGTACACTGGAATTCTAAAATGAATACTATGAAACTATAAGGATTCTCTGTTATGTCCAGACCAATTATTTTAAAACATGGCCATTAGGGTTAAGGAGCAGTTATATTGTTTATTAAGGCGTTCTTATCAGTCTCTTATATGTGCAGCCAATAAGGAACAGACATCTGCAATAGAAGGATTTTTGTTTTGAATGTACATTGAAACTTATTTGCGTGTTAAAATTAGTGTTATAGTGCAGGATCAGTGAACTGACGACTGACGAGCTGTGAGAGGATGCGTGTGTATTTCAGGGCACAGGGGTTGATATGTGTGTTTATCGTGTCAGAGTGTTAGGATGATATACTGACGCTGACGTGAGGCGTGGTGTCACATCTCGTCTTTATTAGTGCGGAGAATTACGAGGCATCAGGCCTGTTCTAATCATGTTGCACACAGTTTAGGGACTCTCAGGCGAACGTTCACATAATTCAAGCTGGGAAGTCGAGCACGCTGAAGGTAAAGGCTTAGACGCTTAGTCAACTCCTTTACTTAAGAGCTTCAATAAATTAAAAGGTTCAAAAAAATGTCACTTTCGGAGTGAAAGTCTTTTCTGGGTGCAGAGTTTAGTGAACTCTATCGATATAAATGATTCGTGTTGTCTCATGTAGTATACTGAGTTTCAAAGTGAAGGTGTCCATGAAATCTAAACCAGTAGTACTGTATGATAGATCTACTAGCTGCATTGAATTTTTGAAACTGAAAAACAGAAGCTCCTGTCCCTGTGACTCTGAAAAGAAATAGGTTGTTGGCATTACTTGGAATGTATAAGGCATTCAACATTGTATTAGTTTATGGAAGGCTTTTTTTGATCATTTAGTATGCCCTGTTATTATTTACAGGGCATACTAAATTATTATTTATTTATGTTACCTCAAGCCCCGTAAACAGGTTTATATAAATGTATCCACATCCACACGTGAAAACAACCTTGAAAACCAGAATAGAGTATCGTAGCGTTGTCTTTAGCACATTTAGCACAACAGCAGAGCCGAGTTCTCCTAGAGGAACTAACCGTTCCTGGATTATCGATTAGCTGAACTGACTGAACGGAAGTAGGACACAACATAAATACAAACTAGTAGAGCAAAGAGAAACAGAAAAGGAGAAAAGGAAAGAGAGTGTAAAGTAATACTCCAATATCAGGGGATATGAAGCCCTACAAGTACAAAGATACTTTCTCTCTCTATCTCACACACACACAGCACTCCAGTGGAATTATATGTGCATCAAGAGATCTTTGGAGCTCAATTACAGCTTCTTCAATATCTTCACAAATCTAGCCACTGTCTACTAAACTGTTGCCCCCAGCCATCAATGGTCATGGAAAATCTGCATGATCTTTGCATGAGCCATATGTGTCCAATGTGTGCAAGTGTATGTGAGGATTTAATGTTTGTGTGTGCATTTTAACATCTGTGTACAACCACTGTCCTTTTCTATTCGTATCTGTGTCTGGTACTTTAATGCAACATTCATCACACTCACAGAGCAATTTTCCACTTCTACTTATTTGTCCTTTGACCTCAATTTAAAACCACAACAATGTCCAACAGCAAAATCAATAATGATGAAAGATTTGATCATCACATACTTGCCCTTTGGTGACCATAGAAGTATCTCCTCCCCTTATTTATTTTCCCTTTCACTTTCCTATTTACTCCCCACTTCCACTTCATTCAACAACCTTCTTCCTTCTCTCTCTCTCTTCCCCTGTTGTTTGTCAGGCCTTTTTTTATCCCCTCATCTTCCTGCACTTCTCACTGAAACACAATAATGGAAGTAATTGTGCCTAGGGGTGTTGAGATGCTGTAAACCTCTTCAACATCTACCCTACATTTCTTCGTATAATCTTCTAACTTATTTTCACAGAACAGACGAGCAAGACTATTTTGCTTTACCAAGGTAACGGAAAATCGTAACGCAAATATCCAATCTACATTCCATTGCTATCAGAGACTTTAATATTGCCATCTTCCACCCAGCGCAAGCGTCATTTTCACGCCCAGCGCCCAAGTAAATAGCAAGCGATCTTGCGACACCATGGGGGTCTGTTGGTTTTGAAATGAGGCGTGGTCAGGCAAATGGGTGGCGCGTTGCTGTCTAGAGGACACAGAAAGCGTCTGCGCCTAGGCCAACAAAAACCTGTTCTACAGTCTATGGCACAAAGTCTATGGTGTGTGTTTGCAGATACAGTGAAAAAACGTTTAAGGGACAGGCTGAAAGCTTTTGTTTCCTTCATCTCCTTAAATCATGATATTGTTTTTGGTTTGTTACCGATCTGCTGGAAAGTGCAGGAAGACGTGGACACGCTCTCCTCCACACACACCTGCTTTACCTCAGGGAGATTCCTGCTCCAGACGCACATGGGCTAAAAACTACCGAGACCGACTCAAAGCTCTCCATAATACGCGCTCATTCTGATGGACACTCTCTATAATACAGCAGAAACTGAAACACACTCACACACGCAACTAGGAGGTAAATTAATTACCATACTCAAAAATAACTACCTGTTGCACTGACAATCGTGCCCACAGATGTTAATACACTGTCCAGTGGCAATTACGCACACAGGAGACAATACAGCCATGTGATCCAGCAGCAACAATAAGTAAATAGCAACACGCCTGCCTGCAGGCCCACCAGGCTCTTAAAGGAAATGACAGCTGACACTCTGATTGGTTTGATTCATGTCATCCAGGGACTTAAGCCAACCTCTTTGCGCCTCGGTTTGTGCCCATATTGTGCGCCATGTAACTAGCAAAATTGCCTGTGTGCTTTAGACTGTGCACCTTCCGCCATCTAAATAGGGCCCAATGCCTCTTAGCAATAATGGAGTATCATCAGCATGTGTTGACATTGATCCTTATACATGTTATACATGTAATCAGTATTAGTCAAATGTTTATTCCAGAAATGTGTGTTAAGTTTAGATTCACTTCTTAACTGTAACAATGAGAGCTCAACAACACTTCTATCATGAAAGATTGGCAAAAACCAGCTTTGTTGTTTTACAATCAAAGTGACCTATTATAATTTTGGTGATTTCAACAGATAATGACAGGATGTCTGGGCTTTCATTGAATGCAGGAAAACAGCCCATTTTCAGAGAAAGAAGAGAACGCAGAATGTATCAGTCATAATGACATCAACAGAGCCTACTGTATATCTCTCTGAAACCAAAGAATAGGTTTACCATTTAGTTGTGTTAGAATTGATCACATTTGCATGAATTGTATCTTTGTGTTGTAGGCAAGAGTAACCTGGTTGTACTTAATAGCTATGTGCAAGTCATGAGTCAATCGTTCGAAATGAACAACTCTTTTTACTGACTCACGAGACACTAACTCGTTCATGGACTTACCCCTCCTACCCGCGACTAGCCACTGCAAACTGTGAATTTGAGGCAAGACCACCGTATAATCCTAGCCCTGTGAGAAAAACTTTTTCCGCACACAATCATAGGAAAACAAGCGTCATAAATTCTGCAGAATTAGGTAAATTAGGTCCAAAAACTATCAGATGGTCTGGAAAAGCTATTTGATTGAATTTAATCTCCATTAATGTTAGCGGAGTGCTAAACCAGAAGTTAGCCCCATCTGACGACAGAACTCTCTAGCACACATGCTGGGCGCTTGGGCCAGCTGACTCAAGTGACTCGAAAACCTGACTCTCTTTACTAAGTGACTCATACAAACTCTTATGCAGACTCTTATGAAACTCTTATAAGACTCTTATGTCTCTTGTGTGAGCAATGCTGCTGCTGTTTATGCTTTGTGTGTGTACAACATGGCTACAAAACATAGTACATATGTGTCTCGAGGGCTCTGGAAATACATTACATTTCCATTTGCGATAATCATTCTTTTTAGTCCTCACATCTGCTTGTTGTCCTCATTCATGAACAACATGGGTATGTGGTTTTATGTTCCCCATGGCCACAACATAGACCTCCCCTTCCTCTTCAAACCACAGACATTATATTACGTAATATCCCTGCTTGTTTCTCTTCTCATGAAACATAGCAGAGGTCCAGTATATGGTCTCATGTAAATCCCTATAGGGATGCAATAACACAGTCTGTACCTCCACTCCATCAGCCTAATGTCATATTATTATTGACCATCTGAGAGATGATTGCTGCTGGATAATTATCTGCATGTATCACAAGCATGACTATTGCACAAGCCAGGAGACAGCTCGTAAAACTATCCCATATAATGAAGCACCAAATGATCTACCAACAAAGGCATTTAATGACACAAATGTAAAGGCAATTCTGAGGCACAAAGGGGTACACTCAATACTACCTCCACAGAGGGAATACGAAGGAAGGCGATGGTAGTTGGAAACAGCAGATGGATAGATCATGTGAATGAGTCACATTGGCCAGGGAACAGCATACTGCATGCATTATTAGGGTGGGTAATTGATGGCAAAGGCAAGGGAATTGCTTCGCACTTCTTTGCGTTCTGACAGGCATAAAGACTGAGGTACAAAATAACACGAGAACAAGCCGAAAGACAAACTGACATGCAATAAAACGGATAGATAGGCAGACAGACACGATGGTCGAAGTGCAGACGACTTAACACGTCAGCCAGACAGGCAGGGAGAGAATCATCATAGAGATGGAGCAAGATGGACAAACAGAGTGCATCATGGGCAGTAAAACAGCGTTTGTTGTCATGTCTATAACTCAGACTCCCCTGAGTTTTTCCTCTGAAATGAAAATCGGACGTTGTAGTTCCTCCGCTGGGGTGTCAGGGGAGAAAAAATCCATCCCTCTTGCCGCCTCTTCTCAGATCCCTCTCTAAATCTCATCTGGTTTCATCATAAAAAACGACAGGCTGCCTTGGTAAAGCGTAGGGCTTATATCAGTATGGGGTCTGGATGGGCCAAAGACAAAGGCAGGACAAACAGGGCCAGCACAGAGCTTTTCATTCTTGCATTTTGCAAGTGCAGTACTCGTAAATCCCTCACAAAGTCAAAACTAAAGTAAAAAAATCGTTGAAAGAATTCTTTGCATTAATTTGAATTTGAAATAAGAACCAGGAAGGTCAGATTTAAAACATGACAGTATGACACTTATTTTACTGTAGAGGCCAAATTCTTTTGGAAGGAAGTGTTTTTAAATAATCTATTTTAACAGTCGGTAGCTAATCAGAGGCAAGTGTCCTGTCTGTTGACCCAGAGATTGTTTTATGTTTGCTCTTGCTTGTCACGTTGTCCTGCCAGGAAATCTGTTCGTTCTGCTATCCTTGGAAAACAATTTACTGTTGGTGGAGTCTGATCAATATAAATAGGAACTGTTGTGGTGTCACATTCATACTGATTCATACACATCAAGTGTCTGAATGGTTCTTTGCCGCTTCTTTTACCCGGATGAGACAGGAGGAAGATTGTGATTTCTCTAACATTGAGTTATTTCTTGTTAGTTGACTGAATGTACCAGGTTTGATTGGATGGGTATCCCCCATGGCTTCACCCTCAGTATGTAAGTGTTGGTCCCTCTGAACATCAACAGTTTTCTTGCAAATACATGCTACTCTGAGTGATATTTTTTGCTTCACTCAATCTGATTTTGTGGCAGCCACAGAAGAACTTACATTCCTCCATAGAATTATTTTCTTACTTTGACAACCATAATCCCGATGTCTCAAAGAGAGTGAGTTGCGGGTCGTACTTGGAGACTGCTTGGTATTAGGTAGGTTGAAGTGACTCATGGGCTCTCTGATAGAGTGGATAGCCCCTGAGTCTAAGTATGATAGGTGATCAGTTTCCTGCCTACTGGGCTTACTAGCCTAGAGTAGGCAGTGATTAGTCTGCTTGTTGTATATTAATGGACGCCTCACACTGTCATGGTGTTCCACATGAACAATTGAATCTGTCAATTACTCCAAAGGAATGTGGTTGCATTATCACAAAGCCACCCACGTTTAATGAGCCATAAAGCTCATGGTTGCCATGGTGCACACAGAGCGATAGTTACTGCCATTTAAGGTTGGTACATGATTATACTGCAATCAACAAGTCCATGATTACTATTTTACAAGATAAGTGGTAGTAGGCAATGTGCTTCAGAGCCCTTTTTTTTATTATCTATAACTCTCTCTTCTCCCCATCAGTGTTGGGAGTTAAAAGAGACTCTACTGAGAAATGTATCACAATATAATGGGTTTTCATTTACCACAACATGATCTTGCACTAATGACTTACCATAATAATCCACTTTTCTGCCTTCCATTTTGTGAGTCTTATTAAATCCAAACACACACAACAAGAAAAGGGTGCATTGGGTGCATCGTCACATCGGTTTGTGTTGCAGGCGCAGATGATTAAGTTTTTTGTATTCAGTCTAACAAATAGTGAACAACAAACTCTTTGTTTGGTTAGGTCAAGGCCCAAGGTTAGGAAAAGCATCCTTTAAGGGGTTATAACAAAAACTCGACTCAGGACTGAAACCTGTGTCTCCTGAGTGAAGGTCTTTGGTTGTGTGGGAGAGCCAATGCCCCTGACCAACGTGAACTTCCTTAGTCTGTCCATTATGTCACTAAAACCAGTTTATCTGAGCTTCTAATATTGCTGCAGATAGGTTTATATTACAGTTAGTTGCCATTTTGGACATTCAAAGTTCTTTTGGACAATTTATATAAATACTAATTTTAAACATACTCGTGAACAAATGTAAATCAATAAGCAATTTGTTGTTGAATGGCCATCTTTGCACCTGACATCAGTTGCAGTGTGAGTGTGTGTGTCTGTTTCCCAGCCGCACAGTAGTGAACTGAAGCTAACCTCACCGAAATATTTATTACTTTTTATTTTATTAATCACAGATTTCTCAATGACCTGTGAACATACATACTGTAGTAAATTCCCTTTTAATCTGCAGCATGCCTTAAACCCTTATCAAAGATTCATTCAGGGTCTTGCAGCTAGTAAAAAAATGAGTGGGGAGAAGACAGGATTACACATGGAGAAGTTGGATAAAGGACATGCGGCAAAGGGCGAAGGGCAGGAGTTGAACCCGGGGCCGCTGTAACCTCTGCTGAGCTGAACCGGCGACAGATTCAGAAACAATTTAAATGTGGATGATAATGACATTAAGAGATGTATTTATACATTTGCCCATTTACTCGTCTACTTAATTGGTAACTAACATTTTGCAGTTGCAGTGTTAAATGCACTTTAGCTTACCACGTTTATGATTTACAGTTCATCAAATCTTGTTCTGCCCATTGACACTAATCAAAAAAGTTGCATTATTATGCCATGCGGCAGCAAATGAAGAGTTCCCCATGTGCATTAATGTATTGTTCAACAATAATTACATTCCATTGTATCACTCTCATTAAAAATTTGGCCACTCTGGTTGCTGTTTCCTGTCTGTCATATTGAAAGTATGCAAATGTGCTATTTAACCACAACAAACAGTACAATACAATATAATACACAGATTTCAAAAGTATGTTTAATAACCCTGATACTTTAAAAGTTGTAACAGGATACAAATTACAACCAGTTCTTGTCACCGAACTTAGCTTTTACATCCATGTATCTCTTAAGTGATAGGTTGGTGGATGAAAGATGGAGACAGACAAAAATCAGGGCAAAGTTTAAGCATAAGTGGCATTTATTGGCTTCTAGTTTGTCAAAGTTGTTGTGCTGTTACCTCACCACTGACTCTCTGCCTCTCTCAGTCCATCTTACTTTTCACCTCCTCTTCCACTGTCGGCCTATTGCCTTATCTCCCCAGCAACCTTATTGACTTCAGACCGACTGCACAAAATGTGTTTTCAAACAGTGGTGACGGCAGTCTGAGACCGACAGCCAGGACTATGGCTTTTAATCTCCTGCTGCTTTGCATTTTAAACCAAGAGCAGAGGTGCAAGTGACGGAAAAAAATGCTTTATGTCTGTGAGTGTGCGTGTGTGTGTGTGTGTGTGTGTGTCAGACAGAAGAGAAAATGACAGAGAGCTATCCTTGACCTCTAAGACCAGACATAGAGTACTTACTAATCCCCTTCACCAGTTGCCAAGGGAACATAGACAATCCATATAAAATCTGAACAAATGACAGCTTCCTTTAGTGGTTATTTACTTTGCAGTGGTTGCCACACAAATATACGCAAGCATACACACTTAAGCACACAAACATAACCATAAAGACATGCTCTCTGCACAGGCAGATTTCTGTCAAAAAATCTGTCCGACCAAACCAGCATCTAAAACGGAGTGTCTGAGCTTAGCTTACGGTTATCCTTTGTAGAAGGATATTACCATTATATGCTGGAAATAAACCACAGGCTGTATTACACAACATTATTGGGTTGGTAAGTAACATTCCCTCTACGTTTCAGCTTGTTTTAATGTTTTAGTAGTTACTTCTTGTAGTTATTTTGTACTCTAATACATGGACTCATATGTTCTGGCATCAACAGGTCCTGCTGAATGCAACCAAACTTCTCCTCATTTGGCCGTGGAGTGCAGTGATGTCACCAATTTCCTGAGATACATTTTATTTGAAGCCGTCCTGTTGCCCTTCTGCCTCTGCCTCCAATCTTTGCGTCTCCTCTTCCAAATGATTTAGCTCCATGTGTGTGTACTCTCGTTCAAATAAATACAATACAGGAACAAAGTAAAACTACTCAGACTCATCCTCTTCTTCATCCATGCAATAATCTGCCATTGCATTGTAAGACAATATAACCAAAGTGATAGCAAACCTCACATTATGCAAAAAAACCTCAGTGTGTGGATGAATATGCATGGTGATTAGGTCGGCTTGAGTTTGGACCCAACTGCAACACACAGGGATTGTTGGGAAAAAATAACTTTTAGCTTTAGCTGGCACAGGACAAACAAGCAGGTAATAACAAAGTTCAAAACAAAAACTCAGGGCAGAAGCCATTAGAATCAGTGGACTGGGCTGGGGACCCAAACTCATATCCAGACGGAGGTTTGAGGAGCCAGCATGTAAATGCCCACAGAACACATAAACAGTGACGAGTGTGGCAACACAGTGAGAATCCCTGAGCCACAGTAATCCACAGGTAAGTAAGAAGGACAGAAGGCTGAGGTGATTTCCTGGATCACAATAAAGGAAGGCAGGAATCAGTCCAAAACTGAGTGCTGGAGAGTCTTGCATGAGGTGGCAATGCATGTGTTGGTGAGTGTGTGTGCAGACCCTTGTGAGACCCTTCCCTTTGCATCTATTCTGTTGTTTTTGCTTGTTTTCAGGAGGGGCACTGTTGTGGTTCCCTGTGCCAATCACAGCATAGAGGTGAGTGTGGGAGTGGTTCAAATTAGCACTGTTGGACGGGTAGGTGTCTCAAACCGGGTAGGACAAGTTAACCGGCGATTAGTATGCTAGCGCAAAGCTCACCTGGCGGTTAGCATGTCAGCACGAAGGTAACCGGCAGTTAGCCTGCTAGTGCAAAGGTAACCGTGATGCTGTCAGTGTTAGCTTGGCGGGGTGGGCGTGTTCTCGCACGAGAGCATGAGAGTGAGCTTCTGGTGATGAAGAGCCCAGTAGAAGGGGACCAGTTTGAATGTGTTGTTGCAAGAAAATGCAAGGAAAGATCCTACTTATATAATATAATTATAAGTACTACTAATTATACCTTTAAACAAACAACCTATCGTTATAATATAAAAAAAGGTCCTAGAGTTAGGCCTTGATGAGCTCCATAGTTGAGACAAGCATGGTAAGAAATAAACTAGAAGAAAAGCACGTAGCTCCAGGCTTGAGCTGTCATTAGAGGGAGAAGCATATATGTGACCTACAACAAAAAATTATGAACACAGTTAACACTTCCTGTCTAAACATATTGCAGCCAGAAACTGGGTTGAGTTACAATAGATGTCAGGAGAGGCCCCTGAGGGATTTTTCTCATGACCGAAAACCACACATTGAAGAGCTCTACCCAGTCAACTATACAATATATCATAGGCCACCTTTAGAACCAATAAGCAACTCTTTGCACAGTGCTTTTACGTGAATTTTCCAGCTCACAGGGCCACTGCAAAGAGATTATCTAAAAATCTCAAGACCAGACCTCTATTCAAAAAGTATATGGAATGGTAATATTTGCAAACCAGCATGCATCAACTTTATTAGATGCTTCTATAATTTGAAAAACACAAATTTGAAAAACTAAATATGATTAGATTTGATTTCTTATTATTGCGACATCTATAAATAATATGCCTGGTCCAACACAGGCTTACAAGACACCATTGTTTAGAAAAAGAGATAAGAAACCAAAGTTGAAACATAAATTGCACATAATATCACACACATAAACCATCCTGACATTGTTTCCAAGCTTTAGAGACAAAAGTAGCTTACTTATCAGCATTAAAATTTAACAGCTGTAGTCAGTGCACCAAAACATTTCAGGACAAGCTTTTCATTTGACATAGGTGTTCTTATCTCTGCATATTAAAGCAATAAAGAAGAAAATCTAATCCCTAACTAACTTCTCCTATTTTGCAAAATTCACACGATAAAAATAATTCACTGGAAACTAATGACGTACAAGATTTTAGTTTAAATTTTAAATCCATGAGTCATGAAAAAAAGATGACAGCAGTGTTGCCTATTAAAGAACTTTATGCCACAGAAACTTTTCATCCAGGGCCAAGGAGAGATTATAAATGGGGCAGTGAGTTGTCCGCCCCTTGTGAAATGGCAAATTGACATAAAAGTACAGTGCTTCAGACAAGTGTGCAGTTTAGGCTGACCTGGGAGACTCAGTAAACAGAAGTGTATACACATAGACGCAGAAGAATGTGTTTGTGTGTGCATGTGCCAGTGTGTAAGTACATGTATTTGTCTGAAAGATACCAATCCCTGTGGGTGTTCTCCTGCCTGTTAACTAACTCCTGCTCTGTTAAAAAGGGTCTTACACACACATAAAGACTCACCAAACACCATTACATATTAATTAACAAAGTGGTATCTTGACTATTAGATATTACACAAAGGCTTGGACCGTGGACCAATCAACTTTGTGTCACACGCACACACACAGCAGGCTTCTGCTCATCATGGCAGCCTCATCTATCTTCCCAGTATTTCTTATTATTTGGTCTGTGGGTCACAGACCCTGCAGATTTCACGGGTCTCTGCTCCTTATCAAGATCAATTCCATTCAACTTCATAGGAGCTGAGGCCTCTTATTACATAATTGAATTTGGGTTGATAATGAGAGCAGCACAGAGTTCCAGCACCTGTGATCTGTTGGGACGTAGGGCAGAACACCTGCTGCCACTGCTAACATATGACACGGAGTCAATACTTTCTCATAAACTTCAGTCAGCAAGGACTTTAAAAACCAGGTCTGAGAAGAAAGTCCTCTTGAGCGCCGTTTAACCTAATCTCTACAGAGAACTACGTAAATTTGTTACACTTGGATAGGTGCTCTGTTTTGACATCATAACTCAAGTTTCCTTCATTACCAAGGATATTAAAGACCCCCTTCAGTGAAAATCAAGTTTTTAACCTTGTAAACATCTCCATGTGGTGTCAGGGACAACATAAGCAGTCATCTCCATGGCTGCTTTTAAACTGCAGTGTACCAAGGACAGGCTGAACGACACGTTTTCAGATTGGCAGGTTTGAGACGTCTAAGAGGCAATCCCGTTACAGGGTGACCTATGCATATCATTATGTGCAACCTATGGCAACCACTTCGGCGATAACCAGCTGTAACCATCATCGTAATTTTTGCAAACTCACTCCTGACTAATAACGTATATGTTACTACTGCTAATTACTACATTTCAAGTTAACCAAGGCTCAACAACTTGCCACTAAGCGATGGCAGAGACGTGTTTTGTTTTCGTGACAGAGGGGATGTTTGGAAATTTGCATAGTGGGCGGGGACGATGCAGATTCAGGAATTTTTAATGAGGGAGGAGAAAAAAACATATAAGACAAAATTTATTATTTCAAGCAGAGAATTTTTTTGTGTCTTAAACAAGCGGCAACCTCCGGTGTTGATAAATGAAGCCAATGTGAAGTGCAAAAAAACTGCAGTTCCTCGAGTGGCCTGGTACCAAAAATGGTTTTGTTATAAATAGCTAATTTTATTGTTCAAGATAACTGTACGGGGGGTTAATTTTTTTTATAACACACAAGTTTTAATTATATTGAGCCTTAAATTATAGGGGCCGGATCACTTGATTGACAGGTTGATCCTGCTGGCTGTCTGCTAGACGTCAACACAGACACACAGACACTGAGCTTAACTTCACCTGTTTGTGTTGTTGGAGCCTTTTGGGGAGTTTTTCATTCAAAGTTTGGACAAATAATCGGTCTCTGTGGGATTTATGGAACTTTCTGGCCGCGCAAGAAGTCTGAGCTCCAGCTTTTCGGTGAGTTAAATGTTAGTGTTATTGTATTGAAATATTTTTAGCACTAAGTAGCAGGTATACTGTGCTCGCTTTAGCTGCGTGTTCGCCTGTTCAGTGTTTATCACATGTATATATATCATGTATTTAATCATCAGCTAGTAAATAGGTGTCAGGAGTAATAGTCAGGAGTTGTTGGCTTTTCCCCGGAGAGATTACAGCGGACCGTAGTGATGAGAAGATCGGTTATTTTATGTTTCCCGTTACGTGTCGGCTCACCGCTCTCTGACTGGGTGAGCGAGCAGCAAGTCCGCTACTTAGTTTAGTTTAGTCTGATAACTAAACACCTGCAGTCAGTCACTGTCAAAAACAGAATCTCCTCCTGGCAAAGTCAAAATAGTTAATTGATTATTTATAGTCTATGGCTAATAACCACTAACTACACTGAGGAGCATATAGCCTAGCTTTATAGACGTAGCTGGCTGATTCATGCGGCCCACCCATAGAGATCAGCCATAGGCTTTAGCCTGGTCGCGGTCCGCCTCTTTGTCTGACTCGGGATTAGCCGGCTCTGGCATTTCCAATATGGCGCCCCCCAGGACCGGCGCAAAAACATGACTGGAGCTGGTCTTTAAGTGAAAATACAACCCACAACCTCGACTGGCACATATATTTTGGTTGGTGTCTTGGTTGTCTTTAAAGAAAAAAGTTCAGTGTGCCTGAGCATGGATAGTAAACATACTGAAAGATTCCTGGGGCAGAATTCAGAAGTAGTAAGTATAGTCTATGTGAGAGTTTAAATCCTTTATATTTACAAGCTAACTGTCATCAGCGGGAGTTCAGAGTGGAACTTTCATTATGCAGATTGATTATCTGTCTTCCGTCAAAAAGAAAACTATCAAAGCGACGAGACTTTATACATATGTTTTCTCTCCACCATGTTCTGGCCCCAGCTGACACCGCTGTCCTGCTGCTAATACAAATGAGCTGTCCTTGTATTCGTCTGTGCAGATGAACTCGATGCCCCCCAAAAACCTGCCACAAACTAATTAAATGACAAACAAAAATGTTAGTTGGAGTGTGGAATAAGAGTGGAATTTAAATACTTTAATAAGATGCAAGTTTTTAAAGACATGCTGAATAATTCTTTTGTACCGTCTAATGTTTTTTGCATTTGACTGTGACAGCTGAGGGCAAGTAATAATCATGCTCAATGACTCAACCACAAGATGGTAGTGAAATCATTCCAGATATTCAAAAGAAACTTGAGCAGAAGTTGATTCATCTTAAACCTTGAAAGTGATGAAATCATCTGTATTCGGTGTGAGACTGCTCAAGTTACTGCTAGTTGAACCAAACACCTCACAAGAAATCCTTTGAAATAATTTTGTTCATCCTTTAAGCCTTATTTCTCATTCTGTCCTTTGCTAACTCTCTTTCCATCTCACTCACCTTTGAATTTTTTCATCTTCTCTCACTTTCACTCCTTTTGGAGTATTTACTGGACCTTGACTGTGCACCACTTGTTTGACATTTTGGCGCTTTCACTGCAGGTGGCCTGGCTTTCTTCTACTTGAAGTGGGTCAGGATGTTGCTTTGGGCTCGTGTGCTTTCAAGAGGAAGGTAACACATCACAGGTGAGAGAGAGTTCATCTTGCCAAAGACACCCATGTGGGTGCAGCAAGACTGTTTAACAGGAGATAATGCATTTCTCACCTGCACTCCTTGTCTGTCTCTGCATGTACACTCATCATCATCGACTTCTCTCTTGTGGGTGAGATGCCCACAGGTATTCTATTATTCAGACCATGAACATTATGAGCCATTCTCTATGCATGAGAAAGACGCTTCTATACATGAAAATGAGACATCCTGAGTATCTGAACACAGCTCTGTGCGTGTATGCTAATCTGTGTACTGTATGCGGGAAAGAAAAGTTTGCATATTTGAGGACAAAGACACACATGCATTTATTCATGTTTAGTGATTTTAAGTGGAGAGGAGTGCACTGTGTTTACACAGTGGATCAAGTGATTTATTATGATCAGGATAAGAAAGATACTAGATACTTGAGGGAAGAATGAATGTTAAAATTGTTACTGTTAAATCTTCTCCCAGTAAACAAATTCTGCACAATAAATAATTCTCAGTGGTAGTTTATCACTTGTAAGGGCCTAGGCGAGGACCTTATTGGATCTGCTGTGTTTATTATTCTTTCATCCATCCATTCTTCCGGAGGGGGGAGTTGAAGACCTCGCGGACAGGGGCCTCCACCAGACATTCCCAGTTCACCCTCACTACATGTTTAGGTTTACCAGTTCTATCCAGCAGCCTCCCCCACCATCTGATCCAACTCACCACCAGGTGGTGATCAATTGACAGCTCTGCTCCTCTCTTCACCCCAGTGTCCAACACATACGGTCGCAGATCTGACGATACGACCACAATGTCAATCATTTATCTACGGCCTGGGGTGTGCTGGTACCATGTAGACCTATGAATTACCCTATGTCTGAACATGCCATTTGTTATGGCCAATACGAGCACAGAAATCAAATAACAAGACACCACTTGGGTTGAAATCGGGCAGGCCGTTCCCCCCAATCACCTTCCTTCAGGTTTGTCCATTATTGCCCCCGTGAGCGTTAAAGTCCTCCAGTAGAACTATGGATTCCCCAGATGGGACCCCTTCCAAGACCCCGCCCAGTAACTCCAAGAAGGCTGCATACTCCGAACTGCTGTTTGTGCATAGGCACAAACCACTGTCGGAGCCTTCCTCTCCGCAACTTGCAATCGAAGAGAGGCGAATAACACAGTGGTGCTCAGCCAGGTGCTCCTTGGGAGACCCTACCAGGGGCTGGTGCCCCAGACAACACAGCTATTTGCTGGCTTTAACATGACCAAAACTCATGAAATTCTGCACTTGCATCAGGAGTATGTTTGATATTGGTCTTGCACATGAGTATGGTAAAATGGCTCTATAGCGCTGCCCTAGAAGATTTACAAAAAGGCTCCACAATCCGTTACTTTCACCCAACTGTATGAAATTTGGTAGGCATGTGTATCATGTTCTACAAGACCTACAAAAAAGAATCTTGCACCCATACCCAAAACCCAACAGGAAGCATGTTACACACTTTGATGTACTCCTATTTAGACTTGCAGCTGTGCACCCCGCAGCTGCAACACACTCTAACATGCACACAGGTGCGAGGGCCTGTTCAATTATGCTTGCAGTACTAGTCTTTCTTGTTTTTCTTGAAGCTCAATGGGCATCTGAAATGTATGCACAAATGTTGTTTTCAGAGGATGTACATTACTGAATTTGCAGGTCTCTGGCAATGCCAAATAACAGTTGCTATGGCTCAATGGTAAATAATTATGTTTTATCCCGTTAAAAAAAGGAGATATCCTCCGTGTTGATGGAAAAGAAGGGTTGAACTTTTGAAATGTATCTCTCAAGACAGCAAAGTTAGCAGCTTTAACACAAACATTAAAGAGCATTCCTCAGTTTTGATGTTATGCTTTATTAATTACACCCGTTCTTTTTTCTCCCGACAGAGGAGGTCAGAGCTGACAGTCAGCAGAGCAGGCCAACACAGATAGAAGGGATTAAGTGTCATGCCACACAGATACAGTTTTGATATGTTTTTTGTTTTTGTATTTTTTGTAATTTGTGTTAAAATATTTCCTTTCATTCTGTCTGCTATTTCATGGCTACACAGAGGAACTGTCTACTCTTAATTTCCAAATGAGTTCAAATAAAAAACAAAGAGCATGAAACAGTGTTTTGAAATTTCTGCTGTGTTTTGAAAGTACATGGACTAGCAGTAGATATTAAGTTACTGATGAACGTAGGGAGGTTCAAGATGATGCCTCTGAAGCAGGATCATCAGTTTTTATTAAGCATGAAATGATACCAGATGAAATTTGTCAAATTTCAGATGACATCTTTTAATGTAACTTTTATAGATATACATCATATGTGGGGAGTCAACGCTGGCCAGTGTGGTCCGATCCAACAGAAGAGCTACTGTAGCTCAAATTGCAAACAAAGTTAATGCTGGTTCTGATAGAAAGGTGTCAGAACACACAGTGCATTTCAGTTTGTTGTGTATGGGGCTGCATAGCGCCTACAATGGGCACGTGAGCATCAAAACTGGACCCCAGAACAATGGAAGAAGGTGGACTGGTCTAATGAATCACGTTCTCCCTTACATCGTGTGGATGGCCAGGTATGTGTGCGTCGCTTACCTGGGGAAGAAATGGCACCATGATGCATGAAAAGAAGAAGGCGAGCCGGTGAGGCAGTGTGATGCTTTGGGCAATGTTCTGCTGGGAAACCTTGGGTCCTTCCATTCATGTGGATGTTACTTTGACACATACCTCCTACCTAAACATCGTTACAGACCAAGTACACCCCTTCATGGAAACCATATTCCCTAATGGCAGTGGCCTCTTTCAGCAGGATAATGCGCCCTGCCACACTGCAAACATGGTTCAGGAATGGTTAGAGGAACACGACAATGAGTTCAAGGTGTTGACTTGGCCTCCAAATTCCCCAGATCTCAATCCAATCGAGTATCTGTGGGATGTGCAGGACAAACAAGTCCGATCCATGGAGGCCCCACTTTGCAACTTACAGGACTTAAGGATCTGCTGCTAACGTCTTGGAGCCAGTATATTATCTCTTATTATCTAGAAAAATAGAACACTCCAATCTCTATTTAAGAGTCTGTCTTCAAAGGTGTTCTCAATCTCTCTAACATGTTTTGTTGGCTCCAAACTAGTGAATCTATTAGCATGTATATGTTTGCATATGAATATGCACATTCATTTGAGCTGTCATGCATAAATGGCTTTCGGCAACAATAGCATGTAAAGAAACAGTAGGGAAATCAGTGAAGGCTAGATGAAGAATGGAAAATGACTTCAGGACAAGCCCATCACGAGAGAATACACAGATAGCGATAAAATTAAGAGAGATGAAGAAACGTCTAAAGACGGTGTCCAAGTAACTTATACGGCCTTGAGAAGAAACCAAGACATGCTGTTCGGTTAAGTAAACAGCACGGATACATAATGCAAAGTCTACATTTTCAATGGTACAACATTGTGCACATTCTTGTATGTGTCGTGTGTGTGCATGTGTGTGTGTGTGTGTAAGAGTGTCTGAAGCAGCAGCTCTTAACGTCCTGCCGCATATGAAGCAGTGGAAATCACAGCTTAAGTATGTATGGTTCCTCCTGTGGGAGCCCCTGTTTAATTTTGCATGCCTGCAGAGAGTGTCATAACACATTCACATCACACAGCTCAACAAGCTCGCAGGGTCAGGCTAGAGAGGAAATGTGTGCCTGCGTTTGCGAATTCAGCCACAGTTGCTCCATACATATGCATGCTTATGTGGACAGTATACGGTTGCATGCATACAACACATGTTTGCTCATATGTATGCCTGTTTATATTTATTCATGTACGAACACTTGGGCAACTCCTTGTTAAGCCTGCTGTTATGTCTGCTAACATCATTTGTACTGAAGCGCAAGGCTGAGCAGACCACTTAACCTTAATTAACAGCCCATCTATACATGGTGTCTATGATAATAGAGTAACCAAACGAGACCCAAAACATTTAAAGGTCCAATCCATAGTCTAAAGGCCAAGCAAAGGTCAAACCCACCAACAGGAGAAGAAACATGGAGCAGACAAGGCTTTTTTTCTCTTCTGAATTTATAGACCCAATCATACGAGAACTTATTAGGCCCCTAAATGTGAAGGCTTATTGATTTATTGTGAAGCTGTTAAAGGTTTGCATAAATTGTAGCATGTGAGTAATTATCGGAGCCAATCAGATCTTTAGTTTGACTTTTAATGGAACAAGGACTAAGCAAGATTTGAATAGCTCTCTGCAACTTGCCTTGAGAAGGCATAAAATTGATAATAAAAATTATTTCAGATTAAAAGTTTTTGGTTTTATGTATATAGCTGTTTGCATTTATCTCATTATCTATTTTATTGTATATATAATAGGGATGGGGGCTAATACTCCAGTAATCGTTGTTGATGTCATTATTCAAGTAACGTTACAATACTTGCGCACCCGCACATGCGTTGTTTTCGGCTAAAGTGGTTTAACTCAGTTACATGCACCATGTTAGCCATGACCAGGAAAAGTGATGTCTGGAAGTACTTTGACATAAAAAGACGACAATAACGGCTGTGCAAGATATGTGGTGATAAACTATAGAAATACTACTTCAATGATTAACCACATGCACTTAAAGCGGAGAGGCCAGCAGAGACAGACAACAGGCAGTCTCGCATCACATCATTTGCTAGCCCTATTTGCACATGTCGTGATGATGATACCAGAGTGGAGAAGATTAGCCTGCTAATAACAAAAATGGTGACTGGAGATATGCTCCCATTAAGTGTTGTGGAAGGAGAAGGCTTCCGTAAGCTGATGGCGTTTGTTGAGCCCGATTACAAGCCACCATCACGCCGGAAAACAGCTAAGAGAGTGGAAAACATGTGAGTTACGAGTTAAGCAGCACAGAGCAGAAGTCCATACAGTCCGCTACCGCTGTGACAACGAAATGTTACAACAACTTTAATTGAAGGGTCTGTTAAGGTTGTTCAATGATTTTGACATTACACTTTCTATTGTTGGCAATTTATTTACATTAATGTAAAAGTGTTAGTTAATGTTCTCCTACAGACATACAGCCTACTATTTCCGGGCCGGGAGGTCCGTGTCTGACGTGTGTTTTTTTAACAGTAGAAAAATATATAATTTGAGAGTCCTCGATTACTCGTTCATAAGGTAATTAGATAATTCGAATTTTAAAAATCACTGGTAAATGCCCATCCCCGATATATAATGCACATATTTGACATTTTCAATTTATTTCTCTATGCTTCTCTGTGTCAGAGCAACTGTAACGTCCGAATTTCCCCCCGGAAATGTATAATTGTTTCTGAAAAGCAGGCGGAATGCAATCTGCCGTAATGAAATCCCAGCTCCCATCAGCGTAATCTGACAGTGCTTTAGATTAGCTAGATCAAAAAATTCAACTTGAGACGAATTCCCTTGACAATCCCTTCCCTTGTCACAAAAGCTTTTCAGCGATTTCCCGACTTCTCCGAATGCATCAGATATTTTCCGATCCGACCTCCGTTCAACAAACGAGCATTTTCAAAGTAGTTTTCTTCTCCTCTTGAGGACAGACCTGACAAAGCTGCATTGTTACTTTTAACTAATCTGCATCATGATGTTGTAATTTCCGCGAAGGCAAGACCCGTTCATTTCGAGTAAATCACAAGAAAAACTTTTTCGGGTTCTTAACGCAGTAGTTAGCCAGAGTGCAGCCTGGGTGTAACTTGCTGACTTATCTGGGGTGGCGAAATTCACTTCACTTTTGATCTGAACACATGGTCGCTTCTCAAGTTGCTAACTGGACTGTGAACAATGCAGCGCGCAGAAAAGGAAGTCTTGAGTTTTTTGCTAACCGCTCGCTAAACCGGAATGCCCGGCATGTTGACTGGTGGTCCCAGAGGCTATATCGTCATCCGACTGATGGGTTCCGAGATTGAGTATCTATTTGACCATTTATTAATCCTGGTAAAGAGCTACAATACTACACTATAACAAAAAGTAGTTCCATAGGGCTTGAGGACTTTTTGTCCATGTCAGGAGACACTTCAGCCAATTATATTGTTTGTTTATGACCTTTCTATGCAACACATTGAGGGCCTACCATCATCCCATAAATTTCAAGTTAGATTTGAGAGGGCTATACATTTTGAAAGAACCACTCTGCCTCTCAGCACTCCTTTCCTTTTTACTGCTTTAGTCGTGTTGTTTAAAATTGCAGGAGGCTACAGTGGGTGAATAGATGATGAATGGACTCTGAACTGGAGGCATGCAGATCATGTCTGTGTCCACACTACTGTATGTCAAGCTGTTCGTCAAAGATAGAGATAAGATAGTCTTTCTCTATGCAGCGGAGAGCTGCTCCCACACACACACACACACACACACACACACACACACTCACACAAACACACACACACTTGAGGTTATAAAGCAAACGCACCCCGAGACACAACACAGAGACCAGTAAGATGCATGCTGTAAGCACTTAGCACATCACTTAAATGCTCCCACACAAGCTTTGTTTAATTCATTTACTGTAGTGCAACATAACCATCTCTGCACACACACACATGCAGTCACACATATATAGCACGTATGCATATAGACACATACAGGCTGGGGACAGAATGAGGCCAGTCTGTTTTAAAGGACTGCCAGGAGATGACTAACATGTTTTGTCCAACACTTCCTACATGTCCCATTTTGTCCTTAATTCTGACATGCCTTTAGTCTTAATGTCTTTAACAGTAGACACATTGATAATACAGAAGAAGTACTATTCTCTTCTTTTCTTCTCTTCTGTCTAGCCTCTCACTGTCTCTTGTTAGAAAGTGTGTGATTGTGTCATATTGCATCACACCGCAGGCCTGTTCTCTAGCTGGATGTAAGTCCACGGGGGCTTCTGGCAGGTTTTGTTCTGATTTTCTGTGTCTCCAGCTCCATTGCCTCCCGATATTCCCTACTTCCACACAATGACAAGGTCGAGACCTGTGTTAGCCTGGACCGAGAGCCACAGCAATTCGCACATATGTAGACGCACGCCCGGACACACACAAACACAAAGTGCACTCAAGATACACGTTCGCAAACAGCGAATACTCACTTGAAAACACTTTTTCACTCTAGAGTTTTACCCTGAAGGAAAGAACTCATTTACTCTTGCAGAGGGTTCAGAGGTGTCACAGTGTGTTTATTTGTCTGTGCACAGGTCTATGCGTTTGTGTGAGTATGTGTGTGTAAGTGACAGAACACAAGTACTAGTGCACAGAGTAAAAAGGTGGCGTGACCTTGTCACATCATTTCGTGTCCAAGTTCTCAATATTTTATGAAGAACCCTCTCATGTTTATTTCCCCTATCCTTCTCCTCTCATTCTTATTCTACACTTTATCCTGCTGACTGAGTGTCTGCTGTTAGAAATACATTTCTGTGTGTCAGTCATCGCAAGGAAAAAACGATTAGTTAGAGCTCGACCCCAGCCCAAAAGACCCATACTGTAAACACAAGGCAGAGGGAAAAATGAATTAAATTAAACAAATAGACCAGCAGTCAGCCTCTTGGTTCCAGTGAGGGGAATACAGACAGGCTCGGGTGAGCATTAGCCAATAACATCCAAAGTGAGGGCAATCGGTCAGTTAGAAGCAGCCAATAGCAATAAGCATTACATTTAAGGCTTTAGTTAAGGTTGTATTGATTTCCTGTGTTGTCAAAGACGGCTGTAAAGCAGCAAAATTCATCCTGAAGTATGGCAGCCAAACTCAGACAAAAGGGCGCTTATCTCCGTAATAACTTCTTGAAGACCCTGAGATCTTGAATACTTAATTCTAAGTGATTCTCAGCTTGACACAAGGTCAATAGCCCAATCCTGCCACCTGTAAGGCCATTTGGATTAGCAGCCAAATTGATTATCTCTTTCAAATCTTTTCCTCATCCGTAAATCCCTCCCTCAAACTAAATATGTTCAGAATAAGGTGCTTGAGACATGTGATGAGTAGCGTCTGCCCCTCCCATGTCCCAAAGGGCCACTGGCCCTGACACAGAGGGGATGAAGTGATAACATTTTAATCACAGCTATCATGTTGCATCAGGTCAGAGGCAACTTCACGGGAGACAAGGAGGCTCTTAGATGAAGAGTGTGTAGGGAGGAAGGTATTAAATGTGACACCAGCTGTGGCTGTGGCTGATGTGCACCGTCATAATGATTTTCTCATGAGCTGGTTCCATTAAGGGAAGTCACATATTGTCCACAACATACATAAACATGCACACACACATACATACAATATGAGCCTGTCAGTTAGATATGGCTGTGTTGTTTTTTCGCAGAAGAGTGCAGAGACAGAGGAAGTTCTACTAACTTCTGCGCAAGTGGCTGAACTGTAAATGAACGAAAAATTACCAAAAGCATTTTAAATCCAATCAAACCACATAAGGGCGTGCCACGCAGCCGCAGATGTATTACTTTTACAGCCTCCGTTATCACAAACAAACACACATGCAAATAGCAGAACAGAGATCCATGCACCAACACGTGTTTCTTCAAAGCGTTTGCGCCATTTCACAGGTCAGGGTGGATTATTTGGAATCACTTTGTCTCTCGTCATGGTTAAAGATAGCGACACATCGGCACGACCGAGATGTTACACAAGTGTGAGGTTCGCACTTCATCAACAAATACACACACAGCCAGGCACGACCAAAAAAAAAGAGGAAATATCTCCGAGGCACAAAGGCACGTTATTAAATTAGATGGAGAAACATGCGCCCAGTGCCTCTAAGACAAGAGCCTTTCTCTTTTCACCTAATCCCAACAAAGGGATGCTTACTGCTTTGTTCTACACTCCCTCTCGTCTCCGTCCGGACAACGAACGAGGGATCCAGGGAAGGGAGGAGTGCTTGCCAAGTCCAGGCGGAGAAGAAAAATCTCTCCCTTTCTTTGTTTGTTTGTTTTTTTGTGGAGTTAATCTCAGCACTGCTGATTAGCGGGTGGTACAGTATGCGGTCGTGTTCTCCGAGAGGAAGGGAAGGAAAATGGAGGAAAAAAGAGGAGAAGAGAATAAAAACAAACAACTGCTTCCATCTCCAACCATCTCAGGAGAGATAGGCCTTTGCCACACGCATAAGCACACTTTTGTACAAACACACACACATACAGCGCCAGGGAGAATAGATAAAAGAAACAAATGCAACAACAAGAAAATGTACAAACAAAATCTGCCACCTTGGGGCTGTCCATCAGCTCAAACACATGACTCATATTTCTAATCTCTTTACATGTTAAATCACCACTATGAAGGCTTAGTAGCCAAAAACAACATAGATCGAACACTGTCCTCGTAATGGACAGTTCCAAACTTTAGAGTGGAGTATTACTGACAAAAGAAACAAACAATGACAGGGGTGATGTTTTCATTCACAATGATAATGACAATGTTGACACTTAAAAAAACTAAAATAAGAGAAGTGAGAGCAGGACACGAGGTAGAGGGGAAATAAGAGATAAATTGGGTATTTTGAAGAATTAATGAAGGCTGGTAATAAACATCGGTAAGGACATGTGGGAAAACAAACTGCCAGAATGGAGAGGAAGAAAAAACTCCATCCCAGTGCTTATCAATATTCATAAATCAGTCGCAGAAATGACAAATTTAAATGGGACGCGCTTTGTCTGTCTTTATTTAGCTGAGATGTCCTTTCTGCGACCTTGTCATCCAAAGCACTTAATCAACCAACAATCTGAATGACAATCTTGACTAATTGGTAGGTGGACAGAGCAGGAATGAATAATCACTAAATGACCATGAAGCCCTTGGCCATTGATTTTAGGTCAGTAATGATTATTGATATTTGTAGGACTCATTAACCTGAGCTTTGTGCTGGCTGTGCTTATTACATTATATTGCCTTACTGTTCAGCTGCGTACAAAGTTTAACGTCAAAACTTAAGAAAACAAAAGCTTCCTATATTTTATTTGAACCCAAAGCTGAGAAAACCTTGCCTCAGAACAAAAAATGATCTTAAACATGAAGCCATAAATGCTGCAAATTTGGTATATGCATATAATTTCTTGAACAAAGTCTTGCTGGTTACCTTAGCGTAGCTTAGCTTAGTTTAGCACAATAACTGAAAATGTTCTGAAACAGCTAACATTAATGGAGCGATGCCTGCAAGTGGGTTTGGTTAGCCCAGGGGTCTGGAAAGGCAGCAGACAAGTATCGTGGGCTGAAGGACTTTCGGTTGGCCTCAAAATAGTTTGGCAAACTGCTAGACAACTCAGGAGGGGGTAGCAGGGATTGGGTCAAGCTGTTTTCAGCAGAGGTTGAGAACTGCTGACTCGGACTGGGGATATTGTCGGACGGTGAAAGAAATGCTTCGAGGAACTCCTGAACCCAAACAAAACGGCCTCTGATGAGGAGGCAGAGTCTGAAGGTCCAGGGGAAGCCTTATTTATATCCGTGGCAGAGGTCGCTGAAGTAGTCAAGAAGCTCCTCAGCGGCAAGGCACCAGGTGAAGATGATATTCGCCTTGAAATGCTAAAGGCTCTGGACATTGTTGGGCTGTCTTGGCTAACACTTCTTCAATGTCGCGCGGAGGTCTGGGACAGTATGTGTGGAATGGCAGCCCGGGGTGGTGAGATTGGTGCAGCATCAGCAGCAATGTGGGTTTTGTGGTGAAGAGGGAGCTGAGCTTGAAGGCAAAGCTTTCGATTTACCAGTCGATCTTCATTTCATGCCTCACCTCTGGTCACAAGTGGTGACCGAACGAATGAGATCGTGGATACAGGCGGCCCAAATGAGTTTCCTTCCAGCCTTAGAGATAGGATAAGGAGCTCGGAGATCTGGGGGAGTTCGGAGTAGAGCCGCTTCTCCTTCACATCGAAAGGAGCCAGTTGAGGTGCTTTGGACATCTGGTTAGGATGCCTCCTGAGCGCCTCCCTTTGGAGGGTTAGGACCCCGGGGAAGACCCAGAGGGATTATATATCCTGCCCAGCCTGGGAACGCCTCGGAATCCCCCAGGAGGAACTGGAGAACATTGCTGGGGAGAGGGACATCTGGGTCACCTTGCTGAGCCTGGGTCACCTTGCTGAGCCTGCAACCCTGCCCTGGATAAGCGGAAGATAATGGATGGATGGATGGATGGATGGATGGCCTGCCATCTAGTTCAGGCAGGCAACCGGAGCTGCGCTGATGTCACACTTGACATTCTCCACAGCCCAATTGACGGCCTATTAAAGCTGCAAGATTTCCAGTCCCTCCCTCTGCTCTGTCATTGCTATCGCTGCCCTGCACCAGTACTGCACTCATACCTTCAGCCACACCACCACCCTGCAGACCTGCAGACTCCGACTGAGATAAGATGGTATCTCATCACTCTTCAAGTTTCTACATGTAAAATATTTTTCAAACTATCACAAACGTGAGTTGTCTGAATTCTATCTATGGTAACAATAACAGGAAAAATTGATTGGGAGATCTTGGCCAGGCACAGTCTCTTCCTTGGGACTCCTCCAGTTGGCTGGCAACCTCAGAATGATGACAAGACTTTTTACAGATTTATTAGCATATATTGCTAAGAGCTAATTAGTCAGCTGTAGGGTTGCCAGTAGGCAATTCTTAGTTAACTTAGTTATCGTGAACCATGTCAAAAGGAGGAAATACACAGTTGCTTTAACTTAACAATGTAAATATTTATTCGAAAAATCTGAATGTAAGTTTAAATACAAAGGTTATGGGGTGTGTTAATCAGGGTTACCATGGTGTCTGCTGATGAGTGCGTGAGTGATGTGTGTAAAGTATTGTATGGTGTGAAGCAAAACTACTAAGACAGCCAAAGCCAACCAAACAATAACATGCTGCCCGGAGCATGAAGAGCGATGATGTTAGAGAGCCACACGCGGGGATGGGCAGGGCTTAAATGCACCAAGGGAAACTGGCCAGTTACTTCCAGGTGCATAGAAGCAACGCCTACCAGAGACCTGCAACACAGAAAAGAAAGAACCAGAATCAAGGACACACAAAGCAGGCCCTGCTAAAGCAGAAAGGCTGTCACAGGGAGAAAAATGGTAGTGACACCCCTCCTCTGTGCTAAGCTAAGCTAAACATGAGCCAGCTTAAGCTTCATATGTATCATACAGACAAGATTGCTTATTTAAGCAAGAAAGCATAATTCCCAAAATATTGAACTATTCCATTAACTAATCAAGTAATACTGCAGGTCTCTCAATATAAGATATAAATACAGAAATACATATTGCGTACATAGCGTTGTCCTTTTGTTTAAAGTGTTGACATTTTGACACGATAGGTTTTGCTCAGTCTCTCATTTTGCTTATGAGACTAAGGGGTTGATTAGCAGATCTCGTTCTGACAAATGCTGCTAATTTCCATTCATCCAAAAATAACCTATGCCCTTTTGTGTCTGCTATTGTGATTAACTCACTTTTCAGTGAAGTGGTCTTTTCTTTTTGTTCCCTCTAACACAGCAGGTACAGTGCACATGATTGTGAATCTCCAGGGCTTCAGCCTTGAACAAGAGAAGATAAAGTCACTCAGGTGGGGAAATACCATCAGTCTGTGTTACCTGTCTCCTTGTAAAGAACATCTGGTGTGTGTCGCTGTGTGTGTGCCTGTATGTGGCCAATCATTGTATACTCCAGAGTCGGCCAGGGTTGCTGCTACATTTCCCTTTTTACCGTCTGATAGAATCAAACCTCTCGGGGGGGGCAGGCATGGCTTTTTCTGATTGGTTACTGGCACCAGAGGGTTGTACTCAGGGGGAAACCACTTCAGGCCAAATCTCACACATCCCATCCCTGTGGTGAGTGGTATCTGGGAGATCAAGAGTGTGAAGAGAGCTCTCTCTCAGCGCGCACTTGTCCCTTCTTTATCTGTTGAGCAGACATCTGGCGAGGCAGCTGACGTCAGAGTGGTAAATTAAAAGCCTTGGAAGCTTCAAACTCTCAGGGTTCATCTGCACAGTGCAGCTGAAGGGCAATGCCCTGCCTTAATGTAATCTCCCACCCTTGGTCTGGCTTTTGCATTTCATTGAAAAGTTGGTGTTGTCCCTAGTTAGGCCATTGTCTCTTTCTGGTAAGTGAAGTGATTTATTTATATTCTGTGTATTTTTTTCCAGCTAGAAATAAATGTCATGCAACAGAAATAGACCTCAAGTCATTGGTTGTTGGCTAACTTGTAGATTGTCAAAGTGGTCTCTGCCTGTGAAACATGGGCCAAAGCCTGCTATAAGTAGAATATTAATACGCCTGTGAAACAATACTGGGCATCGTCACTGTCGGCAGTGCAGCATGCCAATATGAATCACTATATTTTTGCCAATAAAATAAAGGCTAACAATAGCTCCTTTTGGAATCTTTTGTTTTTAGATTCTTAGTGCCTTCCCATTTTCCCAAACGTGTCAGTATAGTTCATACAATGCAACACTGTAAACAGGAACCTTTCATCTCTACCATGGCAACTTGCTATTTAGGATAGATTTGCAGCAATTCGTCACTACCTTCCTGTCAAAATACGCTCAGCTATGCCTTAAAACAAGATTGCGAAGGCTAAAATGCCTGACTGAGGCCTTAAAACTATAGTCCACAAACAAATTGGGGATGTCATCTTTGGTATTATATCATCTTCATTTTAAAATTAATTTTAAAATTGTCATCCTGCTTTTAATCCCCATTGTTAATAAATCTGTAATCTGATTACCCCTTTATTTCTGTAACTGTAATGGAATACAGTTGTTTTTTTTGTATCCCAATTACGTAACGCTGTTACTTGTATTCCGTTACTGCCCAAGCCTGATTACAGATTAGATGTAGAATTGGTTGATGCTTATATAACAAACAATATGAAACTTTAAATTCAAACTGTTAATAAATAAAACACATTTGTACTCAACATTTTGTTCTCAAGTCCAATGCTGTTCAATCAGAAACCGCTTGCCTGGCCGATTTACATACCTGCATAAGGTGTAGGTCTAGACACTAATATTATTGTGATTTTGACCCCGGCATTAAAGCAAGAAGGTTATTAGAATATTAATTTCAGTATAATCTAATAGTTTTACCAATTGGCTAATGTGTGTGGATGCTTAAGTATTAGCCACAGGAAAGACAGTTAATGTAAGGAAGAGGTATGATAGCATAGTGGATTATCATTTATGGGTCACAATGGTGACATCCATGGGGACGCTGTGTAAACAGAATGCAGGTGCACACCTTGTTTTGTTGTTGATGTTTTCTGTTATTCAAGGACACATTTATGGTGGGTGCCGGGGGGGGGGCTCAGTGAGGGGGAACAGACTCAGTCACCTGACACTTCTTTTGATCCCTTTTGCCATGGGAAGCTGATCAGATGAACAACTGTTATCCTTTTTTTAATGCTGCTCCTTTGGGGGAAAATGCACACTAACAGTCACACACACACTTTTAGATACATTAGCAGAAGCGGATACAATTATGTACAGATTCAGACACAAACTATACACACACACACGGAGCAGAGAGTTTGGGCCTGCAGTCAGTTTCACTTCAAAGGCCCAGTGCTTGATTGGGCCACCTGAGGTTTGGGGGTAAAGACAGGACAAAGCTGCTCCACAGAGGAAAGATCTGCTCACTGTTCTGCCTTACTCATTATAGTCACTATGTTTAATCGAGTTTGAGGCTTTAGGAAATAATAACAAAAATAATATGTGAATTTTAAAAAGTGTAAACATTATCGTTGTTTATCTCCACATTTTAGAACATGGCCCCTAATTGTGGAGCTATAATCACAAACTTTCCCATGACACTGACACATCTTCTGGGAGGCAAACATTGTTATTCTTTAAATTTTTTTGTTTTCCTGTGCTACTTCCTGCGCTCTTAATCTTACAGTATTTGATCATCTACAGACATATACAACAATCAGCCATAACATTATGACCACCTGCCTTATATTGTGTAGGTCCCCCTTTTTCCACTGAAACAGCCCTGACCCGTCGAGCCATGGACTCCGCTAGACCTCTGAAGGTGTACTGAGATATCTGGCACCAAGACGTTAGCAGCAGATCCTTTAAGTCCTGTAAGTTGCGAGGTGTCCAGCACATCACACACATGCTCGATTGGATTGAGATCTGGGGAATTTGGAGGCCAAGTCAGCACCTTGAACTCGTCTGTGCCTCAAACCATTCCTGAACCATTTTTGCAGTGTGGCAGGGCGCATTATCCTGCTGAAAGAGGCCACTGCCATTAGGGAATACCGTTTCCATAAAGGGGTGTACTTGGTCTGCAAAAATGTTTAGGTAGGTGGTACGTGTCAAAGTAACATCCACATCATTGGCAGGACCCAAGGTTTCCCAGCAGAACATTGTCCAAAGCATCACACCACCGGCTTGCCTCCTTCCCATAGAGCATCTTGGTGCCATGTCTTCCCCAGGTAAGTGACGCACACATACCTGGCCATCCACAAGAAAATGTGATTCATCAGACAAGGTCACCTTCTTCCATTGCTCTGTGGTCCAGTTCTGATTCTCACCTGCCCATTAAAGGCGTTTTCAGTTGTGGACATGGGTCGGCATGGGCATCTTGTCTGGTCTGCATTGTAACGAAATAATCAATGTTATTCATTCGACCAAGAAAGTGTTTTATCGTTTTGTGATCGTGATTTAAATTCTGTAGCAGTTTTTGATGCCAAGTGTGATTTGAAGGTAAAAATCCTTAAAACATACTTTTATAATTCAAAATAGCTGCATTATTATGTTAAAAGTTGTCTCTGCTGCTGCAGTCACTGGGAACACTTCGTGACTGGTGGTTTGGGAACTTGCATCATTTCAATTTGTCCAAATGTTTGGAACAAGCTAGTTTCCATTTGGGAAAATGATACATTTGTAATATACATCAAATCTGTGAAATAAAGGCCAATGTTGGAGTATGAAGTAGTGATGCAGTGAAGATGCAGTACTGGCAAAAGGTACAAGAGAATACACACTCATACACAAAGACTGATCCATTCACATCCTCAGAAACTCTGCTCACTTTTTTAATCTGTTAAACTTCTCTTTTGTCAATCTAAATCCAAAATATGTCAATATAAAGTTTATTACTTCTAACAGTTTAAAAGGACGTCATGATCTTTTTTAATTCCACTTTTATGTTTCAATAAAAAAAACAATAAACACTTAAACCTGGTATTTTTTTTTCAAAATGACTATATTTAGCATAAAAACAAACCATTTTAGTTTATCTTTCTTCTATTGGGAGCCCTCAAATAATAACAAGCTAGTGTTTTGGAGGTAAATGGGAACACAAACTAGAATGAGGCCCCAAAGGTTGGGAAAACAAATGTTCTAAAAATATATATTTAGAGCTAGACCAGATTATTACTGGCAAGTATTGGCCCTGAGTGGCCAATGAAAGGAAGCTAAAACACCCATCCCTCTTAGTACATAAAGGGCACGCTACTGCCTGCACTGCAAATTAATGTTGACATTCCATGTGAATGGTGCATTGCAAAAACACCTAATAAATACATTGTTCTGAGAGATGCTGGACCCTGTGATGAAATCACAACGTATGGGGGAAAAAAACAAAAAAACATGAATCTGAATATTACAGCATGTGCTTTACTAAGACAAGGATAGCCTTGAATTAAAGCAGATTATATTTAATCCCTTATCATTTACTTCTACTTTACTGAAATAATCAATTCATCTGTAGGAGTCTTTTAAATTACACATAAAAAAAACATTACTAACCACATATCTTCCCGGGAGTTCTTGTGCTCCCTTGTCTTGAAGGTTCCTGAGGATCGTTGCTGCAGACCACCTGCTGCTGTGGACCTGCTCGACTGCAACAACTACTAACATCAGCCTTCCCCATAGTATCATTATTGTTGCTGCTAATGCTAATAGTAGACCTGTTGACTTCAACTGTTACAATTACGATTACCTCAGCCTTTATCATTACTCTGCTTCTCTCGCTAATTTATTTATTTATTTATTTATTTAGCCAATCTTCACCCTAGTCTACCACTATTATTGGCATTGTAACCATAAGTATGTGTCTGTTGTTGTCCATGTAACAAGGACATATGTTGTTGTGGTAACAAGAACATATGTTGTTGTTGCTCTCTTTGCCTGTCTCTATCCTGCATCTCCTTCTATCCCATTTTCGGCCCATCCAGTCGAGGCAGATGGCTGTTCAACATGAGTCTGGTTCTGCTCGAGGTTTCTGCCTGTTAAAAGGAAGTTTTTCCTTGCCAATGTGCCGAATTGCTAAGTGCTACTCATGGTGGATTGATGTTGGGCCTCTCTTTAAATAACTTAACAAAGAGTCGGTCTAGACCTGCTCTTTCTGTAAAGTGTCTCGAGATAACCCTGGTTATGATTTGGCGCTATACAAATAAAATTTGATTGATTGATGATTAATTGATTAAATGGAATCAGCCAATAAGGTGGTATCGCCCCATTAAATGGTCATTATCAGTCATTGAGCATAGATATGAAGTGGTAGGGCCCTACTTCATCTTTAAGTCGGCTGCAGTGGCCTTTATTATCAAAATGGAACTACCAACATTTACATTAAGATGAAAAGCCCAGTCGCTGCAGGAATTAGAATTGGAGCAAAGCATATTAGGAAGTCAGGTAATACAGTACAGAGGGGGAGAAAGTCCACATTAGGAGGTGGTTAAAGTGTACTTGAGTTTGTGTTTGTGTGAGACCTTGAGTCAAAGTTGAGTTATTTTAATTGAATCAATATGCATCTTGTAACTTATGCAATTTAAATCTGACCCAACAGCGACTGTTTCCTAACTGCCCATGGCTGAGGTCGACACAGCAGACATGTTCATAATAAATACTAAAGAACCTTTGGCTATGCCTATAGGTGCAGTTAGCCCTGTCATTCTAATGGTAGTAATAACTGACGAGGGGCCATTATATAGTCTGCTAACATTCGAAATGGCTGGAGGAATGATTAGTCCACTTTACTTTGTTTGTTGTGTCAGCATGTCGCCAAATGCATTAGATTCAGTGGTGCCATGCAGACAGAGTCCCAGACGGTTAGGCCTGGAATACAAATGTTTGAGGAAAAGAAGAAAGCAGAGAATTCAATTAGAGTGCCGGATTCTGCAAACATTATAGATTGCTAAAGCTTGTTAATGTACTTAATGGTATACTTAGTTTGGAATCTTTCAGCAAGTGAAGGCATGAGATCTGCTGTTCCGGTAACATAGGAGAAAGATTATGAATGAGCAGCATGAATGTTGTATGTGTGGGGATTTTGGCTCGCTTTTTACAAGGCTCCGAAGAGAGAAAACATGAAATATGATGAAACCACACTTTGAGCTTGTTTTACTGAAGATCCCTAGTTGTGACTGATACTGTGACCTGTGTGCACATGGTTTTACTGATGCTGTTAATAGATTATACAGTAGTTTCCAAACCTTTTCCCCCCTCAAACACAATGATTCTAATGTACACATGGCCTCACCCTGATACACTGTAACTTTATTATCAGTGCGAATTAACTTCATTATTGTCCATTTACCATCCATACAGACGTTGATTGTAGATTTCAGTATTATTTTTACCTAAAAAAAAAAAACAGCACCTAGCAGCACAGTTAGGTTACACCTCCAATCTGAAAGTTGCTTCAGAACTGTTTATTCTCTGTCATTCCTATTTCTGTTTAAACCCTAAAATTAGGAAATATATTACCCTTAGGAGGAACCTCAAAATAAACTTTTAACAAGAGAACTTTGAATATGGCTGACACATGAGCGACTCAGCATCAGGACAAGAAAGTAAAGCAGTTATATATATATACAATTTCAAGTGTCTAGCACTACTTTTCTGTCCCTTGTTCAAGGCACATAGCACACTGTATGATGACCTTACAAAGACTCATTTGTGGACATCCATCAACATTCACGCATATCTTTCACACTGTCAGTAACCTCTGCGTCATGTGAGCGTACTTTTTCCTGAATGCGGAACATAAAGACCTGAGAAACAGAATGTCTGAGCATTGCCTGCCTGTCCATTCACGCAGAAAGAACTAAGGCCACGGATGTCCAGAAGATTATGGACTCATTTGTACTAAACCACAACAACAGACGCATTGTCCTTCTGTAAATACAACACTTCGTGAGTTTTTCTGTTGTTGTAATAAACATTAATCTGTTAAATTTGATGCACTGCAGGGTACATGTGTTTTTGTTTACATTACAAATATGACTAAGACTGTGATATGCATTTTAGTTATTCGTTTGTGTGTGCACAGTTTATAGACATAGTTTGTTTACACACACTAGCTGCACTTTGGATAGGCTGTTATTTTCATTCATTTTATTGCTGACATCGTGGTAGATGTTTAATCCGTTACATTTAATGCAAAGTGGGACTCGTGTATTTTTGTTTACAAAACAAATGTTATCACCAAGAGTGTGATGCTCATTTCAGTTCAAGGGTGTGCACAGTTAACAGGCTGTTTACACTCCTTTTTTGCAGCTGCACTTCTTCTCATTATTAATTGTATTCCTGACGTTGTGATAGCCATTTTGTCCGGAACATTACCAATGCACAGTTGTCAGATTTTGCACAAGAAATGCAATTGTCATTTTGAATGTATTGTGTTGTTGTTGCTGCTGTCCGGTGCTGCCGGGTGCTGAAGTCTATCACCTTGACACGTGAAATTGTTTTGTCCTTGCCTTTAGTCAGTTGTTTTAAGCTTTTAGCTTTTTTATTGAATAACCTTAGGCCAATGTGTACCAGAGCTGAAAAAACGGACTTGCTTATAAAGTAACTGTAATGTCATGAGAATCGATTATTTTCTTAGCACCCCATGTATTGGTCATGCTCCACCTTAGCACCGGTAGAGAAAAAATCCTGGCACTGTGCTCGTAAAAACAGAACCATTTACCTTTACACCTGGTCATTGTTAAGAACGCTACTTAATAAAAACAAGAACCTTACTGTGTGACTCCATTTTAATGAACATCTAATGGTGACAGCATGCATTTCCTGATTTCATAAATATCGGCTGCCGTGTGATTGTATTGCAGCGCTGTATTGACTGTTCTGGGTCAAAGGTCATTGCATGTCTTACCAGAAGATGCTGATGATCCAGCAGCTGTAGAGGGGATTAAATACAGATTAAAGCACTTTGTCTTTTTAATGGAACACTTTCATTTACCTGCCCCATCTGTTTTACGCCTCCTCCTCTTACGCCACCCTCTTTACCTCCCCCTTAATCTTTTTCTGACGGAGAAATCATTTGTATCATATGTCTGAGCTCAAAAAATCCATGCATTCAGTTCTTTATGTGTGTGAGTGTGTGTGTGTGCAGCACAGTGATGATTTATTCCCTATGGAGAACTTGGAGCACTACGACATGTCTGCATTAAGGGAGCAAGCGATCGAATGGGAAATTACAGAAAATTACAGGGAGTGTTCAAAAATCAATGTGTGTTTGAGTCCAAATGGGAAGAAAGGTATACGAGGGCAACACAATCTAAACAATGGCTGGGACACAATGGGAATCTGCTGGAGAAAACACGTTGTAGGCAGACAACATAATAAGTGGTGTTAAACTATAATGACGGGTAGAATTTTCTTCAGGAAACATCACGCAGGAGAAGGGTTTCTCACAGGAAAGTCATCCAAACTTACTCACACATTACATCAGGGGGAAAAACAACAGGCAGTGTTTTATTCTTTACTTGTGTGTAGGATGGGATTATTTATTGATTCATTTGTTTTATCCCACACGAAAAGTTAACAGACCTGGGGAATGTTTTTACACGTAGTAGAATCTCTTTTTTTAATATTTCCAATAGTCCTTACAGGCTATATTGTTTGTGTGTGTCTTCATGTGTGTTGTTTTTTTTTTTTTTTTTAATTCCCCCTCAGAGAACCCCTCAGCCTTTGTGGTTCATATATGCAATCATTTCTCTGCAACATTTATGATGAGGTATCCACTTTACCACCCAACACTGCTGCAGATGTACCCTTTATCTAACTCACACACTTTTCTATATACTGTGTTTCCCCCACAGGGAACGGTTTATGCTCTGAGATGTATGACACTGTAGGACCTATGCAGTCATTACAGCCATAAGTCAGCCACTGCATGATGGTTTCTATGCTGTTTTATGAACAGCGTTATAAGTTCTCAGGAATTGGCTGAAATGACTCTGAAAGCTGATGTATCTGCACTATGCGCTATGTTTGCATTTAAGTTACTTTCAAACTGTATGCAAATGTGTGCTTGCATATACACTATGTGTGTGAGTTTGGGTATTTGTGTGTGTTTTTGCCTCTCTGCCTGCTTGGACTGTGAAGTTTTTAATAGTCCAATATCTCCCTGCATGTTAATTGGCAAATTATGAAAAATGGCTGGACTATAACTCACCCAGAGCCACCCCTACACAGTCACAGTGTGGCCAAGTCACACTTGCATACAAATACCGCAGTTCTATTTTCTAGTTTAAAAGTTGAGTAAGAAAAAAATTACGCTCAGTCTACAGCAGACAATTTAAATTCAGCCCAAACTACTGTAGACCCCAAACCATTTCTTGCTTTTCTTTTTTTTTTTAAGTTTATACTAGTTTCCTTCTCTTCTTTTCTTTCTCTCTCTTACAATCAGTCCGTTCAATTTACACTGCGACAGTCTGCGGGGTTGAAGCAGCCGAGCTGTCACAATGAATTTGTGTGGCCTAAACAAGATTAACTACTGCTATTTGTATCCCCATATCTCTGAAAGGGTAATCAAGCCAGGCGGTTTGGCTTGCTAATTTTCACCATGGTAACCACTTACAAAAGCCCATCACAACAAATAGTTGGGTTTCAGCAGTAGTACTGCATGTGAGTCTAATTCACATATGTGTGCGTTCCCATATAGGGGGGTCAGATTACAAGGTTTCTGGATGGTGTACCCCGGGTTTTACCCACAAGAGAATTTGGGCGCGATAAGCTGGAATTGATATTCAGCACAGAATATCTGGCAAGACTATTTTTTACTTTTTGAACTTCCTGCAGACATGGTGAGGGTTTTGGTTGGGATTTGCAAGAATTTGGACCAAATGTGCCTGATCTCATAGATACATGTGAAATAACCACGAGTGAGGCTACAACGAATTGGCTATGAAACCCATTTTACATTTAGTAGGATAAATGTTAACTCCTGTTAAGAGTGGAGTGGATAATGGGGTCAAACAGAGGACATTCACCAAGAGAGCAGAATTATGTCCTGTTCAAAACCAAGCATAAACTCTGAGTTAGTATTTCAACCGAAACATTAAACACATATTAGAAAGGCTTTTATAGCAAAACAAAATAATATTCTGAAGTTTTGGGAAATTTCATACAATACAGATAACCCTGCTAGCTTTGAAAGTAATCCATAATTTTTCATCATTGCCTTCTGTTTGTGCCATTGCTCTGTAGGTAATGCCAGTTTTTACCTCTCTAAAAAGGTAATCTGCCTCCCGATCTGTTGCTCACACACTTCGATTAACTCTTCAGACATACACACAGACGTAAACACACATATACACACCTCTCAACACGTGATCCCAAAATACACAGAAAAATGAAGCCAAACAATATATTTACCTACACATAAAAGTCGACAATGAGGACCATTGCTGCGCCTATCTTCACCACAGGGAAGACACTTAGACAGGAAATAACACACTGAGAAGGAGTGAAAGCAGGAGATGGAATGAAAGGGGAAAACGCCCGACCTTCAGAAATCAAAGTGCACTTTATTGACAGAAATACATCCTTGTGTAAATATATATTTTTTTTTTTTGACATAATAAAACTTCTGGTTATCTTTTTCTCAACAGTCAACAGTCCCCCACCATTTTTACTTTTCCATGTCTTACCCCATCCTGTCCCCTCTGTTTCCCAGCATTGTTACACTCATGTTTTACTATTCCCATCTCCCCCTTCTGTTCTTCTTCAACTCTGTCCTCATTTAATTGTTCACACTGGTCTCTTTCCTCCTAATATACATTCTTTGCACAACTCACATCTTGTCAGTAGGAGGCTATAAAAGTATCAAGCATTGCTAGGACAAGCTTACTCACTATATCACATTTTAACCAGAAGGCCTTCATGCAAGCAATGGGAGAGTGCACATGTACGGATCCCTGTCAACCAAATGCACCAATAAATAAAGACTGGAGTCAAGTGGGGGCAACGCGTGGCAAGGGGGCTGAGGGTTGGAGTCAAACCCGGGATGCACGGTTTAACCGCAGTTGATTTTCAACTTTTGTTGTTACAGTAAAAACAATGAAGGAATGAAATGATACTTCTATATAGGCTTTAAAATGGTAAAGTGGTAAATGGACTGTACTTATATAGCCCTTTTCTAGTCGTGCGACCACTCAAAGCTGCTTTTACACTACATGTCACATTCACCCATTCATACACTAATGGCAGAGGCTGCTTCACAAAGTGCTCAACTGTCAATCAGTCATCTCATTCACACACCATTGGCTATGCCACCGGGAGCAATTTGGGGTTCAGTGTCTTTCCGAAGGACACTTCGACATGTGGACTGAGGGAGCTGGGGATCAAACCGCCAACCTTTCAATTGAAGGACAACCACTGAGCCAAAGCCTTTAGCAAATTAGACCTAGTCACTTTATCAACTAGATAATTGTTATATCACTCTAAGTCTAAGAATGCAATAAAAAAAAAAAGTACAGTTAAACATAAAAAAAAACCATTGACGAGTACCACCTTACATTCTTTACTGAGTAATTCACTGCAGCTAAGTCATGGGATGTCCTCGGGTTAGCAGAGTGGCAAACGGGATTTGTCTCTGAACTATTCAAACAGACGGATCAGGTTTCAGAGCAACTCAGCAGAGAAGGTGAGGATAGCGCTTTACAGGACTAAATGCTTACTTACATGCTCCTTTAAGGTAGACGATCCAGTGTTTTCATGATTGATAATAATTGTAATGTGATGTAATGGACACTGTATCTTTCTTACCATATTATTATTTAGTTAAAGGTTAAAGTTAAGCCTATTATGTCATATTTAAGCCTGTATTGCACATTTAGGTTACAGTATATTCTTTAGGTTAGCAGTAATGTATAAGTATCAAACACGCTGGCTCAACATCAAAGTTAGCGCATGAACTCCATGGTTCGTAAGTTATGATAGAAAAAAAGGAGCCCCAGTCTGAGAGCTATATCTGCATCTTTTCTCTCTCCTCTCTTATCTTTTGGGCTTTTTTGTTTTGTAGAGGCAATGCCAGCATTCTATCTTTTGGACGGTCCCTCTCCTGTTTAGCATGCATGTCTTCATCTGAAGGATTCGACTGTGTCGATTTAATCCTACAGTATGATGATGCAGTTTGAGAATGTTGTAGTTGTCTTTAGTTTCTTTTCTTTATCCGTTTGACCGTGTGTGCTACACTGTTTTTTTTTTTTGTTGTTGTTCAGGAACACTGAATAATGTATCTTATATACAACTCAATGAAAAAAAGGGTAGTAAAGCAGACTTGTATTAAGATGTAAAAAAAAGTCACATTAATTTAGGGTGGCCTGGCACTAGCTGCTTGTCTTTGGCTTTGCCTCAACTGGGTGTCTAAACCGAGACTGCATGGTCTGTTGCCTCACGGCCCATGTGTTGTTTGTCCTGGTATAGCCCTGTCACTCGGCTCTAATCATCCAGTAAGGATATGTACAATTAGTCTTGTCTGGTCCATTTGAGTTTACTTTGGTGCCCGCAAGACCGCTGCCATAGTGTTTTGATAACACACTGAAATGATTGTGAGAGATGGCATGAAAAATGTAATTTCCATGGTAGAGCTGCCAAATATGGAGAACAGAAAGGCTACTTTGGAAGAGTCAGCGAGCAGTGAGTCATCATAAGTCTTTAAGCATAATATTCAGTGACAAAGAGAGAGAGAGAGAGTAGATGAAGTTACTTTGACTTGGCCGCACCAAAAGTCTCAATTTTTTTTTAGCTGTTTCTCTCCAGCTGTGATTCTCCATCTGCATGTTTTCTTTCATAGTTTTTTTTCTTATTCAGCGGGATGCTGGATATGTGAAAATGCAGAAATAGGGCGAATCAAAACAGGAGTAGAAAAAAAACAGATGGGCAGCAAAGAAACAAAACAGATATCGGTTTCTTTCACCTCCCCCTCCTTTGGTCTGTCACTCTGCTGAACAGCTCACTATCACAGCTTTGATAAAAATAAAAGGAACCGAAATAAAGAGTGAGAGAGAAGAAAGAGAAAAAGAGATGAGGCTAAGCAAGACTCACTTAAGCGTTACACTTTTTAAGGCTTGTTACAAGAATCCATCCATTGACATCCAGCAGTTTTTTCCTCTTTTGGGAGACTGTAGACTGATTACCTGATGAGAGACAGAAAAGGAGGAAATAGCGATCCAATTAGGAGGACTGAAGTGCCTCTAAAAACTCAAGTCAGTGCCAGAGTCGGTCGACTTTCACAAGTCCAATGACTTTCATGCTCGTGGTTTGCTGCTGATTAGGTGCTCAGACTAAAATAAGACTGATTTTGTGTGTGATAAAAAATATCCTCTTTAACAGGTGTGAGTTCAGCTAATTATACAGCAGCCCAAACACCCGTCCACTGCTAAAGAGGAAGTATTGCAGTCTCCCTGTGCTGCTGTGCTTTATACAGAGGAGGACAACAGTTTTCAGGACTGGCTCCCTTCTTTTTGGCTTTAGAGAAAGTATAACAAATCTTTACTGTACCATCCAGGATCGGAAGTATTACTTTTGGGTAGATTAACATCTGTAGACCTCTGCTTCCATAAAATATCTTTTGACAATAGAACAAATAAAAAAAACATTAACGTAAAATTGCATTTAGGGCATCTTTTTGTTTGTTGTATGGCATGTGTTTTGGTATGTAAGGCCAGTGGTGGATAGTAAGTAAGATTTATACTATACTATATTACTCTATTAACTGTACTGAAATAGAATTTTGAATATTTCTAATTCATGTATATTAATGTTATGTAATGTAAGGTAATACTGTACTTTATTTTTTTAAGTAATATAAAACCATTGGTCCTCGCAGGAAAAAGGTGTCGAAGGTGTCTACGCCCTGTTACTACTTCCACCAGAGAAGTTCCCTTTTAACTGTTTGCATGGTCTCATTTAAGTTACTGTGCAAGCCACAATGACGTCAATATTCCAATAATTCACTGAAGTTAAATACAATCAGGTATCACAACTTGTTTTTCCCATTTTAACTCTACCAATAATCATCTAATGACCCAACAGATGTGCAATATATTGTGATTCTCTTGGCTCAATCAATCATTATGTTGGAAACCAATGGATTAAACTACCCAACATGGTTAGAGTAGTTAAAACTACAACATTTAATAATTCATTCATCCATCCATTATCTATACTGCTTATCCTGTTAAGAGTTACCAGGGGGATGGAGCCTATCCCAGCTGTTATTGGGTGAGTAGGCGTGATCTGGTCTGACACATAAAACCATTCACACTCACAAACACACCTACAGGTAATTTAGAGTGATCAAGTAACCTAACGAGCATGGGTGTGTCCGAAACCGCATACTATTATACTAATCATACTCATCATACTAACCCTGACGTAAAATTGAGTATGTCATGCGTTCCCATCTCATAGTATGCAATTTTGTGTATGCGAGAAATGCCCAGATGTATACTAGATCGACCCGGATGTTTGAGTATGAGACGGGAGCTCACTGGTTGTACTCAACCGCCCCAAAATGCATTGCGGCTATTCAGCTTCTACTATGACGGAGATGGACCGGAGATCAGACTGGACACACGTAAACAATTAAGTCACATGATACAGAGAAGACGGCTGCTAGTATGATGCGGACAGCATCCTAAGAGTCAGGTTAGTAGGCAGTATGCAGTACATACTGTTTGAGTATGTAGTAGGCAGAACGTTAGTATGCGGTTTCCGACACAGCCCATGTCTCTGGACTGTGGGAGGAAGCCGGAGTACCCGGAGAGAACCCACGGAGAGAAATTCCACAATGTAAGGCCCCTGCTGGAACCAGGAACCTTCTTGCTGTGAGCACCAGTGCCAACCACCGCACCTCCGTGCTGCTAATCAGGTTGTTCAAATTAAATCGTACGATTCTAAAGTGTGTGCACCTAAGGTAAACTGGAGATAACTAATCTATTAGGACTGGATTACTGGAAAATTTAGCATTGCACTTTTCAATGGATTTGATGGCTATAATAAAAGAATAGGATAGTTTTTCCTATTGACATGATTGTGTTCCAGATGGAAGGACATCGTGTTTAACTTTTAGTAACTCTGTCTTAGCTTGGACAGCACATAATTGGAGCTTAAGCTATACCAGTTTTGTCTCTAAACAAATACACACCAGTAATCAACAATGTCGACCCTGGAAAATTCTTAGATCAAGGAATGACTTTCACTGAAAGCAGCGTCCTTATTACGACAGCTAAATCCTCTCAAACCCCTGACCTTCACTAAAGTCTGTCTGTCTCTGTATTCTGATGATTTGGCTCGTGATTCCCCGCTCTGATTAAAGCTTGTCAGGAGTGGCCACCACAAATTAACATGCACTCCTTCATTTATTTCTCCTTTCATCAGTTGCAGGGAGAGAGGAAGCAAAGGGCCTTGGGGAGGTTGGAACGGGTTAGTGAAAGAGGCATGTAAGAACAGAGTGGGAAAGAGGGGTGTAAGAAGCAAACAGAGCAAAGCAGAGAGCTCCCTGTGGCCTTAAGGGAAACAGAGATGGGGCTGGGGTTGGAGGAGGTGTGAAAAGAAGATGCTGGCATGAGGAACAGGGAGAGATGATAAGAGCCCCTGGGGCAAAGAGAATTGAGGCATAAGAGAGCTTGAAGGGGCGGAGGGGGGGACTTTTGTTTGAAGCAAACTTCATATCCACTTGATCCACTTCTGAATTTTGATCAGAACTTGTTAGATGTCTGGAACTGTCTCCCTTTCCCTTTTCTTGTTTGGCTACATTCTCCTTTTCTCCTTGTCATTTCCTCTCCCATGCTCCTTTGTTTCTTCTTTAACACAATGGGACTTTATGGAGACAGAATAAAGGAAACGAATGGGACAGAGAAAGTCGTAAAAAAAAAAAAAGAGAAGAGGCTTAAACTTGAACATACCTTTTGATGATTTAACATGAATACCAAGGTGAATGTATTTGTCATTCAATGCATTCACTTTTTCCTCTTATTTTAAACACATATTTTCTTTCCTTGCTGAAGGATCTACTTTCTTCAAAGAGAAATCAAATAAGGCTGGTATTTTCACATCATCTCTGGCTAATAAAAGCATGAATAAGGCCTAGACAGACGCTGTTTAAAAAGGCTGTAAAATTGATCAATGGTGTTTTTTTTCCTTCACTTAAACGTCAACATAAACCAAGGTCCATCCTGGACAAGTGTGTCACTTGGTTGACTTATGTCTTTTTTCTTGATTGGTCTAAGATTCCTATTCTCGAAATTGTAAAGATGGTGGGAGGGAAATATCTAATTTTATTATTATTATTATTATAAAGTACTCTATATTAACACCATATTTAAAATATAATTTCCAACCGCCCCCTCCGTCGCAAAAACAAAACAGGTCCCTGCCATCGTTTTCAACTTGTTGAAACTTTCAAGCTAGCCTGAAATTGAGTACGTAGTATAAGTAATGATAACGTTAGTAGTCAGTAGTGAGTTGATGACGGTTACAGCTGGCTCGCGCATCGCCGAAGTGGTTGCCATAGGTTGCACATAATGATATGTATAGCATCACCCTGTCCTTTAATGCGATTGGCTCCTTAGGTTTGTGATGTTTAAAACCTGCCAATCTGAAAACGTGTTGTTCAGCCTGTCCTTGGTACACTGCAGTTTAAAAGCAGACAGGCCCAGCCATGGAGATGACTGCTTATGTTGTCCCTGATATGTCTGGTAGTGCATGAAAAACACCACATGGAGATGTTTACAAGGTTAAACACTTGATTTTCACTAAAGGGGGTCTTTACCCAAGGTCATCATCAGTATCAGTTGAAAAAGTTCCATACTTATGTGATAAAATACTCATATTATTACTTTTTACAAGCAAACATTTTGTTGAGTTGTAACACTTCCCATTTCCTGCACAGCAAGTGTTTCAAATGTGCCTTTCTTGTACACTTGTTAAAAGCACTAGTAGCACAGAGTAAGAAGGCCAACAAAGCCTATTATACACTAGATGACTTTGAAACGACTTTTTAGACTACAATCCAAGAAACAATTTTTACAACCTTTGATTCTTGGTTAGATTATTTTCCATCCTGCTCCTGATAAATATTACAAGAAGTAAAAAGAACAATGGAGCAAAAACAGACAAGCTTTTGGCCACAGCTGCCCTTTGTGTCTATCGGTTAGCATCATCATTGGTGATTAAGGCTGTTATGTTAGCTGGGTTAGCATAAGGAGCGAGCAGACCACTAGCAAGGCATTTCCTTCCCCCCTATTTCAAACTTTTACTAGTTGACTTGAGCTAACCGCCGCCAAGCTAACATTATGTCTGAATCACAACAGAAAGCTAGCTATCGAACTATCATGCGACATTCAGTTAGGACATGGTGAAAGCAGCTCTTGGAAACTTAAGAACAAATGTGTCAATTCACATATTTTTGCTCTACTGCACAATATAGTGTCAGTGAAATGTCCTTATTTTCTTTTGAGACAACAATGACATTTCGAACTCAACAATGACAAGACACTACACTTTTTTACATTTGACACTGGCTTCCATTGTGTGTCCTTTAAGTATTTTACCTTCCATGAAGTCAAGTCATTGCAAAGATGGGTTGGAAAGAGAAACTGAAACCCGAATCTCTTCTGTTCTGTCTTCTCTTTCCTACTTTCTTTCAGTACGATTCAAGGGCATCCTGGAGTTGAGAAGCGAGCGGTAAATAAAGCCGAGATAGTTACGTGATTAGTCTTTCACGCCAGAGAGAGTTAAAGTTTGACTAAAGCCACTCTTCTTGCTTTCTCTTCTGGCTCCTTCTCTCCTGCTCTTCATCTCTCTCTCCCCATCTTACTCAACAACTTGGCTGTCCCCTGGCTGAACCACTTCTGCTTAATAGGAGTGTATGCGTGTGTGTCAGGGTTGTGTGTGAGTGTGTCAGAGTTGTGTGTGAGTGTGTACATGCTAAGCCATCAATCGATTCTCAGAGTGTAGCTGAGGCTACCGCTTTAGCTCAGCAGCATTAGAAACTTGCTTAACTTTAAATGTCAGTTACTCACTGACAGGAAAATTATTATTTAAACTTATAAACTTATTATTTTCTTGGGATGGACAGAGAGACAGTTTATAAGAAATGGTGAAAAAGATGATGTCGTCAGTGTGGAATGTTTAAAAAAAAAACCAAAAGCTTCACTATTTCACTACTCGTTGAGCCTTGACTTATAAAACATTTAGCATACCTTCAACACATTTGAATGTTCTCTGAGCTCTGTGTCTGGTTTGATGAAATAAGTGGAGTCATGCATAAGTTCAAGTCTTACAACAGATCACATCCATGTAGCAAACAGGTACAGCACCAGCCATACAGTAAGTACCTGGCTTTTAAAAGAAATGGGAAATGAAACCCTGATTGGTTTGGTCCATGGCCTCCCACCCATCAACACACCCATGAATAATTAAGAGAGTTAATACAACCCCATGATCATCTCTGGAACTAGCAATGTGGTTGGACACGTCCTTAATGCACTTGCGCCATACACTTTAGACTATGTTATTAATTGTTGGAGTAGGGCCCTATATTTTTGCATGCTTGGACCTGTAGTTATTTCTCATTTCATTCAATCCTCTCACAAATGCTTACTCATAATATCCTGATGTCATGGTCTGAGGCTGTCCCCTTCACTGCCCACTCATTGCATCATTTCATCAGTCTCACCATAAGTTATCAGCCACCACCACCATCACCAGGGTCTGTGTCCATGGAGGGATTTGTCTTACTGCCGTTCAGGGAACACTTTCTGACAAGACTTTATCATCATATACTGTATTATCCGTTAAAATAGATAACAATATTTCACTTCATTTAAAGTTGTTTTGCCTAAGAAATGGCCTAGTTTGGTGTACAACTGCCTTTTAAATGTATTTTTTAATATAAAAAAAAAAATACAGATTAAGGTATGAGCTAAAATACTGGATACTACAGTTCCCATAATACAACTTCATGATTTTTTTAGAGATCTTCTTGCACCGATACCAGTATCGAGTATCGGGCGGTATCATAGCTTAAGTACTCATACTCGTAAAACTATGCAGGTACAACCCCCCCTATACCGGTTTGATTTATGGCTTGACGTTAGCCTCCCGTTAGTTAAGCAGGTAGGCAGAGAAGGAGCACTTTTCAGATAAAGGCTTAGTCCTCACACACCACACTAACATATACACTCACGGCCAAACTGAAACTAACAGAGTGTAACATTAAAGCAAACTTACATATTCATGGACGCACACGATAAAAAGAGTCAGTCTGCGATCACTGATGTCTCCGTAGTAGCTGCAGTAAACAAGTCCGGGCATGTCTCCCTCGCTGCTGTGTTTCGGGGGGATGCGCTATGTAGTGCTGCATTCAGGTGCGCTCAGACATGGAAGTGCTCATTTTTTACACTATATGTGGTATGTTGTGTTATACTGAAATCCACTGAATGTGCTGTAAGTTACACAAAAGTAAAATGTGTGGTAGTGTCATGTTTGTTTTGTTAAGTAAAACCAAGTTGAGTGTTAAAAAGTCCTCATATCGGTACTCGGTATCGGCAAGTACCCAAATGTAAGTACCTGTACTTGATAAAAAAAGTGGTATCGGAGACAATAGCTTGTAAGATATTATACATGCAGTTAACGGCACTGTAGCTACAATGATAACCTTAATTATAGGGTAGGTTAGGAGTTGTCTGAGAATTGTAATGATGTCAGACGAGTCCCCAATAAGAACTGACATGATTTCTACTGTATAAAATATAATAGATGTAATTAGGTTTCAATTAATATACGAACACCCACGGTCTGCATTGGCCAAATATTCTCTGGTGTAAATACTGATGCTCTGACCACTTATCTCCAAATAAGACTCAGTTTTTAATTTTCCTTTTTGAACTTTCCTTCAATTACATCATGATTAAGTTTAATTGGAGCTGCTAATAAGTCCTGTGAGCTTTATAATTAATGTTTATCTCAGCCATCCTCCATCTCAGTGGAAAAAACTAAAAAAAAAAAAAAATGAACACACACTTCATTGTTTGTGGCAGAGCGATACTTTAAATGGCCTTAGATGACTGGCCTAATGTAGCCGAATTGTCTTCAAACACACCTACCTAATGCAAAGAAAGTCACTCAAGAGTCAGAGAGATAGACATTATGGAATTATAAACATAAACATGCTGGTTGTAGTGTTTGCAATGTAATGTTTTCTACATCATACCACAGTGTAATTAAAATCAATGTATTCCCATCAGGTGTTAAAGAGTTCACACGCACACACACACACATACTCTGTTGTACTCTGTTTGCGTGTGCCAAAACCCTTGAGCATAATGTAGAATGCAATGTTAGGTCCTGTCGATATGCATTTATGTGTGATTCGATTCCATTGGATATAATTTACTACATTATTAGAAACATAAAATATTGATAACATCTTGGCTAGCCCGGAGGGCTTCAAGGAGTTTAGTAGACCACTTTGTCATTATATCTGACAAAATTACTTTTTCATTGCTGTCATGTGTCGTTTTTTATAGATTCAATATATTTTTATGTTTCAGTAATTGATGTTTAACTTTTTATACCTCACAGGATTGATTGGTGAAGGCTATTTTCTGGATTTCAGCTACAACAGGCCATGTGAGTCACCTGATTTAGTCTGTGTCTTCCCTTTGACTGTGCAAAACGTCTGGCCACAGATGAAACTTGTATCATTGTCCTATTTAACATTTCCAGATGCAACACTTGAAGTTTATTGACTCTGCCTTTCTCTGTGTCGGCCATTATTATTTCAGTAGTTCTTATTTTTGCACGTTAATGCAGACACAGTATTGTATGACAGCATCCATATGAAGGAGGAAAATCAGGGATTACCAATACACATGTATCACAGTGATTATATGCAGCACTCACATGTTTTCTTTTACCAGTTAGTAACTGGTGATCCGATATATTCTTTGCCTACTTAAGACAAAGGACCATCTCCCTGAAGAATCATGTTTCTCCAAAGTTTAGAACATTGAGGTCTTTTCTCAAACACTAAACTAAACTTGTATGTCTTTACAGTGAATATTTTGTGTAAGTAGTGCGATGGCAGCTACTGGCCTTTGTGGCTGCATAATAAGGGAAATGTCAGGATGCAGTTTGTTTTTCCTAAAAAGACCCCAATACATCATGGGAACCTTTAAAGGAATTATGACAGCTTAGATATATATCTACCCTAAACTGTTGTTGTACTTTCACCCACTCCCAAAATCAAAAACAATGTAACTTGAATGCCTATAAAATGACAAATCCATAATTCAGATTAGCTCTTAGACTTTAGTCTTAATTTAAAGCCAGTTTTATCTTAGCAGAATGGCTGACAGAATTATGACCTGTTGACTGTATAGTTAAACTTTAACATATACGATAAGAAACTCCTTTTATATTCAACTTGGTTCCCTCCTGTAGCATCAAACCCCTGTGGTGACAGTGATGGATTGTGTTTGTTTTAGGATCAGATTTACAAAGATAGGATCTTCTGATATTTATTTATTTAATTTTTTGCAACAATCTGGTTTGCAATAGTTTATAAAAGCCAATGCTTTTATCGGAGCCCATAGGTTGCAATGAAATTTAACCAACCTCTTCAATTCTCTGAATTATATAATCCGACCCATTCTCATTTTCAGGCTGTCAAATACCCACAAGCCCAATCTAGAGTTAGAAACCAATACTAAGTATACAATACAAGTAATTGTTGTTTAGTTTGGTATTTCCTGTTTTACTTAGTCACTTTGTCTTGCATGTTGACCTACTTCCTGTGTGTTGTCCTGCCCTTATTGTTTTCACCTGCTTCTTGATTGTCTCACCTTGGCTCACATCCAGTCAACACCTCAGTCGGTTAGCATCCAGCCAGCTAGCCAGCAGTTTAGCTCCCCAGAGTCTCTGCTGCCTGGTGCCAAAGAGACCCAGCCGTCCAGGGCCAAAGAACTGCCACCAGCCCACGAGTTCCAGTCGGCGGCCCAGCCAACTCCTGCCCCAGTGTTCCATTTGGCTCGTGTCCCTTGTGTCTCAGCTGGCTGTCCCTGCCAATGAAAAGAATGAATTGCATGACCCCAAGTCTGCTGCCCCTGTTGACTCGCAGCCTGAATCCCCAGTTGCTGTCTTTGCTGATCATCAGCAAGACTCCCTGCATCAGCCCCCATTTCCTGCTGAGCGATGCCGGCCCCTAGTTCCTGCTGAGCGCCGTCTCGTCAGGTCCAGACCCTCTTCCAGCCCAGCCGGAGGATACCTCTTCTGGTTCCCTGTCGGCGTCCCGGGCCGACATCTGATCTTGATGAACTGTAGCTGTTTACAGTTCCTGCTAAGCTCTGTCCGCCTGGTAGACCCTCTGCCCATCCTCCAGAGATGCTCCATCCAGCCCTCATGCTTGTTGAACTGTGAACCCCAGTTAGTTTTTTGATACAAGAACACTTGTCCCTGCTAGCTCTGCTAGTTCCATCACTGTTTTACAACTTGGCCAGGAGGACACTGACTCAACATGAAAAAGTGACACTTTCCTCTTCCCAGCTACCAAGAACCACTAGAACAGCAGCCCTTTTAAAAAGTTTGTTTCAATCTTTTAGCTTCAATCAGGGCTAACAACAAAATAATGTATAATAGGAAAGTGAAGTTGAGCAACCAAAAGTTACCAACTCAAATCAGGATGAAAGGACCAATCCTAATTGAAAACAGGTGAAAAAGGAATTTAACAAAACGCTAGCACCCCTACCAAACCTGGGCTGTAACATCAGTTGGCAGATCTGTGACATATAACACAGAAACATTTGAACTGGCAGTCTGGCTTGAGGTGGAAAAGAGGAAAGCTAACAGGAGCCCAATAAAAGAGATCTTTTAAACCACAGGCTTGAAGGCCGAAACTGATCAGCTTCCAGGGACAACCTACACACAGTCGATCATTTACCCTGCCAAAGCAGCCAAGCTCACCTGCAGCCCATCACACACAGGCATCACCAGAGGGGGAGTCTTGTCCCTGTTCTTCACGAGAATCAGCCTCCTGATGACGTTGCTGTTTCCTACTCTTCTTCATAAGTTGCTAGTGGGATGTTTTTTTTGCATCTGGCATCACTAACAACAAACACATTATTGCATAATTAATGTGTTTTACTAAAACATTTTGCAGCTTCAGCCACAAGGTTTTATTTTTTATCTAACTCTCTCTTCATCCAATTCATTTGTATTTTCATTCTTCTCCCCTTCTTGCGTCTTAATTTCTTCCACCTTTACCTCTGACATTTCATGGACTGATCTATTTGAAGGGGCTTGGGGAAGTGACAACTACCGGTGGCACTGCATTTGTCTTAAGGCCTTTTCACACATGCGCTGCACTTCTGAAAATGTCCTGACATTACCGGTGCTGCATCAGACGTTAACCTGCCAGCACCCTGGTATGAAGTCCATGTGATGTCTAAGCAATCTGAAGTGTGAACACAGCAGGTAAGGGCCTTATACTCTCTACTGCTCTTGCCAGTTGCTGGTATTATGTTTTCTACTGTTGTGTTTGCAGGGCAGATAGGGCCTTGTGCATGTAATAGTGGCAATTTCTTGCTGGGAAGGGCAATTTTGGACAATGCCAGGACCTGATTGTCTGGAAATTGTCTAGAGTTTATGTGTACAAGGGGCTTTACTGTATAGGTAGCCTATTGACCATCTTGGGATTATGAAACCACTAATCAGATTGGCTGGTTCCAACATTGAGTAAGGCCTGTCCAGCAGTGCATTAAAAAAAAAAAAAAAGATTTTCCCCATGTTGCTGGTGGTGCTGATGTGGCCTGTAAGGATGACTGGCTTTTTAATAATGTTATTGCAATGCTTAGAAGTCTATGGGGCGGCTGTGGCTCAGTGGTAGAGTCGGTCGTCTTTTTATCGGAAGATCGGTGTCAACATGTTCAAGTTTCCTTGGGCAAGACACTGAACCCTGAATAGCTCCTTAAGTTCATAGCCATTGGTGTATGAATGTGCATAGATCCTGACTGGAGATTGGCATAGTGTGTGTGTGAAAGGGTGAATGCACTTTGAGTGGTCGGAAGACTAGAAAAGCACTACATAAGTACAGTCCATTTATCGTAAACATTCATGTTACATAATTTGCTTGTGTCTACATTTTCCAAGCTCTGTTGTGCCGACCTAATTTAATATGTCTTTTGACATGACTATTGCCCTAGTGTTCTGTGCTCAGTATACTGTGTCTGTGTACTGTATATTGACAGGCAGATAACAATCTCCTAACATCAAGACTCTGAAGACAGCTGTCTGCTTGTCCAAAGGTTTGTTGATGTTGCGAGGAATGTTGTGAAACTAACAAAGTACAAACATAAAAAAGGCATAATCAGTTGTCTGCTTGCTTTCACATGCACATATATCCTACACACAATGTAAATATAGACAACTCAATCATAAATATAAAATAACTCTGTTTTATTATCGTCACAGTATTCATTGTATTTTTTTTAAAACCCAAATTAAATATATGGAATGGCATTTAAACCTGTAATTAATTATGAATTCAAATATTTGTTTGCATTGCATGTACTTTCAATGGCCAAGGTAACTCACGACAATGGTAGAATTAAAGTTCATGAAACAAAACATTTACCCAAAAGAAATGATCAGACAATAATAGAACTATGTAACCACATTGTTGTCAAAGGCATGAGATGTTCGTGCAGATGTCACTGGATTAACTCAGATGCAGTATTACATTGCCGTTCAGCCATATGTTCATTAACTTCCTGATTACTGGTCACATGACACTGCTACCTGATACTGATTTCCTGTCACATAAAGTGGCCACAAATGTAAAACAGAATCACCTTAAACTCACATTCTTAAACAGATATAAGATTTCTAACATGATAACAGCCTACCCAGTGTGTTCCTATTTGTCATTTATTGTACAAAACATTTAAAAAAAAAAGTGAAAATAACTTCTCGGGAAAAAAAAAAGAAAGTCATGGCGTGGAAATAAAAATGAAGAACAATGGTTTGTCCTCCTGGATTGTTAAATGGAATGACAAAAGATCCCATTTGAAGTAATACAGCCCTGTGTATTGTGAATAAAGTGGAATGTATCAGACCGTAAAAGATTAGATTATGTACCTACCTGCACGCAAATGGTCAGGGAAATAGATGAACACACACACACACACACACACACACACACACACACACACACACACACATCCAGAGATGCACACATGCTCATACAAATTGCACACAAGCACTTAGACAGGAAATGTTCCCTCTCAAATAGTCTCCGGTTAAATGCCTTTTACACACACGTACACACAGCCAGATGGGTTTTTAGGTCACTGCTATGCCTGTAGCAGAGCGAGGGAATGATGTCATCTCAACCTGTTGAGATGTTGTCTCCTGGCATTTCTTAAAACCTGTTGACCGACCTCTATTCTCAATGCCCTCTGAACAGCGCAGTCTGCAGGTAGGATGACTGCGCACTGATTTAAAAGGGAGCTGATGGTCAGCACTGAACAATTAAAAAAAAAATCACATGAGGTGCCATTTTCAACACAAGCCACAGTATATAAAAGTGACCACAGCTGTGATTAAAAAATGGCATTATCAATAACACTGACCAGCCATGGAAATGTTCTATCTTTCTGACAGCTATAATCCATGGAAACAGGCTGTTGGGGAAATCCAAGGTGAACAAAGAATCTTCTTTCTTTCTTGATGCTTCTTAGAAATACCACATCACAGAAGTAAAGCCTTGTGATTTTTCTTCTTTAGAACCTTGTTTCTAATATGACTTTTATTAACGTCAGACTTGAAAAAGCCTTCCTGTAAAGTTTCTTTGTTGAGTTTCAAAATAAGGAACTGTCCTTACCATTGTGCTGTGAACTCACTGACCCACTCAGACAGAAAATACTGATAACTTACTTACATGTAACTATACTTTGTCAAGGTTGGTTCCAAATTCTGTCATACGCTATTGAAAATAAAATATTGCAAGCTCTAGACCTAAAATGTTAGTTGAAAAATACTTAGGGGATATGTTCTTTCTTTAGTGTATCTTAATACAATACCGACATAGCCATATGTACATTAAAAGGGAAATTTGCCTCTTCCTAATGCAAGTCCAGATGGAAGAGATGGGGGACACCATCTATAGCCCTTGTTCTCTATGAGGCTTCAGAGCTGACAAGTTGGGTGTATTCCAAAGTTTTGAAAGGAAATTCCCTTTGTGCTTCAAAGGAGAGTTTGCTTGCTGCATGCCAGAGGGATAGTAACACAAAGAGGGAATTTCTTACTAAAAGACACTGACGTCGGAGGATATCTACAATGTCAGTAAGAACTGCAAAAGTGTCATATCATTTTCAGGGTGAACATAAGAATGCTTCTCTTTTTTTGCAAGGGAACTACCCAGATTTGTATATTTCACCCTCCATGATAAAGACTTTTTGAGCCAGACTTGAAAAGATAATAACCCATCTTTTAACGAGTAGTTGGATATTTGACTGTAATTTCAAAGTTTCTTATGCTCAGCACCATTTTTGCACCAGATTGTATATATTGTCATTCATGTAAAAAGTGGAAAAAATTTAATTTTTTTTTATCAATACATTTTTGATAGTGTCCCTTTCTCTGAATCTTTGAATTTTACTTACTACTATCTCATGTTGGCATGGTAACAGGCCACTTTAGTGATGCATTAAAGGTTTCTTTTTTTAGTGATCAATCTTTAATTGGGAAAGAAAAATAGCAATTAGAGAGAATGCCTTATATGGTATAATTAAAATGGATTTTGAGGACATAAAATATTAATACAACTGGATGAAATTAGATCAAAATATTAGTCATTGTGAAGAGAAGCGAGCCTGATTCTCCCTGAAAACATTGAAAAAGGGGATTTTGGATGATCAGCTTCTGTTACTTCTTGGGGACACTTCTACTCTACACCTCTTTTATCTGTTTTATGAGTTTAATGCCCTACATAAATGAAGTTTATTATCATCCGTCCTTCAGTTGATGAGGAGCCGTTACTTAAGTGCTGAGCTGTCAGCGCGAGCTGAATCAGACTGATCTGAAACTGACATGACTCATTCAGGGTGCACCCGCTGACCCCGGGTTTGAGAGAATGCGAGGGATCCTTCAGGCAGTGACCTTTGACCTTGCATTGATTCCATCACATGTCACTTGGAACACAGAATTGATTGCTCACAAATTGCATTTCTGCTGCTTACAGGATAAAGCTCAGAATGCAGTGTGAAAGATAAAATCATGGAGGCTGTGTGACAAAAGAGCTTTCATGATGTACGATAACTCTTTCTGGTGGCACAGTTGACGGCAAACACTCTTAAGAGAATAAACACACTGTTAACAATGGTTATCACCCAAAATCAAGGACAAGTGTTAAAGTAGCAAACACAGCGTGCAAGGAGGAACAATCTGTTATTTATTATTTTATCATCTTAAAAAAGGCCAGAGATTTTGGAAGCAAATAAAGCCATGAAGTACAGCGTTCAAGTAAAGGAAGTGTTTTGAAACCAAGTCACCAATTACTTTAAACCCCCTATGATTCATGTAACAATCAACAACAACCAACCATCATCTATCAGGGTATCAAAATGTCGATTATTTCCTAACAAATCCTTATGTGTTATTTTTTTGTTGTTGTCAGCTCATAACAATTTATTCTTAATCTAAAAGACTGATTGCCAGAAAACACACAATCTTGTTCTCACAAAGCAAATCAAGCAAGCACACACTATAAACCATGCGCTGAAATAGAAACATGAACAACCCTGAAACACCTACACACACACATGAAACACACAGACATCCCCCACAAATGTCCCCTGAGTTTGATTTTGGTGGGAGGTTTTGTGGACATTCGCGGAGGGATCTGTGTTGTAGGTGGCACTGAAGCAGAAGTGAAGAGGAGGTGAATGCAGAGAACAGAGAAGGAATTATAAACATAAAATGAAGGGTTTTGCCCGGAGAAAGCAGAGAAACTATAAGAGAGGGTGAATGGGATGTATAGAAGGAGATGACAATGAGTGAACCACGCTGGTGAGGAGCAGAGCAGGGCAGCAGCACAGGAGTGAGGGAGATACAGGGAGAGATAGAACAAGAGGGGGTGTGAGGGAGGGATGTGGAGGTGGAAGGGAGGTTGGGGAGATTTTTGCAGCCTCTGCATTGCAGGGCCAAGGTCAAAAATAAATAATGAAGCGAGTGAACAAAAGACGGAAAGGAATGAATGAACTGATAAATGAGGGATACGGGAAGGTTAAGCTCAGCTGCAGAATCTGCATAACTTCTTTGCTGCAGGAAAAATCCACTTACAAATGCAAATGAACAAACAAGGTGAAATGTTATTTTTCTCCACCAACTTCGTTTTTACTCTAATAATCATTTGGGGCTGGTTTAATATAATGATGCAATTTTTTTCTCTGCTGCAGACTTGTCAATTCTCAATTGAAAACAGAAACAATTTTTTGTTCTCCTGATGGGGCTGTGAGAAGGTTAAAATGTAGTAATAATTTGTTTTCAATCCTGTTTCCTGTTCATTTAAAGTTGTTCTATAATGTCCGTTATGGCAAATACAAACCATATTCAACTGCTCCTCATGCATGTATAATTATGTAATAATTCAAATTAAAAACATCAATAAGCTCATTATAAAACGTAAAGAAAATACTGGATTCCTGCAGATTTTAAAAATACATTTTCATTAAAAGACAACGTTTTATACTTTATACACCTGCAGCTGAGTGACATACACATTTTCAACAGCTAATAGCTGAATACTACTCACACATTATAATAAACCCAATTGGTTCAAGGTGGATTAATAATATGCTCTTGGAGATTTAATGAAAGCTCATTATTGTCAATGAAATATGAGTTAAAAACATAACTGATAACAGGTAAAACACCCCTTTTCAAACAATGTAGTTTTCATCATAGTTAATGTTTTAAATTTGAGCAGCAATCCATCCTTTGTATCATTTATTATCAAATCACTTGTTCATAAGTAACATGACATTAAAAGCACTTACAAAGCTTAAACCCAGCTATCCTAATTTGTTTGTCAGGGTAACATCTAAAAATCTGTTCAACAGCTTTAGATTTTAGCAGCCCTTTATGCCGCTGCCCATGGTGCTGAATAGGATGATTGAACAACTGATTTGATATATCTACAGGTTATAGGTTAACATAGTTAGCACCAATGAATGAATGAATGGCACAACAGAATATTTTTTACACTTAATGATTGTACTTATGACTGCCAAACTGAATACACTTAAAAAATGTGCCTTTGGGAATAGATTAAAAGTGACCATAATTTGCTTCTGAGATTTACAGCATGTCTACATAATTTTTTTCTTAGTCCATAATCTCATTTTATATAATCATTAAGATGTATTTACATTTAAACGTGTACCATAGATACTTTTAGCTTATTACATGTTTTAAAAAAGTTACAAAGGAAGTATTTAATATTTTATAGAACTGTATTTTACAATTCTCTTAGCCTTCACTTGCATGTTGTCCAGAAGCCTTAAACCTCACAATCACACAAAGAACATTGGAGTTTAAGTAAGAGTAACAATATTTTTTCATATTTTCAGTGGTAATCTACTTCAGACTCTTGTTGACTGTGTCATAAAGTACATGCCAGTACTTTCCAGGCTTTTTTATTTTTATTTTTTTAACTTTCTACAATTTTCCCAAAAGGCCAAAGTTTTTTTTGGAGTGAGCTGAGAAGCTTGGAGCAGTTTCTTGCTTGGCCATGTTTATACATTTTTTTTTCTTTATAAAAAGAAGCTTGAAAAGAGATGCGCTCACATGGGTATTCTTAAACAGTGAATCACAAGGGTAAACAGGAACGGGCTGCATTTTGAATTACACATCATATCAAAATAATGAGGGGAATGTGCTGTGAATTCTAAGATGTCTACAGACATCTTCTACTTGTCCATCTCTCAGCACTAAAGATAGTACACTGAAGTTTTATGGAATTACATTTGGATTTGGTGATTTGGAATTAAATCCTACAGTCAGTCCAAAAAATAGAACATGGCGTATTAGTAACTAATATTAAAAACAATGTTTATACCATATATTCTTAGACATGTTGACTATTTTGGTGTTCAAATGGCTTATATATAATTATTTTTTAAAGATTATGTTTGGGGCTATTTATGCCTTGATTAATAGAGAAGACAGTGGATGGTGTTGGAAACGGGGGAAGGGAGAGTGGGGGATGACACACGGCAAAGGGCCGAAGGTGGGAGTTAAACCCACGGCTGCCACATCAAGGACTGTAGCCTCTGTATATGGGCTGCCGATTTAACCGCTAAGCTAAACCGACGCCTCCTTTTTTCTGTAGTTCTGATACATTATGTGCAACTGACTATGCATCATGTCAATTTCGCACATCTTTAGTATACTTCTTGTTACTACATATATTAAGCTACTGGTATTCTAGAGTATCTCTTTTCATTTTTTATACAATGACATTGCTGCTGCCACAAAATGGTACCAATATAGAGCCATTCAAACACAAATGTGACAGCACAAACGTCATTAAAACTTTGGAATCAAAGCACCGCTGATGAATGGGAGAGGGGAACCAATGGCAGAAAGCATTTTAGAATGCACTCAACAGGCAGCCCACTTCAGAACACATGCGTAAATGCAGTGAATCAGGCTCTTGGCAAAGCCTTTCATAGTGTTTACTATCTTCTCAAAAACAAAGAACTCTGCTCAGCCGTTCCCCAATTATTGCATCTGTAGATCCAACAGCTCTGCAGGAGGTTTTCATTCAGCCCATTGTGATTTCTCTACAAATGCCTTACCTAGCAAATGTGCAATCCGTTTGTTCACTGTGTAATAAGTGAAGCTGAGCTGCTTGTTTAAACTGTTTAAAAGTGTGTGTGTGTGAGCGTGTATGTACAGTATATATTCATTATGTTACGTAATTGAACTATGGAGTATAACTATACCATTATTGCCCGATAAACAGTAAAAATATTGCTACCATTCAAACACCTGCAGTAACCATACACTGACTGACTGTAGCTAGCTGTTTTGACCCATTTGCATTCAGTAAAGCCAGGCTACACGTGTTACTGAGGAACTAAACCAATTAAAAATATAATAGCAGGAACTGGCCACCATTAAAAGCTTTGAATATAATTCTGCTTTGACATTTGGTCCTAAACTGTTTTTGAATCTTAGCAGGTAGAGCAGGCAGACCTTCCTCCGGACTCTGCCTCCCCCACATGCTTCACTTCACCTTTCTATTAGCACAGCACCAGTGCCACCTTCTGTTGCCTCTTCTTTTCCATTTTTGGCATCCGTTTCATCCATCTCCATCCTGTCTGAAAGGGTTAGAAAAGAGGAAAAAGACGCAGACACATGCATGTGAGTGTAATGAGTTTAAACATGTCTTAAATATGGTGTTATATTGTGTAAAGGTCATCATTTTTGTCTTTGACATTGAGATGCAGTTTGAAACGTGGTTACATGAAAAAATCCAATAATTCTTAAAGACAATAATAACTTAACTGAAAAATAGATGCTTAAAGCATACACTGTATGTGTGTACTCCAAGTGTGCCCAGGGGAAGCAGTACTAAAGCACAGACCCTCAACACCAAGAAGTTTTTCTTCCAGAAGACCAAAGACAAAAGGCGGCCCAGGCAGCTGGTTTTCTGGCCATGTATATACATTAATCTTCACTTAAATGCTTCTTGCACTTCTGGTTAGAAGCCCTAATGTGTTGTACCCTGTGCAATAACAATACAGTTGAGTCTAATCAAATGTATACACCCTTTTGCCCAATTACACACGCAGCTGCTTCTTTTTAACATGTAAAGCAGACATGTATATCATCTTTTATAGGTGTAAATGAAAGTAAACAAGCTTAGATACAAAGGGGAGGGCACCACAAGGAAGACAAAGACAAGTCATTTATTAGAGAAAAGACACTGTGTTGACTGATCACATTAAAATATGCTCAGGAGGTATAGAGAGGTCAAACAGCTCGGCTGCAGCAGTTTATTTAATGAATGGAGGAACTGATAGGAAAAAAAACTGGGAGAGGAGTGAATAGAGTCATATAGCCTCTCCGGTGGAGAAGATATCTTTCTTCCATAATGAATATGTCCATGTAGAGCAAACACAAGCACACACACATACACAGAGAGGTCTGCAGATAGAAAACTCTATTAAAAGCCTTTATTAAACCATCAAAAGTCTGATCCCTCTTACAATCATCTGCCACTTAACAGAGTAAATTAATTCATCTTATTTAAAAGAAGAGAGACACAGGGGCGGTCAGTGCCGTGGTTTTATTCTTCTCCGGATAGGTGGGGGTGTGAGGATGTAGTTAAATGGGAAGAGAAGGGATAGGCGTGGGAGAGAAAGAAAGAAAGGGAGAGAAAGAATTAGGTTTTTAGAAAGATGGCAGCTAAATGAAGCTGTAGAGTGTTGCACAGATGGAGAATGGCTTCAGACACAAGGTAATTATTTCCTGGCTGGTGGAAGGAGCAAAGGCTCCTTCATTAACTGGCTGTTCATTACTGATGGAAAGAGGGGATGGACACACATACACATCGGCACATGCAAGCATACAGTCACATGCGCTCAGTCACGATGCACACACAACTTTATGCAAATGTATTACATATATTCACAACCATTTAACAAGTCTCACATTTTTTTCTGAAATGAGCGCTGAGGGTAGAATGCTGATCAAGTGACATGAAACATGAAGAATGTGTCACTCCCTTCCCCGACTGGTAAAGATTAATATATTTTAAGGTCAGACTTAAGGTTTTATGATTTAATTAAAAGTGCGTCAGGTAATGATTCATACTAGGAGTCATTGACGAAGCTTGTTTTCTTTCAATTTAAAGAGAAAATGTGATACTTTGTGGAAAATCATAATTTTCGGTAACACTTTCTTTGACATTGTTTGAGATCAACTTTGCATTATAAATGACATAATTGACTGAATGACACTTAATGATAACAGTCATGAACATTCATAAAGACAGGTGTCATGTCATGGTTATGAAGGTGTCATGTCAGTCTTATGCACACCCCTTCAAAGAAAGTGTTACCTAATTTTCTTTCTTGCAGAGAGTTAGGAAAGAGGAAAGGAAGAAACATAAAGCAATGATCAACAACTGGTTTATTTTGCTTTGCACAATGACCAAAAAAAGACAAGCTGCCAGCTATCCGAAGACTACAAAGTCTCCTGGTTTGAGTTACTATGGTAGGTTAATTTTTTATCACTGGTTGGATGTTGGTGGTAGCTTTATATGTAGCGTACTGACGTGAGGGCTGTGTCAATTATCCTGAATCCTCAGCAAAGTGTGAATATGCACATTTCCTCCATAAATGTCTAACTTTTACTCAAAGCTATTATGCACACATTTCTGAGTTTGTACTATTTTGACTGACTTCTAACCCTGTACACCTGCAGGGGTGTGACATCAGAGTTTTAGATCAGCAAATCAGTGTTCTGATGACTGCTGTAGTTGGATGTATCAGCAAGGGTGAGGAGGTTGCTTACAGGACTGAGGTGGGTGACTTTGTCACATGGTGTGAGCAGAACCATCTCCAGCTCAACGTGACAAAGACAAAGGAAGTGATTGTGGATCTGAGGAGGGCAAAGGCACCGGTGACCCCTGTTCCATCTAGGGGTTACCGGTAGGGGTAAGTACTTGGGAGTGTACTTACAACAATAAACTGAGACAAAAAACTGGACTGGGCCAAGAACACCGAAGTCGTCTACAAGAAGGGCCTGAGCAGCTTCTACTTCCTGAGGAGGCTGGGGTCCTTTAAAATCTGCAGGACGATGTTGAGGATGTTCTATAAGTCTGTGGTGGCTAGTGCTATCCTGTTTGCCGTTGTGTGCTGGGGCAGCAGGCTGAGGACAGCTGTTGCCATCAGACTGAACAAACCGATCCGCAAGGCCAGTGACATTGTGGGGATGGAGCTGGACTCTCTGATGATGGTTTTTAAGAGGAGGATGCCGTCCAAGTTACGTGTTATCTTGGACAATGTCTCCCACCCACTCTGTGATGTGCAGGTTAAGCACAGGAGCATGTTCAGTGATAGATTCATTTCTTTGAGATGCCCTACAGAACACCATAGGACCCCATTCATGTACATATCTTCATGTATTGTCTATATATGAGCAACTGTAACAACCAAATTTCCCCCCGGAATCAAATACTGAAGCATCACATTATTTAAACGTCTACATGGATTCACAATGACTTCAGGTTTTAGAGTGATAATGCTACAAACAAGATGATAGTGTAATCTGAATGATTTGTAAGAGTCTCACAGATAAGTGGGTACTCTGAAAATAGTAGCAGTCAGTTCATCAGTTTAAAAGGAGATTTGAAGATTCAAGTTGAAAGGGTGGAGGGAGAGTTGGGAGCTGGTGGGTGGGGGTTGTAGTGGGAAAAGGAGCCTTGTTTATTCCTCTCATAAAGGGCTTGTCAACTCTGTCAGCCTAGAGGAGAGAAACCAATTTGCGAGCTGACACCTTGTGACGTGAGCATGCGCGTGTGTGCATGTCAATGCAAAGCTTTGCCTCCTACTTCTCACCTGTTAGCACTTGCCAAACCATACACCACTGATACACATATATGTGTACATGTACACAGCTAGGAAATCACAAGGATGCCACGGACTCTATAGCGAAATGTACAATACCTTTGGAACAAGGGCTGCTCACATGCTCACACACGCACACTTAGAAAAACAAGTTATGAATTTGAATGCAGATGAGTGTCTGAATGAAGGCTGCTGCAGGCTGTCCATTTAGAAGAGTCATCACCTTGTTTCCATCTATGACACCTGGAGACACCACAGTCACTTTTCATCTATCTCAGACACCTGAAGACAGAGAAGGAGACAGAGAGGGGAGGGGAGACAATTAGAAAAGGAATGAGATCAGCCATTATGTGCCTTAGTGCACATTTAGAAATGTGCATGTGTGTTTCAGTCTGTGTGTGTTTGTGCAGCACTGAACAGTCACTTTATTGTATATAAAAGGTGATAAGGTCATAACACCTACTTGCAGCATCTTTGAATAAGGCTTTTTGGTGAATGTTTAGGAGAGAGAAGGAAAAGATTTGTGGGATTCTTTATTTTAAACTGTTTATCTCAAAACATTGCTCACTTTTTGCAACCACTTTAAAATTGGGCAAGGATTTCTGCCTTTGAACTCATATGAATTAAATATAAACAAACAAGTGCATTTTATTCTAAAGATGAGAGCAGTTAGTAAATTTGCACTGAAGCACTGAACGATGCACATTTAGTAGCTGCTCAAGAAATCCAACAATTACAACAAAATACACAACTGTGGAATACTGTAAACCAGATTTTCAGTGTGTTGGGTAACATTACTATTAAAAGTAACTCATTACTCATGAACTCGTACATTCCTGTTACCTACTGAGAAAAGTAACGCGTTAGATTACTTTTGCATTACCAAAGACGTAAACACCCTTTGCAACTCGTTGCGCATGTCGGTTATATTGTCGGGACAGCGTGTAGCCTACTGTACGTCTACATTTGACTGTATTGACTCTACCGTCATTGCAGCCTAGTTTAGGGCCCATAATCTACAACTCACGGCCTAATAACAGGAATGACAGATGCAATATAACCTTTACAGCTCTTTATTATGCCAACAGTCTGACAGTGAACTGGGCAGAGGCATACAGTATTAGGCCCAGCTGTTTCAAAGACAACAATACAACACAGGCTCCCAGTCCCACCAGTGTTGCGGAGCTGTGTTTAGCTGCAGATGCTTCTTCACATTTGAAGTGGAGCTCTTCACAGCTGACCATCACTTATCCTCCAGTCACAACTTACATTTTACCATCATGTTGTTCTTGGCAAGCTCAATTATGGTAGTGGTAGCTTGCCGTGGCACATCTGGTAGCTGCCACAACCTGCCAGGGGAACTGCCAGTAGTTACCGTGACCTGCCAGACATTTAGTGGCAGTTTTGGTGGCTGCCAGGACCTTCCAGGGTAACTGCCAGTAGCTACCACCACCTGCCAGGACCTGCCAGAGCTGTCGTGGCAGTTTTGGTAGCTGCCAGGACCTGCCAGTAGCTACCGCAATCTACCACTACCTGCCGCAGCATTTATGGTGGCTACCGGGACCTGCCAGGGGAACTGCCAGTTGCTACCATGACCTGCCGGGACCTGCCAGAGCTGCTGCGGCAGTTGCGTAGCTACCAGACATTTATAGCAGCCACCAAAACTGCCACTACAGCTCCAACAGGTTGCGGTTGCTACTGGCAGTTCCCCTGGCAGATTGTGGCAGCTACGGGTACAGCTTGCCCTCTCTCCAAAAAATTCTAAATAAAGCTGTCTTCTTAGCCATCTCGCTAGCTGAATTAGCTAGCTACACATGCGCACTGACACAACTGTGTTTACCTTTTACTGGTACGCAGCTACCTGCCAAGAAGTGGGGGAGAAACAGAAACAGTGCTTCGGGGTTTTCTGTTTTTTGTGATGACAAAAGGAAAAGGGAAATGCAGCTTTTTTTCCAGTGAGGGATTACTTTTTCTAAAAAAGTAACTAAACTTGACTTGGAAAAGTAACGCATTACGTAACTCGTTACAACAAAAAGTAATCCAACTACTCCAACAGATTACTTTGTAACGCGTTACCCCCAACACTGTTTACATCACTACGATACCTGATGAAGTGGCTACTTTGTGAGGATATTTTTCAATCAAAAGCAAATAAAACCCATCGAATGAAGACCCAAATTGCTGAAAGTAATACGTTATTAATATGCACCCTGACATCTCTAATACAAATTGACTTACATCTCCTTATACTTTTGAGGAATGATCACAATTTCAACATTTAACGTTCACATTCACAGTGACACCTATAAATGCAATCATATAGAAAGTGAACATTCCTTAAGCATCTAAGCTGGAAGCTGATAGATGATAGATCATTCAAAGTGCTTTAAATGCCACCTCATTTATTCAAAAGTTGAACGAGATCAGGTGAAAGGATTTGATGTGCGGAGCTGGAGATCAGGAGATGTGGAGGAAACAAAAGAGATTCTTTTCATAAAGTGCTATAAAATGTTGAAGAGAAAAAGAAGAAGACTTGACAGCTCTGACTCAGGGATGAAGATCACTCTATCGATGGGAGCGCAGGAAGGAGTCAAGGCATTAGATGTGAACTGGAGTGTAGGCTGGGAATCATGGTTTGAAGGCACACTGGTGTTTTTATAAATCTTATGAACTGGATGGAAGCAGCCTTGAGCACCCAGATGAGTTTAGTCAGAAAGAAAGTTTGTGTCTAAGAATCTGGAATGTTAAAGATAAACTTTTGAAGCTTTCTTATTGAGTTGTGACTTTCACAGAGCGGATGGATGCAGGAGGGCATCCTGCAGGAAGTTGTAGGAGTCAAGTCAAAAAATGATGAGATCCTTGTCCAGGAACCGTGCAGACTTGGATGTGAGCCAGGATCTGATCTGATCTGACGGATGTTAGAATCAATTCAGCAAAATCAATCAGTGACTGCTGTGAGAGCATGAAAGGATGGAGTGTTTTTACAGGATGCAACTCAGCTTCTGGCAGATTGGGCAGGTGTTACAATGTTTCGCTCGGTGCTGATGCGGAGAAAAGGGGCCTTTCATACAGGGCTGAGGAGCAGCTGTGTGCTGTCTTGCCTCATCCAGGTATGCTGTGATCTATTCAGCTTGAACCTGTGTGGGTCAAAGGAGTGGTCAGTGTGGTACAGCAGGGTTGGTAAAACAATTTGTGAGACATGACGGGTGAGCCGATGCTCTAGTTGTGAGATGAGAACACAAAGGGACACAAATCAGAGCATGAGGGACCGCAGAGGGAGCGCTGTCATGAAACCGGCTAGATGTAGTGAGCTGCAATTGCGTTTGACTCCACTCATCCATGTGTGTGATCACATAAAGCAGGGTCAGCAGGTTCACGCTGTCAAAAGATGATACTTTGACCTCTGATGCACATTGGAAATGAAAGCAGCTGACTGTAATGCCACCGCCTAAAAAACTGTGAGCGTGGTGCTCAGACTGTGCCCGAGCTGTGTTGTCAAGCAGGGGTCTTTGTCTCTGGTGCAGTTTATATTTCAACTAATTTTGAAACACAAATCATCACAAGCCTTGAGTAAAAAAACAAAAACAAAGAAGGAAAATGTGGTTAAAAAGGATGAGAGTACTAGAAAATCCAAACTTCTCTTTAGGTTTGTATGAGCATGCGTCCTGGAAGCTTCTCTTTGAAGGATTTAAAGGCAGAACTGACTTTGACAATCTACCAGAGATGTGGACTTGAGACTTGGTGATCTGGACTCGAGTCGACTCGAGCCACTATTTTGATGACTTGTGACTTGACTTGACAAAAAATAAATGACTTGACTCGACTTGCACTTGAGGCATGATGACTCAGATGACTTGCGTGTGTTCATAAGTTTGAATGTTAGCTGTTAAACATAAAATGATAAAATTCAATGTTGTGAAGTTTCTGTCTAACTATCAAATATGTCCGCAGCGCAAACCAGGAATCATGATTGGATGACTCAAAAAACTTCACGGTATGTGATTGTCATGATTTGATGACTGGCAGTCAAAACTCCTCGCTATGGCAACACACAACATCAAAGACCCCTGCTGATGTTTTTTCCCCAGAGAGAAGCCTCATCAGTCGTACTCGTACTGCTCAATACGGTTTCAGACCAGACCATCATCATGGCTGCGTGTGCCAAGATAATACAGACACAAGTCATTGTCATACTTTTTGAACAGGTTATATAAATTGGCCATTATATCATTACTAGACGAGCTACTAATACCTTATCTTTTTTCTTTAAAATAAACAGATACTACAGTTAAGAGTGCTGGATCTTGGTGACCTGACTCGGGACTTGACTTGCCTTAACTAAGGACTCGACTTGACTTGCCCAAGAAAAAATGACTCGAGACTTGCTTGAGACTTGAAACCAAATTACTTGAGACTTACTTGGGACTTGAGCAAAGATGACTTGGTCACAACACTGCAATCTACCAAAGGAGATAGAAACATTGTCTTTGGAAAAGATAAAGAAAGGTGACTTATTTAAAAAGCGTCCCCCTTGTCTTGCATAATATTCCCATCCGTCATTTAGTGGTTCCCGGCTGTGCTGATGTCAGAGGCCTGCCCTTATGTCCTCAAAGTGTTTGTGTGATATTGTCTTTTGTCAAGTCTCAATAAACAAATACACTCCATATAAAATGGCAACTTTAAAAATGGTTGCCCACTGTCATAGAAAGGGCACATTTAGATCAAAGCCCTCTATGAACATTTATTGTCTCTGTGGATCAAGTAGATTGACAGATAATGCATATCTACAAACAGCCCTTAAGGCATAGTTACACACTTATCTTTCTTTCTTCCTCTGTTTCTCTATATTTCTCAAAGAAAAATATACACACACAAACTTACATTTGATTCCCCCTTCAAGCTTCAAAGAGGGACCTAGAGTGACGATGAGGACAGGGATTAATCTGAGAAAGCATCAGAAAGATGCATTATCCACCCAGATTACCACTCCTGCTGCTCCAGGGGCAAAGGGATGTGACTGTGCGTGCGTTCACGTGTACGTGAGTGTGTTTTCAGGTATATGAGTGCATGTGTGTCTGTGTGTGGAAGCGCATGGAAGCCAGGAAGTAAACCTAATGTTCTAAGACAAAGCTGGGACAGAAGCTGAAGGTAAACAAGGCAACAGAGATGGTAAAAAAGGAGTAACAAACTTTGTGAAAATTATTTTTTGCCAAGGAAAGTTTTGAACAAACTTTTGAATCAAGGTGGAGGAAGCAGGGAGTGAGAAAGCGTGTGTTTCCAGTTTGAGCAATAGAGAGTGTGTTATGTAAAAATGGGATGGTTTGAAATATTGTGAACGTCATTCAAACAAAGTCATGACATGACACAGTTAAAACCAACAAGAGCTTAATTTACACTCGCTCGGAAAAGAATACATATGCATCAAAATAAAACTGATATCAAACTCCAGTGGAGTAGTTAAGGTTAAAGAGGACACACAGCAAATTATGTAACAAAAAAAGATTGAGTAGAGCTATTATTTTAGGGGAAATTTTTCTATTGTATTTTTGTTATCTTTTAAATGACCGGAAACAGGCGACCCCACGTGGTCAGTGTAGCCTGAGAGTCCACTGTTTGTTATGTAGGAGGGTATGTGTGTGCGTGCGTGTGTGTGTGTGTGTGTGTGTGTGCAATTTGACTTTGCATTGTCTTTTTAAAGATATTACAATACACCACGCTTGTTGTCACATTATAATGATCAAATCCTTTATACACAAATCCTGCCTTTCAGCGCTGTCAGTTCGGTCCACATGGGAATGTTTAATGAGCAGTAAATGTACTGGGTGTGTATTCATTTAATACTAATAATGGATGGAGACAATTAAACATCCTTGACTGAAACAGAGAGAGATCAATGATAGACATGTGAATGATGATGAGAACAATGACACAGAACCTAATTAATATGATGGATGATAGGGTGGATGATTTTGACAAATAACACTAGATAAAGAATGAGGTGAGGAGAGATGGAGGGGAAAAAACAGGGTTATGAAAGCATAGGTGCTGGCAGGATGGATGGATGGATGAATATTGAGGTCAAAGATGGATAGAGCGATCGCTGGGTTGACGGCTGCTTGAATGTTAAGGTGAAAACTTGGTTGAGGTAAAGATGGAAAGAATACATGCAGAAGTTTCACTCGGATCAGATTAAATGTGTGCTCATTTTTACTGGACCTTACATTTTAAATCTCAATCTCAAATATGAACAGGTCAACACATTAAAAAGTGTTGACCTGATGACCATCTTATTAACATGCATGCATGGTCTTTCAATGCATGGTCATGAATTAGAAAACCAAAATAAAAGTTGTGTGACTGCTGCACAAATGGTGTATCTTCCAGTTCAGTTAAACCAAGTGCTTTGAGGAAATGTACCTTTTAATTAAGCACACAAACCATTAAAAAACCCATTGGGTTAACTGACAAATGTCAATAGAAGATACCTAATTCCCTTACGGCAAATGTTTAAAGAGAAGTTTTTTTAATCATAACATACATTTTAATTGGGATTAAATTACAATAGCTTATCTATAGTAAACTGCATACCTTGTTAAATTTTAACATGAATACAGCGTGGACAGAATTTGTAACAGGGAGGATGAGAAATTAGTCCACATTGCCATTCTGCCATCTCAAAAAGGGCAACACCTTGGCTTTCCACACATAACATACACAGATCAGCCATAACATCATGACCACGGACAGGTAAAGGGAATAATATTGATTTTCTCGTTACAATGGCACCTGTCAGTGTGTGGGATATGAAGCAGGACAAATGTGCAAGCATACGGATGTGAGCGACTTTGACTAGACTTCTTCTTTGACTTCTGCTGGGAAACCTTGGGTCCTGCCATTCATGTGGATGTTACTTTGATACGTACCACCTACCTAAACATTGTTGCAGACCAAGTACACCCCTTCATGGAAACAGTATTCCCTAATGGCAGTGGCCTCTTTCAGCAGGATAATGCGCCCTGCCTCACTACAGAAATGGTTTGAGGAACAAGGTGTTGACTTGGCCTCCAAATTCCCCAGATCTCAATCCAATCCAGCATCTGTTGGATGTGCTGGACAAACGAGTCCGATCCATGGAGGCCCCACCTCGCAACTTACAGGTATTAAAGGATCTGCTAACGTCTTGGAGCCAGATACCACAGCTCACCTTCAGTGGCCTAGTGGAGTCCATGCCTCAATTTTGATTTAATATTAATGAACTCCTTTTTTTTAGCCAGAAGTCCTTGGAAAATCGTGTACATTGCTCTTTTCTAGTCTTCTGAAGACTCAAAGCACATATGCAAAATGCCAAGTACTCATCAGGATGTAATCTAATCACATTCTCACAGTGTTGTGACCACGTCATCTTTGCTCAAGTCTCAAGTAAGTCTCAAGTCATTTGGTCCAAGTCTCAAGTTATTTTTTCTTGGGCAAGTCAAGTCAGGTCACAGGTTTTGTCAAGTCAAGTCAAGTAGAATCCTTAGTTAAGGCAAGCCAAGTCCCCAACCAAGTCATCTGTATTATCTTGGCACAGACGCAGCCATGATGATGGTCTGGTCTGAGACCGTATTGAGTAGTAACGAGTACGACTGATGAGGCTTCTCTTTGGGGAAAAAACATCAGGTAGCTGGGGTCTTTGATGTTGCGTGTTAACATAGCGAGGAGTTTTACTGACAGCCAGTCATCCAATCATGACAATCACATACCAAGGAGCTTTTTGAGTCATCCAATCATGATTGCCAGTTTGTGCTGCATTCATACTTGTTAGACAGAACTTATGAACAAACTCAAGTCATCCGAGTCATCATGTCTCAAGTCAAGTCAAGTCTCAAGTCATTAACTTGCAAGTCCAAGTTGGATCTCAAGTCATTTATTTTTTGTCAAGTCAAGACTCAAGTCTCAAGTCATCAAAACAGTGACTTGAGTTGAACCAAGTCCAAGTCACCAAGACTCAAGTACACATCTCTTCATTCTCACACATACCAACACCAATGGCAATGCCTTTGGGAGCAGTGATTTATTGTTTAATGTGTCCACATTGATACATGGATTGCAGGGCTGGGGATTGTGCCTCCGATACCCAAAAGCTCAAAAAGTATTAAAACATCCATAACTATGTAGTTTACAACACTGCATTGAGACCCCAAACCAACCGTTTTACACCTTTTTTAAGTTTTTTTCAAGTATTTTTCAAGTAAAATTATAACACCTTTTAATAACTTGGATCTGTTGAACACTTGTTTGTGCCCCTTCCAAATGTCAAGGTGCTTTTGGATCCTGAAAGTGCTTCCTTCGATTTTCTAGGCGTTCACAATGACTTATCCTATTGCCAAATAAATAAGCAATTTTCAAAATACTATCAAAATATTTTACAGAACTTTTCAAAAAACAAATACATAAAGTGCATACAAATCTAAAATGTAAAAAAAATGATTTGAAAAGGAATGATAAAAACATAGTAATAAATAAAAAGATGAAATAACAAAAACATCTCAACAAAGATGCACAAGCACACACTGTTTTATGGAAGAGGAGAACCAATATATTCACACATCAGAGCTAGATACGATATTACGTAATTCTCTTGATACCACACAGGGCTACGGACAGTGTATAACTGTTTATGTGTGTAAGATTTGGAGAGCAGCCTTTAGTTTCGTTCTTGCAAAGAAAGAAAAGTAAAAATCAGTTGCATTGAACTGACGTGGTCTTTCTTGAAGCACTCAGCCTTTCCAGAGGAGAGTCAAGTGGTTCGCAGTGCTTCATTCGTTATTAAAGTCAGTTCGCTCATCCTTTTTTAATGCTTTATTGATCCATAGGAGATCTGTTTCTCAAACTACACACACTCTAAATGTGGCCTGTATGTTGCTTAAGAACACTTCAGTGGTTGACTGAACTTCAACCCAAAGTTGTCACCAGGCCACTCTGCCTCTTCTCATGATAAAACTCCCCTCCCACCACACTGCTTTGTGTATGATGACTCACAGCAGGAATCCAGCACCGCTGCAGAGAAAAGAGAAGCTGGAGTTAAAGCAAGGCCAGCAATAAGCGCTCTCATATCTCAGCTTCCTGTCCCAAGATGCCCTCTGTCTGCTTCGCTCCCTTATTTTATTTTTCAGAGGCAGTCATATCTCTCTTCCTTCTCAGCGCACTTTTCTGTTTAACTCATTTTGTAATGAGCACCAGAGCCCTACAGTGAGACAAACATTGTGTGTCTGCCTTCCTGTACTGTCTTGTGTGTGTCAGTGCTTCGTAACCCAACATGTACAATTCTTCATATAACTGCAACGTGTGCTAAAGCCGCTGCATCTGTGAGCAATCACGGGTGCAGAGCAATCAGTCAGAATAAAGCAGACTCAGTGACTGCTCCCCTCAACAACGTGTCATCTCTATTTTATCCACTTCTTGCTTCAACATTCACAACAGAATCATCACATCCTCGTCTCCATGTTGGGTGAAAAACATTTGTTTGTGCCTTGACTCAGTGATTCATCCATCGAGTGTGCTGAGAATCAATCACGTGCCACAATGTTGGGGATGCAATTCCTTCGTGCATTTGTTTCCTCAAGTTCATACAAGGCAATGTTAGGGGAAAAATACTGCTTTGTATCGTGGGAAATGTAATGTAATGATAAGCAGAGAGGATGTTTTGACACCAAAGAATAACATAAATGGATTAATGGGCGTTGTCCATGTGGACAGGAGTTTGTTTCCGTCCCTGTGCTTCTCTCCTTCTTCTATCCCAGCTCTCTCACTATCTCCCTCCATAGCCCAAAATCGTGTCTCTCCCCCTCTGGATAGTCTTCATTAGTATGATAAATCTCTCGGGCCTTCCTAAATATTCCACTCAGTTTCTAATGAGACACACGCCCGCATGCAAAAATACCAAAACAAAACTTGCGGCAATGCTGTAAAGATCAAACCTTGTTTGGAATTGGGTAGATAATGCATCCTTTCAAAGTTAGCACAAGGCAGGGCCCCAAAGATTTTGTACACAAAACCCTATCTGCTCACATGCTGTAAATGCAGCAGAAACAATGTCAAAACTGCACGAAAACAAGATCAGCAGGATTCCCCTGCAAAGCAACCAACATTACACAAAGGAGCATGTTTTCTTCTGTGCATTACATTGAGCACCAAATGCACCTCGCACCATGTCTCCAAAACTTCTGAAATGTTTCTGAGTTGCACTCACGCTGAATGCCCGCACACCCATCATACTGCTGAGACGCTTTTCACACAAGCTAAAGCTAACATCTCCCCAGTGTGTCCCTTCAACAGATTAGCCGGCGTCAGGACATATGTTTCCATAAAAATTCTCCCAAAGCAGCCACATTGCTAAAAGCTCAGGCCCGCGAGTCATGTAGACTTTGTCGTCCTGTCATAACCAACTCCCTTTCTTGATGTACATGCCCCTGTTACATTACATACAACCCTCTTACAAACTTTCTGTCAGTTTGAGGCCTGGGTAGTTGTAGCATTAGAAAGAAAAGCCCTGGGTAGAGGGTCTGCAGAGCACGTACCTGCGTGTCTTTCTATCCACTCCTTAAACTGTTCATATGAATCCTTGTCCTCCAAAAACTACAGAAAAAAACACTGTTAGACAAATGAACCAAGCAAGTTCTTCAAATCATTTATTCTCTAAGATACCATGATATCATTAAGGGGGATATGAGGCTTTCAAGTGACCATTAGTATTGGCAGTTATGTGAGTCTTGTAGGTATAATGCTCGTAGATGTGTGTAAGTTTCTTCTTCATTGCCTCCTGCAGTGTGTGTAGAGGTGCTTCTTCAGGGTGACCCCCTAATAAATGACTGAGGCAGAATATTAGTGTCTGTATCTCCACTCTCACCTCCTCCCTCCTGCCATTCACTAACACTGGGACTGCACAAGGAGGATGACCCTTACCTGCCACACGCGTTCGCATGAAATCTTATAGGCTCTCACTCTGTCTCCACCATTTCTCCTGACTTACCCAGGGCTGTCCAGGGACAGATTAGCTGTGACACAGTGCTGCCCTGCCACCTCTGACCTTCCAGAAAGTTCTGAGAGCACAGACCCCTGGCCTGGCACTGAAATCCAATTACCCAACCAAGCAGGGAGGCATGCGAGAGGAGAAAGAGGGTGTGGTAGCGAGGGACCGTAGGCAGAGAGGAACATAAAACTGAAATTTCACCATACTGTAGCCTCATCTAGCTCCATTTTATTCTTTTCATTGCCCATTTTTGTGGTGCTTTCTTTCATTTGTCGCCTAACACACCATTATGCTGCTGTTTAGACACTACTGGCTTCACGAGGCCTGCAGGAAAGGACAAGAGACGGACGAGAAAAAGATATGGCAACATGGCCAGACACAAGGTAGTCAGCTTTATATCATTTGATACAAGCCATAGAAAGTTTCAAGGTAATCTAAGATCTCTAATTGATTGCACCAAACAAGATGGGGATAAAACACTGCCCAAGTTTGCATAAGCTTTAAAAACTTTCCATGAGAATTGCATATGCATGAGTATAGTGATTGCTTCTGCAATCTCTAAAATCAGCTTTCTGAAGGTTATAAAAATCTTTTATTTATCTTATCTTTGCTCATCTGTATCGATCATTGAATCACAGTTCAGGTAGTTTTATCAAAGGTGTGCAGCAGGCCTTTGATATATGACTGGATGCCAGGGCCCACATATTCCTCCCAAAGGCTCCAGAGAAGCCTGATAACAGAATTATCTGCAGTGAGATCAGTTTGCCTGGGATACAATATCACCTCCAATCCTCTTAATGCTGATGAAGGATCCACTGGTTCTACTTTTAAATTCATGAGGCAGCTTAGCAGGTGCACAGATCTGAGTATCAGGGCAGGCAGCAAATGAATGAGCCACAGGGTGCGCTTCAATGATACTGTACATGTGTGTGGGTGTGGGAGTGCACGCACTTGTAGGTTTGATACCTGAGGCTAAAAGACACAGATGGGAGGAAGACACGGAGAGCAAAAGAGCAGAGGGGTTTTCTTTCTTTGTTTCTTCCAGTAAGAAATAGTCCATCCATCCATCAGAAATGGGGTTTTATCCTGCATGGGATACGAAACATTTTTTAAGCATTATTTTCACATCTGTAATTTTGTGAAAGAAAATATAAAGTTTTAGCTTCTGTGAGGAGCTGGTTATGACCCACAAAAGCAAACGAGACCATCAGCAACAAGATTCTTTATAGTTATTTTTTTAATGCTTATAACTGCTGCCACTGGGTCCTTGTCCAACACAGTGTTTTACAGCACGCTGCAGACAAGGCCTTTTTTTACATTTTCTACAGCAAAGACTAGCAGTGAATTACTGTTAAAATAAAGCAGGGGGTTGTTTTTAAAAAAATCAAAAATCACTACTTTCGCATGTACAGGACAAGATCAGCAAAGAGATGATGCCACTTTGTCCACAGAGGTCACCGAGATCGACACAAAATGAAAGTTCCTTACAAAAGCTTTAAAGTGATTTTTTTCTGCGAATGTCACACCAGACACCCAGTCTGTAATACTGCAAATGCAAAGGCTTTCATCAGTAGGTCATAGACTCAATCACCATTGTGTTACCTCATATCTATCGGCAATACACAGTGACCTAACAGACATTTATTTTGATGAAAATCTTCAAGGTTATTACTTTAAGAAAGGTAATGTTATCCACCGCTATCCACCATTTAAAAAGACCATTCACTAATGTTTTAATTTGCTGAAACACTATCCACGGAAAAATATACAATACCAGTCAAAAGTTTGGACACATTTTCTCATACAAGTGAATGGGAAAGTGTGTCCAAACTTTTAACTGGTAGTGTAAGTGTTAAACAAACTCAACCTTGCTGACATTTACCAGCATTAACCTTTCAATAAAACATAGTGACAGTGATTAGATAAACCATTGACTCTGAGTGTAACACTGACATGAAAATATTTAGTCTGTAGTCGGCCCCTCATTGCATCTGACACTGAAGCAAATCTTTAGCCAAACACTTTATTTTCACACTTACCTTATTTGTTTCTTGGCAAATGCTCCTTGCCAAGAACTTCTTCTTGTACATGCAAGCATCTTTCTCCTTTTCGCCCATCAAGGCGGCTTTATGTGCATGCTGGTGCGACACATACGCAGATACAGGTCAGGGAAAGTGGACAGGTTTTGTGTCCTGAGGACATAATCTGGCCTTAATTCCAATCACTTGCATGGCTTCCCACATTGACGTGTTCCCCTTCAGGATACACACACAAATGCACGCACACACACATACAGACACGTCCTTAAGATAAATCAGTACCATTAAGGTTTGATTGCCTTTCCCTTTCTTTTGTATATGCCTCTTTTATTTGCTTTAACTTCACCCTCAATTACTTCTTTCCATTGATACTTATTTTTTCTCAGTTTGTTTTGCAGATCAATGACGCTAAAATGTGTCCTAAGTGCTTTTGATGGCTCGCAGAGACGTGATGTACAGATAAAGTGGAAATTACATCAGAGGACTTAAGGACAATGGCAGTTTTGAATAACTAAAGTAAGGCTAGCTTTATGATGACTGACTTAGAATATGAATATGATTCACCCAAAGAATAAAGAACAAAGATAAGTTTTAAAAGATAATTAATTTAGGCATTTTTGCAGAGACAATAGCAGGGATGAAAAGAGATAAAAGAAAAATAGAAGAAAGTGTCAGCGGGCGGATTATATCCTTGGGAAAAACCTGAATATGGATGAAAAGCTCAAAGAGGATTTAACAGGTATATGGAGCAGTATCCTGTTTGCCTGTGACGCTGAATGTGTGTATAATTGCAACAAAATATCAACATATGTCATAAATACAAAACCACTCTCAAACAGCTGGCAGCCAGGCCTCTGTTTTGAATGTGATAATACTCTTATGATAATCTTAATAATATAGTAGGAGTGGAACAAAGCCAGTCCCATTTGATCATGTGTATAATTAGAGACTTAAGAGACACACCCGGGGAGGGATGTTTCCTCTCTTTCTCCGTGGAGGTTGAGTGATGAGATTGAGATGTGAGGTGTGGGATTGCTTGTGACACCTCCTCAAAACAACACCTGCTACCTCGCTAACACGTTTAGCATAAAGTAATCAAACTTTTCTCATTATCTCAGCAATGCAAGCCAATTAGACATGATACATCAACAACTCTGCAATTATCTACAATTACAACTCATTAGGCTCTGATTTACTTATGTTTTAATTAGCTGGCGCCGCACTTTGCGTCGCAGACAATGTCCTCGCGCCGGCATCGGTGGCGGTTGCCGTCGCTGTTGCAGCTGATGTTGTTTGTTGGATTGTTGCACTTGGCTGAGCATGGTGTACTCAAGGGGCCATCAATCTCCTCTTCATTGCCTCACTGTTGACTCTCACTCCTCCAGTACACGCACTCTTACAGTAGCCTGACTTGAATGGCTTGGCATGTTAAGTATCAGTTAGTTAGCTTAATTGGTGGTACTTTGTCTAGAGTATAGTACATCCAAGCTCTGTTGATTTTGAATTGCAGTAGTACACGCAACAGAGGTGACTGAAGGGTCAGTAAATAAATGTGTGCTGGAAGAACCCTATTTTTTTCATTACTCCCACCCAGATTCACCAACATCCATTTCAGAGAGTGAAAAATAAACCCACAAAGGGAAATATATCTTATTTTAAAATACATTGTGTGTCCAATGCAGTAAATAGAGCAGAGCATATCCCAGCATCAGTGGTCAACGTGTCTTGGAAGCAAACCCATTATGTGGTGGCTTTCCCTTTTCTGGGCCTTTAGAATCTTTGCATGAATAAAGAGGTGACAGAGAGAGTTGAATGCGGAGAGGAGGGGAGAGGGATGGATTTAGAAAAGCTCCGTAATTGTTGGAGGGAGGGAATGAACTGCAGGAAGCGGCCAGAAAGGGGAATGGGATTGACGCCACAGATTACCCATTTGCCGTTCCCCCATCCTGGTCTGTGAACAAGTAATTTAGTTATTTCACTTTAAGCTCCTTTCATTTCTCCCCGGCAACATTTTAACCATTTTTAGTATCAATTGTCTGTTGCCTTCATGACAGAAACAAACCGAACCAATTTGCGCCCTCTTGTTTTTTGAAGAGGCAATCAGCAAAGTGTCCTTGGTTTGATTAGATTCCAAGCGGCTGTCTTACTTCCCTCCATTTGCTTCGGTTTTTTCCTTTAAGAAAGGCTTCTTCAATAAGACTTCTTCTTAAACCCCATGGAGATTACATGAAGTTGAGAATCCTCAATAAATGCTTGACCCAAATAGTCTACTCTATCCCTCAATCTAATATCTGTCCACTTATTCACTGTCTACCTTCCATCCTGCCACTCTATCAGAAATCAAATTACAATCAAGTGACCGTCTGTTCCTATGTGGCCACTTGAGAGTGACAGTACTCCTTTAAGAGGTGCATTCTGGTGCTGCACTTTGTGTGACTTTCCAATGACCACAGGAGGCTTTGGCATCAATGTTACTCTTCCATTAAACTACTAGGAAACATTTCTTTAAATCCTCTCAAACGCCAATTTCTTCACAACTATTTGCCTCTCGGACTATCCAGTTCAAAAACCATCAGAGAAAATGGCAGTAGACACTCATCTGAGGTACTTTAGCCAAAAACCACATTTCCTATTTTTGTCCTTATAACAGTCCTAATGCCATACTTCCTGTCCAAGCAGAACATATACCTCACAAGCCCGAAACTCTGACCCTGATGCCATGATCTCAGTAGGGGTGATGATATTACATGTACATAGATTATATCTAAGAGAACAAATATTCTAGCAATTGTTGACTGGCGATTTAACCCAAGCGTCTTGACTGGAAAAGACTTGAATGCTTTATCCGCACATGCCTGCGTGCCACAACCCATAGCCAGTAAGGGCATTAATGTTGTTAAATGGGCAGAAAACTCCAAAGGGTACCCTGTGGGTCTATATTCATGTAGCAGTCATTTTCCTCTTATGTCATGCTCTGTGGTGCTGCTGTGTCTCAGGTTGTAAGTTGTGTAAATTGTGGGTATCTGACAAATCAAATCAAGTCATATATGTCGACTCATTAGCTACCATCAGGCATGTTAGCATGCAACTTCGTACTAGTTAATATTACAGAAGTGGCTGAGAGATAATGTTGCTGTTTGGTAGTTGCATAATACAATATGCTCAAATACCCACTAAACGTAAGGTTAGCAGAAATATAACTCCCTGACTAATGTCATGTTAGCTAGGAAGAGGTGACATTCTAACTTTAGCAGTTGTCTGACGGTAGCTAATGGGTTGTCACATATGTTGTTTAACTTTTAAAACTGGCAGCATGTCTCTCTGTCTTTCACCATCCATTGTCTTTGAAGTTTCTTATTAATCAGAAACCAATGAAATTACATCAACAGTTGGATAGCCTACATTCGGTGTGACCTATAACCTGGAACACATCAGTACAACATTTTGAGCTTCCTACCTTGAGTGTGACATCAGAGGAAGTGTGAATTTGGTGGCTGTGGTTGGGTGACAACTTGTTGAGCTTGCAGGACCTCGTGGTTACAATAATAAACACCTGAGGTCAGAGAGCAAACTTGGTCATACGGTATGTTTTCAAAGAACAATGGCGACACAACCATCCACACGATCTCCTCTGTATGTGAAAGTGCCTTACTTCCTCCTTTCCTCTTGTCAGACTGTAAGATTGTTTGGGGGGCTGTTGCTGAAACAACTGACGCCACCACGGGAGGTAAGTCTCACTCACGTGCACGATGAAGTGCTGACCTGAGCCACACAGGTATCCCGCAGACAGAGTCAATATTATCACCAAAATTGCAATGTGCTGTTAGTGGCCCTGAGGGTTGTGGTCGAAATATATATAATAACACCCTTCACCTTACAAACCTTATTTCCTCCCCACATTTACTGTATCTTCAATGATGTTAGTAGTGATCCTTTATATTGAAGCTCTTCTCATGTTGCGTGCCAATGCCTGTGTATGTGTAGACATATGTTAAATGTGCGAGGGACAAATGGGGGGCTTATGGCAGTCAGCTCCATCTCTGTACGTCTCAAGGTTAATCTCATTAACTGTCATAGGATGAGCGCATTGATTGCAGAGAATCATTACGCAAAATTATGAAGAGGGCCTGATTGGAGAGAGAGAGAGATGAGCTACTTAATTACCACACCCTCATTACTGTATTATGATCCTACTCTTATCTGCATCACCTTGGTCTTTTTCCCTCCTTCTTTCCCCCTTTTTATTTTCTCTCCCCTCCCTTCCTCCTACAAATGAGACGGAGCAGTCAGAGCGATGAGAGGGACGAAGCGAAAGGGATAAACCAAGCATACATGAATACTCAAAGCTAGAGTTGACAGGCAGATACACAACATTTTCCAGTGAGGGAGACAAACACACTGAGAACAGAAAAAATTCCCTGCGAAAGGTAATGAGACTCCAAAGAGGGAAACTTGGAGGCTGAAGAGAGTTGATGATCTAAATTAATTGGCAGCAGTACCCCTGCGGATGTTCTTAAATTGCAAAAATAAGATTATCCTCAATTTATTCTGACAAAGGCAGAAAAATGTCAAACATCTCGTCTGTGTGCTCAGTGGGGGAGTGTTGAGCCGCGCATTGGAAAAATTACATCTCATTAGGAATTAATATAGCAGCGGAGGGCTGGAGATGGCAGAGTGACCCTGGACTCTCCTGGTTTAAACAATTAGTACTCGCACTATCGAGGTATTCTCAAATATTAACTCTTTTAATAATGACTGTCGTGTTATCAGTTTAACAGATTGTCTATTTGCACGCGGATGATGTGGATATAGTTTTTATAAAGTATGCAGATGTTCAGTATATGTGCATTTTACATTATCCATGCGTTTAAAGCAGTCTATCATTTTGTGTCTTTGTTAGCGCAACTGACAAAAATATGAATTGGCAGCAAAATATGATGCACAAATTAATTAGGCGTGCATCCTAAAGTGAATAATCAGCGAGGAGGATGAATGGAGGAACATGCCTGACAAGTACATCCAACGATTCACATCAGAGGGAGCCAAGAAGAAGAGTCGTTGGACCTACGCTTCATGGATTAAAATCCTACTGATGGACTCGACAGAAAATTGCTCAAAATCAAAAATCTTCATAATGAAGTCAATCTGCCTATGCCGGAATATTTCATTTTATTTTCTTCAGTAAACAGAAGGCTTAGTGTGTCTGTGTTTTAAAGTTTATCATTTTCTGCAGGGACACTTTTGCTCCAATGTCAAACTAAGTCCGATTTCTTTAGCTGCTTATGAATAAGTCATTGTATCTCTTCCTTTCTTCAGATGGAGTTTTTACACCATGAAAGGAAGGGTCTCACAGGTGTGTGTGTGTATGTGTGTGTGTGTGTGTGTGTGTGTGTGTGTGTGTGTGTGTGTGTCTGTGTAGTGCAAGGTGCTTCACTTTTAGAAGTTGTCTGCTGCTTGACCTGCTTGACTCCAACTGCTACAATTATAATCAGTCAACTTATTTTATCAATATTGTGGTTGTTAATGCTAATATGATACCTGTTCTAATTATTATTATCAGTCTTACTTATATGATCATTAGTATACTTGTTTTTGATAATATTACACATTTTCCCTTTATAATTGGTGTTGTAGCCATAAGTCTGTATCACCTGTTGCTTTGCTTTGTCTGTCTTTATCCATCTCCCTCTTTCCCAATTTCTCTGCGCATCCAGTCGAGGCACATTACTGTTCACCTTGAGTCTGCTGCTCGAGGTTTCTGCCTGTTAAAAGGACGTTTTTGTTCTGTTCTGAAAAGTACTGCTCATGGTGGATTCATGTTGGCTCTCTTATTACAAAGAGAAAAGTCTAGACCTGCTCTTTTTGGAAAGAGTCCCGAGATAACTTTGGTGATGATTTGCCGCTATATAAATCACATTTTATTGATAGATTCCAAGAAAATACGGATACATTTTGTTCCCTAATGGTTGAACTACAAACTGTATGTGGCCAACGTCACATTTCTGAGCAGAAACAGATCTTTAACAGCGGTGCAGCATTAAGGGCTGTGACTAATGATGAATGTCCTGTCAGGGTGAGTTAGGGCCACAGACAGCACGACACACAATCTGCCTGGAAGACTGCCAAGTGTGAGAGAGTGAGAGTCAGAGAGGGAGAGCGGTAGAAGAGAGGTTAAAAGATGGAGGGGAGGTTAGGTCAGGATGTTTTGGGGGAATAAGAGATTTTAAATTTTAAGAAATTGCAGAAAAAAAAGAAACAGAAACAGTGGGTGATGCAGTAATGAACTTGTTATTTTGAATCAAACAGAGTAAATGCTTAAATGCTATGAAAATGAAAAAAAATCAAAACACTTAAACAAAAGTTACATTTCATTAAGATAGAACAGAGCCACAGCCAATTATCTTAACTTAACTAAGGAAGATTATCTCATCTCAAAATACAGATCAATTTATCATGCGGAAATTACCAAGACTTGACTCTTGAGTTACTGAGACTTTGGAAAAGTTTAAAAAATATATTAAAAAGTTCTCTTTATTAATACACACTTGTAATAACACGTTTTTTTAGGAGAGGTTATGAAAATGTTAAAAACAGCAAATAAGTGTGAGAGAAGTAAAAACAAAAAAGAGGGAGGCAGAGAAAGAAAACAGAATACACAAGCAGGGGTCCTATTGTTTAAAAATCTCCTCACGTCCACCTTTTCTGTCACTCAAAGCAGTTTCCATGGCAACTAAAGTACGAGTTATAGAGGTTGGGACACATTTGTAGAGGGTGACCATTTTATCACCCCTCTTGTGACCTCACTTCTGTGAACATCTCAGCAGATCAATACACAAATATACACACTCAGTATGTGACACATACATACAGACATTTTATTAGACATGTGTGTGTGTGTGTGTGTGTGTGTGTGTGTGTGTGTGTGTGCGTGTGCTTGTGCTTGTGCTTTGCTAGAAGTTTACCACTAAGAACCAGTCATATAAACCATCTTGCTGTGAGTTACAAAAGCTATAAAGGCTTTTGCTTTAAGTTTTTATTGTCCAGTGTGGTAACAAAACACCAGCGCAGATACAGTATATGACAGATACAAGGCAGTGTTCCATCAATAGGATATAAAACACACAAAGGCATCATTCCCACTGTAGTTTTTTTTTGTGTGTGTGCGTGTGCGTGTGTGTTTTAGGGCAAAGAGAGAATTATCATTTAGAAACCTTTGTGGCAGTCATCAATACTTGCTCACTTCCCGCTTGTTTTTAGTAATCGTGGTGAAAAAGCAATTTACTTTTTGAAAAGAAACAAAAGAAAAATGTTCTACCAATATTGATTCATTTATGTTTTTACCTCGTATTAAAGATGAAGCTCTGACGCCTCAACTTAGATCAGAGACAAAAGGATCAAATACAGCTCCACCTCATGTGCAATACCATAGACTGTATAAAAAAGATGGACGACATGACAGCTCCCTAAAAGTGAAGCCAAAACATCTCTATCGCCCCCTGCTGACTGGCTGCAGTATACGTTATAAAGCCCGCCTCCTCCATGTTAACAGATTGGACATGGTTCACACTATCAAATCAAAATACACATCAAAAGTGATCCCAACATGCAGGATCTTTCCTTTTTTGGGGGGGGTAACTTAAGTTTTATGTTTTGGTCAACTGAAGTGGTCCACCCACCGATTCTACTACACAGTCTCTGGCTCCAAAAAACCTCACCATCGCAAGATGGCAGCGCCCACCTCAGGGTATTTTGGCTTCAATTTTGTACAACGGGAGGAGATGGAAACATGTTGGCCATCTTTATAGATAGTCATTGTGCAATACTCACCACTACTCACAGGACTCCCAGTCCACTGTCGTGTTCTCCCCAAAAGTTCTTTAGCGTATCATCTGGTTAATACCACTGTTAATTCAGTAACAGGGCCTGGGAGGAACACACAGGTCTTTTGTTCCGCACAAGATGGGGGTATGCTTGTAGGTGGGTGGCTTATTGGTAAGTTTCAACATACTCAGGTGCGTGAAACAGACTTGGCTGTCTGTGAACTTCAGTCCCACATTTGATTTCCTTGTCTTCCTCTTATTGCTTTGAGCTAAAACAGAAAGGAGAAAAGTCAGTGGTAACCTCAACCTAGAACAAAACTGCAGTTCCTTGGTTGTCCACTTGAGGCTGGCTTCAAAAGTGAGTCAATCTCCATAGACCCTCATGTTAAAAGGGCCAATTTTACAGCAGATATAAAAATGTTAAAGTCTGGTGCAAAAACAGTTTTGATCTCAATGAGCAAACCTGGGATTTCAGTTCTGTTAAGTGTTATTCATGCTGCCGGAGACTCTTTCAGGTCTTTCAAACACGACACTCAAAGAGAAACAGGACACTGGATACATGTGAGTCAATAGAGGTTGCTACAGTTGGCTCTAAAGCAGTAATGATGATTGCCTAAATGACAAAATAAACCTTAGAACATCATCCACGCTGCCTCTGTAGATTTGTTTAATCCTTAAAACAGGTGTTTTGCTTTTAAGGCTCTCAACCTTTCTGAGGGCTTTATACTTTAAAGTCCATTAGCCTCACAATGTTGCTGCTCCTATTAATAACAAGGTTTTGTCTTTTTCCATTTCAGATCTATCAGCTCTAATTAATTATGTCTTTGAGAGTTTTAATCTTTGAAACACTTATTGAATTTACACATAAACTATCACTTTGGGCATAATGCAGTACATAATATCTTAGTTTTGCAATGGGCAAATTCAATAAGCTTTGCATTTTATCCTTCAAGTCCATCTACACTTAAACTAGAAGCACATAATGAGTAAACCACTGACAACATGTTTGAAAGCTTATCCTATTCAGAAAATGTCAAGACATGGTCTTAACTGCACCTTAACCTGTTTTATGCATCATTCTTAACTTACCAGGTTTGGTTCAAATACTGACACATTGGGCTCTTGAGTACACCCGGCACAAAGCGCTGCAGCCACCCGACTTAGTTGATCATTTTCACGGCCAGCACCCACGTTGTTTAAATATACTAGTATTAGGAATTACGGCTCTTTGAAGGGAGCCGGATCTTATGGCATTGTTCCTTTCCAAGAGTCGTTCAAAAGACCGGCTCATCTTTCGCGAACGTCACAATACTACGATGTAGTGAGTGGTCCAACTTGCGAACGTACCTCCCGTGTCAACACACGCATATTTAAAATTCCACGCTTTTAAAGTTTAAAAGGAAACATCTGCATGTGTATGTAATGTAGGAACAATTAATCGTTCAATTAATTCAAACAATCAATCAATTTACCAATAATTTATGATACAACTCTGTATGACTACTGTTGACATCTCAACAACCCAAAAAAAAAAAAAAACATGGCGTAGGGTTATAATGTTGCTCACCGTCTGCAGTATGTTGTGGGGACATGATTCCGCTGCACGTAACCTAGTGGAGCGGAGTTGCAGGTCAAAAAAGCTGCCTGTGGTAATCCTGCATTAAGGGGAGTGGATCTAGAGCAGACAGTGAAATCTGGGCACAACTATAAAAAGAACGGCTCTCACCTACAGCTCAGTTCCCGTCGTTTGCACCAAAAAAACGTTCAAAAGAATCGGATCGTTCGCGAATGTCACAACACTAAAATATACAGTACATTTTAAGAAGAATGATTGAAATCCAGGGACTTAAGCCAACATCTTTGAACCTAGCACATCAGTTTGTGCCCAGATTGTGCGTCATGTAACTAGCAGAAGTGGGTCGACATGCCCAAAATCACTTTGTGCCATGTAAATAGTTATTTAAGAGAGAGAGGTAAATATGTACACATACGTGCTTCACTGAAGAAAATGCAGTCAGTGGACTGCGGTTTGGTTGGATAAAACAGATCCAGATAAAACAGATCCACGGTCAAAAAAACAACAAAGAAAAGTTGGCTAAGTCATGCTGTACATTGGAGCATTAGGGTATTGAAAAAAAACGCCCCATTTTGCCTGTGCAAACATGCCACATTTATATGATGCAGCCATTCATATGACAGACATGATTCCAGTCTTACATGGCTTTCTCAAAAAGCTGCAAATGTGGAAGAAGCAAGCCACAGGAAGCAGAAAAAAACATAGTAGTACTGAACATTTTCCCCAATTTTGAAGGAAAAATAGACATAATCTTGTGTGTATGTTGTTTATACACACAACACTGTATAAATACACACAGCGGGGACCTAATGGCCTTCTTCACCACTTCTTTCACAAACTTAAAAGCTCTTTCCATAAGCTCTGTTTGGCATTGACAAGCCTCCTGGATTTAAGGATCAAGATATGGAAGATAGCTGTAATATTTTATGGTGTGTGTTTGTATGTGTGTGTGTGTGTGTGTGTGTGTGTGTGTGAGTGTGTGTGCGTGTGTGTGTGTGTGTGTGTGTGTGTGTGTCTGATGAGCTCAGCAGTTGTTGATTCAGCTAAATGTTTGATCTGAAGAACTCTCTCTTCAGACTCAATCATTAATGAGATACACACGCGCACACACACACACACACACACACACACACACACACACACACACACACACAGGCCCATGTGATGTACGAGCTGCTGTGGAATCAGATGCCGAGTTGCACCCTGCTTCCCTGCCTGTCAATCAAACCACAGTAACAGTTACACCGTCTTTTATAGCACAATCTGCTGAGATGCTTTTAAGCTGTTGTGTACGCACACACAACACACCTTCACACCCATCCCACTCGACTCTCATGAAAGCTTCTTACAGTATAAAATAAAAGGTCAAGGCTATCAGGGTTCAACAGACAGCCTTCTTGTTTCTAACCGGACCTTGTTAGCCTCCTGCCACTTGACTCACCTCACAGCCAGTGCCTCACTGTGAGCAGCCCACTGCTGCTCCCTTTCTACAGCTCAGTCAGCAGGAAACTTAGCTGCAGAAAAAGTAGGTAGTGGAAAAGTCAAAGTTGGCCTTGATGCAAAGTATCATATATTAATTCTCACTTATAAGTAATGTATACCACTCTCTGGGCAAGGTAACATTACAAACACTTTACCTTTTCAACTTACAGCCTTACAAGTTGCATTCAAAATGCATCATGCCAGTCCTAACAGAATATATGCATTTGCAAAAAGCCCATGTACCACCCTAACAGCATCCAGTTAAAAAGGATCTGATTTTGGCAAAGCTCCTCAGATGAAAAGATGTTCTATGTCCTTATTAAAACTGCAAATAGCAAACTTTTAACAATTTAAAACAACTCACAGATCTGCAACTTGAGTCTTTATCAGTTTGGAGAATCAAACACTGAATTTGGTCTACATCTTTCTTTTGATCGTACCTGTAGAACATTTTTAGTTTTAAAAGAATGGTACTTATCCAGTGTTCCTGATAACAATAACATAGTCCATAGTAGTATTCCACGAACATGGGTTTGCATCTGAATTAAGTTTACATTAACATAATACTAACTAATAAGGTTCACAAGGGTATACATCAAAATAGTGCACAGAATGCACCATTTAGGAACAGTATATTAAATATATCAGAAGATGATAGATAGGTAGATAGATAGATAGATAGATAGATAGATAGATAGATAGATAGATTGGTGAAAAACAATGAAGACAAAGTTTGACATGAGAAAAATCATCCTATTCCCATTTCATTCTCACACCCCTGTGAAAGTAACGAATTACATTTACTTGCGTTATTGTAATTGAGTAGTTTTTTTGTGTACTTGTACTGTTTTAAGTAGTTTTTAAAACCTATAATTTTACTTTTACTTAAGTAGGTTGTGTTTAGAGTATTTAATTCATTACATTTTAAATCACATCTGTTAATGAGTAAAAAAATTAATTAAGTCTAAATAAAAAAGGAAAGGAATAAAATCACTGCAGTGAATGATGGGCAGGAGAACAAACTGGCACTAAATCACAAGGAAGATGGAGACGGACAAGTCAGACAACAGTGGTGCAGACCCAGCTGAAGGCGAAACACTGTGAAGCTTCAACGTCAGGTGAGGGAGACCCCGCTATGCCCTTAATCAATCTCGGTTTCCATCGGCTATAGTCTGACGATGATATAGCCTCTGCGGACACTGGTGAACATGCCGGCGTAACAGTGATAAACGACTTCCAGTCAAGACTTCCTTTTTCGCCTGCTGCAGTGATAAAAGATAAATAACCCATTTCTCCTCTGATTGACTTTAACTAACAGGTCTTACCTTTGCTGAAATTTCAACATAATGACGCAAATTTGTAAAAAGTCAAAATGAAGCTTTGTCAGGTCTGTCCTCAATGTTTGTTGAACGGAGGTCGGATTGATCATTTCTGTCGGGAAATCTGAACACTGAACAGCTTTCATGACACAGCGTCAGGGGAATTTATCTCAAGTTGAATTTTAGATCTAGAACAGATTGTTAGCGGTTAGCATGCAGACGTCTGTTTAAAGAGATTAAAAAGAAACTAAATTGTTGTCAGATAGCCGCTGATGGGAGCCATTACGACACATTACGTTTCGCCTGCTTTTGCTCTCCACACGGACTGTTTTTCATGCATACGCCGCAGCCTGCCGAAACATGATTGGTCAATATTAGCCGGACTACAAGCGTAGCACAAACGGAAACCAGAACACTTGCAGTTCCAGAAATCTTTTTTCAGTAGTTGTTGACTGGCGGGGGCTGGGCCTATATGGACTGTGGGCCCCCCCAACTCGTGGGGGCTGCGGGGGTATATGGCGGTGTGCAGTATGACTTCTGTTGGTGAAGAAAAGAAGGATGGTCGACAAAATCCACAATTTATGCCACCTCCAATATTTGTATTGTTTGAAAATGTTTTGTGGGATGGTCTGAACTAAAATGACACATTATACCTCCCTAAGGGTTTTAAACGTTGTGTGTCGACATGTTTTATTTTGTTATTGCACTTTAATTTGTAAAGATTTTCTTTGAATAAAAACAAATAGTTTTAGATTTATATCTCCTTGTCAGTTTTGCACGACACAGGAGAGACCCCCCTCCCATTGTTAAAAAAGTAGCTAACTTTTACTTTAAGTACATTTTAAACAAGCTAATTTTTACTTTTACTTGAGTACATTTTTAGACTGGTAATTGTACTTGTACTTAAGTATTGTGTCATCAAAGTAATAGAACTTTTACTTGAGTAGAATATTTTAGTACTCTTTCCACCTCTGCTTCTAAGAGATGCACGTGGTATGCTTAGGTTCCTGTTTTCTGACCAGTCTACCAGAAAACGTTGTCAACAATTGATTGACGCAAAGCTGTCACAGTTAAGTTGGGTTGAGGCTCCAGAACCACTTGGAAAGATCATGGTTTGGGTTGCGATAATTAGTCCGTGCTTGTATCTCATGAGAAAGGAAACTGGGGCAGCTGTGGCTCAGTGGTAGAGTTAGTCGTCTCTTGGGGGGTTGGGGGTTTGAGCCCTTGCTGCTACAGTCACAAGTGTCCTTAGGCAAGAGACTGAACCCCAAATTGCTCCCTATGAATCCTGATTGGAGATTGATTGTGTAGCGTGAATCGCCTTGACCTTAATTCTGCATCTTTTTTTTCTGATCATTGGAACAGACACATGCAGAGTCTGTAAGAAGAATGCTGGTACAAATGGTCAATTTAGGTACCAACCACCCCCAAGTTTACGACCCTTCTCACATTCCAGAGAAGATAACTCACATGCAGACACATCCTTTCTGCAAAGAATATAAGGACTAAAGTGACTGAGTCTCCTATGCAATTGAAATGTACTTAAAGTAATGTTATGCGGAGCTAACATATTTTAAGACTGAAAATTGTTTAACGTGAATCTGAAACTGCAGTTCTCCTCATCCTGATCACACCTCCTCGTGTCTGTCTGCTAACAAAGGAAGACCACATGTGGACAAGTGAGATCATTTGATCCATTCATGTGATGTGCAGAAAGTTTAACCTGTGCATATGCAGACGTGTACGTGTACATGTATATACTATTTGTCGTCATAATGGATGTTGCCATCAACCTTGTTGTTTAATTGTTTAGTTCATCTAATCCCTTTTCAACAGGTTTTATTCAACAATTAATATAAAGTGTTTGGTATTTTTCTGTAGTTGACAGAGGCCAACTTTTAAATATGGAAGAATTAAATATGTGAAGTAGGCAATATTGATTTTAATGCTTTAAAAGACATAATCTCACTCTCAGAGCCTTCTCCAAATGGGTGTGGCTAGAGAGGGACCACAGAGACCAGACCCCTCTGGTCCCAAGGTTATAAAGCTCCAAGCAACTTCCTCTTGTTCTCCTCCTGTTGGGCCTTCGCCGGTTGTTCTTCTCTGTTGCTCTTGTTCCTGACTCCTCTGAGTTCTCTTCCCCCCCTGGGGGGGGGGGAGGGTTGGCCACAAGGCCTGTCCCAGGTTTTGCTGTCAACTCATGCAGCCTGAACCTCTCCTGAAGTCCTGAGCCGTCAAGAACGGCCTTATTGTGTACTAGGCTGCAGAACGCCGCCAGTATCACCGTGCTGATCCCGTGCTGCACTGAACGTGTTGAAGAAGCCGAATCCAGCAACCTTTAAAGGAGACTTTGCACAAAAGACACTCCCGAACGATGTCTGGCAAAACTGCCACAGACCTCACCCCAGCCAGAGAAAGGGGGATGAAGATAAGGATGATTCAGCTATCTGCTGAGCCAGAGAGCGAGAGAGATGGAGAAGCCCGATTCAAGCCGAATCGGCCACGAGGGACGAAAGCCGTCCTGAAAAGGCCCGAGCGCCAAAAGAGAGCCTGCTGCCACACCCATCAGATGATCATCAGGTGATACAATTACATCTCCCATGTGTTGATGCTTGATGCTAAATTAACTAGGATTAATAAACATTAAACCTAAACCTAAAATCTTTTAAAATAAGAATTACTTTTGAATTGCTTCACAATCTTCCTTGGTGCCTTTTTAAACTCTCAACTGCCGAACGATGCATTAGTAATACAATCCCATTTAATTCTTAAACATCAAAGAAACCAGTCACAGATGCCTTCTACAATGTGGTCTGTTGTCATTCATTTATTGTTCATTGTTGTATTCATTGTCCCTGCTCATTTCTTCATTCATATTCCACTTAGAAGTAGTTAAATAAACCTTTCATTTATAAAGACCTTGATCCATGTGATTTGTGTGTGTATGAAATGGTAAAGTCACTGTACACCATGTCCAAGAACCTCGTAGCAACCCTGAGATCATGAGCCTAAAGTCATTTATAACTAATTATAAGTTTTCCCTGTTTTGTCAAAATTGGGTGGCGTCCAACACTGAATTTAAGGTAAACCTAAATCCTTTTGCTATTAATTAGTTATTAATCTTGCTACCCCTTAACGCTACAATTGACTGGTCAGAAGACTAAAAAAGAAGTGCTATATAAGTTCAGTCCATTTTACCATTTACCAGTCTTGTGTTTGACCCATCTCTATCTACACTGACTTCTTACCTCTTTGTATTACGTCAGCTGACCTCCAACATGCTTGATGGCCTGGGTATTTACCCTGACAAGCAGTAACTTACATAAAGAGGGAGACTGACTTTATTAATCCCAGAAGGGAAATTCAGTGTTTTCACTCTGTTAGTACAAACATTATACATACAGAAAGGCCTGAAATACACACATGCACAAACAGGCCCCTATGGAAGTATTAATGGAGAGATGTGAGGGGGCTGTACAGAGACATGCGCCGCGAGCAGTTGGGGGATTCAGTGCCTTGCTCAAGGTACCAGCCCTAAGTTTGGTCCATGCAGGGACTTGAACCGGCCAACCTCCAGTTCCCAAGCCAAGTCCCTACAGACTGAGCTACCATCTACCCTAAAGTACTGTACCTCACAAATAATGCCATTTGTTTGTTCCCAAGAGAACAGCCATGCACTCTCTGGAAATCACAGTTCCCCTGTCACCACTGCAGCGTCAGCAGTGAAATATAGAGGTTTAGTTCAAAATCTTGCAGATGTTAAAATGATAATGAAAAATTATAACAAACGTTATTACCAGAGTTTGTTATAATTTCAGTCAAAATGCACCTAATTGTCAGAAACCAATTTCAAAAGTTTCACACAGATGGACGAGCCATGGGTGGGATCATTTACAGTTTCAATTTAATACATTTCAAGCAGCAATGCATTCATGTGCATGACATTGTTAATTTGATTAATAACCAAGTGCCTACAATGGTTTAGATTTTCTTTAGAAAGTAGAAGGAAAGGGTAATTTGTGAGTTAATGAGATGATAGAAGGAACTGAAGAAATAAGAGGAGTACAATCAAATGTGTCAGTGAGAAGTACTGTATAATTGAAGACTTCCATTTATGAAATGTGACACCTGTTCCGACAAAGAGATTGCTAAACATAAAACTCCAAACAAATTACCCATTAATTGAGGTTATTATCCATAACTATTGAAGAGCATGGAGGGTGATTAGCTATATGGAGCCTTTTTTCCCCCTTAAGAAGAAACTAAGTTTTATGGAGTCAGGTGTCTGATGCAGGCGGCAGTGGTTGATTTATGGGCCATAACAGAACATTTCGGGTTTTTTTATTTTAATTGATTTTCCAGCCAGTGATGTATAAGCCTTAGTGTCAATATAACAGCTGTCACCAATAGTACGAAGACTGTAGATTTTTTGGTTTCTTGTATGCATAAATGTCCTCTTAATTTTTGTTCCTGCTTATTTGCCTTTTTATGATGTCAGATGATATTTGGGATCTTTTGCCCACAGTATGCATCCTGTTTGATGGCTGTGATTAATTTGATTGGGCCCTAGATCCAAATGTCCTCCACAAAACCAAGACAGATTTTCCCTTAATTAGACCATCAGCTTTGGACTAAAGCAGCTTTTACATATTTGTAACAACTGAGCTGACTGCAAGCTTCACACTCAAGTAGAATTGTGTCTTTTATTAACCCAACGGATAAAGCGCTCCCTATTTACATACATGAGGAGGGCAGAGTATTACACTGAACAAAAATATAAACACTTTTGTTTTTGCTCCCATATTTCATGAGCTGAACTAAAAGATCTAAGACTTTTTCTATGTACACAAAAGGCCCATTTCTCTCAAATATTGTTCACAAATTTTTCTAAATCTGTGTTAGTGAGCACTTCTCCTTTGCCGAGATTATCCATCCACCTCACAGGTGTGGCATATCAAGATGCTGATTAGACAGCATGATTATTGCACAGGTGTGCCTTAGGCTGGCCACAGTAAAAGGCCACTCTAAACTGTGCAGTTTTATCACACAGCACAATGCCACAAATGTTTTTAGGGAGCGTGCAATTGGCATGCTGACTGCAGGAATGTCCACCGGAGCTGTTGCCCTTGAATTGAATGTTCATTTCTCTACCATAAGCCTTCTCCAAAGGCGTATCAGAGAATTTGGCAGTACAGCCAACCGCCCTCACAACCGCAGATGATGTGTAACCACACCAGCCCAGGACCTCCACATCCAGCATCTTCACCTCCAAGATCGTCTGAGACCAGCCACACAGACAGCTGCTGCAACAATCGGTTTGCATAGCCAAAGTATTTCTGCACAAACTGTCAGAAACCGTCTCAGGGAAGCTCATCTGCATGCTCATCGTCCTCATCGGGGTCTCGACCTGACTGCAGTTCGTCGTTGTAACCGACTTAAGTGGGTAGCTCAAATTCGATGGCGTCTGGCACTTTGGAGAGGTGTTCTCTTCACGGATAAATCCCGGTTGTCACTATACAGGGCAGGTGGCAAACAGCTTGTATGGCGTCGTGTGGGTGAGCGGTTTGCTGATGTCAACGTTGAATCGAGTGGCCCATGGTGGCAGTGGAATTATGGTACGGGCAGGCGTATGTTATGGACAATGAACACAGGTGCATTTTATGAGAGCCTGAGGCCCATTGTTGTGCCATTCATCCACGACCATCACCTCATGTTGCAGCATGATAATGCACGGCCCCATGTTGCAAGGATCTGTACACAATTCCTGGAAGCTGAAAACATCCCAGTTCTTGCATGGCCAGCATACTCACCGGACATGTCACCCATTGAGCATGTTTGGGATGCTCTGGATCGGCGTATACGACAGCGTGTTCCAGTTCCTGCCAATATCCAGCAACTTGGCACAGCCATTGAAGAGGAGTGGACCAACATTCCACAGGCCATAATCAACAACCTGATCAACTCTATGCGAAGGAGATGTGCTGCACTGCGTGAGGCAAATGGTACTGACTGGTTTTCTGACCCCCCTGGACCCTCCCAATACAGTAAAACTGCACATTTTAGAGTGGCCTTTTATTGTGGCCAGCCTAAGGCACACCTGTGCAATAATCATGCTGTCTAATCAGCATCTTGATATGCCACACCTGTGAGGTGGATGGATTATCTCGGCAAAGGAGAAGTGCTCACTAAAACAGATTTAGAAAAAATTGTGAACAATATTTGAGAGAAAGGGGCCTTTTGTGTACATAGAAAAAGTCTTAGACCTTTGAGTTCAGCTCATGAAAAATGGAAGCAAAAACAAAAGTGTTGCGCTTATATTTTTGTTCAGTGTAGAAACACCCCTGAATATAAAGCAGCTCAGTGCAGCCCCACCACCAATTATGACCGTGACACTGAAATATCATTGAATTAGCACCTCTATGAAAGCTTAGAAAAAAGCCTGTACATTACAGGCAACATAAAAGCAAATCTCATGGCTGAGCTGCTGTAGTTTATTGTGGTGAAAGTTAAAAGCCTTAGCTGCACAGTCACCTGCAAAACTGAACTTTATTTGACACCGAGCATCTCGTAAGCATCTGCACCTCACACAAAGACACACAGGCTCACATGCAAACAGTATTCATTATCGGTCTTAGGAATCATTTTATGCCTTATCAATGCCACCTTTGATCTCCTCTTACCAACATCTTATAACATCTTTTTGATCTTCTATGCGTACACAGATGAACCATGTACTTGTATTCTTGTGTGTGTCTGCATGTGCATGCATAGTTGTGTTTCAATGCCTCGCAAAAAAACATCCACCAATCTGAATAACTGCACGTCCATTATTATGTTCTCCATACATTTCATATTCACATACACGACCAAGTGAAAGCAACATCAAAGCGATAAGGTCACATTCAAATGAATCCATCCAGCCAGTCACACATCAGGGTGGCAGGGGGCAGGACTCTATCCCAGCATGCACTGCTTGAGAGGCAGGTTATACCTTTTAATAGGCCACAGGGCTAAGGCACAGGCAGATTGGTGTCTGGTTTCCAATTAATTTCATGGAGAAACACGGGAAGAACATGCAAACTCCACATATACCAGACTCATTCAGCGTTACTCAGTTAAAATAGAAGCCCTCTCTGTCATGATGTAGCGTGCCATCCAGGTTTAAATTGAGTTTACAAGTTTTGCATCATTAAACATGCTCTGAGGCTGTGCATGAGCCGTGCTAACTTTTCCTACTTTTCTGCCTCATGTGCCTCTTCAGAGACTTTTTTTGCAGCAGTGTGTGGGTTCCTTTTGTCCTCTGATATGAATATCAGCTCATAACATTCTGTCAAAGTCATCTCTGCGCACACACTCTTGTTCGTAGTCACTCACATAGTCTATATCAAAGAACTAATGGGATTACATAAGGACAGTGGAAAGCCAACACTCCCTTTAAGAGAGATAGGGAAACCATTCTCCATTCAAAGATTATTCATTATTTCGTGTGTGCCATTCAGGCTCTGGTCTGCAAGAAAAGAATACTTTCCCCATGAAAAGAGAGTCGTGGGTCGGATAACGCTGAAGAAAATGAGGGAAACAAAGGCGGTTTTGACAGTTCTGAAAAATTGTCAGTCTGTTGGCACTCAAGAGGAAAGAAAATTTTATTGTCATTCATATGCTGTTATTTTTAAGGTCTTATCTTTTTTCCAACTTCATTCTAAACAACTATACCTTTACATCTTAATCTATGTCAATTTTTCTTTCACTCAAAGCACTCATACAAGTTGCACTGAGAATTGAGATCAGATTTCAAATAATATTTACACTACTAGATTTCTCAAGGAACTATTTATTTCATACCATGCATATGTCCGTGTGTGTGTGGGACCAGGCTTTTTTTCATGATACATTGCTTGACATAATATGCTATTTTAATAAGCCTGCTTTCTATTTAACTGCAGCGCGCAAAAAAAAACACATTTCTAGAAAATTGCCTGAAGAGAAAAAATAATTTGCACGATTATTGTGCAAGCTGTGTTTACTTCCTGTGGCAATTCCTGTGAGTGTTGCCAATTTAGCGACTTTCTCTCTCTCCCTCTTGGCAACTTTTTTCTAGAAAGCGACTAGCGACAAATTTAGCAACTTTTTCAGATCAGTGAAATGTATTATATTGTAATTAATTCCTATGTATGCTGCTCAGAGTAATTGCAGGTCACGGCTCCTCTGCCAACAGCTTCGAGTTGCTCTCTCTCCTCTCTCGTCTTGTCCCATGCAGAGCAGCACTGTGCAGGCAGTCAGGGGCGGGCGGGGCTGGCCTGGAAGAGGACAGCGGCCAATCAGGCAGCCTGTTGCCACAGCAGCAGTGCTGTGACAACTGCCACACCAAACCATCCTGGCTAAAGATGGACGATGATGGTTTTGAAATTCAACTGGCACTTATAGGCCTGGGTTTTGTTATTTCTTTTAGTACATAAGAAATATGCCTTTCAAGCTGACAGTCAATTTTGATGGCCTTGAGGGTTCTCTTGGACATCTATGGTTCACAGGAGAGAATCTGTGTTTAAAGTTAAAAAGATGCTATTAAACAGTATTTTAACTTAAATAGGCTATATTTCTACATTAATTTCCTTATTTTACATTTAAATATCCATTATTACAAGCTTCAGTCTTAAGAAAAAAAAAAAAATTAATCAAGATTAATCACAGCAAATTGTGTGATTAGTTAATTTTTTTTTATCGATCGACAGCCCTAGTTTTTATACCTTTGCACAATAACAAAGGTAACAAAACACGCTATTCAGAGTCGTGTCATTCCCCTGAAATTCCCCCTCACTCTCCTACTGTGAATCTCATTGTCACATCTCCTGCATCTGTGTTGTGATTCTGTGTGGAAAAAAAAGACAAATAAAATGAAACGTGACCCAGTCAAACCTGACAGAGTTCAATAAGGCCGGTGCATGTTGGACCGGGAAATCATGAAAACAAACCTACAATGCAAAAGGTTACTTTCGGTAATAATTTGAATGTAAGGGTGGCCAACTACATTACCATAAAGCATGGGATCCTGTTGTGTTACTGTTTCGTCCTGTTGTGTCACTTTGCTTCAACCCTGCTGAAGTGCCTTTCAATACTGCCTGGACTAACTGCTTACTATGGAGGGGAGTGGTTGGCATATAACCTTAGACACTGATGGCCTGCAGGAGAGATAAGCTTAGTGGCAGGGGTCCATACAGTATATCACTTATAGGGTTATTACTATCAATATAAGTAAATATGTCATTGCCATTTCCATCCTTCCTATATTTATCTCCATATTTATCATCATTACCATAATCAGCTGATGTCATCATTAGCACAGGTGCCAACTCGGTCACCATGGTAACTACTAGTTGCCAAGATGCAGAGAAGCAGGGTGTCAGACATCATGAGGTGATTTATAAAAACCTCATGATCTCTCTATCACACATCATAAGGTGTTTTCTCCACCTCACCTTTCCTTGTTATAGCCCACGAACAACCACAACTGAATTTACATATTCGTATGTCAGTGAAACACAAACATGATAAACCATTAAGATGTACACACTTGGATGAAACTTAAGTGTGACTCTGGCAAAGGATAAATGTTATTGCTGGTCATTTTCATCTTCCATTACCGGATATACTTAAGGTGGGGGAGCCAAATGATACAGGGCGGCAACTGCAGAAGTGTTCAGTGAAAGGATGGAAATTAAGGATTAACTGTCACATGACCATACTTAATCTCTACCTCCCTCTTCCTCACGCTTAGCCTTATCTTCATCCCCTTCAGCCTCATCTTCCTCACTCTTAGCCGTTGCGTCATCACCTTCTGCTATATCTTTCTCACTCTTCACCTTATCTTCATCACCTTCAGCCTCATCTTCTTCACTCTTAGCCTTGACCTTCTCACCTTCAGCCTCATCTCCCTCACTCATATCCTTATCTTCCTCACACTTACCCTTAATTTCCTTACCTATAGCCTCATCTTCCTCACTCTTAGCCTTGACTTCCTCACCTTCAGCCTCATCTTGCTCACCCTAAGCCTTAACTTCCTCATTCTGAGCCTCATCTTCCTCACTCTTAGCCTTGAGTTCCTCACCTTCAGCCTCATCTTCCTCATACTTAGCCTTATCTTCCTCACCTTCAGGCTCATCTTCTTCACTCTTAGCCTTGACTTCCTCACCTTCAGTCTCATCTTCCTCACTCATATCCTTATCTTCCTCACCTTCAGCCTCATCTTCCTCACTCTTAGCCTTGACTTCCTCACCTTCAGCCTCATCTTCCTCACTCATATCCTTATCTTCCTCATCTTCAGCCTCATCTTCCTCACTCTTAGCCTTGACTTCCTCACCTTCAGCCTCATCTTCCTCACTCATATCCTTATCTTCCTCACCTTCAGCCTCATCTTCCTCATTCTTAGCCCTATCTTCCTTTCCTATAGCCTCATCTTTCTAACTCTTAGCCTGATCTTCCTCACCTTCAGCCCCATCTTCCTCATTCTTAGCACTATCTTCCTCAACTTCAGCCTCATCTTCCTCACACTTATCTTTATCTTTATCACCTTTTCCCTCATCTTACTCACACTTACCCTTATTTTCCTCATTCTGAGCCTCATCTCCATCACCTTCTGCCTCATCTTTCTCACTCTTAGCCTTATCGCCTCACCCTCAGCCTCATCTTCCTCACTCTTAGCCTTATCTTCATGACCTTTAGCCTCATCTTCCTCACTCTTTGCCTCATCTTCATCACCGCCAGCCTTATCTTCCTCTTTTTAGATATATCTTTCTCACCTTAAGTTACCTATAACTGCAACACAAGTGTGCGTCCATGTCTCAAATCGTATTTGTCTGGACCTCATTCATATGCAAAGTAAAAATTCAGTGTACATGTGTAATTTCTTTTGTGTGTTTGTAAATTTGTGTGTCAACCTTTGCCCAGAGAATGGAAAGTGAAGCAGCTTTTTGAGCTGTCAGGGTGGAAGCAATTGGCTAAAAACGATGACAAACCTCTAACAGGAGTTTCCATAGCAGAGCAATCAATACTTCTCGTTCAAACACAGAGAGCTGAAGTATGACAGTTATATGTCTGTGTATGAGTGTGCACTCAGTGAGACACGACTGACTCTGGATTTGTCATTGTTATTGACTCAGTTCACTGCATAGCAGCTAGAAACTGAGTAGTGGAATCATTATTGTGACAGTTACAAACACTCTCACATCACACACGCTCACACACATTCCTGCACATACACACAAGCACAAATAAAAGAACACACACAAACAAAAACATAAAACACTCTTCAGAATAACATGCCTCTTGCATTCCTCACAGTCAAATGGACGTTAGATGAGTTCCTCCCTCCGTAGTATATGTACTTGTTACACACACCCACTCAAATAAGTGCACACCCACGCAATCAACAGTTGAGTTCATCACACACACGCACACACTCCCCTAGAGGCCAGAGTTCCTCACCTCGTCACAGTCTGCTGGAGCAACACATCGATCACTGTCCTCTAGAAAGACAATGAGGATGGGAAGGAGGAGAGGAGCAAAATAAGAACTGGAGGACAGGAAAGGTTTACACACTATAGAAACGTTACGTGTTTGACTTCCTGCATAGCCAGAAGGTAATTTAAAAGAGACACTTACTGTTAGTGTATAACTTCTGAGTGTCCTGGAATTTGAACACATGCCCTAGTATAAATGAAAAAATACACTGTGTCAACAGCAACTAAAAAATAAAAAAAAGTTTGCAATATCCCATTTCTAAGGTCATATTGTAAGACTGATTACCTTGGTAATTTTGGTAGCACTGACCTACATTTCACATTTATCCTCTGCCTCTAGGTTATCATGGCATGATTGAGCTTTTGATCACAATTACACAGTGGGATGAATGAGAGAATTTAAGTGGGTTGGCAAGCAAAGAAACAATATTTTGGGGAGACCACATTAAGTGACAAAAAGGAAGAAGGATGAATAGTAGAGAAAAGCATAACAATGTTAGCTTGAGAGAAGACTGGTGGCAGGAGAAAGCAGCAAGAGCAGACAAAGAGGAAGGAAAAAGTAGTGGAAATAGAGTTTAGGGGGAAAAAATCTTATGGTTTTGCAGGGTTTAGGCCTGGAACTGGAGTATTTAAGCTCAGGGCAAAAGGGAAAATGAACACGGGTTGCAGGGGAGAACACATGGCCTTTCACAGAGTAGGTGTTCCAAAACTTTAAGTTTTGGGACAAGTGAGCTGCCACCTGAGTAAATGGTGTTCAAACACTTCCTAGCTTCCAGACGGTTGCTCATTTCCAGACGCAGAGTGTACTAAAAGACCTATTTGTTATGTTTTGTGACATAGAAATTGGACTTTGAAGTGGTCAGCGGGTATTGAGAAAATGCAGGAGAGCTGTTAGACTTTGTGGAGACTGGAGGGTTAAAGAAGTAGAGTGAAAGTAGAGGTAGGAAAAGTGGAGTGAGGAAAAGAAAGCAAGCGGGTCCACAGGGTTCATTGGCCAACTGTTGGAGAACAGATGAGGGTGCATGGCAAAGAGGGGAATGAATCAGACGTTGAAAGAGAACAGATTGGCCGTAAATGCAGGGAAGTAAACTAGATGAAAAAAAGTCAAGTTGGATGCTTTAAAGGAGAATAAGTTATGAGAGAAAACAAAATGGGAAACAGATGCAAATGTGAGGAGCAGCAGTTGAAAATGCAATAACATGGCAAGGGAAAGAGGAGAGGAAGAAAGTAAGACAATATGTCCCTGCAGTCACAAATGAACGCATCATCAAATTAGATTATGATTATCACACTCATTAAACTCTCATTATTAGCTTGGCAAACACAGATGCCACTTTATTTGTCTCACTCATGTTCCCCTTCCACGACATTGTCTCCTGATTATGTTGTTTCTGTAAGTAACCCAATCAGTTGACCTCCCAGAGCCAAATCCCTAAGAACTTTTGTAATTTGTAGACTTCTCATCAACAGACACTAGCGTTGACTAGAGACAATGTGACGATGCATAGCAGAAAATGTAACCAAAAGTTCGGACTTTATCAGGAGTTGTTCAAACTAAGGTACCAACAGAGATGAGGAAGAAAATGCCACACTCCATCAAGACCAAGCAAGCTGCACCAGTCACCAATTGAAAACATTCATCCAGAAAGGATGAAGGAAAGGCCAGGACCAGACATACTGGAGTGTTTCAGTGAAAAAGAAGAAGGGGGCAGAAAAGTAGAAAACAAGTCAGTGGAAGCAGATCTTCGACAGACAGAGTTGACTGCCTGAACATTGTGCTGAGAGTAACAGGGTACGGTGAGGATCTGACAGCTGAGAGAAATACACTTAGGTGGAGAACTCAGTGAATTAGTGTTGGGAAGAGGCTCATGGGACAGAAAAGGTGAGCAGGATCCACCAACCCACCTAAAAGAGAATTACCAAATACAGGAACAAGGAAGGAAAGACATGCACAGGGAACGGAAGTTGATTGGAATACAACATTACCATCTGACTGCACAATTGGATAATAGGGACTTGACTTACCTGAGACTTTGAGGAAGTGCTGTAGCTTATGTAATTGAGCCAACGGAAAGATCCAACTCTCCATGGTCAACAGATACCCCTTTGAAATGAATGTAAGAAAAGTTGAGCCCCAATATTGGACTGGACTGATAGGAACCGTAAGATGTCCACTGGATCTATGGAGGCCAGACTGTACTGTTGCATTGATTCGCCAAACAAGATAAAGAGAAGTTGCTTAGGTAAGTCAGATCAGGCAAATGCTCTTAAAACCCTTTAAAACTGCTGACTTTTCAAAGCCACAGAACTTCATGCCAAATTTTAGTACTTGTCATATTGAGACCACATATATGAGGTAGAGGTAGGTAGTCGGTCTTTCAATCGGAAGGTTGGGGGTTCGATCCCCAGCTCCCTCGGGCTACATGTCGACGTGTCCCCAAATTGCTCCCGGTGGCATAGCCAACGGTGTGTGAATGTGATGACTGATTGACAGTTGGGCACTTAAGATAGCAGCCTCAGCCATCAGTGTATGAATGTGTGTGTGAAAGGGTGAATGTGACATGCAGAGTAAAGCACTGTTGAGTGGTCCCAAGACTAGAAAAGCATTCTACAGTCCATTTACCATTTACCATAAGATAACACACAAGAGTTTCACATTGAATGCTGTAGCCATGACAACCATTGAACCGTCACCTTGTCATAACACCTCAATAAAGAACTCTAACAAGCAGATAGATACATGATATACTTGATATATATATATGATATACTTTGGATATCTTTATTTTCCATTCTGCCTGAGAGTATCAATTTTGAACCTACATAAAGCAGCTGGGGGTAACTCTCTCACCCTTTTTAAGGATTTGTTATGTAATTTTCATATATTGAAGATCAGACATCTGAAGAAAGAACTGACATTCAGGTCTGATAGACGGGGATGAAATGCAGCCCAGGGTTTAAAGGACTTAAGTTTAGATGGTGTGTGCTCTGGTGGATAGAGCTACCTTTCATTTCATGTTGTGGTGTTGCCATTTGAATTTTATTTTTGGCAGCGAGTGAAAGAAAAATGCTACTTCTTTGAAGGTTTCAAGTTTTTAAACTCAGATTTTGCAAGCCACATAGAGCAAAATGGTAGTCTATCTCTTTTTCTGAGATCAATTACTTCTAAGATGATATCAGCAAAACTTTGTGAGCTTTTGTTTGGCACTGCTCAAAGTAAAGCCTAAAGCTAACAGATCTGGGTACTCTGTAATAGTAAGTTTGTTGGTTAGGCTAAAGCTTATAACACTCCTCAGTCGTGTTATATTTTCATAACAAGCCAACAGCAACATGTAGCTCTATAGTGAAGCCAACATGATTGTTGCTCTATATAGACAGATGTTTTTCAGTATTGTCCTATGGGATCTCGATGGACTACACAGTCATATCTCGCATATATTTCATAAATCAAATTGATATTTTACCGGAAGAGGCCAAATTTAGGAATTTTTTTTTAGGAGTTTCCAAACAAGGTTCTCTATCACTGTCCAACTGCTTCACTGGAATTCAACCCAATCATTGCGGTGACAGACATGAAGAATAACTACACAGAAATAGCTCCTTGTTCACATTGTGGTTTGCTTTTGTTGGCCAAAAATGAGGCATCAGTGTTAGATTGAAACTGTATTAACTGGTTTAAAACTCTTAGTGGTATGTTTGAGGGAGATAAAAGAGAAAACAGTTGAGGGTTACAAAAACTTTAATTTCCTCCTATGAGGAAAACGATTTTGAAAGAACTTAAGAACATAAACTCAAAACTTAACCCAACAGATATGTCTGAATTATTGGGCAAATATAAAGTTTTACGGTAACATAAGTAATGCTAAAAAAACAGTCAATGCTTTAAAATACAATCAGGTATGAGTACCATTGATCGGATCTTAAGCAAACCACAGTAAGTCGATATTCAGCAGGCATGTTAAACCACCATTAAACCAGATTCACAAGCTGTTGGTACCCGAGAAAAGGCCCGCCTATCCAATATGTTTAGTAAACTGGAAGACCATCGACAGAAAAAAAACAATCAGGGACTCCATCTGTCAGTAGGAGCATCTTCTCCACCTCCTTCTCTCCAGCTCCACTTACACTCCTCGAACACTAGCAAATATACTAAGTGATGGTGACAGCACTTATGCCCAGCAGGAATATGCCTCCTCGCTCCACTGCTTTGGCTATATTGTAGATGATGAGCTTGAGTCACTTCAGATTTTTAGGAAGGAGTCCAGGGGGAGGCAGCAGTGTAAAATGATCCCTCTCTCCCCACCGGCAGTGGAAGATTAGTTCCTACCCCCCGCCTGAGCAATGGGTCCAGGTTTAGCTCACTCTGCTGTTCTAAATCAATTACACTACCTGCTAAATCAGGCTCTTACGCAACAACACAGGTTTCTTTGTGTCTCTCACATCCTCTCTCCCTTTATTCCTCCTCCTTATAGCTTCTCTCAGTGTGTTCTCTGTCAGTTTCTCAATCATTTTGTTTCTCTGCTTCCTTCTCCTCTGTTTGCCCCCATTTTCACTGTGGTTGAACCATGAAAGGCCGAGGTTGCAGGTGTGGTGCTAGTGCCACCTTTTGACTAAACAGGGGTTGTGATAGTGCCAGAGTGACACCTTTTCCCCCATTGCCGGAGAAGACATAACTGCAACTGTGTAATCTTTTACTCTTTTTTTTCTCTTCTTAGATAAGCTAATCTCCAGTGAAAACGTGTGAGCAAACTTTTCACCCTGGTTTTCCTTTTTGTTCTGCAGGGAACCACGAGGATTAGATGACTCAATAGGATGGCTGTCCATTCTCTTCCTGTGCGTGTATCCCCCCTCATTGTCCCTTTGTCCCTTTTCTCCTGTCGTTCTCTCGCTTCCGCTTTCCTTCCCTTATTCCTTCTGGGTTCTTGTTTGCTCCGACGTAAAAAATCTTGTTGTCTCTTGTCTTGATGTGACATTGAATTTCTCCTCAGAACGTTCAGTGGTCTGCCCAGCTGCACATCAAGGAAGACAAGATACATCACAAAACAATTTCCCCTCACAGCAAACCTCATTGTAATTCAACCTTGATGCAAGAAAAGAAGAATTTTCCCCAAACTTTTACCCATAAGCCTCCACACATAAGCACACGCACATACACACAGTCTGCATAAACAGAGGAGTGGCGGCGGTGGTAATAGTAATGGTAATAGTGCATTAAAAATGTTTGCATAAATTCTCCATTCATATTCTGCCCACTAGTGCGGGTAATTGAGATTGTGTTGCGATGTATGAGGTGGAATAGAACCGCTGTTGTCCCTGTTTAGCTCGGTGATCTATATTCAGAGAAAATGCTGAGATAACACTCATTTGCTTTAACAAATGCACTCTAGCAAGCTCGCTCTCACACAAAAACAAACATACTCAAATAAACACAAATTTGTTTTACTTTGCTTGCAAGGGGTTCCATCTATTTATATTCACTCTCAAAGCTCTGAGCCAAAGCTAAACTAGCTATTTTAAACCCGAACCTGTGTAACTTTTAGGACATGAATCAAAAATCAACACACACACGCAAAAAAACATGTCACTTAGCATCATAGATGGTGTATCCATGTAAATGTGTTGTCTTTAGGTAACTGTTGTTATCAAATCTACCTTTGCACCAAAAGGGATTTTTTTTTTATGTTTGCCATATTTAATTTTCATGAGTCCTTCACAGTCTGTCAGTATGTTGGCAATATGCTAAAACAGAAGACAACAGCTCATTATAACGCCAATACTGTGATTCAAGGATAGACTCAAGGATAATAGATGAGTCTTAGTGCAGGTAGACACACAGAAACGCACCAAAAAACATACACACACACACACACACACACACACACACACACACACACACACACACACGTAGGTTTCATTGTGTTTCATGTTTTTCCTTAGAAATCAGACCTTGGAGATGTCATTAGTTTTTGATGTATTTGGGCAGAAAACAAAATTGACCTGAAGACATGACTAGATGAAAAGTCAGAGGATCACTAAAGTGATACAATAAATCCTGCAGGGAGCTGAAATGTCTTTTACTGTTCACGGCAATCCATCCGATAGACATTTAACTCAAAACAACAAACGTCTATACTTAAGAGCTAGAGGACAAAGTCAAGAGCTCACCAACATCATTGGGTTGCTTTTTCTGGGAACCAATGTCATCAAAATTTTAAACCAAACTATGTATATTGAGGTATTACGCTGGATAAGTGAAAATCTTGAGTGACTGAAGGTACCAGCTAAAAACTCAGATGATCACCACAGCCATCATCTTGTTTTTGTGTACAGCTTTCCATTTTAATAGATCAGTCTGGACCAATGTGGTGGATGAGTGATCAACTCACAAGCCTTACCATTCATACACCCATGACCCCATTGTGGCTACACAACAGCACCTAAAATGAGCAGTTTTAAAATGAACTGTACTTTTTAATGACCTTCATATGTAATCTGAAGGAGAGCATGATTGCTTATAACAAGCATGCCTGTATAAATCATTTAAAGTATTACAATGTACAGGCTTAGTTTTAACTTTATGATATTTACTAGAGAAACAATCACTCGTGATCTAGTCAGACAGGTTTTATCCCACAGCCACCAAGCGCATATGCTTGTCAGATGTTGTACATCTCCTGAGAAAGTAATGCCCTTCTTGGGCCCCGCAGAATTTATTTTTAAATTTCAAAATAAGACATGGAGACAGAAACACACATGGCGCACATTCATTCACACAAAGGTTGTTAATTCACTTTACATGTTGGAGAGTATCATTAAAAGTAAATGAAAAGGAGCACAGGGCTATCATCAAAGTACCTACAGAGTGTGTGTGTGTATCACATAGGCTTGTTAGACTACTTGTTAGCTCTATTTGCACAGTAATTTGCTATAACTGTAGCTATATGGCTTTTCCATAGCACTTAAAGTTTTTGATTGGTCATTGACCTACCACTCTCATTTTACTAACTTGTCCTATTATGTAATGATATCACTGACGACCTCAACTACAGTTGCTAAGGCAACAAAGCTAAACGAGCTTTAACTTTGACATTTTTATAGTGTTTACTTAAAACTTTAAAGCTCCTGTGAGGAATTTTTAGGTGGTTATGAAACGGACTGAAATTAATACCGATACCTCTATATGAGCTACAAAAGCAAACAAGACCATCAGCAACAAGATTAATTCTATCTTTCTAATTATTTTGAATGCCTGTAACCGCTGCCAGGGGTAGGTGTCAGACGTCGCGATTAACTCTGTCAAATCAGACATTTTTCTATATTTTCCACGGAAAAGATCCACAGCGGGTGATATGTTTGAATGTTAAAAGAAACCAGGATGAGATTTTTTGTCAAAAAACACTTCCAACACATGTAGAGGACAAGAGATAAGAGGTATCACTTTGCCCACAGGGGTCGCCAAAATCAGGGCAAACTGAAAGTTCCTCATAGGAGCTTTAAATAACTTTCTAACCAGAAAAAACAACATATTAAACAGAGCTTGTTAGGCCTCAGGGTTAAAGGTCACACCGTGAAAGTTGTAGTTCCAACATTACACTGTTTCTGCATGTTTAACAAGGATTTCACAAATTTCAGAACTTGATTCTCTTTATATTTCCTTGTTATCCCACAATGAGGCATTTTTTTGGCCGGCCCTACAAATAGCTTGGGGAAACTGTTATCAGGCACATCTGCAGGTAGGCAGAAGTTTGATGCTTCCTTTACTGCCGCTAAAGAATAAATCTCTCAAGTTTAGAGTCTAAGTGATAGCTAAGGTACTTTGTTGGGGATAGTACCTCTTTAAAGGTTAGCAGCATGTTTTTAAATGTAGCTCATGCATCCTGTCTCTGACTTTTCAGCCATAAATGTAACCCCCAAGATATTTTAGAAAGTGATTGTTCATTTCAGCCATATATCCCATTCATTGTCCAGGCTACCCTTGAACACTGTGTGCTTCATGTGGTCAAGAAACAAATAGGAGGAAACCACTTCTCCTTGACAAAAACCTGACGCCACATCAATCCAACCACCCGCATAAGTGATTGCTTTCACCGTTTGTCTCCTCTGTGTGATGAAGCTACCCATGCAGCCAGTCAGTCAACTTTGGGCACAGTTCACTGTCCAGGATATGCTGCTTTTATTCAGTGTCATCAATCGGAAGCCTTGGACATGTCAGCCAAAAAAAGCATCACCAGTGTCACTAAGGTATGGATTGCTGTGACCATTCGGCTGTCCTGAGGTAAATAGGAGCACAGGTTTTTACTCTGGGTTGTGACATTGAGACTTTTCAGTCAATTCATTCAGTGAACTAGAATTTAAAACTTTTATGACATATTTTTCTGGTTCAAGACCTCCCAACAGCAAGAATGTTTGTCAGATGTGCAATGACCTCTGCATGCACCCTCAGTGGGGCCATCTTTCTTTGGGTTTCATTTTGGCAACTGTATCACATCATTTCTGAACAATGCTTTGGACAAAATGTGTGATTTGTTTCTCCATTATTGCTCCTACCTTATTACCGAAAATGCATAAATGAACAACAACAAAAATCTCAGTGTTTTCAAGGCCAATTTGATCAGTCAACAATTTGAAAGTTAGTCCGATGAGTCATTTTTCAGAAACAGAGTGGGATGATAAACACATCAACAAGTAAGTTTTAGAAAAAAAAAAACAGATTTTGTCCAACTGCAAAATACTGAGCTTTCTCAAACTGGGCAAAATGACATTGCATGCAATCATATATTTCTGCAAAACACAAGATTTGTAACACCCGGTTATTTTGGCATCCCGACTAATTGACTTGGTTCTTCTTAATAGAAGGTCTGACCCTGAAAGCACACACAAACACGCACAGTCCACACCACACACAAACAAAAGCAGAGACCGACCCCGTGTGTCAAGAGACAAGCAATCAATCTTTCAACTCAGCACTTCCCCAATTAGATCCACTTCACCCTCGGGGTCAACGGAGACAATAACGCACAGACAGGCTCCTGTCACACACATGTAAACATGTACACCTTAATGATAGAAGCGCTTGTTTAAGACAAACAGAGAGAAACACACACACCCACTCAAACACTTTGTCCAACATACATGACGGGGCCATTACAGGTTTCCTGGTGACAATTGGATTCCTGAGAAGGTTGTGGGTGGACAAATCAATTACAGCTTAGTGAGGTGTCAGTGTTGAGGTAACTGATTAAATGTTGATTGAAAAGAGCAGATGCGGTGATGTGCAAGTGTTTATAAATGCTGAAGTCATTGTATATATTTGTTCTAATGTACACCCCAGTCTCGGAACCCATAGGCACTAGTCTGATGGCAATGTAGCTACTGAGAGCAATGGCGAACATTTCGGGCATTCTGGTTTAGCCAGCATTTAGCAATATGCACTTCCACCTTTTCTGTTCGCTGCATTGTTTACAGTCCAATCAGCAACTCGAGAAGCGACCGTGTGTTCAGATGTAAAGTGAAGCGAAATTTGCCCTCCAGATATGTCATTTCTTGGTAATTGTAATATGTGATTAAATCCCCCCGGAGGAGCGCCCGTTCATCTGTTTCTGGTGAGTCTCAGTTTCACTGTAAATAGTAAGTTACATAGAGGCTTACTTCAGCGATATGAACCCGAAAAAGAGACCACTTTCCTTGTGATTTATTTAACAATTAATGGGTCTTACGTTTGCCGAAATTATGATGGCAGATTTGTAAAAAGTAGCTTTGTCAGGTCTGTCCGTCCATTAGAGAAGAAAACAACTTGGAGTGGAGTTCAGATGCATTAGAGGAAGTTTTTCGTGACACAGCGTCAAGCAAATTTGTCTCAAGTTGAAATATTTGATCTAAATCAGATTGTTAGCTGTTAGCATGCAGACGTCTGTTTATAGAGATTAATAAAAAGCTAAATGGCTGTCAGATGACTGCCGAGCTTTTGCTCTCCGACTCTTTTTCCTGCATACGCCACAGCCTGCTGATCTGTGATTGGTCCATTCTATTTAGATTATTAGCAAAATTCAGGCTGTGGCTTGTCTATCAAAAATAAAAAGTGGCAAATGACAACTGATTTAAGAAAATGATATAAACAAAATCTACTGAAAAGCGGTGGTGAGCTTCAAATTTTTGCTGGCAGTCACTGCTCATTCAGTCCCCTGCTGGCGACAGCACCGGTCAGCCTGGCTGAATTGGGCAGCAGGCATCAATATAAGCTTATATAACCTTGGTTGGCAGCTTAACATGCGAAGGTATTTCATGAAACGTTGGCCCTGGAGGACGCTGTGGTCGAGGCTGATGGCTGTCCAAAAAAAATATCCCATTAGTATTATTTGATGCCTTTAGCTAAGATCCATATGCTGATGCCATTAAATCCTGATGCTAATTCATGACTTCTCATCTGATTGCTGTGTCAGTGCGTGAGGGATTTTAGCCCTCGAAAAGGAAATGTGTTTTTGTGTAGTCTGCTGACAGTAATAATCATCATTACCATGTAATATGTTGTTGCCATCAGTTTCACTGCTGTCGTTACTTAAGTGGACATCTTCAGTGGTGGATTATTACTAAATAAGTACTCAAGTTAAAATTATAGTAAGGGCTGGCTCAGGCTTGGACCAGCCCCTTGTTATGCTGTTAGGGGCTTAGACTGCCGGGGGACCTGACACACCAAGTTCCTGTCTCTGCCTTTCTGCCTTTCTCTGTCTGATTACATTCATGTTATCTGTATACGTGTATGTTTAATTAATGCATGTAACAAACCTCAAAGAACACATGCACATTAGTACCTACATATCTGACACAAGCCTAATGCTAACCTAATGAGGGGCCATCACATTAGGACCGGTAGAGGGAGACGCAGGAAGAGAGAGATGATATAAGAGGAGAGAAAGACTCACACACCCACATGTACACTTCTAATGGTACAAACTTCACTCTATCACAATCATCATTATCCTTCAGTTTATTTACTGAAGATGGTAATAAATTACACATTTGTTTTGGCAAGCCATGTCCCTTCTCGTCTTTGCCATGGCCTATGGGCCGGGTTCTGACACCATCCAGTCGAGGCAGATGGCTGTTTTCATGCCACTGCTGCCAAACGTTGCTCAGTACTGCTGCTGGTGGATTCATGTTGGGTCTCTCTCTAAATAATCTAGCAAAGAGTGCGATGTAAATCTGCTGATGATGATTTTGCGCTAAATAAATAAAAATTGATTGATTGAATTGACTGATTCCATTAATCCATATCGCCAATGCGATCTATATCATACTGAGTACCCTATAGACAGTTTCATTAGTGGTACTCATCATTACTTTTCTCTCTGCCTTCACATTGTTAACTCCATCAGTTCTGTATTTGTAATTGCATCATGTTTGTTGTGTTTTTACATAACCACCATGACTGATTGTCTCTGTGTCTTCGAATTCCCTTCTTAAACTTTTGCCTCCTTCTGCCAATGTTTTGTCCAGGAACACAACACGTGTTTGTGACACCAGACTGAGGCTACATCTGGCAAAATGACTAAAGATTTTTAAATCTGTTTTGTTTGTTATGTAATCAAAGACCTTCTTTAAAACTGTTACAGGAGGAAAAAAATCCTACAAGGATTTCAGTTTCCTGCAGTCAAACTGGAACTAGCCAGTTTATGTTGTTACATGCAAAGAAGGCCCCTGTTTGACCCACATCTGAAGATGCTTGTGGGAAGACAAGTCCTGATTATGTGTGCAAGAGAGGGTTTGGAAGACAGAACTTCAACGCGATGGTGTTTTTGTCCAAACAATAATCAACTACAAGATAACTAGCTGTACACTTAAACACAGGCAGTAAATACATTATGTATGAGTCCAGTGTGTACAAAATCTCTGGGAGCAATAAATGAGTAAACACACATGTTCCTATGGGTGTAACCATACATACAACAGGTCAATATAATTAGTATTTTTATGCAAATGTGTGTATGCAACAGTGTAAATTAGCGCTAAAAAAATACTGGGACAAAGTGTGGAACTGTGGCATGACAAAACTGAGTTGTATTAATCTCTTTACATTCAGTGGTATGTAAATCTATGTATATTTTTTGTTTGTCTTACGTGTCATTGCTATTTTCCACCCGACGCAGTTGTTATTTTAACCCCCAGCGGCCATGTTGTGTAAATAGCAAGTGATCTTCTGCCCACATTAGCGCCCATGTTCTTAAAATGAGGTGTGGTCACACAAACGGGTGGCGCGTTGCTATCTTTAGGACGCAGAAAGTGACTGCGCCGTAGACCAACAAAAACCTGGTCTAAAGTCTAACGTCTATGGCGCAGTCTCTGCTATTTAAAGGGCGCATCATGGGCATTTATTAGCGAGTTCAGAACCCGAGTCTCTGCTTGTCACTCACACGGGGACGCACAGCAGTGCTTGGACTCATAAAGAAAAAGCAGTGTATTTGCAGATACAGTGCAATAACGTTTATGGGACGGAGAGACAGCAAGCTTTTGTTTCCCTCATCTCCTTAAATCATGATACTGCTTTCGGTTTGTTACCGATCTGGTGAGAAGTGCCGGAAGAGGTGGACAAGCTCACTGCTGCCCCCACACACACCTGCTTCCCCTCAGGTAGCTTTCTGTTCGAGCCACGCACAGGCCAAAACTACTTTTTTTTGCGTGTGCAGAGGCACAGTGGAAGGAAAGAAGTTAAATATAGTTTTTATAAGAAGAATGACTGAAATCCACTGTGTAGGCGCGCCGGGCTCTTAAAGGGAATGACAGCTAACACTCTGATTGGTTTGATTCATGTTATGCCAATAACACGCCTATAAATACTTAAGCCAACCTCTTTGCGCCTTGCGCCTCGGTTGCGCCCATATTGTGCGCCATGTAACTTGCAAAAGTGCGTTGGACACGCCCTAAATCACTTAGCTCTCTTGTAAATAGGGCCCTTAGTGTTAGAGGTGATACTACCTTGGCTTCATATAAACAACAGAGTGTCTTCAGTGTTCATTTGTAATCATTTACTGGCTGCTGAAAAGGCTTCTTGAAGTTGCTTTTGAAATTTTTTGCTGTTGTGTCTGTCTTCCTCCCCCAAACTGTCTCTGTCTCCGTCCATCCATTTTGAAATGTATAGCTCCCTCTCTCTCTCTCTCACACACACACACACACACACACACTGATGAGCAAACTGGGAACATGGAATTGGAACAGTTCCGGAGGGGGCAAAGTTCCCCCAGACTAAGTGCAGAGAAAACAAAAACAACGCACACCCCGTGAAAACAGAACAAGGAGCGTTAACATGAAAAATTGCGCAACAACAACAAATCAGATCATCGGGACAAGTTGCTAAAAAACACCCCCAGCAGACTGAGAGTTTGAGGATCCAGGATAAGTATGCCACCTAATTGAGTGGAAGAAGACTTGTGGGGGTGTATGTACAGACACAGAAGCTCCGTCACGCTCATTTTATGCCTTCACATCGCCTCTCTCTATCTCTGTGTTTGACTCTATTCGTCTGCTTTCTGTCTATGTTGCTGTTTCTCTCCGCCACTTCTGAACTCCAACACAGAGCTAAAACTATCACGACCAATCTTTCCCCGAAACACATCTCGCTTCTCTTTCTCAGAGTCATGAACATTCGGAAAGTTCTTTGTCTCTGTGAAGTATTTTTTTAACCGGACTGAATCTTGTATCAGTTCCCCTTTTAGCGCAGGTGTGACTGAAGCGGGCACAGCAGGCCCGACTCACCATCACTCATATCATGTCTGCACATGAAGGTTAACAGCGGAGGAGGAAGAAAGAGTGCGAGAGAGAGACGGCGAAGAGAAAAAAAGCGTTTATATCAGCTGAGTGTCTTGTTTATTGACTTGAATTTTCCATCCTCTTCCTCATTCACTGTCAGTCCTGAGGCTCGACAATGAGTTATGTGTCCTTCCTCTAACACACACACACTTACACAAGTGACTGCGCCTGATTCCATTAGTGCTCTTGGACCTCAGTCATTGTCCCTTCCCTGTCCTCTGAGGCAGCAGCCAGAACCGCTGGAGGGGAGCAGCCGCCCGCACAACACGTCTCAGACAGATTGTTAATCAGGCGCTGCTGCATGATATTCTGTAGCCGGTTACATCTCGCTCCCTCTGCGAGTAATCACCTAACAGTGTTATGCTGATGTCGCACAGGGTCAGATGGAAGGAGAGCTGTTTGTCGATGTAAAAGAGACAGAGAGAGAGAGTGCAGAGTGAAGGAGAGGAAACATGTTTTTAACCAGCTTTTAACGCATGCGATCCTCCATATTCAGGGTTATTTTGCCGCCTTCACTTACATACACACTCTGCCACATACTGACATGCTCTGGTGCTTTCAGTGCATCAGGGCTTGAGAGACGAGGCGGCAGCAATTAACACCTCACTGACATTTGCTACTCCAGCTGTGGAGGAGGGAATAGGGGAAATGGGAGGAAAAGAAATGAATGCAATCCTTCCATGATCCCCACAATAAACTCACTTCTGCTGAGTGCGTTCGTCTTCATTTTTCTATGAGCTCTAAACGACCCCGTGTTTTGTCTGCGCGTTGCAGAATACAGCGCTTAGCAGAAGTGATTGAAAGTTCAGGGGAATAAAAGCATTGTCTTTTTCACACATGCACAGGAGTCAGTGCAAATAAAGATGGGCCTCTTTCTCTGAATAGCGTTTTCTAAATGAATCCTAATGGCTATCGTGGCGTTGAGTTTAAACAGTCAATATGGTGCCTCTTTGTGGGGGCGAGCAGAGAGGCCGAGCCAGGCTGCCCGGGCATCTGCTGCTCTGTCTGTGCTGGAGTCCTCTCCATCCTGTAAATAACACTTGAGACGCACATTCAACCATACACAAACAGACGTTTACTTATACAGTCTACTGAAGGCGCTTCAGCAGTGTGACAGCTCTCATCCAGCCACTTCAGCCATGGAGTCCGCTGTCTCTGTCTTGTGCATCAGCCAGGTTTTGTTCTCTGTCTTTTTCTGTGTTCCATCCTTTGCTGTTGTAGAAGAACAAATCAATGTGGATAGCTGTTTTGTTAGTAGAAAATAGATTTAAGATTCTGTTTGTTAAGATAATGTTTTTTCTGCCCATCTGGCCGTGAAACCAACATTTCATTCTTTAACCTAACAAAATATGCGTGTGGAAAGATTCAATCACTATCAAATAGACAAACAAATCACTGCTGCTTTATTTAAGATGCACAACTATTCTACAGCACGCCTCAAGGGACAGAATTGCTTTTTAAAAGACCCATGTGAGGAATTTTAATATGATGTGAAGACAGAAGTTTGTCGAAAAACAAGACGTTTGAAGTTACAATTGGTTCCGTCTACAATGTTAGTTCCTGTAAGTTTGTTGCTGTGTTTTTAAATATGTCTTTTCTCTGCCTCTAGTTCATTCATGCCGTGCTAATGCACGACCCTCCACATCCACATCACCGCCCAGTCTTCATCATCAGCTTCATCATCTCATCAGCCATATACCCCATTCCCACCCATCGAAATTAGCGTGTTGACGCAGGTTTTTCAGACTCGGGAAGACCTGCTTATAGATGCCGATTGTCTCTTTTCCCAATGCCAGTGAAGCCTCTTTTCTGCTGCGTCACCACCTGACGTTACAAACGCTCCCAATCAGGGTTAGTAAACAGTGAAGATGTTACGGTGGTTAGGTCTTTATTGTATCTATTACTCTTTTTTTTTTTTTTTTCAAACTCAGCGGCAACAAATTTGGAACGATGTTCGGGAGTTGCTTGGACGGAGACGGGCGGAATTTGTAGCTGAGATGACAAGGAGTTGCAGAAGTAACAGACGGAGCATAGCATTGCGCCAGAGAGGTGGCGAAGATTAGCTTGTTGACACAGGTTTTGTGTTCCCATCAATGCAGATTGGAGCCGAGGCAATAATTACCCGGTGTCTCCTGCAGAGTCATTTGACCCGGGTCTGAATGCCGATTGTAGCCTTTCCCATTAAGCAAAAAAGCCAGGTGTCAGCAGGTGTTTAGTGGGTTTTTAACCAGTGGGAAAGCGGCTTTAGATGACATCGTCAGCCAACACCTCCACCACCAGTGTCCAGACTCCATGGGGGGGATATATCTTGCGGACGCTCAGGGCCAACACCCTTCGATCGCCACATCTCCACGGAGAGTCGAGGCGTCAAAGACTTCCAACCATGATTCATGACCACATCATCATCATACAATAAATCTTCCTTACTTCACTTACTGGTCTCTCCTGATTGAAATGGTAGTAGTGGACATTAGGACGTGCGTACACATACATAAATTGGGTTTAGGTTGAATGACACCAGCATGGTCTCACCAAATAGCATTATAACTATCCATTATCCTTTTCTTGAGTCATTTCGCTTTTTACACGCCACTTCATGCTGTCTCTACTCACGTATAATGTGTAGAGACAACATGTCACTGCATGTGCCATACATACAGAAAATGCTGTCAGGTGACGATGTACAAAGAGACGGAGAGGCAGTGTGTGGGGACTGACAGGTCAGACAAACATTCACCCATGGGAGGAAAACTGTCTGAGGCCTGTGAGAAACTAAAAGTAAATATTAACTGACTTATATTTACATTACATTTATGTAACATTTACATTTACATTTATTTATTATGTCATGTAAATAATTTAACTGAACTGAGATACGTCCCTTAGCTGATGTAGCTTATTTATTTAACCAAAACTATCATCTTTTCTTGAAACTAAACAAGTAGTTTCTGTGTGTACTGACCAAATTAAGATTGTTTAACATTGTAAGTATTTTTGTTACCATGACGACAAAGGTCACCTGATAATTATAAACATGAAGACAAAGCTCACCTAACAATGATTACCTGACTTTCACGTCCAAATGCTTAAGATGCAGCAGAATCAAATGACACATAGATCCTAACAGGCACAGACATGACACGCTGAATGTCCTCAAAGGCAGCTTGCCATTCATACATCATCCCATGGGACCATGAAGACTAAAACATGCTTAAACAAATAGTGTACAAGACACGAGTTTGAGGTTAAGCAATAGAAGCAGAAAGTTGGGATTTATTTTTGCAGACCACGCTGAGAATAAGAGGATGCAGCTTTGGCTTAATGGACTGGATTATGATTAATTAATTATTATTTCCTCAGAGAGAGAAATAAAAGACAGACAGATAGAGATGGAATTAAAGGGTTGGAGAGAGAGAGAGACTGGCAGACGAAATGAGAGAGAAAAAGAGGGGAAGAGACTGATAGTGGTTAACTGGCTACTACACATCTCTCTGTGTCACCTCCACTCAGTGTCGCGGCCTTCTGCCTCTGACGAGATGCTAATGCACATGTCACCAGATAGACATTTGCACCCCGACCGTCCCCAGCATCCACTCTCAGCACTCCTCTTGTTGTCATTTCCATCTCTCTGTCAGCACGTCCCCAATCTCTCTCTCTCCTCTTCTCTAGCCGTTTCCAACACACTCATCTGTTCATCGCTGTAATCTAACTGCATCTCTCTGTCACTCATCGTCCCCCAAGAGTCGCTCTCTCCTCCTCTTTCCATGTCAGTCCTTTTAGCTGCCTCCGGTCAGTACATGTCTTATATTTTTCCATTATCAGCTTTCACACGCACCAGCACCAAAGACATGGAGTTTTTCAGGCAACAGTAGATTGAGACAAACTAAAAGTTATAAGTATTTATTTATATATCTCTTTAAAATCAGGCAGTTCATTCACAGGTCAAACACAAAGACTAAGAATGGACGTTGGACCAACATGACATGGCCCATTACTTTGTTGACTGAAGTTTTGAAGCCTTGAGCTTAACAATATGGCCAGTGCCATGTGGTTTTTTCACCTAAAGGTGACCAAGTTTGGACGAGACGGTGGAGCTGGAAAGTAGCCAGAGTCTGGTGAATGCTAAGTAATTAAAGCTACAGGTACAGTCTTATAAGCCAGCTAACCCATAGTTCTATGTTAAATGCAAACCAGTCTAAACCAGGCATTTTAAGTAAAGAGGGACCTTGATGCATACACATTGGGGAAAGAGGATGGGCAAGAGGCATTTTAGCAGCTGACAGTTAATCCCATAATCTCAGTAGCCACTGTTGGTCTTCTACGAGTACTTGTGTGAACATCTGCACTGTGCAAGTGTGAGTTTGGGCATCAGTGAGCACCAACTTCTGGATGCCCGAGCAGAGATTAAAGCTGGGTCAACCCAGGGTGCAAGGAGCCAAACTTGTCAAGAAAACTACTTTGCTGCTGACCTCACACAGGGTCAGAGGCTGTTTATGCTGGGTGGCTGCTGAGCCACTTGACATCAGTAGCTCCCAGGGTCCTCTACTTTAACAAAGTGAAAACATTACATGAGAAATGTTTAGGTTGGGATTTTTTAAGATATTTTCAGTTACCTTTACATTCATCATTTTTACAAATCTTAAGTTATTAGCTGTGGCTCAGTGGTAGAGTCAGTCGTCTTTCAATCGGAAGGTCGGAGGTTCGATCTCCAGCTCCCTCAGTCTACATTTCGAAGTGTCCTTGGGCAAGACACTGAACCCCAAATTGCTCCTGGTGGCAACAGTGTGTGAATGTGATGACTGATTGACAGTTGGGCACTTTGTGTAGCAGCCTCTGCCATCAGTGTAGGAATGTGTGCGTGAATGGGTAAAGGTATAGTGTAAAGGTGCCGCACTAAAAAAGCACTACATTAGTGCAGTCCATTTACCATTTAAAAACCTATTGAAATAAAAAACCAATATAGTTTTTTATAATATTGTTATTATATGGTATTATTAATTACTGATTACAAATTATTTATTAAAATCTAAAAAAAATTGCAAATTTCTTAATTCAAAATATTGTAAAAAGCTTTTAGAGAGGGTCACTTGACCTTAAATTATACTTAAAGGGGAAATAATGATAAAAAGAAGACCAACCTCCATTAGTCACCATTATATCTTCAGCTATATGTAGATACTCTTGGTTAGTGGCATTTTAACACAAGGCTCTATGAGGATCAACTCCCTTTTGGTGCCAGTTTCATGTGGCTGTTTGAGGAACTGCAGTTTTTGGCACTTTATGCTGGCTACTTTGTGTTGGGACATTTAGCCCCAGAGGATGCCTATTGGTAACACACTTCCTCTTTTCATCAACAATCAACACATATGCCAAAAGGGAAAAGATACATTCTTATATTATGACTTGTCTTTTACACAGCACATTCACACCTCTCTCCTGAGAGGTTCTAAATGGTGACACTTGCTGCTGCCACTGTCATGCTGCTCCTGTTCATATGGCATTTCACAAGCACCACCTCTACCCCAGCATGCACCTGTGTGGTCTCCGTCTACCTTTCCCTACGGGGGAAGGTATTATCATCACTCCCTCCACCCTGCTGTGGTGAGCTTGATGCTTCCTTGTGGGGAGTGATGAGGTCAGAGCCCAGACACTCAACCTCAAAGCTGTACACTTTCTACATTCACATAATAATCCACTCGAGGAGAGCCAACGGACTGAATTAATGTTGTTTTTTAACCGTGACCATATCCTTAACCTCAGTTTAATTTGCTGTGCATACATTTTTGGAATAAATAAAGAATATGGGCACTGAATGTTTAAAATGTTGTCATCAAATCCAGTGTTATCTTAACACATTGTCTCATACACACACACAATCACCTTGCGCGGCAAATTCATTAATATGACCTTAAGCCAGAGAACCTAGAAGTCACCCACACACACACACACACACACACTGACTGTCATAGCTGCCTTTAACAGCACTGTCTCGCACATCCGACCACTGTCATAGTACAAGTGGGACCTCTACAGGCCGCACGTGGAACAGATCCTCTCCTACAGCAATGACATTAGATTGAAAGCTGCATGCTTAAAGGCATTCCACTCAGTCACTGTCACAGCCTCTGTCAGGAAGCGGGCTCACCGTCTTACGCGCACACCCACATGCAGACACCGACACACACCTCTCATTCACAAACATTCAGCAAACACTGCACAAATAAGTCTCCGCATATCGATGCACGAGAGAGTTTGGGGTCAGACCAGAGTTGCCACATTAAATATCAAAGGCCTAACCTTGCAGAGAAGGCAAATCAATCAAGGACTGTTGTGTTTATTCATTTTGGTGAGATTTGTTCCTTGCATCCAGGCTCAATCAATGACCTATTAATTTGAAACAGAACAGACACACTTCCACGCCACAGCCAAAGTGCTTGAAAAGTCCCCGCTGGGCCTCATGATGATCGATAGCACTTATGTCGATATTAGAGAACTTGTGTTTTTTTTTTCCACAGCAATGAATTAAGTGGGAAAAAAACTGGCCCTTTTCATCTGTCTCCATTTGACAACCGCATGTGCAGTTCTTTAAAGCTCCCAACCTGAGGGTTGGGATGCTCGCAGAGGTTGCAAAATGAATTTGAGGGGTGGTAAAATGATAAATGGAATAGGAGGAAGAAAAACATACTTCTGCTTCACAAAATCATGTTTATTTTTCAGGCTTTTCTTTACACCGTAATTTGTCTCTTCAGGCCTTTAAATATTATTCAAATGAAACAACCTCTTTGGTTGAGCTGCTTACAGCTGAGGTGTCACGAGGAAGGCAGGTTGGAAAACCAGTGCCATTATTGATGCAGTTAGCATGTACTTAAACTCAGCTGGCTTTGACAAATGATAGTGAAGATAAAGAGGCTGTATTTATGACTCTGCATCAGAGGAAAGCCTGTAAGATAGTGGCGTGTCTTGGGTGTGGATACAGTAAAAAAGGAAATTCTATGAGGCGGTTTTGAGGTGCAATGAAAGACTTACCCTATAATCCTCAAGCTGTTATTTTATGTTTCGTGTAAGTAAAGTTTGCGAGCGTGCCCCAACTTTTCAGACGAGTACTTTTATTCATAGCGGGTCTTTCATTAGACCGAGCTTGAATAAGAGGCGAGTAAAAGGGCATGATTGTGCTTTTTTAAATGAAAAGCTCACTTTGATGTTCGAGGCGTATGTTGATATCATAATTAGAGCCTGGTATTTGGATATCTTTGTGTAGTTTATTAAACCACATCTCTAGCTCGAGCTGATTTTCCTTGACTGTGTGACATTTGCCTTCATGGTTCTTTCTCCTCTGTTTTGATCCGTTCACCTCATAAAGAGGAATCTTAATTGGAGCTTTTAGTAAACAGGCAACACACACAGTCTGACTTTATTCTCCTTAGCTTGGTGTTGTGCCTCAGAACTTTGAAAGTGTTCTCTTACACAGTTGATGAACCTCTTCTTTCGTGTTCAAACTGGGAATCTATCGGTGTCTTCCAATAACAAAAAAGATGTGTTGTTGAGTGTACTTTAAACTATTTCTCAGTGCAGCCTTTTGATTTCTGTATAATGCAGAGATTTACGGGTCAGGCGAGGTGACTTTACATCGTTTAAAAGATCTTCTAAGCCAAGTTGAATGCAGGTATGTTTGTACAACTTTCCTCCCTAATCATTAGCACAGCAGAGACCGACAGAAAGGCTGTTTAGAGAAGCTCACCTTTACGAGCAACTGGAAGGTATTTGTCAGGAACAAAGGACGAAGAGTTGAGTCAGAACAACAATCAAATCGAGTGACTCATTCCCAACATAACTACGTGGAGCTGACGCACAGGCCAGAACACCACGAAACACATGCTCCATGTTTGTCATCAATTGTTATCGGCCGTCGCGCAGAGCGGTGACAGGCCTGATTGTCGACCTCCTGAGGCGGTCCAGGCCGGTGTGCTGCGTTGCACTTACATGCATTGAGCTGATATCGACACGTGTCACCGGCCCCCCTGCAGAGCTGCAGAGTTTTGTCGACATTTCCTCCTGTGATCTTTAAGCTTGATGTTCCACCAAAGATCTGGACATAAATAAATAATTTAAGCGTGTTTGTGTGTGGATTTGCGTGCTTGTGTATTCATGTGTGTGTGTCCACGTTACAAGGCCTTGCATCAGTTTTATGCCTTTGCAGCACTACAAAACAGACCGCTTGAATTTAACTCGCACTTTTATATTTTCCTGCCTTAAAAAATATCTGTCTTTTAGCTCGTGTTGCCCCTACTGCTCTTTCTCTTACTCGCTTTTATTCCCAGTCCCACACGTCTCTGCTTGGGTCCTTTCAAAACTTGCCTGCTTGCCCGCACTGTTCTGGCATTAGTAGTTTGATAAACTGACTCGTAACATCATAATGTCTGAACTTAGCTGTGTTATTTTGTTAAAACTTAAATAGAATTATGGATTACGAACAAATTCTGCTTCATTTTCAAACCCATAGCTCCTGTGGTTGACCAGTTGTTGACACCTTCTCTGTGTCTGCCCACACGGACACAATGATGAGCTTTCAGACCTCACTGACCCCGGGGACTATGAGCACTGGCTTATCCACCATCAGAGGTCTATGGCTTTCATGTAAGAGGATATCAGGGCAGGAAGGGAAGAAGCAATCAGATGCCACAGTGCTCAGCAGCCAACTTCACGAGACCCATGGGTCATTATTGATAAAAAACATCTATTGGAGTGGTAGCAGTGCAGCATCCGCGGTACACATTAAAAAAAGTCTCCATCAAAAAATAATCAAAGAATGATATGAGCCGTTTGTCCTTTCAGTTTGAACCAGGGTTTATTAAGCATCCAACTGGGTGTGTTACAATAAAACTCATCTGGAGCCGTAACAAAAGTCTTGTTTAGTGCACAGCTATTCTTTTGTATTCAACACAGAGATGGCAAGGTTAGATTACGCTGAACAGTGTTCTGTTGCCAAAAATCAAAGTTAGCCCCCCTGTTTCTTTGACTGATTCTTTGCAGTCGCTGTGCCTGTGGAGCTCCCTTCACAATAAAGGGAATGGGCTGAAATGCATTCACACTATCCTGAGTGTAAAGAAGTTTCTTACATTCTTAGAACTAACCTTGATATGCGTGTAATAAACCAAACAAAGTAACAGAGAAAACAAAAGAAAGATTCATCACAATGAGACAACAGCTTCAGTCAAAGAAACCTTTATGAATAGACTATATGGGGGATTTTTTATGACAGTGGAAAGTGTGAATGGTTTGCACGCATGTGAAGTAAAACAAAGGCTATGAAGCTGTAACCTCTGTTCCCTTTCTGCAGCACTTTTATTACCGATCAATATTTCAACGAATCAATTTAAGCAGCTTCTCCATTATGCAGTCCTGTCAAAGCGTTCACATATAACTCAATCATGTGTGATTAGGTATGTCCTCATTCAGCGTTTGAGGTTGTAAATGCAAAACCGGCGGATCAGGAAACTCGGGGTTGCCGAATCTATCGTCATCCCTGTTTCTGGGGGAATCCAACAGCATGCATTATAGATCAATATGCGCTTCAGCATAGTCCCCAACCCAGTTAGGAAGTGCTCTGTTGTTACAGCTGTTATCTCCAACCAAAGCGGCTGCCTGTTGGGACAGTAAACCTACAGGTCTCAGTGGGGACAAAATGGTGAATTTATTAGTAAAGATTTCAATGTTTATGAAGGCCTGTGTTATTCACAGACTTTAGAAATACTTGCAGTGCTTCTGTTTTAACGTATTTAACCAAAAAAAAATCTCTCCTGTCAGTTATACTTAACCAGCATCCAAAGTAAGAACAACACGACAACATGCCCATGTAAGCTTCTAGGTTAATTAATGTCAGCTATGTGCTCCTTTTTTATAGTGTGCTCGGTGGGGTTTTTTGTCTTAAGCCCATACGGCCTTAAGCTGAAACTGAAATCCTCCCAAAGTGAAGATTTAAACCAATGCTTTATATACTTTATGAGAGTTTAAACACTCTCCCTGAAAGTTCCCTGAAAAAAGCTCATATTTGCTCAGTATGATCCAAATGGCCACACCGGCACCCGGAGAAACTTGTGCAAACACTCTGAGAACTCCAAACTCTAGTCATGAAGAAGGTAGCCGTCAGAGATCTTCAGTATTTGCCTTTTACATCCTTCCCACCAGCCTGCTTGTCTTCCTTATCCTCCGGAGCATCGTGTTTGACTTTCCACTCCGCCTTCCACTTTCATGACCCTGCCGAAAAGGTTATCCTAAACTTTCACCTTATTCCGCCATTCACTGTCCGACTCTGTCGAAATTGCGTGCTCTCCTCCTTCTTGCATGATCCTCAGCTCTTGTCCTCGATTGCGATCAGGTTGTTTTGTGATTCGGCTCTGATCTTGTCGCTGTCCTCTTTCCAGGCAGCTTCAAGCAGAGTCGTTTATCTCCTTCTGAGCAAGAAGAGATTCCCAAAGGCTGCCGATTTCCTTTTATTTGTCTTGATTTATCTCCTCCTTTTACCTGTGTATGAAGTTAAATTAGTCTTGTTGCATATTTATCTCTCCAAAGCCTTTCCCAAGTTTTTGACACTTACTGAAGACTTTTATTTTCAGTTTCTTTCATTCATACTCCCGCCTGAATTCTTTGCTGATTTCCTCCCTCTGGGCTCCAGCTCTGCCGACTAACTTCTTATTATAGGGTATAAAGTTTGTGTAAGTCCTTTCACGACTGAGCTTGTTGCCTGCTGGTCAGCACCTCTGACTTTAGAATACACTGTTACATCTAGGGTTAGCTATTTAGATCTACTGTCAAAGAGAAGTTAGCCACTCCTTGAAGGCCTCTGAACGTTGAGCAACATGCTGTTATAGTCAATGACTACACTTCATGCCTGGTACAAAAAGCGGGAGGCCTTGCTTAAAAGAGAGCGGTGCAGAACGAGAAGCAGAGAGAGCGAGGGATCAATACTTCACCTGGAGGCTGAACAGAAGGCTAGCCTGTTTCTCTTCTAAGTGAACAGCACAGCTCATGATGTTACACACACATCAAAACGTCAAGGACAGTTTTGAGCTGGTGTGTATGCGTGTGTGTGCGTGTGTATGTGTGATACTCTGTAATGCTCCCGGTGGTTAGACCAGGTGGCTATCCAGGTGTGTGGGAGGAAGTAAGCCTTGGCAGACAGATACGATGGGCACAGCTTTCAAAGCGGACACACAGATACACAAACACACTAACGTGCACACGGTAACGCAGACTATTGCTCATGAGGAGGTCAACTTTACAACTCGAACCCACTGTCGGAGGATGAAAGAGAGCGGGAGCATAGCCCTGAAGAGACAAATCTCAGTAGGCCTGTAGCTAACCTTAGAAGCACACTGCTCATGCCCTCGTTGGGCTTTTGGTTGATTTTGTGGGGAAAGTGATCTGATGAACTGAAAGTTGAACATTCAAGATGGCCTATTTTGTTGTTGCTGTTTCTATTTTTTAATTACACAAGGGACAAGGGAAGACATGGGCTAACATTTAGACATTAAGCTAACAGCCACAGCAAAATGTAAAACACCCTCGGGTTTACACAGCCCCAAATCCCCTGACAAGATAAAGAGGACTGTTGACAGGTAGCTATGCTGACCCTGAGTATGGTCAAATCATGGTGTTGCTTCAAAAAACCATGTGGTCTAGTAAATTGTTATTGGGTTTTTCAACAATTACCTTACAAGACAACACAGGTCCTTTGTCCTATGTTCAACCCAAAGGAGTTTTCTAAAGTAGCACGACTGCAGAACATAGACCACGCTTCCTTATACAAACATGTTTGTTCCAAAAAACACACTGCGGTTTCGCCTCAGCGACGTAACAAAGCTCCGCCGTCATGCAGCCTTTGCCTTTTTACATTGGACCAAGCAATGCCGGCATAAGGCGCGAAGTGTAAAAAAACAGCACATGCTTCAAAGACACACACATGGAGCTATTCCGCCCTGCCGGCTCCGCTGTTTACACTGATGCCGTTTTGCCTCTGTTACTACCTCCGATGCGGCTCAGAGGGGGAACGACTTCGTCCCACCATTCTGTGTCTGTGCGTTTTACATAGAAGACGGAACGCAACAGAGGCGTAATAATCCTGCCTTGAACTGGCAGTGTATAGGGGTTATGGTTAACAGTGTGAAACAATTGCAGTTTGGTTGGGTATAAGAACCAAAACTAGCTGCTAAAGTTGAGAAACAAGAGTGTGGATTGAAAAAAAAACTTTCCATTACTTGAACTGCGTGACATGATGCCTACATATGGGACATCTTGATACGGGACAGCTATGTATGTGGCGTTGCAGCCGTAACTTTAAAAAGTTAACTTTAACTTTTGTTTTCCAAAGAACTCTGGACGCCTAGGTGAATTTCAGTGAAGTCTACTTATGTGACTTAGGACGTGACATTGCACCCATAACTTTAGAGAAGTAAACATTGTTTTCCCAAGATTGATAAACTTTGGAAACCTAGGAGGAAGTTCTGTTTGTTTGACCTTTTGCTGTTTTTACCACATTACCTTACCTTCTTTTCTGAGACAAACAATTTCAGTGTCTATTGCATTAAAGTTGAAAACTACACATATTAAGCTACATTGTACCAATTTATATGTGATTTAGTATTAAGATATTCAGTTTAATTCGTATTCATTTCAATCATATCCCCCAGCTCTCTTGTGCTTGTGGTTTTTTAACTCTGTAAGACAAGCTAGTGAAAGTTGTCGGCTCTGATGAGGCAGATTGCCAGAGCACCTTGTACAGAAAGAAATGTTGGGTTTCTTTCAAAACTAATGCTCAGTTATTAAGTGGATATTGACATGAGCAACTGTTTGATAACAAAGTGATAACAGAAAAGAAAACCAGAAAGAGAAACAATGTAAGGATTTTGTGTTACTTTGCAATCACTAACATACACGTACACAGTTAACTGTTTTATTTAAGACAGATGTAAAGACACACACACAACACAGCAGGGTCATACAGCTTGCTGAGAGCAAAGACAGTACACAAAACACTTCCCTCTGTTTCTCTCTTGTGCGTTCAACTGAACATATCTGCAGGGCTTCCTCTTCCACTATCAAACAATTGTTTGTTCTCATTATCATAACTCATTAATCCTGATCAGACTCAGTTCCACTATCTCTTTCACTGTCTACTTTCCCCCTCTTTCCGTCTCCCTCTCTCTTTCAAACACACACACACTGTTACACATGCATTTGTTTGCTCCTATTCATAATTCATCGGTTTTGATCAGACAGAATGTTTGATAAGGTTTACAGTCTGGGCTTGCCCAGGCAGAGAGGGAGACAACACAGATAAACAGTCATAAATATATACATGGTGATACCCATGAGATGATGTAGAAGGCCATGTTAAAGTAATGATACAGTGGAGGAGTAAGGAACTCAATCGTGAGCAAGACAGGAAAGGAATCACGGAGGGTGCTTTTAAAGCTCATGTTGCATTGTGGGAGATTTGTTTGCAAAAGTTTGACAACTTACTTTAGATTTATAAATACCTTGATTAATTATTAACACTAGTGTCCTAAACTAGTAGCTAACATCTGTAATGTGGAAGAATGATGAAACCTGAAGACAAACTCACAAAGAAGAGGCCAGGCATTGTGGAAGGGTTTCAGAAATAACAAGGTCCCTCTCTCACTCAGTCACTGACACACGCACTGTGACACAAATACACTTTGAAGGGGTTAGGAGTTGCATTTACCTCCACGTTTTAGCAGAATTGGTTGTGAACATCCTTCCTAATAAGAGCATAAACATTAGACACTGAGGCAGGCAGAGAGAGAGAGAGATGTGTCTGAGTGTATGAGACGGAGGCAGCCAGACAGAGATTGATAGGAAAAGTAAATCCATCCCAAAAATAAAGACTAATCCAAACTGAGTCTGATGGATAAGTTGGTAAATTGAGTAAACAAACTCATCCCTCCCCTCATTATAAGGTGCCGGGAAATATCTTGTCATACAAATGGAATTCAAAACAAGTCGGTCTGGTTCAGATGGGGATAATGTTGGATAAATATGAGCTACAGGGTGAAGGAGCAGGGAAAGAGAAAAAATACAACAAGAAATCTACCCAATAAATGATGATCCCAAGTCGGTTTGACAGACTTGTAGACACGGTGGCGACAGAAAATAAACCTGAAGCGTTTTTTTTTCACAACAGATAATGTACTGAAGAGAGAGAGAAAGATAAAGTGATTGAAAAAGAGAGGATTGAAATAAAATGAACTAGGGAGAGGCAAAAAAGTGGGGTGACAGAGTGAGTGGGAAGTCAACCATGAAGCAGCAGTTGATATAAGAGGAATGTGTAATGACAAGTCTTTATAGTAAATGGTAAATGGACTGTACTTATATCGCTTTTCTAGTTTTCCAACCACACAAAGCTCCACAGCGGCCCCTCTTTACCTTTGAAGTGTGAGGCCCACCCAATGACTGTATGCAAAGATGGACGATGCATCTCCTTCTACTCTCATTGTACAAAACTAAAGCCAAAAAACACCTGTACAGGTGCTGCCAGCTTGCTCTGGTGGTGTTATGTGGAGCCAGCGATGCAGTATCCACGTCCACGAACCAAAAAACACACTAAACTTACCGAAAGAAAAAAAACAGCAAATCCTGCACGTCGGTGTATTTAACAGAACAGCTTCTTGTGTTGGTTTGAAGCAGACGTTCACAGATAAGAAACTTCAATGACTGCAGTGATTGTTTTCGTTACGCTTCCTCTCACCGTTCCTCCTCTACTCTGCTAATCAACAGAGCTGTCAATCATCCTTTTTACAGCATCAAATAACTCATTAAAACTAAACTTGTCAGAAAAATGAACACTTGAATGTAAATTAGCATGACTAGAACTAACTATAATGACAGAAAAAAATACTTGGCGTGTATTTTGACTTATGTCCCATCTGTTAACATGGAGGAGGCGGGCTTTATGACCTATACTGCAGCAGGTCAGCAGGGGGCGATAGAGATGTTTTGGCTTCACTTTTAGGGCGCTGTCATGTTGTCCATCTTTTTATATGGGTCCAACTCGTTAACAGCTGATTGAGGACACCTGGGGAAGGCCTAAAGAGCGGCAGGCCCTCTTCACAGCAACACTAACAAAATGTAATATTTCTACATGTATTAGATTCCTCTTCTTCTGCAATGTTTTAATCGTGCCTGACTTGCATTACCAATTTTAAGTAAATTCTGTGTGCTCTCAATTTGGATGGACACACGGCCACAGTGGGAAAAGCCCAGTTTAACAAATTAGTCACGACATTGTGTCACTGAGCCAGTGTCAGAAAAAAGAAACTACTCTACGTGTACTGTAATGTGTCAGACTGCCTACAGAAAAAACAGTGGTGAATTTTTAAAAGGTGTCAACCTGGTTCTTTAGAGATGAATGGTTTGTTGTTTTGAACTATGGCAATTTGGATATAGCATCAACCTTTCGAACCATAAAAGGACACCTGAACAAACTGCATGAAGAAGGGCTATTGACCAGACTTGTAGGAGAACATGCTGCTGTGTGAGTGATTCCTGTCCAAGAGTCAATAATATTTGCATTGTATCACAAATCTGCTCCATACATGTAGAGCATACATCAGCCTTTATCTTTGGACTCTTGTTTATGATAAGTAACCCTCCCCTAATAAAATACACTGGTACATTTGTGCAAAAGCAACATATAGGTTCAGCAGTTTGAAAGACTGGGCTCTTCACTGGCTTGGCCTTGCTTAGCTAGCATGGCAGAGAACAGCAGAGTCACTGGTATTGTTGGGTAGCTGTTTTCCTCTTGGGGCCAGCATCCCTGCAGACAGGATTTTTTCGTGGGGCCTTGAAAATACATTTGAAATGCAATCTACCGCTGTATATGGGGTACTTTCTCTCTCTCTCTGGTATTTCCCTTAAGGTTTGTGTAGGAAATGTGATGTAACCTAATCACAGAGTACTGCAAACAGTGATGTGTGATTCAGTGGATGTTTGGTTGTTGCTTGTATGTCATGCATAAGTGTGTATATAGTCTGCTCTGAAATGATAACCAACTATGGAGAATGAAAATGCACTCACTTTGTCTCACTGACTGGATTTTGACTTGACACACCTCTCTCTGAAGAAAAACTGACAAGAGCAACGGAAGACAAGTAATTAAGGAACATAGACAATGATACAGGGGCACATTCCTTTATTTAGTTTCAACACATATGTATTTTATTTCTCTCTCATTAAATAGTGCTCTTTATTTTGCATACACACTTAGACACACTTGTACACTTAATCCTGAACATCAAACATTCCAATAGAAAAAGTTGAATCTTTAAGTCGGAGGAAGGATCGTGATTTATGCCAAAGATCATCTGCCATATGGAAATCTATTCCTTGAGAAAAATACGAGGCTGGGAAGCTATTTGAAATGTAAACACAGTGCTTTTATTGTGAGGGGGGGGGAGAATGGTGATGTTTCATATTATTTATTTATTTGTGTCAAGACTGTTCTTTTCCCAACAGTGCTGGCTTTTGAACACAGACACACATTAGCACCAGAAAGCTGAGGAGAAATCTGTTGAATTTTCCCTCATTTGCACTGGGTCCCTTTTAGGCGAGGCTGAAAGGGAAGGGGACATGTGGCTGTGGCAGAAAAGAACATATGGCATCTGCTCTGGTGGAAAACCTAATACGGGGAAGAGTATTGGCACCCGTCGCCTCGCTAGCATTAACATGCTCTCAGAGTTGTTCTGGCACAACGCTAAGTGGCACACACTTGTCCAGCACTGTTCCCAAGAGTGTTGCAGTGTGTCCCTTCCCACTTTCCGTCCATCCTGGACCGTGTTTTCAGTGCTGGTAAAGAGAGGAAGGATTACGAACATGCTGGAGAACCTCTTTCTGTCAGATCTCCAGCCAAACATCCAGTATGAAGCGGAGGGGTGTACTACTATAAAGCGAAAAAAATTGGTTAGCGAGATATGTTGAACCTAAAAGTTTAGTGTTATGACCTATGACCTCTTTGAACCTAACTAGATCGCCATTTTAATATACGCTGCCCTCCTAACCTGGTCGGGACAAGGTCATGTTTGGAGGTCGGCTTAAAATCGGCTTTAAAGTATTGTCCTTTTTCTAATTTGTTTCCTGGTGTTAATCTCTGAGTGGTATGGATTCCCAGTTGAAGGAACACATATTTGGCAACTTGTGGGACCATCACTGGAATCTACACGCTGCAACAGGAAATCTGCATTGCGCATGCTTTTAAAATGGTCTTACTTGGACACTTGAACAGAACAAAGCCACTGTTATAAATAATGAAAAAAAATATATATATATGGTATGACAAACAATTATGATGAAATAAATTCCATAAAGCTTAGCCATAGTTTTTGTTCTATACTTCAGGGTTACTTGAAGAAGTATGTAATCTGTTTGGGATTGCAAACTATTCTTCTTGTTGTGTAATAGCTTTGTTGTCTGCTGCTATGGTCTAGCATAGCTGTCATTACACTCATCATTAGCATATCACTGTTCCCATATATTGTCTGAGGAGTCCAAATGTGACTGTGAAGAGAAATAAAATCAGTGAGAAAAAAAGTAGAAAATGAAAAGATGACGGTTGAAGAAAGAGCTCAGGTAGGAGGTGTTTTCACTGAAGTCTTAAAGTGTGATGAGCTGTTGTAGAGAATGCTAAAATACAGCAGGCAAGTGAAGGTTAGACTCCTGCTCTTTGACTATCTTTGCTTCTCATTATGCATTTTTCAGGGTTGCAGACAACCTGCAACCTTGTGACTCTGAGAACAGAGCACTTTTTTAATTACTGCCTGACCCATGGTGGCATGTCGTTTAAGTGTGTGTGTGTGCCAGTGTGTGTGTGTATACACATTGTGTGGGTATGACTACTCCTCTCAGCATTTCGTCTTGTAAAGACCTAATGAGAGATGGAGTCAAATTACTAACATGAGTCAACATCTTGGCCAATAAAGCTGATTCATATTCTGGTTTCAAAAGGAAAACGTGCTTTCAATGAGTACATCTGAAACATGGGTTATGTGCAGCTACACACATATCAGACTGCACGTTATAAAGTCGGATGAATATTTAGATTTTACATTATAGTTAACAAAATCATCTCTGCTTTATATAAGGTATTCCTTATTTCCCAAAGAAATTGAGGTGTGGTCCAACAAACTGATCGACACCCCACAGAGTCCTGCTGTCATTATAGTTCGTCTACCCAACAATTGTTCTACTCATATGTCGTTTGTTCCCATCCTTTAGTCTTTAATAAATGAGCGCTCTGACCAATGGCAGGCAACACAAACTATAAGGTGCTTGATGTTTCAAACAAAACTACTTCAATCAATCAATTTTTATTTACATAGCTACAAATACTCATACAATACAATCAATACAAATACCGTACTCTTTTTTTATATTATTTAGAGAGAGACCCAACATGAAACAACCATGAGCAGTACTCAGCAACATTTGGCAGCAGTGGCAAACAAAATGCTTCCTTTTAACAGGCAGAAACCTCGAGCAGAACCAGACTCATGGTGAGCAGTCATCTGCCCCGACTGGATGGGCCGAAAGTGGGATAGAGGGAGATGCAGGAGACAGGCAAAAAGAGCAACAACAACAGATAATACAGACAATGGCGATAATATTGGTCAAAATGTGTAATATAAGCAAGAACAGCATAGAAAGGATATAATCTAACAGTTAAAGTCAACAGGTCCTTTATTAGCATTAGCATCTATCATGTCATATCTGTCATTCAAACCTTTGAGCCTCGAAAATCAGAGGTTTCCCTCATTTGCAATGATGATAATATAAGTATGACTGATAATATTAATAATAGCAGTTAGAGTCGAGCAGCTTTAAGATTAACATCAACAATTTAAATAATGATAAAAGTAAGACTGACAAGCAACTACTTGGTCAAGTTTAGAAAAGAGGGTGGGTTTAACAAAGTAGACTTGTTACATAAATTAAATAATGTTCATGACCTATGTGACAATACATACAGTACATGATGTTACATGTTGCAAGTGACATTATGTTTGTGACTAAGAAGAAGTCAAAGGTGACTTTCAGTTTCATACAGGACTCAAACACCAGTATCCTGGGTCACCTGACTTCTGCCTTTTCTCATGTTATTATAGTCCAACTATAATCATAAGTAAGAGTATGCTGTTGCATAGAGGTTGTATTCTTGGTCTTTTACAAGACACAACATGTCACATAATTACCTCCTCCTAACTATAAAGCTCCACCCAAAGTTATATATTTAACCATTTATGTGAGACATGATGATTGTTTGGATATAAATACGTGTTTTGTGCTGCAGGAATTTTTTTAATTACGCTTTTGTGGAAACTTAAATACAGCTGCTTTCCCACTGTTCAAAAAACCTGCTGATACCCGGCTTTTTTGCTTAATAGGAAAGGTTACAATCAGCATTCAGACCCGGGTCAAATGACTCTGCAGTAGACCCAGGTAATTAGCGCCTCGGCTCCGACATTGATGGGAACACAAAACCCATGTTGACACGCAAATCTCTGCCCTCTTTCCAGCGCGATGCTATGCTCCGTCAGTAACTTCAGCGACTCCTTGTCATCTCAGCTACAAATTCTGCCCGTCTCCATCCAAGCAGCGCTCAAACATCGGTACAAATTTGTTGCCGCCGAGTTTGATACACAGACTGAATGAGTAATAGATACAATAAAGACCTAACCACCGTAACATCTTTACTGTTTACTAACGCTGTTTCGGGTGCGTTTGTGACGTCAGACGGCGATGCAGCAGGAAAGAGACCGACAGGAGTATACTCCACTGGCAATGGGAAAAGAGACGATCGGCATCTATAAGTGGGTCTTCCTGGGTGTGAAAAACCTGCATCAATGCACTTATTTAGGTGGGAAAGGGGTGTATGTCTTGAGTGGAATGTTTTTTAACGACAGTGGGTCACCATTTAAATCCATTGTTGCTGATGTGAACCTGAGCTGACCATTGCTGCCGTCTTACGCAAAGTACCAATCTGTTTTGTGAGTTTTGGTGGAGTAGTCCTTTAAGGAAAGCCAGGTTTTACCAGCATGAATGTAAAATAAATAACAGTATAAATGATAGACAGGTCAAAATGGAAGAGTAAAGCGTGGCAGAGACATCCGTAGCAGAGATTAGTGCTATTGCTTGAGTCTAAAATCCATGGTGTTGTCAGCGTGAGCGGCTGTAAATATAAAACGCTTTAACAGTTTGCTGATGCTGCTTTGCTGCGGACCTTTTAACCCCCCACAACGGCTGAATGATGCAGCTCCCTAGGAAACAAATTTCATCTCTGCTTGTCATTATCACATTAACTCTGCATCAGCTGTCAACAAAGGGCCGCAGCACACGCATACCAGTTCACACATACACACACACGCACTCATCGTCTTTCTTCTCCTTGACTAATCTCCAAACAAAGCTGTGAATGTTAGCCTCTAAAATCCTTTCACTTTGAATTTTGTTGAAAAAAAAAATCCCCGGAGGAGAATAAAGAAGGACGAAGCAGGCGAAGAAAGCGATGAAGAGACGAGCGCTGGCCAACTCCTGCGGAGACCTCTTTGATAGATGCAGAGTTTTTCCAAGAGGGAGTTTGCTTCATTTGCAAATCTCTCTGCACGGGCTTTGGGCATTTTTATGAGTCTATTTGTTTGTGACTGTATATGTATGACTCATTGTGTGTACTGTATGCAAACTGTACGTGCACACATCAGGCCGGTGCAGAGCTTTCTTTGTATCCCGTGTGCCTCTTCGTAACAGCTTTACTGTTTTGTTGACTTTCTTTCGTTTGCTCACTTTGGGTATAGTCCTCATTATCTGAATGCTGGAGTCCTCATTGTGTAATCTGTCTAGTATCCTTAAAAGAGCCATTACACTACCTTGATGTTTCACAATACAGCAAATTAGACTTACTGGAATCCCAGCACTAATAAGATTAAGCCTTCCTTTTTTTCGGGTTAAAAAAAGTGTAGAAAGTGGGAGATTGTACTGCTCCTTCGCTAAACTGACAAAGCTGGGGAGTCCTGGTTTTACCCTCTCTGCATGAGAGCGAATTTAAATCATTAGATCCTTCTACTTTGGGGCCAGAGTTTAAAAAATGGAGCACAAAAAGGGTGAGCTGCATATTTGATTACAGCCTCTGTAGCTTGATTTACCAAGTATCACAGGGACAAGACGGGAACAGAAGAAAAGAGAGCCAACACTCTTAATTAGAGAAAGAAATACAGACATTAGAGGCGTTATGGAATAAGGAAATATGCATTAGGTGGAAAATATGGCAAGGAGAGTGGAGGAATGAAAGTAGCTATTGTGGTTTTGCATGACATGGTTATAGGATAGTATTTGCACAGTTTAATTTTGTCCATGGCACAGGTTATCACTGAGCATTACATGGACCGTGAGCCATGGAAAAAAACAAACTGAAAGTAACGTGACCAAACATCAGATGACAATACTTAGACTTATTAACATTATTAATAGCCCAAGATATTATGTAACACGGCTGGCTTTCTTTTCAAATTACCCTTTGCCACAACAAATCCCACTTGTTTAACAGGGTTTTATAAATCTGTCACAGAGAGAAAGTCACAAGTATTTAAGCCTTGTGATGGGATGCCACACATAACACGGACCTAATATGAATAAACAGAAAGGATTATCTCGGCTTACTGCCGAGACATAGGCTAAAGACATGACAGATAGTGACAGTAGCAGTGGCCCAGGTCTGATCGCAGGATGTCGGGCGCTGAATAAAGCTGATGACGCACAAGTTAGCAAAGACTCACAGACAACAACACGACAAATTTAACAAATGTGAATGATTTGTTTTAATATATTGGTTGGGAAGTTGCTAGCTAGCTAGCTAGCAAAGTAAACTAATGTATCTAAACGTCTAAAGTTAATCATCTGGTCCATTAAGGCTGCCCGCTGGTTTCAAATCGGTCTTCGTCTTTAATCTTAAAATTAAATGATCCCAAATCCGATCAGCCATAACATTATGACCACTGACAGCAGTAAAATGGGCAAGAGTAATCATTTGAGCAACTTTGAGGGCCAAATTGTGATGGCTTGACGACTACATCAGAGCATCACAGGTTGTTGCATATGGGGCTGCGTAGCCGCAGACCGGTCAGGGTGCCCATGCTGACCCCTGTCCACCTCTGAAAGCACCTACATGGGCACATGAGCATCAGAACTGGAACACGGACCAATTGAAGAAGGAGGTCTGGTCTGATGACTCACCTTTTCTTTTACTTCATGTGAAAGGCTGGGTGCGTGTGCTTCGCTAACCTGGGAAAGACATGGCTCCAGGATGCACTATGGGAAGAGAGCAAGCCGGTGGAGGCAGAGTGATGCTTTGGGCAATGTTCTGCTGGGAAATCTGGGATCCTGTAATTCATTAGGATGCTACACGTATCACCTACCTAAACATTGTTGCAGACCAAGGACACCCTTTCATGGAATTGATATTCCCTGAGCCCTGCCACACTGCAAACATGGTTCAGGAATGGTTTGAGGCACAGACGAGTTCAAGGTGTTGACTTGGCCTCCAAATTCCCCAGATCTCAATCCAATCGAGCATCTGTGGGATGTGCTCAACAAACAAGTCTGATCCATGGAGGCCCTACCTCGCAACTCACAGGACTTAAAGGATCTGCTGCTAACATCTTGGAGCCAGATACCACAGCAGACCTTCAGAGGTCTAGTGGAGTCCATCCCTCGACAGGTCAGGGCTGGTTTGGTGGCAAAAGGGGGCCTACACAATATTAGGCAGGTGGTCATAAAGTTATGGCTGACAGGTGTTAGCTGTTGCAAGAAAAAACAACACATAAGTTAGCATAAAACAGCAATAAGTACAACAGGAAATCATGCCATTCTTAATGAACAGTCCACCTTCATGAAGGACAGACTGATCCTTCTCTCAAATAAGCAGCCAAACCACTCCCCCTTTTTCTTTTTCGGTCTCTTTTAGCTCGCTCCGTGGCTTCACTGAAAATATTGGGTATATTTATTGAGGATGTTTGCCTTTGATTCTGCTGTGTGTCTGTGTGTTACATTATAATCATGCCTCAGAAGTTGCCGCAGTGGCAATGCAAGCCATCTACACAGACAGAATAAGCACCATAAAGGGGTCCACACTAGGAGCTTGACGAGGTATTGATGTGTTACTTTACCCAAAGGCCTCTCATGCAGGTAGCAAGGTGGCACTCCAAGCTCAGCAGTTAACCGCAGTTTGAACTCAGGAAGACACAAAGTCAATAAATCAGCAGTGGCATCTCCTGTGAAGGAGACTGGCAGCTGTACTTGTCGTCACCTTGACAGATGAATGATGCGGCTCCTTGTTATCCCATTGAACAACTATACCTTTATCATTTCTCTTCCTCCTTACCTCTGTTCTCATTTGTCTTTTTTCTGTCTCTTACAGTGAATCTCACGTGTACTTTTTATCTCACTGTAATGAATTCTTTCTTCTTGTACTTCCTATTTTTTTTCTCTTCCCAAATGCCTCCTCTCTCTTTCACTTTCATCCCCCACATTTCTCCTTCGATTCTGCTTTTCTTCGCGGTCTATGTCCTCTCATCCTTTGGTTATTTGAGGACATGGTACAGCGTGATGTCTCAGGCCACTAGAGGACTTTTAGAAGTCAACAAGAGAGAAGCTGACACGGATTCCCGGGTTCCTACACGCACAAATTCAGTCACACACATCAGTGTTAAGCTCTCAAATTCCCCACAAAGAGCTTCACTCCCACAAGGCAAGACGGCACAGAGAGAAAAACAAAGAGATGGAATGTTTTCTCTCCGTCCTCCCCTTTCCTTCCCTGTCTCTCCTCCTCGCGCTGTAGTCTTCAGTAGCTCTCTGCAGTGCAGTACAAACATGCAGAGTGATCAAAGAGGCTGGGGTGTCAGAAGCCGGGGACAAGACGGACGTGTGTGGAAGACAAGATGAGAGAGAGCGGCAGGAGGAGAGAGCTGTCAATCAAACATTCAATCACACTCGGTGGAGCTTGTATCCCAGTGGCATGACAGGGGACTTCTGAGCTTACCTGGAGGACCATCAGTGTGCTATCATACCTCCTGGTGGGGTGTCATTCCCCGGTTGTCTTTATGTCTACATTTCTGATGAAGAAGGGTCATATGAATCATCAGTCAGCTGATAATGTAAAGGGTCAAATCGTCCATTCTTTGACCTTGAAGTAAAAAAAAGTAATAACTGATCATCGGTTACATAGAAAAACATAGACAAATGCATTATTATAAAAACTAGTTTAGGTATGCATAACCATCATAATATAATATCTTTAAGCCAAATTGAATTGTACAATAAATAAAAGTGAGGGTGTACTAAAGAAGGAGTTTATATTAGAAGTTCCACAGACCAAATGTAATACCACAGTTAACTAACATCCTCTGTAAAACTTAACTTTTTTAAAAGAACATTTTTATCTTTGGCTCAAATTTGAATCCTGACGCTTTATTGGCTCAAAAAAAAAAAAAACGAGGAGAGCGTTTTTTCAGAAAGAAGTAAATGTAATATTTAACTGATGGTGGTTTTACGCCAAAGTACTGCTGCTTGTATCATGGAGTCACAGCACCCTCTTCTGGTTCCAGAGAGAAGTACAGTCACAGATGTGTGTGAGTGTTTTATGTGTAGGTGTTTTCTGCATAAAGAAGTATCATGTTTTTTTTTTTTACATGCATGTTAAGTTATGTTTTACTTATGCAGTATCTTGGGTATAAAATAAGTAGAAATACTCCACACATTGCATTTGTTATTCCGTGGCGTGCAAACCTAAAGTGCTAGTGTTACTTTGATCTGTGATATCTATCCCTGGGTTTCTCAGCATATCTCTTTCACTCTTTCAGAAATGTCACTTCTGAGAAATGCTGAAGCATGAGACAAAGACAGATTCTTCCAGTGAAAGGAAGACGATATCTGTGAGTAACCAGTCCCACTTTTTACCTGCCCGGAATCAGTAGTGAAGTAAAGTGGCAACTCTTCTGCAAGAAAAGAGCGCTTTCTATTGACACAAATCTCATACTATCTACTATAATACATTTCTTTACTTCTTTCAGTTTGGTTGTCCTTGTTTGTAAATTGCTTCAAGTAAAGATGAAAAGAAAAAATATCACAAAACATTATGCCAAAAAAATGACATTTCAATACTCAAGGTTGACAACAATGGTCAATTTCAGCAGAAAACGATTTTTATTCAACTCTGTAAAGTGGCACAAAAAGTCTTTACAGTGTTTAATTTTCTGTTCAAAATAAGATATAATAGATGCTTTTCTCTTTTCGGTTTCTTTGCAGCGATGTGGGCTTTAAATTCAAACATCTCTGCAGAGTATCAGTTCACCTATACTCACTGCATTGCAAATCAGCTACTGGATTGATTGAAGAACACTTTCCAAGGTTTTCCTGAGCCTGGTCATCCTCCCTAAACTAAACAGCCAACGATAACAGAGACTTTAAACTCTTACTTTAAAGAGCCAACTAACTGCAAATAAACCCAGTGACAACTAGGCCAGGTTATGTAATGCTTGATTTAAGGGTAGAAGGTGTGATGTTTCAAAAAGGGACATGATGGGTACTGGCAAATTTTCATTTCAGGACATTTTCAAGATTTTTTTAACTGACATGGGACATCTAAAGGAATAATGATTGGTTTGCATACAATTACTGTGGTTGCAAGGAATATGAATAGTGTCTAAAGGAAGGTTGAATTTTCAGCCTGCCATGAACAGATCAATGATTCATAAGCTTTAGTGTATGCTCTTGTCTTGTTAAATCTGCCAACCATTACATTTATCGGATTGGAACTGTTTCATTGGCTGGATCTGAATATTATTGGAAAACCTTGGCACTCACATTATTTAGTGTGTATTAATCGATGAGGGTTTGGAGATGCATGCTTAACCTTATGCTTTTGCTTAACCGTAATTGGAGATCATCAATGCCATTATGAAAGTATTTAAGTGTAAGGGTACTTTGATTCAGCTTATCCTGGCACACAGTAGATGTCAAACATAATTGGAATCAATATTAAGTTCATCCAAGTTATTAAAAAGGTGTATTTTTTTCACACACATCCTTAATAACTTCTCTCCCCGACATTAAAAGATTCATAAACTACTGATAAGTCTGGAGCTAGAAACAATGTACATCTGCTGAAATAAAAACATTTTAATAATTAGGATTTATATATAGAAATCATCTATTGTTAAAACTTGAATTTAAAGGCTGTCCCAAAACAGTTACCTAAAGATTGATATCCCACAACTATAACTGAGACCTTACCTTAACAGACCTCTTACCTCTCATTCCCTGTATAAAATCAGCAACTGTCAGTACAGCAGTGATGCACTCCTGTACAATATTTCTGCTGCCTAGCAACAATGGAGCTCTCTTTACAGCAGCATGTCTTCTCTCTGCAGAAAAACAGAGAGAGAGAGAGAGAGAGAGAGACAGAGAGAGAGAAATGAACAGTTCTTGTGTTATTCTATTGATTTGCTTTGCTGTAATAAGTGTAAGTTGTGGTTTGTTAAATTTCAAAAATTCTTTACCAATTACATTTTATAGCTCAGTAAACAAAAGTGTATAATCAATAAATATTGACTACAGAGTACTTCTAAGTGTAGTAAGACTTTTCACATGGAACAAAATGTATTAGTCCAGGCTGCTGCTGTAAAGTCCATAAGCTGGAGAAGCCCATCTATAGAGGGGATAAGTTCAGCACCAGAGACAGCGACCTTTTCTAACCAGGAGGAAGGAAACTCTTTTAAAACGTATCACAATCGATTACGATATTTAAAGTTTCCAAAAGGTAGATTTAACTCTCCAAATGTTGTATGTATGTATTATATTGTTGCAGGTGGCTTTTGCCAAAATTACACTATACTTACAATACAAGAACTACATCAGCAGAGGGCACTATGGACCCCAAATATGAAAGTACTGAGAGAATAAACCATCAAAGCTAAATAATAACTGATGTGTTCATTGTTATGTATTCGTTTTATAATGTGTTATGTATATACAGTATAAACCAAGAAATTGTTGCATATATTTAAACTGAATTGACTGAAGAGGGAGCTTTGACTGTCGGCCAAGGATCCAAAAATACTGGGATATGGAATTATGGAGTGAGATAACAAAAAGTATAAAATAAGATTCAGGTTAACCTGTTCAAATCAAAGAGACTAATGAAAATACGGCCTCTAAGAAGAACCTAGGAACTTAATTAAAACTCAGCACACATAGGTTTGGTAGGAAGACTTAGTGCAAAATGAAAATTTGGCCTGCAACTGGTGCCACATGGAAGCTTTAGCCCAGGCGATTTTCATGAGGAGAAACAAGCTGAAAACAACCACAGCAATGGCAATGTGCTGCCAATGAAAAAAATGTGCTGCAAAGGCCTGGACACGTCCATTGTGATAACTGGCTGAGCAGTGTTTTTCTGTGGCATTTGTTTCTGTTTCGGACTTTGGGTCTTTGGTTATATATTCGGAGCCCATTCTCCCATAATATATTTGTTTTGGCTTTCTGCAGCACTTTTCTGTTGTAATAATTTGGATTTCAATTTGCAACGTTTTGAAGCTGCAGCCTGTTTCTCCTAAACCTTTTGGGCTGTTGAAGAGGGTTTGCCCTCAGGCCACGGTAAAGCTCAGTGTCCAAAATAACAAGGATCGACTCACTGTTGAGCATGAATGTGTAAATTGCATGGCAAACTGTTTTTTTTTTAATTACAATTGTTGTGCATCATTATAAAAAACTTTGTACCACAATAATAATTCAAGTCAATGTTTAGAAAGAAAGCTCCCAAGTTGTTATTAAAGATATAATCTTGAAGATTTTCATGTAAACAAATGTCTGTTAAGTCACTATCTATCGCCAAATAAGGTAACACAATGGTGATTGAGCCTATGGCCCACTGATGAAAGCCTTTGCATTTGCAGTATTACAGACTGGATGTCTGTAGCGACATTCGTGGAAAGAATCACAAGCGACGCCCAGTAGTGACGCGTTTTCCATCACCCAGCAGTGGTTGGTCTGCCAGAGAGGGTAGGCGGAGCTAAGCGGCTGCTTTTCCGGTCCCTGCAAGTGTTGCAAGTAAACAGTAATCTACTATGGCTGAACAAACAAAGAAAAGATCGATGACTACTGATACAACTTCAAAGATAAGTGAAAATCCAAAGTAAAAAAACAAATTTGACGCTCAGATGAAGGCAAACATTCTAAAGAGGAAAGCGACTGTCAGCGAGGAAAATTAAGAGTTACAACTGTGACGATGGGAGCCAATGGTAGACGTCTGGTTATCTGGGAAGTGTGCTCCCGCAATTGCCGTTTATCGCCATAAGGTGCCACCAAATAGAGCGAAACTGAGATCTTCAAGATTATAACTTCATCAATTAAATAGAGTTCAACTCTTAAAAAATCTGAAAGTTGTATTGGATTCACCAGAACTGCATGGGTGTGGTTTGATTGGATTTGCAAATAGGGATTCAAATATTAATAAATTATGATTGATGCACAAAATTACATGACTTCCCCTTTTGTCTAAACTTAGCCCCGCCCTCTTTAAACGCTCAAAAAGAGCGAAGCAACATGAAATGCAGAGAGCTCTCATTCTAAAAAACCATAACTGCTTTTACTTGGCATACTTTGGCACATTTTAAAACTGTGTTTGTGTCGGAGCTAACTGCAGACTAAGATGTTTACAAAGAAAACAGTTGTTCTTGTAGTTTGATAAAAAAAAATGTATTAAGTAAGTAAGTAAGCACCAGCACACATGTAGAAGTGGCAACCTCCAACATTTGTCTCTGAGGACAATGACAAGTGAAAAAGACTTTTAATGCACCCACACAAACAGGCAACTTCACTTGTAGCAAACACACACAGCGACAGAAGCAAAAGGCCAGCTGGTGCTAAGCCAATAAACAGAGTGATGAAGATTTAATACACCCAATGGGGGACACGCACAAACACACACGACTGGGAGTGTGGCTGACAGATTGTTACAAACAGTTTGGCGTCCCAGCCTGATGCATCGTTGTAGGTCCGGTTAAATTAAAGCAATGTGGGTTGCAGGGTACAGTGACACAATCTCAGCATCTGACTGCACTAAATGCTTCTGTATGACCCGGCCTATTTGCCTCAAAGATAAAATAACCCTAACAGTTATGGCTGAATGGAAAGCCAGTACAGTGCTCGTTCTCATTGCTGTAGTCCTCATAGTTGTTATGTTGACCACAGACAGACAGGCAGCCCACCCTCTTCCTTTAATGGCTTAATGTGTCAGATCACTCTTCTATAGCCCCTCTTGTCTCCGACTTCCCCTCACTTCCTGTCTAAGTAAAACGCCTCCTCCCCCACACACTCCTTATTGTCTCTGATGCTTCTTCCTCCCATGACATCAACGCTGTTTCTGAAAGCTTCCTCTGTGAAATTATTGAGCCGTCTCCTCTCTCCCTTTAACCTCATGAATCGTGCATCGCTGTGGTTCGCTAGCATCCCCAAAGAAACAAAAAAAAAAAACACAGGCACACATAGTGTGACTGCCAGAAAGTGTTGCCTCTTTTATTTCCCAGTATCCTCTCCTTCTGCCTCCCACCCAGGAAGAATGGATGGAGGAAGGGATTCAAGAAGGCAGGTTGGGGTGGTCTCCCCTTAATTTTTTGTTTGTCTGCACGGCAGCCTGATTCCTGTCAGTGGAGGGCCTGCATCCTTATGCACCAATACGAACATTATTCTCCTGATGAATATGTGAAGGTATTGTAGCAGAACGGCCGAAAGGCTGTTCCAAGCGCAAATAATATTTCATGTGATCTTTATATACACATAAATTAGACTGTGTACACATGAGTGACAAGCACAGAACAGCTTCAAAGCTCTTGGCATTCATATTGAAGTCTCTGAAGCAGGCTACTAAATGCTAATGGAAGAACATCCACCCAAAGCATTTCCCCTCATTAGTGGTTTGATATTGATCGAGAGAGAGAATGCTGTCTAAGTATTTGCTCAAAAATCTCTCATAGGATGTTGGTCTGGTTGAGACTGAGACAATATGACAAATAGAGTTAGACAAGTAAATAAGCCAAAGCAATATATTGGCTGTTTTTAGGATATACGGGTATCAGTGCAAGGCCATTAAGCAAGGTTTCACATTATCACCCATGTGTATTTGCCTCGCTTAAATTATTTATTGCATCATCCCTGTAGTTCATCTTGCCTCCATAGGTTATTAAAAGCTATTGTTTACCCTTGAGGGAGACATTTTTACTGTACTTCCTGCCCTGCCCGCCCTCCTCCACCGCAAACAAACCGACAACCATGAGATCAACCATCATAAGGCTACAGACACTGCCAGCCATGTCCTGCCTCTAAAACAAAAACACTGTTTTTTAGCATTTTAACGCACCCCACAAGATAACATTTGCTGTTTAATAACTGTTCTGTTTTTTTCTAAGAGATAATTACGTCGTTTTTTAACATACGAAGAAGAGAAGATGTGTTCCCGCGCGCAGGAGAGGAGCTTCGGCGTTCAGCTGGTGAGCGCGGCGCTGCTCGTGCTGCTGCTCTCGCTCTCCGGTAAGACGCAAAACAGCCAAACAGATCGATGCTTTCATATATTGTTACGCGGATCAACAGTTCGATTATAGCCACCGCACACTCACCCATTTTTAAGCATTTTACTCTCCTATTTCATCGTGTGTGTATGCGTGTGTGCAAGAGAGGGAGAGAGGGGGTACCCACTATGTGTGTAGATGATGTCGGGTAATTGTTATTCCAGCATGTCCCCTGTTGCCAACACCATCCAATAAAACCAGATTGTTGTGGCTTTCCTCAACGGCTTTTATCCAAACTGGTTTCTGATCAATTGCGTTTATTCTGATAAATTAATTCCTCCCTATCGACTCCATTTAGCCCCTGCTGACAGCTAAATTAGTGCTCCAGTGTATCACTGCCTTTAAACAGGATAATGATGCACTATGTAAAAATAAATATTGGCTCCATCTGCATGCATAGCAATAGCGTACAGTAAAGTAGGTCCCTGTGAGTCAGGGCTGTGGGTGCTGTAAGTGATGGGTAGAAATATAGGCCTATAATAAGGTGCTAACAATGTGCTGTTTATATTCATAGGCCTTGTTTTCAGAAGCAGGCATAATCTTACATATGGGAGTTGTCAGGTGTATGAATGTATATGAATGTATGCAACAGGGAGCAGGTGTAAACAAATCCAATCCAGACTGGATCATGATGCTTCATGGATAAAAAGCTGGCAGATCAAAACAGGCTTCCACAAGGCGTGACCCACATCTGATCAAAGCCACAGCAGCATCACTTCAAATGAGAGTGATCAAATATAAAGACGGTGTTCCCGTTTACAGAAAAGAACTTCATCCTTCATTATGTAACTTGCTCTCTTACTGTTGCATACATGGAGGCAGTATTATTATGATTTAGAAAAGCCATGTCTCATCTGGACAAATATGGCAATATGAGTAACTCAAACTCTAAAGTAGGCTAAAGGAATCGATGATTATAATGAAGAAATAACATCATGTTCAGGATTAAGTCTCATTCTTTGTAAAAGCCAAGGCCAGGTTTATCAGGCCCAATTTCATCACACTGAAGGAAAGATTTCAGTTTAGGTGAGAGAGGAAGATGGAGTTGGATTATGTCTCAAATGGACCCTTTGTCTTCCTGTCTCATCAAATGTTGCAGATCAGTAGTTTGGAAATTGCATAGGGGACCTCACAGCAGTTTATTTTTAGATGTGTCAGCAGCCTTCGCTTTTTTGTACCTTTGCCAACTGAAAATAGATACCCAAAGGTTTACTGTTGGTGGGGAGCTTGTTGCATGGAGATGCGACTAGGCTGCACCTGTGCAACAGGATGTAACTAATGCGACAGGAGAGGTTACTGCAGTCCTGTACTATATTATATATTTATGCTACGTAACTATTACACTATTATACAGGCCTCTCACTTTGCGACAGGCCCCACATATCCAAACAAGTTGTCGTTACCATCTCAGACTATCTTACATCAGTCTTTCAGTAGTACATCCAACACAACTACATGCTTGTCAGTAGTGTTCTTATGAACTTCTGCAGAGCTCGGGAAATGCTTCAGTTTCCCACAATTATTATATTTGCCCATCAATGTTTTAGCTTTACTCAGTTATCCCCGCAGTTACAGTTACTGCAAGGAGGCACTAGAGGGCAGCATCACCCTAAAAAGAAAAGGCAATGATACTGTAAATGCAATGACCCCAAACAGTTCTGACTCACAATATTTATGAGGCATTACACAATCTAAAACGGCTCCTTTATGATAACGTTTCTGTACACTTACCCAGGTAATTGTCCTTACGTAGAAATTTGCGGTACGTCTACCTTACTTGTTTATTTTCATTTGTTACAGCTTTAAGTTTCTATTGTACTTTCTACTACACCACATATATCAGACAGTCACTGTGCAGCTTATGTTTTTTCTTCCTTCCTGTCCAGTGAAAACTGCCTGTTATTACATTTTGTGACTATATTCTGATATTTTATAAACCATATTTAAAGTATAAAATCAGGGTTGGGTGCACTTTTCTCGCTATTTAGCAGACATTCTGTTAAAAGGAAGTTTTTGCTGCCACTGTGCCAAATGTTGCTCATGGCGATTCATGTTGGGTCTCTCCCTTAAGTAACATAACAAAGAGTATGGTTTAGACCTGCTCTTTTTGTAAAGTGTCTTAACTTTGGTTGTGATTTGGCGCTATACAAACACAATTTGATTACATTTGATTGATTGATTCTCTTAAAAAACCCTCCCAGCCATTCGAGCGACTGGCATCGCAGGACATACTGTCTCACCATAGATGTCATGCAACATGACATTGTTAGTCAAGTGGTTGCAAGGACCGAAAATGTAGTAAATGTATAAAAGCATAAAGTTAAATTAATGTCATTTTTAAATATAACCAAGGCTTGTATATTGCTTGACAATAAACCCTGGCTTCTTGTAACACATTATTTCTTCTAACTATTATTTTGAAGCCTGAAACAGGTAATGAGACTTTCTGACTCTACTATAAGCAGACAACTGTCAATCAGGCATAACAGTGATACAGTGGAAGAGAAAGGAGGACAAGGACTGAAAGTAGCTTTTAACTCTTACTCAATCAAGTCAATGTTTTCCATGTGCTATTTACTGGTTATATTTAAAGAGTATAGGCTTGTGCAGTTATTATGACGGCAAACAATGCATCCCTGTCTGTACCACTGTGTTTGTATGTCTCACATAATGCTTATAGTACAATAACCTGTCATACAAAGAGGCTGCAGCCTCACACAGTATCGATTCTGTTCATTGCTTTGCAGGGTTCAGAGACTGATCAGGGTAGTCATGTCATTCTCCAGCCCACATGATTCCTGCAGCTGCTCCCAAAATTACTGACAGATGTCGTAATTTAGTTGTGAGCTGTATTAATGGAGTAGCTGGGCACAGAGTGCTGCAGTGTGCAGGATGCAGTGTGACTTTCTCAAAAGCAGGGGGCACTAGAGATAAGCCCAAAATAACCCAACTGAATCATAACAATACCAGAGCTTAAGCATTTAAAGGCAGCATGTTATGGTCAACTATAATCCACACCAAATTGCTCTCAAATTCACTGCAAGTCATCAAAATACCAAATGGTCGATTGCAACTCGTTCAGAGTAACACTTGTGTCACGCAATCAAGTGTGCAGATTCCAATCAGCAGCAGCAGAAGTGGAAGTTAAGCGAAAAGCAAAAAATGTCTGCCCCAGTGAAAAAAGGTGGCATGTAAGCATGTTTTTTTTACCAGCAACCAATCAGGGATCAGATGTGATGTAACAGAGTAACTCCTCGGGATGCATCATCATTAAGCTAACGCCTCCCTGGGGACATATAATGAAATTACAACCGCTCCCAGTGTAAGTGCGCTATTGAGGTTTGGGACAAAACAACCCAAACTGGGCAATGATCTGAAGGATCACAGTTAATGTTGCTCGGCCCTCTACAGATCCCCTAAACACTTTCAAGGAGGGTCCTCGTTCGATAATCAGCATTCACCAGCAACGGCACCTCTCACACTCTAAATGCAGACAGAACCGTCTTCAACACAAAAAGAGTGAGTGGTGATATTTTTTAGGGATTTCCTTACTCAGTCATCGCAAATGATCGTCATGAAAATAGAGCCCAGAGTCTATTTTGTTGTGGAACATCCTCTAAATACTTAGCGGCAGACCTCTGTGGCGTTAAAGCAGCTTTACGTCTCTTTCATAAAGAGAGCTTCAAAGGGACGGATTTGTAAAGTCGGTCTTCAGTGGATTCTAGCTGCGGATCTCTTGTTCATGGCATGCAAAAGATGCCTAATTGGAGAGAGATCTGGAAGCAGGATAATGCACACAAATTGTGCATACAGTCAATGTAAAAATGCACCTGATTGACAATGTGACTTTGATGTGTTGTAGCCCCTCTCCTTTATCTCTTGATGTTACCACTTCAATTTAAATGCAAATTGATGCACTATGATGTTCTCATGTCTTTTTACGTATCAAAATAAGCAGTACATTCTTTAAGACACCACAAACATACCTAATGGCACAACCATCTGCTCTGTTTTACCCTGCAATGAGCAGGCAGACGGGCTTTGCTTATTTACATCAATTCCCTTATCTTAAATTACACTTTTAGAACCTATTTTTGGAATAGGACTACCCGAAACCTAATAACATGGCGCTCACGTACTGTGGAGTTGGATGAGAGGAACGGGGAGGGCACAGGAGGGATGATGTAACAGACCTACCTACGTTTTACCTTTTTTTCTGCAGTGACCTTGAGAAGGTAAAGCGAACAATGGAGGGACAACGAGCGGAGTAAGAGATAGCACAGGGTTGTTAAAAGTAAAGATGAGGGAAACCGGAACACTGTAATTTTAAGGCTAGTGAAGTGTTGGGAGAGAAGAGGTACTAGGAAAGAGGCGTGAAAGGAGGCAAGAGAGGTGAACAGACATGGGAGAGGAAAAGAGGGAGGGGCAGAGAGAGGGAGGAGTCGCATGAGGCAGCTTCACTGCAGTATTTCATCTGTTAGCAAGTCTGTGTCTCTCTATGTGTCTGCAGCTGCCTCTCTTTCTCACTATCCACAGGACTGCTGAGTCAGCAGGAGCCTGTATCAAACTGATTCTCACATGGTATATTTGTGTGTGGGTTATAGTAGCAAAGGCATGTATGTGTGCTGTGTGTGTGTGAAAGAGATGGCGGTGTCTGTTTAAATGTGTCTGTGTTAGCTGTGCGTGCAGAAAGGTCAGTATGCGAGAATGACATTGACGTAGCACAGCTAGCATGCTAAGCTCACTGCTGACAATGCATACCTTGCAGGGAGGGGAGGGGTGTTTATGCGTGTGTGTGTGTGTGTTAAAGAGAGAGAAGCAGGTACTGCGCCGCATCACCTGACCGCGGTGAACAGCGTGCAGTGGAAAATTGTGTGTGCTTATGTGAGTAAATTATACATATGGACGATGGGTGGAGATGTAAAAAGTACATGAGTGTGTGAGTGTACGTGTGTGTGTGGTGCAGAGAGGCAGGCCTGTGGAGTGGTGCAGCAGCAGTGGGAAGGGAGCCAGAAACACCCGACTGCAGAGGAGAGAATGGTGCAGAGTCCCATCACACGCGCACGCAACAAACACACACACGCACACACGCTGAGAGAGAGGCACAGATTCTGTCTGGGGAGCGTTAGCCCTTGCTGAGACATACAGTTAGAATGCAGGAGGAAATAATGATACTTTAACATCATTTCAAGTTACATTATATCCAGTTTGATGCTTTTGTTTGAAACTCAAAATCCTTCCTAAATTGGCTTAGTGGAGCAGTCAGAGCACTTATCTTCTGGCTTTTACTGATTGTGATTGTAAGATCCAAGGCTTTTGTTCTCCTTCAATGTTCCAAATTGAAGAATTTGCTGTCCTGCCATTCCCCCTTATTCAACTGCAATGGCTGTAATTTCTTGACTATGGGTTGCACGATTATGGCCAAAAGGATAATCATAATTATTTTGATCAAAACCGAGATCATGATTATTAATCATGATTATTTATTACAAATTTTGCATCACGCTACATCCATGGTAATTTCAGTGCTGCTTTGGGTGTTGGGTGGATAGGGTTTCGCGCTGTAATGCATCTTTGTTATGGATGTCTGACTTGACGCTGGACAAGGACAGGGACGAGCAGCGGTATTTCTCTTGGCCTTCATACACTCATCATGCTGCACTTTGTGATGTTTCAGGTAGTTGAACAAGCTAGTTGTGTTGCTTTGCGGGGCAGACACAGGTTTCATGCACTCTTTGCTTATTATTTTTTGTTGCTTAACATCACTTGCCCTAAACCCAAAATACCTCCAAACAGCCGTTTCAGGGACCAGCTCTTTGTCGTCTATTCCAGATATTTGACGTTTTTTTCTCTGTTGTTTACTCTTCTACTGAACTGCCGCTGCAAGGTAGGTGCTCATGACATGACATGCCAGCTCCCCCAAAAGTGAAGTCAAAACCTCTTGACTCCTGGGGGAGTGGCTGTTAGTTCAGGGAGTGCTTGATCTGATACGCAGCAGAGCACGCATTTTAAATATCAATATTGCCGTCAATAATAATTCTATAATTGTGGGAAGCCAAAAATGTCTTGGGATTTATATTTGATTAACGGCCCTACTTGTCACAATTGTAACATACTTCTATTTAACGTATTTCTCTAATCAAGCAAAATATATTCGAAATTTTAATGCAGGTTGCAGATGACATTGACTATTAAAGGGCGATTTCCAACCTCAGTCCTATCATGCTATTATGGGGAGCTAATGCCATTATGGTAGAAAAAAAAAATGCAATTTCACTCTGTGCCTGTGGAGGAAGCTATCTGCTTCTCCAATGGGCCCTGGAAAACCTCTGCATCATTTGGTGGAGCCCAGGGAGCTTGCTAAACTACACTTCCTCAATCTAGGACGCCCGCCTCCGATGTCATGTCTCGTTCAAAATCGTCAGGTTTGAAATGTAGACTGCAGACCTAAAGATTTTTTAGACGATCCACCGGTATATTCTAGTAGTATTTCGAATTCTGTAACGCTCTGAGCCATTGCCTGCAGTGGAAATGGTAGTATTTCACTCCAGCGTCTCTCGCTGGGCCGTTCCTTTCAGAGGGAGGGGCGCAATGCACGCTGGGTGTTGTAGGAATGTAGAATGGGCAAAACCACAAGCTGTTTGTACAACTATCTCCACAGCTATGTCACCAGTTTCAAATATTATTGCTTCTATCGATTACAGGTCACACCAGCTTTGACTGACAGTGGCTCTTTCCAGGGGTGAATTGCTCCTTGAAGTAATGTCATCACAGTGCCAAAAATCACCATCCAAAGTTTTGTCCCAGTGATAATTGAAACATTACATTATTATGATCATTATGTTTGATCCACTGTGATCCAGTCACAATGGTTTTGCTCAAGTAATAGGTCAAGGAAATAGTAACAGTGAAAATATTTTGTCAATATTTAACCCCTGACAAAAGGTATAACCTGTCTATAACAAGTGAGCTAAAAAAAGAGTATATCAAGGTGTCCACTACACTGATATCCATACTGTTTCGTACATGGGGTTTGGTGTTAAGGTGTGATTAAAGCATAAACATCTAGACCAATTTGAAAATGCTAATTAGTCTGGAACCTCTCATCAGTTCATTTTCAGTTTCCAAGGGATTTTGTAGACAGCATAAAACGCTTATAGACACAATTAGATAGACCAAACCCTACTACTTCCAAGATCCAAATCATGTGGCTTATGGTTATAAATAAGAAACAGCTGTTTGACATGACATGACTTAGTAGCGTGTACCATTTTTACTTAACATGAACTATGTATACCAAACAGTTGTTTAATACTTTATTCAGACATTGTACTAAACCTGCTCCTTATTAGATAAACAGTGATCGCCTAACCTGATTCAGGCTGGATGGAAATCTGTGTGAATGGGAGGGGGACCAGATCCAACTGCCAAAGCAAATAAAACATGAGCTGGCAAATTTTTCTGGTTACCAGGCTAGTGTAACCATATCGATAATGAATTATGTGATTCCATTAGTATTAGCATTGAGGCTTACATAGTACATTTTTTAAATCAAAAACTACCATTTTAGGCATTAAATAAGGAACATTTAATAACTCAGATTATTCATATTATTCTTAGAATATATTATTGAGTTGTTGTGAAACCTGTGGAAGCTTGTCTGTATTCTCTAGACAGGATCATTGCCTAAAGAATTTGAAACACGACGCTCTCACAGTGTTCTCTGGAACCGTGTGGTACATAGCAGGCATACTGCTTGATCTACAATCTCTTTTCAGGCCTTGTTCACTTTAAAATATGTTCTGTTAGTAGAGAGATTCACATTAAATGACTGTCAGCCTGAAAGACAGCACTCTGCAGCCAGAGAGCAGAAGACGAGTCAGCAGTTACATGGAAACCCACATCCTCACTGCATACTGGGAGGTTGAAACAGCTGACGATCTGCACTTTTCGGTTGAAAGGAAAATTCTGTCTGATTTGCAGCGTTTGGTTAAACATGGAGAACTAAAATGTACGATGTGTTTGATGATTCTTACAATTTATTCATGTTCCTATACCTCAAATGTGTTAAGCAAATTGTATTTTATTTTAGATGTCTATATATATTATATTTACAAACACAATCTACATATCCAAATGTGGTATTCACAATTTCAGTTGTTCCCATTGGTTCCAAGAAAATAAAGGTAGAGGTGAATCCATCCTTACAGCTCAGATATCCTAAGTTTGTTGGCAGAACATTAACAGTGGTGTTATTTTTTTACAGGTTGTTCTAGCATGGATGTGCTGGTGTCCAGTAAAATCAATGCACTGAACGGAACAACCGTCAAAATCCCCTGCACATTTACTTCCTGCTATAAGATGGATCCCATCAAGTTCGCCATGAACTGGACCTACCAGGAATCACTTAATGATACAGAGGAGATGGTAAATGTACGCCTTTATACAACTAAGGTACATCTTAAAACTCTGAGCCTGTATGACCTCTCTCTCTGTCTTCATCCATAGTTCATGGTATATTATCGGAAAAAAGGAATGGTTGCCCTGCGCTCAGACCGCTTCGGAGACAGGGTTACATTTGCTGGGCTCCTGGAGAAGAACGACCTGGCAATCACCCTATCAGATGTTCAGCTGGACGATGAGGGGTTTTACAACTGCTATGTGAGAAACCCTCCGGACCGCATCCAGGGACATGGTGTCATAGAGCTCATTGTTGTTACAGAACGTAAGATACTAACCCTACCCTCTGAAGATTAAAACAATTATTGTGTAAAATAAAACTGTTCCTTAAAGATACACTCCCTGCACTGCAAAAAAAGGAATTACAAGAAAGTAAAAAACCTTGTTTCAGGGAAATTAGTCTTATTTTCTGTATAAAAAGAGCATGTTTTGCACTAGAAATATGATTTTCAGAAAATATATCTAGTCTTAATAAGATATACCGGCTCATATCTGGCTAGATTTAACCAGTAACAAGCCACAACAATTGTTTGCATAATATCCCAGCAAAGGAACAAGTTTGTTTTCCTTGTTTTAAGAATAAGACCACTCGCACAACTTCTCAGTTTAAGAATCTTATGAAACGAAACCATTTAAAGCTTGTTCATCTATTCAGTAATTCATTAATAACTTTAAGTTTAATTGATTAAAATTATTACATTTTAGTCTTGTCATCACCTCCTAATACATGAAAAAAAGGCAGCGACCTTAACTCTTAACTTCATCACCAAGATGACGAAATTTGTAGCTCGGCTTCGTAAGGCAATACACGATAAGGAAGGGAAAGCCTAACGGCCGCTCGTCTGTCCACAACATTGGATAGCTACTGCATGGTCAAGCAATGCAATTTCTTGTGGATTCAATTGTGTGTTGTTGGTGAGATGTTGGGACGTTTGAGGTAACCAGTTAGACTTGAATTTTTCACCCGTGACTCCTACACTGTATATTTTTCAACGATGTTAGTGAGCAGTGGAAACGCTGTTTTCTAACAAGACCAATAACCAGTTCCACGGACATTTTTCTTCCTCTGATGAGCTAACTTTCTCTCTCCACGGCTGTTTGTGATAGGGATGGGCAATTGAATGGATATCAATATTCAAATATTTTATTAAAAAAGATATCAAGTTAACCTCACTACAAAAAGCTCGAAAGACTATGTCGTTGCCAGGGTCGAAAAGGAATACCAAGTGTGTGCGTGGAAAAGTTGAATACAGGCCTTCATCAGCCAGAAAAAGCCATCACCACTGATTCACGGACAGCTCTCACAACAGAATCATACATGACCAGCACCTGCCACATTCCTGCCTGGGAGATGAAGAGTTCTGTATTGCAAGCGTGCAGCTGAGTTCAAGGAGGCTGTGGCGACCTCACTGAGAAGGTGCATCAGCCAGTCCTGTAATTGCTAAATAGTCTTATTTTAGGCCCAAAGGTAGATAATAATAATGTATCAAACATGCATATTACATTGATTGTTGGCTAAACATGTAAGACATCAGAAGGTCTGAATTGATACTGTTAATTTAATATCTTGCTAACAGCCAATAAAACATTCCGCATTATTTGAGGCAGCGCTCATTGCTAGTGTGCTGGATCCCCGACACAAACACCTGGACACATTTTTTTGAAGTCTAATTAACTTGGAATTAAGTCCCTTGAACTAAACACAATAAGTTGAATGTTTGGGCAGAATAATTGATACTACTTAAGATTTTTTTTTTTTTTTAATTAAGACATATAAAATGCTCTGCTTGAAATAATAAATTCTGTCTGATATGTTTTTTCTGCAGAATACATTGCAGAAATGAATAGCATCTCCTCCTTCTCCCTCATTAAAATTCCAAAATCTGCATAGCCCTCACCCACTATGTACTATGTTTCTCCTTATGTAAAACAGCTGAAAACAAAACACGTCTCTGCCATCGTTTAGTGGCAACTTGTGAAACGTAGCTAGCTTGAAATGTAGTAATCAGTAGTAGTAGCGTTAATGTTAGTAGTCAGTAGTGAGTTAGCAAAAATGACGATGACAGCTGGCTCGCCTAGTGGTTGCCATAGGTTGCACATAATGATATGCATAGCGTCACCCCGTCCATTAACAGGATTGGCTCCTTAGGTTTGTGATGTCTCAAACCTGCCAATCTGAAAACGTGTTGTTCAGCCTATCCTTGGTACACTGCAGTTTAAAAGCAGACAGGCCCAGCCATGGAGATGACTGCTTATGTTGTCCCTGATATTTCTTGTTGCACATAAAAAACAACTCAAAAAAAAATAAAACTTGCAATAAGAATCAATTTCTTCAAACAACATAATGAAAGCAGATGACTTTGTCTGAAATGAAGGCACCACACAGATGAGTTGAATCTACTTTAAGTTAAGTCTATCTTAAATAATAGAGTTTTCATTGTTTGTAATAAGCAAAAAAATATTTAAACTTAAATAAACATTTTTGTCCAGTTTTTATGCCCATTACGGTTCTTTTAGTGGCTAGACTTTTATGCTAGTTTTAAGAATCCAACCCATCAAAATGGCTTATCCCATTGGCATTTTTTTTTGCTCAATACAAGACTTTACCCATTATAAGGCTTTTTTCTAGCAGGGCTGTTTTTGCAGTGTGACTTTGTTATAGCTGACATTAGCATACATTTTTTGAACTACTAAATATGTCAACCTAGCTAGCTTTGCTGTCAAAGATAATACTTAGCACTCCAAGAGCAGAAAAATAGTGCTTGCTGCTTTTCTAACAAATTGTATCTATGTCAAAGCACATTCTGATCAATCCACTTATGTATTCAGAATCCAGTTATTTCAGTTTTTGGTCTTCATGAGGCATGTATACCACTCACCTCAGATAAAGCTGCCAATTTGTTTGTGTCAAGGGAGTGGCAGAATCAGCTATGTTCCAAGTTGAAATAGTATCTCAAAAATCATTTTTATATTGCGCAAACATGTTGTTTAAAAAACACTTTAGTGGATATTCGCACATGAAGATACAAGCTTAACATGGACAAAATGTATATTTTGAAATCAATATTTGTTTGAAATAGCGTAACAAACATGACCCACATGAACTTCACTATGTGTTGTCAAATGTGGCGTCAAAGAAATTTGATTGTGTTCTGCAGTGCACCAAGTGTTCCCTGTTAGCATCCCTTGAGGATAATGCTATAGAATCAAACATACTTTGTGTGTGTGACTGTGTCTGAGGTTCCTGGAGCGTGAGCACCTACTGGTGATGAGTCAGCTTTTTACTTATTAATGACCAACAAGAGCTTGAACTTAAATCCCCTGCATCTCTTTTGCACTCGCACGCACACACACTCCCCGATGAGGCTAACTCAGCAGCACTTTCTTTCTTTCCACTCTGTTTAATCAGCCAAGTCGAGCTTTTAGCCAGCAATGCATTTGTCTCCATCGTTTATCTACTAACTATTTAACCCTCTCCTCTCTTCAGTTCCCCCTCCGAGGGATTCAACCATTGCAGTTGCGATTGGGGCATCAGTGGGTGGACTGTTAGCGCTGCTGATCCTTACCATGGTAGTACTGAAATGTCTTCGTCGACATCAGAAACAAGAACTGATTTCCGAGGAGAAGATGGAGGAAGAGGGAAAGCTGGAGGCTGAAGGTGTTGCAGAGGAGGGAACCAAGTAAGAAATCTTACCGTGACATCCTGAATCATCAAGCAGAACCTGCCACTAGCACCAAGATCAAAATGTAGCTAACGGTATGCCACTCATGTTTCAGTGAAACAAGCTGATTCTTAATGGTAGTTTGCAGCTTTTGTTCTACTGACATGTGCTATTTATAAACCCAATGTCATTTTAGTGCAGCACAAACCACTCCCCAAGTGAACACTGATTTTTTTTCTGGCATGATCCACTGCTGATTATGACATGCCACCACTGTGTGCCACTTACAAACAGACAAATGTCACTGCTGGAATTATGTCATGACCAACTGGCATTTGGTATTCACATGGCATGTCACAGGCATTCATAGGCTGCATACCCCTAAACATCATCAAATGCCACTAAATTAAGAGTGGGTACCATTAGACACATTAGTTGTGATTCTTAATTAAACTTAAACACATATTTTCAACCCTCAGTCCTCAAAAGCTGAATTCTACAGCCCAGATATCTCTTCTTTTATATTCATAGACAGCCATAGCTGGATCATCTGGTTCAACCAGAGGCCTGTGGAGCCCTCACCCCTAACCACTCCCCTGGTAAATACCTGCTCGTTTCAACCAATCTGCACTGTCATGCAGCTTAACTAAATTTGGAGAGTTTCAAGAAAAATATGAAACTTAAATATTGTATGTTTATATGCAGTCTATGATTACGCCCCAGATCACTCTGTTTGCTTTATCACTAGAGAGGCTAACTTATTTGGGTATCTAAACATAATACAAGTTGGTGAAATAATTGTTTGTCATTATCTCTTTTTGTCTTTTCTTTCAGACATGCGCACCCCCTTCCTGCGGATCCATAGTAACCACTGCTTGAATCATTGTGCACTGATACTTCCATCAATTCTGCATGTGTGTGTGTGTGTGTGTGTAATGAATGTTTCTATGTGTGCGTGTGTATTTCTATATGTCTGTGTGAGGTGGGTCTTTTTCCTTGAAGTAAGCCAGAGAAAACTTTACAACAACTTAATCATCAAACACATTCTCTTATTCATAGCTTCAAGTCAATATCAGAGCATTAGAAGTAAGTCTCGTGTTTTTATAGCAAACTATACAACAGACAGGGACTGGGCGATATGACCTAAAATTTATAACACAGTATAGTTTGAGTATGGAAAAAAAAAACTGTTAAAATATATATTACAGCATCACATTTTCTTGGTTGAAACATTTATTATTAATTAACTTGTAATAAATATAACAGTGGTTATGGAGGCCGTTTCATTTAAGTTCAGTTCAAGATTAAAATCTTAATACACTGCAGAGCAATAATGAAATATCTGTGTTATGATGGCTAATTATGCAGATTCCTCCACTGTCTTACTACAATTGCAGTCAAACTTTGGGATTTTGTTAAAATGGTTAAAATGCTGTGTGAGCTGGTATTCATTGGTAGTATCCGATCAGCCATAACATTATGACCACCTGCCTAATATTGTACAGGACCCCCTTTTGCCGCCAAAAGAGCCCTGACTAGTGAACACGTGGACTCCACTGGACCTCTGAAGGTGTGATGAGCTATATGGCACCAAGGCATAAGCAGCAGATTCTTTAAGTCTGGTAAGTTGCGAGGTGTGCCTTCATGGATCGGACTTGTTTGTCCAGCATATCGCACAGATGCTCGATTGGATTGAGATCTGGGGAATTTGGAGGCCAAGTCAACACTTAGAACTCGTTGTCTGTGCCTCAAATCATTCCTGAACCATTTTTGCAGTGTGGCAGGGCGCATTATCCTGCTGAAAGAGGCCACTGCCATTATGGAATACTGTTACCATGAAGGGGTGTACTTGGTCAGCAACAATGTTTAAGTATGTGGTACCTGTCAAAGTAGCATCCACATCATTGGCAGGACCCAAGATTTCCCAGCAGAACTTTGCCCAAAGCATCACACTGCCTCCGCCGGCTTGCCTTCTTCCCATAGTGCATCTTGGTGCCATGTCTTCCCCAGGTAAGCGATGCACACGCACCCGGCCATCCACATGATGTTAAGAAAACGTGATTCATCCATTCCATTGCTTTATGGTCCAGTTCTAACGCTCACGTGCCCATTGTAGGCGCTTTCTGCGGTGGACAGAGGTCAGCATGGGCACCCTGACCGGTCTGCGGCTACGCAGCTCCATACGCAACAAACTCTGATGCGCTGTGTGTTCTGACACCTTTCAATCAGAACCAGCATTAACTTTTTCAGCCATTTAAGCTACAGTAGCACTTCTTTTGGATCGGACCACACGGGGCAGCTTTGCTCCCCACGCGCTTCAATGACCCTTGGCCGCCCATGACCCTGTTGCGGTTGCGCAGCGGTTTTCCTTTCTTGGACTTGCACTTTTGGAAGGTACTGACCACTGCAGACCAGGAACACCCCACAAGAGCTGCACTTTTCAGATGCTCTGATGCAGTTGTCTAGCCATCATAGTTTGGCCCTTGTCAAAGTCGTTTAAATACGCTTCCCCATAAATCCTGTTTCCAACACATCAACTTTGAGGACAAAGGGTTCACTTGCTGCCTAACATGGTGCCATTGAAGCAAGATATTCAATGTTATTCCCTTTACCTGTCAGTGGTCATAATACTATGGCTGATTGGTGTATTTGGCTGTATAGGGTTGGCAATCAAAGCTTGTTTCCAAAGTACAACGCAATTCAAATTGTCAAATTCTGGGTTACCATAAATAATGGTTCTACTTCAAGGTTCTTAACCTGATAAACCTTATTTATAAAAAATAAAGTTTAAACATCTGTAAGATGGTATGTATGTGTGCAAGTTCCTGCCATGATCTGTCTACGACACTGCGTCAAGCATTAACAAAACAGCGTGTCCCTTTGTTTACATATGAGCTAGCTTGTATGGCTAACGTTGGAACAAGAATAAACTGCTGTAAGCAGCTAAACAGTTAACTTTAACACAGCCTGGCATAGATCTGAAAGACTGTACACGATGTTTAGCAGTCTCTTGAGTCCGAATGTGTCATCAGCCAGTGCTACAGGCACCTCGCTACCAACTCTACCAAGCTGACCAAAGAGAAAATTGTGTGGGACCGAAAGTCAAAGTTGAGTTATTTTATCTGAAGTAAGTTATGTCATGCGTGTAACATCGTTTCACTGCCTTCTTTTACAGTTTTGTTGAAGTATCATAGGCCTATTTTCATTAAAAGCTCATGTCACCCCCCCAACCTAACCAAGCTGTTTGGTGACTCAACCACACAGCAACTATTTCACTACATTACTACTTATTTATTATTGTTACCATGATGATGACGGTCTGGTAACGTTCTGTCATTCACTGACAATGTGTTGATAATAACAGTAGACTATCATCAATATTAACAGTTAGCCCCTTCAAAGCATTCAATTGGTAGTGATAATAACTGATTATCGGCTGTTTAAGGGTTTGATAGTGTGGTAACATTTTTACAACATTGCCTTAAAACCATTTCTCTCGGTTGCCTTTATGGGCACCATGTCTTAACATTTAATTTTTTTAACAATTCCTTAACAATAACATAACGTAGATGCATAGTTAGTACGTGTATAATATCCTTTTAGCTCTGGCTTTTCTTATGTGAAAGAAAAGTATAGACAGTGACTCCAAATTATGTCTACTTGCGTGATTGAGGTCTACTTGTCTGAGCATTCTCAAACATTCCTCATACCTGTTTTTTAAGACTTGTTTTCAAAGCATTAGACTTGTCATAGCAGGAAAAATGACAGATTTTTCTAATTATATCAACAATTGTTAGGCAGACTACACGGCAACATTTTGGTCAAAAACATATCAAAGAAAAATGTAAAGCTAAAAAAATGTTGCACCTGCAATTACACAATCCAGGCTGGTGCCAACCTTTGATTTACATATTAAATTCTTAATATACAGGATATGGTAGGAATCAAACAGAGGTAACTGAATCAAAAGACTACTCACAGACTGTTCTATCGTGCACAGATAAGAGTTTAGTTCAATTTACAGGCAGTAAGACAGCAAATAATAAAAAATTCTGAAAATATGAATTAAAGAAGCTTGTTTTTATGTCTGACAGTAGAAAGATTAAAGTTTACAAGAGTGACTAGCTGTTGGTTTGTTTAGTGTCTAACTACAAGTTGTCTTTTTCCATCAAAAAATGGTAGTTATGTTGGCAAATGAAGCATGTACAATGTACTTTAGTGGCATCAATGCATGTCAGACAGTGAATTTGTATACTAATAAGAAAGAAAGAAACTACATTTTTTCTGCTTATTTTACCATAAAACCACTGCAAGGTGAATCAGTCAAAGCATGTTTAGTTATCAGGTTGCACCATTTTTCAAATATTATAATTAGATTTCATTTTGATACATGCATATATGTACATATATATTGCTTGCATCTGTAATCCATAGATTGTCAGAGGTATTTGGTTGCACTTGGAAGAGTTCATCTGCCTCCTGTCAAATATCGAGGAACAATTAATCTTTCAATATCATATCATGAAAAAGAATCTTCTGCAGACTCTTATTATCCTTGTCTTTTTACTCTAACTTGAACTGTCTTTTATAGAGATTTTAAAAACACCGAGGCATTGTACCTCAATAAAAACACTTTGTAGTGTGTATTTTAAAACAGATTCATATATTAAAAAAAAGTTATAAAAGCCTACACCCTAGCTCTGTCTCCAAAGTAATGCCTTTACCTCAACAGTTGCGTTTTAAACTGCAGATATTGTTTTGCACATTGACACGTTTGTACCAATTCTATTATAATCATAGTGGAGAGCATGTGAACATGATGAAACTTTGGAAAACATAAAGCTCACTGTATTATGATGGTATATTGGAATGTGGGGTTGTTGTAATAGAGATATGGCATGGTGATTGTATGGTTCAATGGAAAATGTATTGGTGGTGCATTTGTGTATTCTATTATTTGTTTAGAGCACCCTAGATGTAAAAAAAACCAACACATTTTTATTAGATACTTGATCACTGTTTAAAGACAATTTCACATGTTGCAGCATGTGAGCGTTAAATCTCTGAATGTTTTGTGTTGTTTTAACCATGTTACAGTCCAGCTGTCTCTATGATACCCGTAAAGTGTCAAACTGGTTAGCTGTTATCCAGCTACTGGAGTTTGCTTAGTGCTTCCTGGTTGCTTGGCCAATCCTGGTTTCCGACGGTGTACAGGTCTGTGTTTACATAAATACTATGTTTTCTATCTTGGTGGGTGAATTACTGTGTGATTTCCTGAACTATCAAAAGCACATCTTTGACATCACAATAATATAATATACATGTGTTTCTCTGTGATTAACAATAAAGCTACAAGTCAATCATGCTCTGAAGAACGACAAATAAATGGTGATCTAATGATAAATAAACTGCAGAGTTGTTTTGGTGAGAGAGCCCTGGTTCTGTGTGTGACCATGCATGTTTATGTCGCAGGGTTTTGGTGCTTGGTGATGATGGGTCAACATTTGAGGCAAAAATTAAAAGTTTTTACCAGGGAGGTTTTGTTGGCAGCTTACATACAGCATTATATTTTTTATAAACTCTATTTCTCAATCAGAAACAATTCAACAAAAAGTGCAGAATCATGTAGTGGACAAGATTCTTATCGTGCATCCCTGATTCCCACCCCTGGCTATGAGTTTGCCCTCAATAGTTGCTCTTGTTTCACTTTAAATGTTAACAAACACCAAACTAATGCTTGCACTGTGCTGCCTCTGAACAGGCAGCTGTCATTACATCATGTATTTTGAATAAAGATGATTTAGGAACATGTCACAGTTCTTTGTACTTTCTTTTCTATCCATCCATTCATGCATCTTTGTACCTGCTTACTGTGTTCAATGTTCGCAATAGGCAGACAACCATTTACAACTACGAACAATGTGGAATCCTCACATTATATTTACGCAGTGCAACCAAAAGAATTAGAGGAAACTGACAAGCCATCTCCACAAACAAATGCCCCAGCCCAGAAAGACCAGCACAGTTGAATTCAAACCCCTCTTGCTGTGAGGTGACTGTGCTGTCTATTATAACCCCCCAACTCCCAAGCTTCTTCCCTGACAGTACTACCAACCTAGAGCAGTCCATCCAACAGCTTTATTCGGGTATGTTGTGAACCTAAATCTCACATTTCGCCATAGCGTTTTTTAAAAAGTTGCAATGTTTTGAGGCCTTTTTCCAATTAAATTGCTGAAGCATACGAATATTGAGAAAACAGTGTTCTTAGTAACCTTACCAAGGTGATCAGTGAAAATACTAAGCTCAAGAAATGTCTCTAAGTAGGAAATCGATAAAGTTTATCTTATCTTATACTACATCACCAACCTAGGAATTAACATTTTGACCTAGAAGGAAGTTAGTTTGGTGATGCGCAAGATGACGTGTGTGGAAGAACGAGAGTGATCGGTCATATTGACGGAAAAGTTGCTTGGTTTGGACAAAACTGCGAGGAAGATTGCAATAGGATTTTTTTAATTGCTGCAATTGCGTCATCGTGAGAGTTTTTACTGTTCCAATGCATGTACATATGCCTTTATCATTGGCAGGTATTGTTATACATGTACAGTATGTGTGAGAAGTTATCAGCCTTGAAGCTAAAGTCTTCTCATCAGAGAGGACAACCTGGAGCAGCTCCTCTGAGAATCAGCCAAAGGTGACTTTGTGAATGTAGAATATATAGTTTCAGCTCTTATAGTCCTGACCAAAAATAGCCGCGGGCTCGTTTGAAGGCATATCAGACACTAAAAAAAGTGCAAGGCATATTCTAAATCTCTAGTAAAGTAAATGAGGTGATCGTTTTATCTTCTTTTGAAACAATCGTGAGGTTTAAGAGTATACAGTTTTTAATGTACAGCTTGTGCCCTTGTACGCATCTGTTTAGCCAGTGCAGCACTGTTCTGGATGATGATAAAATCTGATGTGTCAACAGCTGAGCCAGGTTCAACTTTTTTCTGGATGATCTTGCCCTTTTTTTTTTTTCCCCTGATCTCTGCTTTTGCAACCACCACTGCGTCAGCCCAGTGGCCCCAAATGAGTAGGGGTCTGCTTTTTTGTGCTGCAATCGGAACATGGCCTGAGAAACATTTAGTTAAAATTATTCTTTATCTACATTTTATGCCAATTTGAGGCAAAAAAAATGCTTTCCATTAATTTTTCAAAACTAATTTGAATTACAAGAATGGTTGGAATTAGGCATTTAGATTGTGTAGTCTTCATCCTATTAAAATTATATTCAAGAAACAGAAATGATACTCAGACTCCTGTACTTAAATGCAGAACATTGTTCACATTAAAGGATTATATTAAAGGTTCCTGTGGATGTATAAAGCCAGTGAAACAGCAGTAGTAACAGAACACTTGGGAAGAACAAGACGTGTAAGAGACCAAATATTAAAAACATCGTAGTTGAAGTTTCACAGCACGGACACACACATAGCTGCTTTGATATACATTTTTGTTCCTTAACAATTACACCCTGAGCCAAACACTTGCCAACTTATGGCCAACATCTACCATCATAACCAGTTTTGAACTACACCACACCACGAGAGCGAACAAGGCACCAACAGAACTGTGAAGCTGTAAACCTCTAACACAAAATCTCTACCAAGAGGCTGGCAGCATGTTCTGCACAGGTTTTTATTACAAATCAGCACTGAATTCTGGTACATATAACTCTTACTTCAAAAGCAGACGCGTGTGTATGTGTGAGAATCAGCATGTACTGCAGACTTGCTCATAACTTTAGACAGGACTCACCTTTTGATGGTCCGTTCCCGGACAGATGGATGGAACCACATACAACGGACGCACAAACCGCAAGGACAGCACAGACAGGATAAAAAAAAAGAGGAATAATGGAAGAAAAGACAAGAACAGAGGACAGAGCGGAGTTACAGGCATGCAACATTTAAAGGCAACAAAAAGAAGGTAAAAAGAGAACGCGTTTGGAGAACACATATTGACCTGCTTGGATGAAGAAAAAGAGGAAGGACAGATGAAAACGAGGTAGAGACAGGCCCACCCAACTTGTCCTCCTCCACTCAGGACGATTTCTGAAATCTGCTCACTCACCGGCTGGTGCAAAGAGAGAGAGAGAGAGAGAGAGAGAGAGAGAGAGAGAGAAAGAGAGGAAGAGGGAGGGGGGATAGAGCAGGTCGTAGTGTGGGGTGAGGAGAAGGTTAATCAGAGTGGGAGGTGGGAAAAGATGGAGGTATGGAGAGAGAGAAGAGAGAGCTCAGTGTGTCTCAGTAGCTGTGTTCGGACCGGCTCAGTTGTGTGACTTCACTGCAGCATTTTACTGCCTTGGCCGTCCCAGAAACAGATTCACTCCACTCCCTCCCTCCCTCCGCCTCTCATCTCACCTCCCCTCTTTGCCTCATGTCATCTCTCCTCCTCCTCTCGTTCCCCACTCTTCCCGCCTGGACCCACCCTCATTCCTCTCCTTGAACCTCTCTTTCCTCTCACCCCTCCTGATCTCTAACATCCTCCTTTCCTCTCATCAGGGTAATGTCCTCTTTTGCTCCGCCTTCCCTCAACACCCAGCATCCAAGGTCACCCTGTCCAGCGGCAGGTGTGTGTGTGTGTGTGTGTGATCACATGTGACTATGTATTCACATGAATATGCAAAGCCGCATGCGTGCATGCATCACTGATTGTTTGCCTTTTTATTCTGTCTCGTCATATTAGCGTGTATTTACCTGTGGTATGTTTCTACATGTAGCTGCTGCGTTAATGTATCTCACTATCTATCACTGCCTCCCACACACTTGAAACTGGAAATGACATCAAATGCCAAGAGATAGATCACCTGACAAATGCGCATGCATGTGTGTACGTGTGAGAGTTGGGGAGGTCGAGCATCCATCATGTCAGTATGGATAGTTAAGGAAAAACACGGGGGGATAAACCCAACAGGAAATGAGAACTGGAGGGGGGAGATTTTATTTCCTCCTTTAGATTATTCTAAAATAAATCATAGACCTACCATACTTCTCTTTGATATTAAAACTGTGAAGCGAAATGATCATTAAACTGTAAGAGAAGAAGACTTTTCTGCTCATTGAAATAACTCTCCAGCTATGAGATAATCACAGAATACGTTACAACCCGCAACGTGCCAAAACCCAAAGGGGCAGACAGTGATGCTCAGACATCACACACACCTGTCCTGCCAAGTTATCACAGCAACAACGTGCGGTGTGATGTCTTACAGAAATGTATAATCTATATTTCAAAAGGCAATTAACTGTAAAATGAAACATTGTTTGGGTTCCTTTGGAATACGCGCTAAAGACTGCTTTTCTTACATTAAATAGAATACAATAAAATTAATGGATTTCTTTTGCTTTAAGAGAGGTATATCTGTTCTTACATGCTCAGAAACAACAAGAGAAATGGGTATGTACAGATATACACTGTCATTAGTGGTTTGCAAGATGTTCCATGCATCTAAATATTTGTTTGTGTTTGTATCAGCAAAGGGAAAAGATTTTTTAAACCCTTTTCATGCCTATGCCTAGCACAGTCTATTTGGCAGGTGAATGCATTGGCAAGATCTGATTTTGTCCACCAGCAAGTTCTCGATCAAATGATTCATGTTTCATCTCTCCTTCCCTCTTTAATTCTTGGAAGGGCTTGTTTTGAATAAAGGCACATAAAGCCTTGGACAGGTATACATCCACTGTACGTTTTTTTTTTTAAATAGCACTTCCGGGCAACTCGTCGTTCTGTGCTACCGGACAAGCAGATCAAAGTGGCAGTGTGGTGGGAGTGCTGAGTGACTTCCTGTATGACTACTCTGATGCATGAATCATTTTCTGTGAAATGCGGATAGACCAAGGTGTTGCGTTCAATTATGTTCCACAGCACAGTGGGTGGTGGTGGGGGGTTGTAGATGGAGTGCTTACAGTTTGCAGATAGTGAACAGTCCCTCTTTAGCAGTGACTTCCTCCAGAGTTAAAAATGAAGGTAGGTAAGTGAAGCAGACACAGTCTTGTGCAACCTTATGTGAAGGGTTTCTTGTAGTGGGTGTTGAGATATGGGCCTCGGATGTGGCCCTGTGAGCCTTTTGATATGTGGATGTGGACGTGTCGCTCGATGGGTGAGGAAGTCATGAATCTTGTGAATGAGGTCAGACTGAACATTCAAGTAGTGGACTGTGATCCTTCACTGCCACTGCGATGTGTTGAAGGCTGAGCTGAGATTGATGACAGGTATGCTGTGGTCCCATAATGTCCTGCATGGCTCCATGTTCTGCTCCCGCACTTTGAATGACACCTTACTAATCCTATGTACCCTCCAGGCACATCGTGAGGCAACAGAGCATAGGCCATGGGTCTTCTTGAGCTTGATCTTCTGACTCATAGACCTTTAACAGAGTGGGTGTTGGGTCCTTGTGCCCAGTTTGCACCACTGAGCTTCAGGCAGAAGCCATGTTCTTATAAAAACACAACAGTGGCCGGCAACTTTCTATGCAGAGAGAAAGCCGTGAAGTGTTCCACTTGGGCGAAAAATCTGTCGTGTCAAAATGGAAGCAGTGGGAAGGAAGCATTAACAGCTGGTTGCTTGCAAGTTCAGCCATACTCTGGGGTTTTGCCAGTTGTTGGTTTGTACGAGGTCGGATGTAAAAGTAATTCAAGCTAACACTCTTGTGTCATGCAGTGATCAGATGTTGATGTAGGACAATGTAAAAGACAGACACAGGCCTTCACAAATCTTGCTTATGCTCAAAACAAATCCTTCTAAACATGTAGTCCTGCCATAAAACGGAGGGGCTACATAAAACACGAATCATTTGATCGAGAACTTGCTGGTGGACAACATCAAATCTTGCCAATGCATTTGCCTGCCAAGCAGACTGTGCTTGGAATTGGCATGAGCATGAAATGGGAGACACATGAAAGCGGAGACAGGCGTAAAGGATTCAGTAAAGTCCGGGGTATGTGGTATGGGCGAAGCACTCAGCCCGACTCCGACTCAGAGACCCTCTTGAGTAAGGCTGACTCAGCCGTACTGTGCTGTGTGCATATGTGTATGTGCGTGCGTGTGGCAGCAGTTATCACTCATCCCCCTCCCCATTTCATTCCCCTCCTTCTCTCTCTCTCTCTCTCTCTCTCCCTCTCTTCACCTCTACCTCTGCAGTACCTCTTTTGCTCATTCCTCCCTTTGCCGGCTTGGGAGACACGCGCTTTCTGCTTTTTTCTGCCTTGGCTGCTGGCTCTGCTCCAGCATCCCTTCGTTGCCTCTCGTGTGCACTGCTCCCCCCCTCCAGCCTATGTCTCCCCCCGTGGGGTTTGTTGGCCAGCCTGCTTCCCTGGCTGTTGCTGCTGCCGGAGCTGTCCATCACAACGCCGCTACGCCGCGACCGCTCAGCCGCGCTTCTCCTCTCTGCCTCCTGCCTCACGCTCTCCTTTGCTGGATAATCAGCACTGAGTCCGCAAGAGACGGCGACAGAAGACAGGAAGGGAGGGAGAGAGACGGAGAGCCTGCACTCTTCATTTAACTGCTGCATTCTTCAGTTTGTGTCTCCCTCTGCTTCTCTGTTCTGCCGGAGCGCAGCACAGGGAACAACTGGTCGGCAGAGAGCCCCCCGAAGGGATTTATACTCCTCTTTTTGCGCTTCCTCCCTCTGTTCATTTCTGGGACAGAGTGCAGAGGAGGAGAGAAGAGGGAGGGACTGAGAGCAGGACTTCAGACTCAGCCACACAGCTCAGTGTCCCGCCTTGCTCCAGAGACACATAAGACAAAAACACACACACAGACACACACACATTTGCATAGATTGGACTCAGGCTGACCAGACTGGCACACAGGGAGAGATTGACAAAGATCCTCTTCTTACACATAGACAGACAACAACACAGACAGACTTGGTGTCATGGCGTCAGTGGACAGCACCGGTTCGAGTGTCTCTGGTCGGCTGAGATCAGGGGATCTACTTCATGCTGGCCTGGCAGTTGCTCTGCTGCTTGGTGAGTTATACTTCTGTATATATCTTTAGCTGCCCTGTCATCCCTCACTCCTCCACAATGTCTCTACATTACACCTGCACAGACTTCTGTAAAAATGCTTCCATCCCAGCTTGTGATGTTTGAATCCCTCTTACAGTCGTTGTGTTTAAACTAGTTTCTCTGGCCTCTGCACGTTCCCCATTTGCTCCCTTTGCAGCCTGTTTTTTCAGTATTTCATAATCAAGTCTGTTTGGGTGTCTGAAACAATAAATCCATGTTTTTTTTTTATTTCTTCATGTCAACATCTGCCTTCCTATTGCTTTTTGTTTCAGCTCGCGTGTGTCATTGTTCTGTCTCCACACCTGACGGCTAAAACGTGCTAAATTTGGCTAAACGTGATGTCACAACTGTTTACTTGTTGTACTGAGGGCATCAAGGTCAACAACCTTGGTCATGTAGAATATTGGGTTGCAGAGCCTGATGTGTGACTGATTAAATTACTCTTCATGTACTTATTACGGTGCCATTTGGAAGGCAAAATTAATGTAAGAGAAAGAAAAAAATAATGAAAAAATATGGTTCTCATAGTACATGAAAAAAAACAAAAACAAAACACTTGTGATCACTTCATTTTACATGTGTGTGTGTGTGTGGTTGTATTATTACTTGTACTGACGTAGTGGTGCAGTGGTGATCTGTGCTTTTGCTCAAACACTCCCTGGTTTTGTTGTAGCGCCCAATAGTGCCCCCACATCCCAACATTTCCTCCCAGCTCTCCGTTCTTTTGAAACTCGGCACAGTTAAGCTCTGAGGCACACACAAAAAAAAAAAAAAGAGTGCATGAAAAGCTTTAAATGGACAAAATCAAACATGATATTTTTTTTGTCTATTCTACATCTAACAATAACATGTGGAAGTATTTAAATTGGAAGACCTTAACAATAAAATAGGGATGTGTCCATCTGGGAGTAGGCTGGTTGTTTACTTTTACATGCATGTGCTTGTTTTTCCTCAGAACTTTTCAAGTAAATAGTCCACAGCTAATAATTTTGTTACTAAGATAAGTCACAATGATTATGTTTTTGAAAAAGAGCTAAATATAACTAATTATTTTCATTTATGTGGCATTTTACTTGTAACATTTTTACACAAAGCTTTATCAAGGATTGTTAAGCCCATCTTGCTGATGTGATATGATATAACACTTGAAATGTCAGTTGATAGAATGTCATACACGTTCAAGAATACAAGGTTTTTTTTTTATTTGGATGGCATTTTGTAAACTATGACACATATACAGCAGAAAGCTTTTACGTTATTTGGATGCATTTAGAAATGTCTGTTAAATGCCATGTATGGTTAGGTAGCTTTCATTAAGTAATGACATAATAAACACCACCTGGCTATCTTTTATAGTGAGATCGGATCCTAGAAATCATTAATGGAACAAAATAAAGAGCATACTAGCGGTCACAGCTAAACCACAGATGAATCTTTAACTGAGAACAATGAAGCAGCAGCTTGTCTAACACTTTGCTGAGTCCACATTCCAGATTTTTTTTTTTTTGCAAAGTATCCAAAAAAGCAGATCCATAGCCAACATAGACTGTAGGCAATGGTCGTTTAGGTTAGCATATTGTCGAGTTGGGTGCCAGTCTGTATCTGTCATTGTGTTGCTTCACCCTTGGGCTATTTGCTGTTCAAATTAGGTAGGTCACCTTTTATTGTGTTCTTAATCAACAAGGTCTTCTGATGCATCTCATGCAGTCGAGGCACACCTCATTCATCTCAATCTCTGTCTATGCATCATCTCTATTCTGCTTTCTATTCAACCTAGCATATGGTTATTTACCTAAATATGCTCATTATGTCTTACATCTGTTGGAGTTTCATGCCTGCATAGACATAGACAACTGTTTCTCTTGTTTAATTCTTCTCCTAGATTCTGATAATCTATGCCAAAACTTCCCTGCAATCTCTCCCTTCCATTCCAGGAAATGAAGCCAGAGAAAAAAACAACAACTAATGGAACAAAGCCTCATTCAAAACATGTCTGGCATGATGGAGGAATATGGGGCTGCCTAAAAACTTAACATTATCAAGCATTTACTCCGTTTTGGGATAAAACAATAAGTGATATGATGAATAATTAACAGCTAAAAGGTTTTGGTTAAAACAAGCAACAATGTAAACAAATGCAGAGTAGCTGAGGTTAGGCAAGTACTTTAAGAGGCATGTAAATGTGATAATTATACCACGTTGTTACTCGTTTGTGTGACTATCATTTTACACATGTGCGTATCCCTAAGTGTAAATGTGAGCCGACCTCGGCCGCTGTTGATTGAGTTACTTAGCTGCCGCTGTAATTCTCTTCCTTGCTGTCACTCACTCACCTTGGAGGGGACATCTCACTCCACGTCCCTCTCCGTATCCATCCCTCGTGACCCTTTCCATCACTTCCCACACACTCTACCTCCTTCGTTACCCCCGCTCCCCCCATTTAATCTCTCTCCTATACTCTCCTCCTCCTGGTCCATTCCCTCCCTTCTCCCTCACCCTTCCCATCACTTCTCTCTCTCTCTCTCTGGCTGTCTCTCTTTCTCGGAGAGGTAATGGTGTCCTCGGTCAGTTCTCTATGGGTTCACTCAGAAATACATTAACCCTCCAATCTCTGGCCTACTTAAAATAGGAAAAAACATATCACCTTGACAGTCAGCCAAGGACAGGACACACACATGCACACGCACGCACACTCACAGACACGCACGCAGTTAGTTGCTTTTCCTACCATCAGTGATTCAGATATTGACGTTTTCCCAACTGGAACAAAGAGATATTTGATAGTGGAGCTAAAAATATCATACATTCCAGCCTATTACGTATGCACACACACACACACACACACACAAACCGCACACACACAAAATAGGGTCCTGCATTTCTAAAGTGTGTGAGTCAAACCGTAACGATAAGAGAATAGAGAAGAGGAAGGGGCAGAGATAAAAAGACAAAGTAGAGAGCAAAGGTGTAAAATGAGGGAGCTGTGGAATCTATTTCTAGGCATGGGGGGGGGGGGGGGGGGGCACTTCCTTTAGATATGTTAAACATCATTGTGTTTGCTGTGTGGAGAAACTGCCTTTTATCCTTTTTGGTTTCTCCGCATTATTACTCCCTCTGGATCACTTTGGTAATCACTCAGTGGCATTGTGGCAGCAATTATTGATAGTTAGTGTACTTAACACAGAGTTTAAGTGGCACTGTGATGAGTCAGACCATCAGCCAGCTTCTGTAAAACCTTTTAAACCTTAAAGATATAAATGATTCCACATGTACGCTACCAAAAAAAGAAACAGACATCAATGCAGAACAGCTCCAAATATCTTTCCCCCTTTTTCTCTTAAGTTATAGCATCCCAGCGGAACGAGTTCTTAAAGCAAGTAAGACAGAAAGACAGTGAGAGATAAAGTTGTGCAAACAAGAATAGTAAGAGCCCATTGAAGGGAAAAGAACAAGGAGAAGCCGAATGGCCCGAGTTGTTGCTGAAAGTAGCAGAGACCAGTCGCAGTGACTGCAGAGGAGAGGTAAAAATATCAGATGTTAGATGACGAGATGAAAGGGACGAGACTGAGAAGACTAAAGACCACATTTGGAAAAATGAAGAAAAAAATATGATCAGGATATTTTAAGAAATCACAGTTCATTATTTCCCTGTATAAAGTTTTCAATCAAATTCTTGACTGCATTTGTTTCAGTCTTAATTCAAAATAAATAAAACCTGTAAAAACACTGCATTAAGGAGTTTCAGGTGAAATACATTAGTTTCTAAGACGCTCTTCTACAGACACAGCACGTTAGGAGCTAGCTAGCACTCTAGCTCTGCCCGTTTCTGGTAGCGTAGCTTGTATTTGGGTTAGGATTTCTCCGTTTTCATCGTTCACATGATTTCGTTCTGGGAGCTGAATTCTCTGCAGAGATCTCCTCCTCTTCAAAACAAACAGACCCAATCATTAAAACCAGTAAAAAAGACCGCAGCTCCTGGTTAAAGTGTCTCTTCACCGGACACAGGAGATCTGGTGTGGGGGCTGCTAGCCTAGCTGCCACTAAAGTTCGAATAATTGCATCATGCTACTACTTTTGTCAACAATTTGCTCATGTTAGGAGGATAAGAACAGTTATGCAATGGCATTAAATGGCTGATAGACTGTTTAAAAAGTCCATAAAGGAGAACATGTTAATTAATTATCAATGTGATTCTAAGTGTGGTTCCCTTATCGAGACGATAACCACACTCAAATTGCTCAGGCTTACAAACCACAGCAAATGCACTGGGATACAGTTTATAAACAGTTCAGCCTAGTTTGAATGCATCATTCTGACATTTAACACTCACCATATCCACTTGACTGTTACTCAAAAGTTCTTTCTACATACTAATTTTGGGGGCTTTATGCACAAATGTATGAACATTGTTGTCCTCTGTTTACGTGTCTTTCCATATTAAAGTTTTATGTGTGTGTGTGTGTGTGTGTGTGTGTGTGTGTGCGTGTGTGTGTACATACTTAAATCGCACCTGTTACTGTCATAATGTGAGCGAGTACTGAAAAACCACAGCTGTGTTGTATTCGGCTCAGCCCTACAGGTTGAAGTGATATCGAGAGAGGGGGGAAAACACAGAGGATGGAGGAGGAGGAGGAGGAGGGAAAAACAATATCACATCTGCTGACTTCTATTTGCTCATCTTATGACATGTTGCACAGCACACTAAGCCTGATACTGCAGTAGATTATCAGTGATCAGTGGGTTTGATTCTTTGCTCTGACACTTGAATTTCTATTATAGACAGAGAGAGGAGTTAAAATATGATTAAGTGCAATATGATCCAGGCTCCACTAATATGTGTTTTTAGATATTCATTGCAAATATGTCTTATCCCCCACTGTCCCTGTTATGCTATTACACTGGAAATTAATTTGCATTTTTAAATCTGTTGTTAATTTCCCCACAGTTGTACTTAGTATTAAACAATTAGCACTGTAACTTGCCAGATTTGCAAAAAATTGTAATTCATCTCCACTTTAAAGTAACTCCCACTGATTTCTGAGTGTCCAGTTCCAAAGTGCTCACAGTACTTCCGTTCATAAGACCCAAAGGATTACACTGTTCCAGCACTGTTCTGTTATTACTACTGTCTTCAAAAAGCTGCAAAGCAGTTGGAGGGATATTCTTGTGTCGACGTAACTCCTTGATAAACACGCGGACAAGCATGTACTCTAACACTGCCTGCATCATGTCCAAGTGCAATGTGATCCTGAGCAGGTCAGTGTGGGGAAGTGCATTTATAAATAGGCCCCAAAGTGTGTGAGAGACATCAGAGCAACAATCTGAGAATTACAGCAGCTGTCACTGCAAAAGCGACAGAACCCTCTCAGCCGGACCCAAATTGTTCTGGGAAATGAGAGGGTCACCGTGAGTTTTGTGCCGAGCTTACAAAGTAAGTTTTATTAAATAATTTCTGTCTCTGATTCATATACAAATACTGTCCAGTCAGTCGAAGTCGAATCAGAACATAAAAATATACGTCATATTAAATCATAGATCTTGAGAACCGTCAACCAAAGTCCAGAATCCGTCGGGAATATTCCGGACATAAACACATTTGAAACTATGCATACATTAACCAACAGAGGACAACTACTCATTCAGGCCCCGGGGTAGTACTCCCCAAATACCCCCATACTGTAGTGACATTTTGCCCTCAGCAACATGTTTTCCACATTCCCCCTCTGCTTTGTAATCGCATGCACAGCATAGCTACCATGGGACTTTACAAAAAAGCCAAGAAGAAGTCGGGGATACTGATCTGATAGGACTGTTGTTTGGCTCTGGAAGAGGGATGGGTTTACAGGGAACAGAATGAAAGATCACTCTGTTTTCCACAGAGCTTGCATTATGGCTTTATGACTATGAAGACTTGATACTCTCCCCGAGCCTGAAGTGGAAGAAAACTTAGCTGGTGCTAGCTGCTGTCTTGAAAACTGCATACATATTTTATATTTAAATCACTGATGTTAAGAGATGTTCAAAAAAGCATTCATGAAATAGGTGAATATAAAAGTTCAATGAGAATATAGGTGTTTACAATTACATCTGATTTTAGATTCCCTTGGGAGGTTTGTTCTCTCACCGCCAAGATTTGAATGACTTGGTGCAGCATTACAGTTATAAGACATGTCAGTGTGTAACCTTACACATTTATTTGTAAAGTCAAAATCCACGTCCCTGCCTACAGATTCTACATAGAAATGAAGAATCTGTACGGTCGCTTTTCTTTTTAGACTGTTTGCCTTCATCTGAGCTTCGACTTTGTTCCTTTTTCTTTTGATTTTCACTTATTTTTGAAGTTGTATCTGTAGTCATCGATCTTTTCTTTGTCAGCCATAGTAGATTACTGTTTGCTCGCAACACCTGCAGAGAGCGGAAAAACAGAGGCTTTACACACAAGTGTAAAGTGTTGCGTTTGCTCCACCTACCCTCTCTGGCAGACCAACCACTGCTCGGTGATGGAAAATGCATCACTAACTGTGATTTTTTCCGCAAATGTCGCCACTGACACCCAGTCCTTAATACTGCAAACGCAAAGGCTTTCATCAGTGGGTCATAGACTCAATCACCATTGTGTTACCTCATTCGGTGATAGATGGTGACTTAACAGACATTTATGTAAATGAAAATGTTCAAGATTATATCTTTAAATATGTTTTCTGAGGTAAAATAAGGACAGTGCAAGAACCCTTTTGAATTGCATTAGTGTGACACAGACCATTGAGTTTAAGAAGTTGAAAAAATAAAAAGCCGATAACATAATGTCTCATTTGGTCCATGCATTACTGATAAAACAAAATATATCATTATATTAAAATAAGTATGGAGTGTGAGGAGAACAGGAGGCTGTCATTTCATGAGCTATGCTTACAGTTAGTAAGCTACTTAACTCTGTAATGCCATTAATCATAAGCAGCACTCGTGTTTAACAGTAATCCTTCACCAGCCCTGCATGCCAGCACATAAGAAGTAGTTCATACTTTGTAATTGTTACTCAAAATGTACAGTAGTGAGGCAATGCAACCTGAACATTAACTGATCCACTGACATGTATATATAATGTGTTGTTCTTTGGTCTGTGCTGTGCATGTTCTGTCCTTGGTTTTAACTTCATGTTTGTGTTTTTTATACTTATCCAAACCACGTTTTTATGTGAATTTCTGTTGTTTTGTCTGAGCTCTTTCTTTCCTTCCTTGCTTCAGGTGTATGGAGTGTTGGTGGACTGGAGGTCTCGACAGGTAAAGTGACATCAATTGAAGCAATGAATGGCTCCACAGTCCTGCTCCCCTGCACCTACTCATCCTGTATTGGCATCCAAAACCTCTACTTCAACTGGCACTATAATGACAACGGAACCATGCTCAAGGTACAGCATACAGTAGCACTTACACGCATGCACACAGGTTGTGCAACATGAAAATACAGTCGAGAAACGTTGTACATCTGATTTTATTCATCCATCTGATTACCGATCTCTGTGCATTTAAGTTTAAACACGTGTCTGTGTGTGTGTAGCTTTGTGAAGCCGTGATTCCCTTTGAGGGTGTGGAGCCCAGGGTGAGGGTGTACCATGAGCGCGTGGAGTTTGTTGGCTCATCAAAGGGCAACAACATCTCCATCCTGCTGTACAACATCACCTTTGAAGATGAGGGAGAGTACATCTGTTTCGCCAGGAACCCAAAGGAGAAGAACCGGAACCACAGTGCTACCTTCACTCTCATAGTGGTGGACCAAAGTATGTGACACGTGCACTCACTCGCATACACCTGGCAAAAAAAAACAAAAAAACTGAGTTAATGTTGTACCTGCTTTTTGAACTTCTACAAACGTATCTCACTCTTATAAAGACTCTTTTGCTGCATTGTATTCCAACATTGATGTTCTCTCTAACAATCTCTGTCCATCTCTCCCTCTTTCCAGTGAAGGAGGTTGACAACACTTTGACAACCATCATTGTCTCAGTGGTGGGGGGAGTCATTGGCTTAGTTATCTTTGTCATGGTGATAAAGGCCCTGATTGTTCACTTCCTGCTGAAGGATGATGAGAAGAAGTGAGTAGAGCACTGACTATGCTAATAACACAGGACATGATGAATCAAAAAACACTCAATGGTTGAATATAGGCAGGGATAAATATATCGCTGCAGTACTTACTGGATGTAGTAATCAATAAGTGCATTACTAGTTTTATCTCAAATAAATAGGAAGATTAAATACTTGCTTTCCTATATAAATAACAGACTGTATACATAATTGACATAGCCACCGTGACGTCATCCATAGGTTTGTCAACAGCATTTTTAAAGTCTCGAGTTTAGTATTTTGGCAGCTGCCATGTTTACTCTCTGGAAACGAAAGTGACCGTATTTGTACTAGAGGGGGGCACAAGAGAGCAGCGAGGGGTTAGAAAACACCAAGTTAGAAGAGGTATACAGCAATGATTGTATACGTAGATGGACGACATGTCTCCTTCTGCTCTCATTGTACAAAAATTGAAGCCAAAATAGCCCCCGTGACGGACACTGCTATCTTGACGTCATTTGAAGCCAGAGTTGTGCAGTGGAGATTGGCGGGTGAAGCCGCCGTAGCCACTTCCGCTAACCAAAACACACACTTAACTTTCTGGGAAAAAACTGCAAAGATCCCACAGCTGAACAGCTTCTTGTGTTGGTCTGAAGCAGACGTTCACAGATATGTAAACTTCAATGACTGTAGTGATTGTTTAAGCTACGTCTCATCTCGTTGTTCCTCCTCTACTCTGCTAATCCAGAACAGATCGGCTGCAGGAGCCGTATTTGTCAACAGAGCTGTCAATCATCCTTTTTACAGCATCAAATAACTAATTAAAAGTAAACTAAAAATGGACATAACTATAATGACAGAAACAATGTTTGAGAAAAATGTATTTGATGTGTATTTTGATTTTATAGTTTGACTCATGTCCCATCTGTTAACATGGAGGAGGCGGGCTTTATGACCTATACTGCAGCCAGTCAGCAGGGGGCGATAGAGATGTTTTGGCTTCACTTTTAGGGAGCTGTCATGATGTCCATCTTTTTATACAGTCTATGGTATACAGTGCGTGTCAGTGGCTAATTCATTAGCTAGTAAATGATCATATTTCCCACTGACTGATATTCTAAATTTGGTGGTAGCTGACTTGTGTTGTTTATTTATTGGACTGAAGAATCTAAGAGAGTGTGTGGAAGGTAGCAGACTGGCCACTTGCTTGCATGAACATGTACTGGTTACCTTAAAATAACCCGTCTTTATATTACAGCAGAATGAAACATGATTACAGCCAGGTACAAAAATTAGTGTTGTTCTATAGCTAATTCCTCTATTCATGACACCTGCATATTTTTGTGTAACTCACCTGTTTATGCTATAGAACATTGCCCAGATAATGACTATTATGGCCCCTTTCACGTTTTGTTACGACAACAGATCACTCATCTCCTTTTCTGTCACATTGTGACTTGCATGTAGTTTAACCATGGCCAAGAAACCCTCTGCATTGAGCTGTTATTTCTATGAAAAAGTAAACAAAGACAGAAGAGCATGAATCATCATGCAGGACGATTGCTAATTGTATTGCAAGATACTGGAAATAATCCTAAACTCATTTGTGACATGCGTATATAGGTCTCAATAAGTTCTCAGGTTCCAAAATAGTCATTCTAATATTCTACGGTATGTGTTCATGGAAATCCCAATTACATATTTCCAATGTATGTCAAACACAAGATTATTATTCAGTGCTACGAGGGTAAGGTTGTTTAAAATCCCTGCAGCCTTAATATATAGTCCTTATCACTCTCATATTCCTTCCTCTGCGTGTAGCTACATCTTAACCTTTGGTATCTCTGTCCCCTGCAGTAAAGAGTGCCTGGTGAGCTCCTCAGGGAATGACAACACAGAAAACGGACTTACAGGAGCCAAAGCCGACAACAAAGGGACACCAAAGGCATGAGCAGAATGCAAAGTACGTCTGTATGTTTGTATATATGTTAGACACGCTCAGAGAAGATGCTGTTATCAATGGACTGTTTTATCTTACTAGTGGCTAAGTAATACAACATGTAAATGTCTATTTTAAATCATGCTTGAGATTTGGGAGGTGTGAAATGCGCATAGGCCTGGATCGCTCTCTCACCTACATGGCAGCCCATTTGTTACACAGTGTGGAGCATCTGTTATCGAATTCTGCTCTCCTTCTTAATGGAACCTAACACTCAACACAGAGCCTCGGATAAACTGTCACTTTCTCTGACATTGCCTTCATCGGGTTACATCTTTTTTGTTTCCTACTTTGAATCCTTTATTACTACGTGTTACAACTAATAATAACAGTTACATAAGAGAAAGGACTTTGCACACAGCAGATGCTCAGTTGTCTACAGTTCTTTATTTGTAGACCAAATTTTAATATTCAGCTGTCACTCTGAAATAGAGTGACTGAAACAGTCTCAGTAGACTAATATGTCTGGTTCTTAGTTTGTATTAACCGGGCTCTAGTGTAATTTACAAGTCTGTCAAACTTGGACCCACACAAACCTGACCTATGGGAACACACAATTAATGCTATGATGAACTGCCATGATGTCAGCTGAAGAACAGCACAAAACTGCTGAAACGCTTCTCTCTAACGCTCGCAAATCCACCTCTACACCCAAACAAGAGGACCGTTGTTTTTTACATTTTTCGGTCAAAATAACATGAAGTTTGGTCCGGTCAAAACCGGTTTTGACTGGTTTGCTATTTGACATTTATTCCTGATCTAACCATCAACCTAACCACTGCCATGCCAGCCTAAACTTCAACTTGCATGTTTACTGCTGGGGTCAGGTTTGACACACTGCAGGAGTGTTTGGTTCATTAATGCTGAGCGCAGATTTTGATCAACTGCTTGTACGCTGTAGTCGGACAACTGGGCTTCCTAAAGGTGACTCAAGGATCCAGTCCTGCGCAGGTTTTGTTAATTTGCTTTAGATGAAACACAGGTGCCTGTTTTTGCTTCTGCTCCCTCTGCTGCTGGGAGGATAAAAACACAGAAAATGTATAAAAAATTAACTAACCCTAACCCTCATCAAAGACAATCCCCAGACCACCCAGCTCCATATAGAAAGGAATGAACTTAATCATGCTGCTTCTGACAAATAACCAATGCATTTTTAGCATGTGCGCATTTTATATAACTTCATATAAGTATATGTTGTCTAGCTCCACAGTACATAAACATTTCTATGTGTCGCTCTATGGTCCCTTCACATCAACGTCTCAACACTACTACAGCTTTTCTTACTCCTCTAACCAGGTCAGGGTTACCGAAAGGTGACTGGAAGGGTCACTTATTCCAAAACAACCATTTTAGTCTCTCAGTATTTGAAACAAACAACTCTGCCAGAAAAGTTTTAGAAGTTGGCACTTTGCTTAATAGCACATCAGCAAGATATACCGTAAATGGGGGAGAACAACATTGAATTTTATGTCCATATTTCTACACATGTTTGCAGACTCTAACTGGCTCCATTCCACTACAACCCTATAGAAAACAGCAAAAGGAATCACTGGAAAAGATCACTGCAAAAGAATGTATGAGACTCTGTCAGGGAATAGATATTAAATATTGTCCAAATATATATATTTTACTTCATTATAAAAATAATAGTCTATATGTTAATGTTGCTATCAGATGAATGTGTAAATATCCCAATAGGCCAGTGGTTCAGATTTCTTTGCTATTTGCCTTTTAAGTGTCACTCTACAACAAGCCAATTACTTTTAGCCAAAAACTAAATGCTTTAACTGGATCTGAATATTTTGGGCGTTGAAGATGGTAACTAGAAGTCTGTGTTTGGTTTCTAAATATACTGGTGTCTTAGCGCGAAAGATTTTGTTGTTTCTATTGAGTGCACAGATTAAGTTATGATCAAATGTTTGACGGGAGCTGGGAGAGTAAATGAACATGAATTTAAAGGGTAAAATGTGTTCAAACTTAACAGCTTCTATATTTCAAGAAAATACGAAGAGAAATTCAACAAAATGGTCATAGTACAACTTAAACATAGATAATCTTAGTGCTAAGATGCCTATTTGAAACTCGAACCTGCTCTCTAGGAGACTGTGGATACGAGAGATCCCTTCTGTAAATCTGCCAGACATGACCTGCCACGCCCTCACACATAGCTTCAATAGCTTTGACAGCTGAAAGCTACACACAAATACTACTTTGACCCCAGAGGGCAGTGCACTGCTCGCATACAAACAATACAGCACTTTACCACAGTTAAAGAGTGGGTGCACAAAACAGGAAATCACGAATGTGACTTCAAAAGTTGTTGTTCTTTTTAAATATTTTTACCAGAGTTAACACAAAACATCATTTTGCATTTGTCAAGTTTGACTGAGTACCTGACAACAGGATTGTGTCAAGATGGTTTTAGCATCTTCTAACTTCATGATGTCTCACTGGAAAAGAGCTCTATGGAAAGATTTAATCTTATTTTTCTAAGTGTTTCACTTTGTCAGCCTGCTGCTCTCTAATGCTGGAGTGCATTTCCCTTCTTGCTTTCAATGGAAGCAATAAGACAGACATCAGATTATGCAATAACCTGTTATAAGGCACTTTATAGACGTGTCTGGACTGGCTGTGATGGCAACTCTGTTTGTCCAAGACACTGTTCATTGTACTGATGTATGTATCTACACTGTACTGATGTATCTATGGTAGATTCATGCATCTGCTTTTATCTGCTTTGAAAAACTGTCATAGCTGCTAACATTGTAACTGTGCAGTGTTAGGCGTGATACAGTATCCTTTCTGTGATGTACAAATGTGAATGTTATGGATAAAAGGAAGCAACACACACTGACACACAAACACACACACACACTCGCTTCCTCGTCTAGCCAGTTGTGTATAGATCCCTCTGTAAAGAGGATATACATCCAAAGTCTTCCTGTAGGGAAAAGCAATACTGTGGAGTTGATCTGTCTGTTAATGTACTTTTCTTAATGTAACCCCGACATAGCAACACAGATACTGTAGGTGGTTTCATGTAGGGATTGTGATGCATAACTTGTATATTTGTGGGCACTGTTCCCTTTTGTCCCCCTCCTTTCTGTGATCCCTAACTTGGTTTTTATGTTTCTTTTGGAGTGACGCCCAAATACCCTGCTTTACAGTTTCAGGAGATTCTTCTTGTCTCCGACTTGCTTTGCTGGTATGAATTTATTTCCCTGAGGTAAAGCTATTAGAAAAGTGGAAACACCTCCATATTGAAAACATACCCTGGTAGGAGTTTTAAAGCAAAGCCAGGCATATATGTCCGATTGATTATATCAATGCTGTGTGATGTAATGAGCGAACGTAGTCTGATTTAAATCTGCAAAATCTGCTTTCATAACTGCTTGAAATTGTACTGGATTATGAAACAACAAGCATTGGCCGTTTCACATTTTATAAACATTTTGTTTTTTTCACATATGCCCCTTTTCCATATTCTGATCTGCCTAAACCTTCTCCATATATCTGTCCTGAACCTGACATGAGTCTTGAGGTCAGCCACTAGCTTGTAGTGATTGCTGCAGTATTGAGTATGGCCCGCATAGTGCTCCCCAGTCATGGTGCAGTACAGCACAGAACACACAGCGTGACTGCCACCCAGTGGCAAATGCCCAACACATCAAATGATTTGCCCTCTAGTGGAACTGAAGAGACATATACTGTCAACATGCACTTGTGCATTTTAAACTCAATGACTGCATCATGGAAAAAAGTGTCAACAAAACTTACAGCAATGATTTTGATTTCATGTAACTGAGTAATCATTGCTTCAATTTCCATGGTTAAAGCATTATATGATAAGGAAAAAGTGTTGACATTGTTGCTACATTAATTGCTATATTTATTGCTAACATATTGTTTATCAGTAAACATCTTTTTAACCCCTGTGCACATTTGGCATTTTATCTACATTTAAAAAGGGGTGATGTGTAAGTTTACAATAAAGTATGTTAGGAAAAGGATCCATGCAGCAATTTGTGCACACATGAATCCTTTACAAAACTCGCTCTCATAGTGAGCATTAAATAGTTACAGATACTCTCAGTGTTACCGTCACATTATTCACTGAAATAATGAAGAGCTCTGATTGACCACTATGATTCCTTAGAGTTAGTCTTCCTCTTACTGCCAGAGCGGCTGAAACTCATACTGCCAATCCAAGAGTCTCACGTCTGCTGTTGTTACAACACAATGAAACACAACTCACTTAGTACACTGACACTTACGAAAACATGTTTTACTGTCTACCACTGTATTAATGGGATTTCAGTGCTGAATCGTGGATGATATTGCTCTGTACTACTTCTGTATTTCTAGCAGCTGAAACTCACACTGCCAAGCCAAGAGTCGGACGTTTGCTCTCTGCTTCCCACATTCCACACAGATCAAAGATCAAACCACTGATCTAATGTCGGTGTAGTTCAGCAGAAAAGGTAACTTTACTACAACCCTGGTCCAGGGGGATGATGACATAGGATCAATACATTCTCTTTTTGGTAGGTTAGCACTGCCAAACTATGATGCATATACTTACCTATTGTGTGTCAATATAATATAACTCGTCTAGCAAACTGCCTACTATAACTCTTTTAAAATATATAACCGTACAGACCAAGGCTAGCAGGTTAAAGATTTGAATTACAGTACAAGCACAGACTGACACCGACCTCTCCACACTTTCTCACTGCAGTTTTGCATTTTAAACTACTTCAACAATGTTTTTTATTGTAAAAGTAACACGGATGTAAATGTAATCCTATCTTAATCAAAATAACAAATCCATATGTACACATTTTATCTTAATCTATCTAAGGCCACAGATGTTACAAATTACAGCATTTTATAGTGAGTTGAAATCTTGCAACAAATTCCTACATTCTGCTTACATCAGCACACTCCGTTCAACACCAAGACTCACACATATATCAAATATGATACCATGGGTTTCCTGGATCAACTGTACTCTGAATGTTCAGCTGTTTGTCTGTGTTTGTGACCATGTTGCTCATGCTCCCTTCATGACTATGCACCTCAAACTTTTGACTTGTAAAAAAAAAAAATACATACTGGAAATAAAATGTTGATTGAAATAACCAAAGAACTGCTTTTGTCTCTTTGTGTATTACTCCAACGTTAGAGAGTGCTCTTACACCATCTAGATCTATAGCTGATAAAGAGTACTGTATGAGCGCTTAATGTGAGATAGATCTCATTTCCCTGGTTTCGTTTTCCATTATTATGTATGGGAACTGCTCTAAATCTAATCAGGAGTTACAATGGAACATTAATTGGATAGGCATTTGAAATTGAATATTCTACTTAATGGCCATACCTCTTGTGTTGGGGCACAGTGCATAGTACATCCCATTTAACACTAGAGAAGACTATTTTACCACAACTGCACAACAAAAAAAAAAGCTTTTAAGGATATTGAAGTGCACCTGTTTGCCTCGCTGTGTCTTATTCCAAAAAAATATATAATGTGTAACAAAGGAATTTAAGTGAGGCGACATAGGAATACATGTTGCTACTATAATCAAATGTTGCTAATGCTTAAATACAATTATCCACATGTGATTTTGTGCATTAACGGGTTGGGGGGGCATATTCTAACATGCTTTAGCAAGCTAATACATATGTTTTCTTCTTCTAATGTTTCTTCTGGTACATCTTCTCATTTAGTCATGTCATTATGCATGACAGATGGTATCAATATGGTAATTCAGGTACTTCAAGTTTTCACTTCTATAGATCTAGCAAACTCACAACTAGACGTCTTACACTGTATGTGAATTTGTATAAAAATTTATAAAATTAAAAGAATTAAAAACCTAATGGCACTAATTCCTACTGCAGGGCCAAATGACATGGTCAAAACATCATTAAACATGAAGGGCTCCATGGAAATTCAGGCAAGCTAATGGAAGAGACAAGGATGTACCTGTGGTTCACATATCATCGTTAGCTTGCTCCACACTGCCATCTTGTGGGGGTTTAGTAAAAAGGCGCCATGTTGGTGCATACTATTGTTCCAATGCCGTCTGCCAGTTATGCACTGCAGTGCAGAAGAGAAAGAGGAAGGAAGCACAATTTTGATTTACACATAGCTTACACAATTAACGTGTGCTTTTGGTGCTACATTCCCTTTCATTCCCCATATGAAGTCTAATGAAATAGGCCTCAAGCTATAGATATTTTCCCAAACAGATATACCATGAAATGTATATTCCTCCCTGCCACTGATGTCAAGTGAAGTATATTAGTGGTATACATTTGATGATGTTTGAACCTTACAACCAAAAAAGTGAAGAAACAGGACTAAAAACAGCTGTTCCCGCCCGGTTTCGAACCGAGGACCTTTCGCGTGTTAGGCGAACGTGATAACCACTACACTACGGGAACTGGCTGCCCCACACCTGTGACGCATAATTTTATAAAAGATGTATAAAGTCATTATTTTGAATGCCATGAGTCCTGATGTCAGGCATTAAACTAGATTCTGTTATCAGAAGTAACAGTATGTATTTAAATTTAGGGTAAGTTCAACAACGGTAGAAATATGTAGCTTCCATTACACTGTCTGCACTACATATTAGTACAGTACAGGGCAGTGCAGTTCAAAAATAGTACAGTACAGTAATTTTGTACACATTATGCTCAAACCAAGCATCAAACATAACGTTAATATTGAAATACAACACCCATTTCCCCAAATCAATATTCACCCGATGTTGTATGTTTAGAAATGCAACTCATTATGTCGCCATGTTTAACTGCTGGTAGGAGCTGGGAGCGAACCCATGCTCACTGTGTCTTAAAGGGCTAACGTTAACTCCACACTATTTTCACAATGAGGAGTCAGTTGAATACACAAGTGAGTTTAGTTTAAGCATTTTGATGATTACACAAAGTAAAAATTTAATGATAAAAACATACCTTCATACTCCTCCTGTTAACGTTAATGGTTCCGTATCTTAACCCTGGCAACCTGGAAAAAGCACAAAGGTTTCTGGTTTAGTTCCAGATAATTTCCTAAACACATTTTGCATTTAACTTCTTTCACTCAATTAACTCAAGACATGGTTAATTTAACTTGGGTCATAATGCATGACATAGTACATCACTTCTTATATAGCTAACAACACTTACAAGAAACTAGTGATTTAGCAAATACTGTTTCATAGAGGCCCACTGTCACAAAAACCCTGAAATACAATAATGACGAAGATGAGAAAATGACAAATTGTTCCATGAAAACCCGATTCTGTCTATAAAATCTAAAAATTATTGGAAGGAACTAAACCCAAACCTGCCCCAAGTAGCACAGGTGTGCTAGCAGTCATAACCTCAGTGCGGCAAAGTTGATATTCTGCTAGCTTAATGGCTATATGGAGTGTCTTTCGATGCAAAGACCCCTGTCTGGGGTGACCATATGTCCCAATTTGTCCGGGACCGTCCCGTTTTCAAGCTCTGTGTCCCAAATCCCAACAAATATCTACTGTATGTCCCGGTTTTGACCAATTGAAATTTGAAATGCCATACTATACTAGCAATACGTACTGATTTGGCCAAAGTGTAGTATGTAGTATGCAGTATGCAAAGAAAAGCAAAATTTACAGTATGCCAAAAATACCCGGATGTTGTACTGATTCAGAAAAAATCTCCAGTTTGCATCGGACCAGTCTACCTCCCCTACTGTATCCCACAATTCAAAGCCCTGGAATGTCACAATGGCAGTTGAAATGGCAGTTGAAATGGCAGACGACAGCAGCATTCCTGAAGAGCTATAGCTAAAGTAGCAGCTTTTCCTATTGACGGACTACTGTTTACTTCCGCTTTCTGAAGCGGGAAACTGGCGCCTGGTGTTGCTTACTGCAAATTAAAATTTGAACAGCTCCGTACTACATACTACCGCAGAATGTAGTGTGCAATATGTAGTATGTAGTATATATTATGTAGTTTGTAGTATATAGTATCCGATTCAAACACAGCATAAAACAATACACCATGCTAACAACACTGATTTGTCTTTAGAATAGAATAGAACTTTATTGTCCACCATGGTGGAAAATTTTCTTCAGCGCACCAAAAATAAGGACAATTAATAGGACAAACAGAAGTGGTTGCGTTGTACATAAAATACATAAAATATAACAGTCCATGTCAGTGCCTGTGTCAGCGTTAATCACTTGGAAGAACTCAGGATGTTGATTGCCCTTGGTAAAAGACTTTTATAGATATTTCTGGTTGCCAGAGGAACTCTGTAGCAGCTCCCAGAGCTCAGAAGCTTAAACTGGCCAAAGAGAGGAGGAGAGCTGTCACCCACAATGCTCCTCGCTTTCTTCCTTGTCCTTTCAGTCTGGAAGATGAAAAGTTAAAACACTCTACAAGGCTCTTGTACACAACTTCTAATATCTTTTGACTGACACCGAGGCTGCAGAGCCTTCCCAGAAGATAAAGTCTTTGTGAACACTTTTTAAATGTAGACTCTGTATTATACAAAGAAGCTCATCTGTGAGTCCAGAACTGTACCAAGATACTTAAAAGTTTCCACTGTTTCAACAAACTGGCCAATAAGCAAAACTGGTTTAATGCTCACGTCCTGTTTTTTTCGAGAGTATTCTTTGTTTCTTGCCACATTAATTACAAGCTGGCTGGTCTGGCACCAGGTTTCCAAAGCCTTCATGCTGGCCAAATATGCAGCTTTACCAAAAGAGTCTGTTTTTTGTAGAAGCCCGACTAAGGCCATGTCGTCTGCATACTTAACCAATTCAAAACCACATTAATCATAAAATCATTAGTAAAAAGAAAAGCACAGGGGAAAGAACACACCCTCGTGGGCACCCTGTGCTCACAGTGAGCACATCTGACATGCTCATGTCAATCAGTGTCGTTACCAAGGCTGTTGCTGTTTTAACCAATAGAAAAACATCACTAATGCACCGCTGGTCAAAGTTTAATTTGTCAATCAATCGCGGTGTGCGGCTGTTGCGTAGCTTGCCCTGCTTATCCTACTGTCAGGACCTGCTGCGTAACGTCAGGTAGGCTAGCTGTCATGCCATTTTTATGTTTTCATATTTCTGTTTAAGATATTGGCCTCAAATTTTTTCGAGGCCTATCACCTTTCTTTTGTTAAAACGACTTCCAGTCAAGACTTCCTTTTCCACGTGCTGCATTGTTTACAGAAAAAGAGCGTTTTTCTTGCGATTTACTTTAATTAACAGGTCTTACCTTTGCTGAAATTTAAACATCACGATGTAGATTAGTAAAAGTTAAGATGAAGCTTTATCAGGTCTGTCCTCGAGGAGAAGAAAACTACTTTTAATGCTCCTACGTCGAACGTAGGTCGGATCGATCATTTCTGATGCATTCGAGTAAGTCGGGAAATCTGAACGCTGAACGACTTTTGTGACACAGCGTCAAGGGAATTTATCTCACGTTAAATTTTAGCTCTAGAACGTATTGTTAACTGAACCTACATACAGATATCTGTTTATAGAGATTAATAAGAAGGTAAACGGCTTTCAGATGACCACTGATGGGATCCGGCTGCTTTTGCTCTCCACATGGACTGTTTTTCCTGGTACCCCGCAGCCTCCTGATACGTGATTGGTCAATATTACTCTGACTACCCGTAGTACAAAGTGAAACTAGAACACTTGCCATCCCTAAAATGTACATCCCTGACAACAGGGTGAACTTATAGCAGATGGATTTTAACAGCAATAGACTTGAGGCAGAGGTTCAGGTACACACCAAGCGGGTGTTTATTTCACCAACACAAGAAATACATGTCAAAACATCCCTTACACTAATGCACCAAGGAGCATGGTATTCACAGTAACAAGCATGATAGAAAATGGCAGCCTTTTATAGCCTGCTACTGGGTAAGCCCCTGAGCCACTACACATTAGAGGGTGACCTACATATCCACCAACATGAATTTACATAAGTTATACAAAAAATATCTTTCATTACATTTCTGTACAATTAACCTCAATTAATCAGCATAATTTATGTACACATTTCTATGTACTAGAAACCCTAAACAAAATATTTAGGTTGTTAAACACCCCCACACCAATTTACTCAATGGTCTCTCCCGGAACCTTTAAATGGTTGTCTAACCCAGTGGGGACTCTTTTAGATGTAACCCCTGGAGAGGAAACACAAGAGGTAAGTGACTTGAACAAACATTTCAACATCTATTGCCCACTCCTACAATAGTTAATCATTAACTTCAAACATACATTTGTTAAAGTTAAACAAACAATATGCACAACTTGACTTAATGAACTGGAGCAAACTGAATAGTTGTTTCTCATTACAGGCTGGCCTCCGATCATCTCCAGGTGAAGCTGCAAGACACACAAGATTATTACACAATAAAACATTTTTAACTTCTGGTTTGTGTCTTATTATTTAACCAAACTGCCTTGATGATGTTTTACTAAATACAAGTAATAAGGGCATCGCTAAGGAAGACTATCTTCCTTACAATCGGTAAATAGAGATTACTGATCTGGTAATAAATAAATGTTCTATTACACAATGCAATACTTGTGTTTTTTGTTTACTGGTGTTATATAATTACACTTTTCAAGTAGGCCTAAAGTTTCGGTTGATTTTGGGAGACATGATTTTTCATCTGCTGAGGCACTTTCCATGGTGTTGAAAAGTGCACTGATGAAAAATCCAATTGTACCATGAGCTCATACATGTGGGTGTGTGGTAAAACCAAAGTGTTCCTATTTGGAGGTTTGAAAATATGGTCACCCTACCCCTGTCCCCTGTTTATGAGGTATGATCTTATTTATACAGTCTATGGCTATGATTGGCTATTCAGCCATTCAATTATTTGTATTGTTTCACTGGTCAAGGGTGCGGTTTTCTACAATCCTTGCACAATCAGCAACTTGTATTAGAAAAGTTCTGATATTGGGCGCAAGCGCTGAATTATTTTGCATTGCATGCTGGGATTGCGCCCTCTAGAAAAGACAACAGAACACACAACTAGCCTTATTTGAAATTAGTTGTATAGCCTATATCTATTTTAAAAGTTTAATGTTTCACTCAGCCTACTGACCCAGAAATTAAGGGGCATTTGGGGCTGCGCACGCCCCACTATAGACCAAGTCCCACTACTGCCAAATGAGTCTCTAAACTACACAACACAGCAAAACCAAACATATATTATTATACTAGCATATCTTGCTAACTAGAAATCCTACAAATATGTTGTCAGGGTGTTTTCTGCTCCAAAGAAGCCTGAAGAGGCATGCCAGTCATCTTGCGTGTATTTTTTAGTGTGATATAGGCCTACTGTAAGTTATGCTATGTGAGGCTATGGTTTCCTTTGGTGTTTGACATGTGGTCATTTTTGAACATGTATCTTCACGCTAAAAGTGCTCGGTCTAGTTCTACTTTTGGTCTTTAGTACCAATGCAGGTAGTGTTTTGGCCTGTGATAAACCTGAGCTCAAATAGAATTGTAAAAGTAATGGTTGTTCAAATAGTAGGAAAAGCACAGGTGTTGCTAATATTAACGAGGGCTTTGCTTTATTCAAGTGCCCCATTAAGTCACTACAGTGTGGCAATTTAGCAGCATGCACAATACCAGGAACCTGAAACTAAGGCAGCTAAATGAAATTCAACCATTCATTTTATTATCTTACACGTGTGCTTTCCTTCTGTGACATGTAAAATGTCTTGTGAAAAAGGCCTTTTTTATGACAGCTGAAAGTAGAGTGATAACATCTTGTAGTGTGTTAAAATGCTGACCAGAGCAAAAAAGTAACTTTGTCCAAGGTGTGAAGTTCCTCTAAACAGTGAAGTGTTTATTTCAACAAATGTGCTCATATTTTTGCTACAATTCATCAGAACCTCTGCGTGGAGCTCAGGTTTACCATCTAGCAATATTTCACCACATGACAAATACTTCTGTTTTGGAACTGATTTTTACCCCATGCCTTTGTAGAAATGTAGCATCTCTGCTCTGGTGAAGGAATGGTGCTCTCTGTTGGGTTCCCACATGTCAACATCCCATTCCTCTGTTGTCTTGTTGGTTTCTACAGATAGGTAAGTAAGACACATTTTTTAAGCACTGTCTTAGGATCCCTTTAAAAGGGCATACAGTTGTGTTCAAAATAATAGTGTGTTTAAAAACGTGAGTAAAGCTCAATCCTTATAATAGTAATATAATTATATATATAATATATTATAATCCATTTTTTAATTAACAGAAAATGAAGAAAAATGAATATTGGGCTGTTCAAAAAAATAGTGTCTGCATTTTACTTTACAAACTCAAATGTTTACTGTATAAACTGAATTTTTTTTATGATTTAGCATTCCTGTAAATCACTAAACTCATATTTAGTTGTATTACTGTTTCTGAGAACTGCTTCATGTCTGTGTTGCATGGAGTCGACCAACTTCTGGCACCTGTGAACAGGTATTCCAGCCCAGGATGATTTGACAACATTCCACAATTCCTCTGCATTTCTTGATTTTGCCTCAGAAACAGCATTTTTGATGTCATCCCACAAGTTTTCTATCGGATTAAGGTCCGGGATTGGGCTGGCCGCTCCATAACTTTAATTTTGTTGGTCTGGAACCAAGATGCTGCTCGCTTACTGGTGTCTTTGGGGTCGTTGCCTTGTTGAAACACCCATTTCGCAGGCATTTCCTCTTCAGCATAAGGTAACATGACCTCTTCAAGTATTCTGATATGCAAACTGATCCATGATCCCTGGTATGCGATAAATAGGCCCGACACCATAGTAAGAGAAACATCCCCATACCATGATGCTTGCACCACCATGCTTCACTGTCTTCAGAGTGTACTGAGTGTTTGGGGGTCGTCTGACAAACTGTCTGTGGCCCTTGGACCCAAAAAGAACAATCTTACTTCCACCAGTCCACAAAATGTGTCTCCATTTCTCTTTAGGCCAGTTGATGTGTTCTTTGGCAAATTAAATCCTCTTCAGCACGTCTTTTTTTTAACAGTGGGACTTTGCAGGGGCTTCTTGCCAATAGATCAGCTTCACACAGGCGTCTTCTAATTGTCACAGTACTCACTGGTAACTTTAGACCATCTTTGATCTCCCTGGAGCTGATCATTGGCTGAGTCTTTGCCATTCTGGCTATTGTTCGATCCATTCGAATGGTAGTTTTCTTCCATGTCTCTCTGGTTTTGCTTTCCATTTTAAAGCATTGGAGATCATTTTAGCCCAGCAGCCTATCATTTTCTGCACTTCTTTATACATTTTCCCTTCTCCAATCAACGTTTTAATCAAAGTACACTGTTCTTCTGAACAATGTCTGGAACGACCCGTTTTTCTCGGGTTTTCAGAGAGAAATGCATGTACAACATGTGCTGGCTTCATCCTTAAATAAGGGCCACTTGATTCACACCTGTTTTTTCACAGAATGAATGACCTCACTAATTGAACTCCACACTGCTATTATTATTATTATTATTATTATTATAACACGCCCCTTTCAATTAATTATTCAATTACACAGACTCAGAAGCATGCATATCATGAATGTTGGGTCTGTTAGTTTTCTATGACTCTACTACACCTAATGGTAAATTGTTTGCCATGTAGTAATATAATTTCTACCAAAAACAGTGATTGATCTGGTTAGTCATGTTGGACTGCTATTATATCCAACCCAACATTAAAATGTGTCATTGTACTCCGCCTTCTGTCTGTAACAAACTGTATGTACAACACAAAACATGACTGCTAGTGTTTGACACCAGTGTGAAAGATCTATAACTTGAGATCTTTGAAATGCTTGCTGCTGACCACTAGGCAGTGTTTCGTGAGAACATACTGTATATTACAGAGCTCAGGCCTCAGCCTTTTCCCTGTGAGAGGATCACAATAGTCTCAGTTCATGCGGTATAAAGTGTGCTTTACTTTTAACTTTGAGCCTCAACCCAGGTTTCCTCGAGAGCAGTGGCTGTGGTGCAGAAATATGAGGAGTAACTTCATTGCCAATTTCTTTAAAGGCTGCGTTGGCAGAGATAGTTATACAGGTTGTCTTGCAACTTGGCACTCTGAATTTATGAAGCCAATTAGTGCTTTAACTGACAATTATCTTTATCATTCTTAGCTTATTTGTTATTGCTTATTCCATAAATAATAAGCCTGTCAACAATATTGTGCATCTATTTGACAATATAGGGCAAAAAAAATACAGAAAATCCATTTATTCGTATTCTTATATCAAAATCCGATCATTTTTTCTTGCTTACGTAAGTTAGCACCAAACATTTTCAACCAATCAATCTGCAACATTTAGCCGCAGAGCACCAAGAACGCTCAGTCAATTAGCTAGCTACTGCGCTGTGGAGAACGTCTGTCTACACCCACTCCTCAACGATCAAATCAAATCCCTCTAATGATATGTCCCGCCTGCACGTCCTGTTTCACTCGGAAATACGTCACGATACTCTCGAAATGCCGTTTCAGCTCGACTTTAAAGACCACATGCATTATTATTTAACTTATTTGTTATTTTTTGGACCCATTAGTGACATCTTTAAGATGCTTGTTTATTCCGACAGTTTAAAACCAATGGACATCATGATATTTCACCTAAACAAGTCATTGTTGTTGAATTATTTTCTTTCACTTGACTAACATGACCTATTTCAGTCCACATTTGTCTCTGTAAGCTTGTAATTACAGGATGGCTCTGTTCTATTCAAGTAAGCCATGGCAGTGGGACAATGAGAAGACGCATCAAAATGTCTTCTGTGCAACAGACCTATTGATTGTTGTCAAATTGTCTCAGCTCTAGAGTTGATACTTATTCTGAAAAAGTTCATACAATGCAGTTTCATCTGTCTGCTTCAAGTTCAGAGGCAGCGTGATGCAAGCAGTCAACTGCAGACACAGTCCTGGTTATTGATCGCTTTTATCTCTGCGTCTGAAGCATCCCATCCATCGGCATGTTCCCTTAATTGCTTCACAACCGGGAACCTGACAAGGATTCCACTGTATGCCGTTACTGGAAACGCAGATAAATAAACCCTGATCGATTGTCCCATTGATTACTTGCCACATCTCTCTGTTGACAAGACCGGTGCAAGGAACATCAGCTGAAATTGAAGGGGGGATGAGTTTGTTTCCAGAGATGTGTTTGTGTGTGTAGGTAAAGACCCTACCCTCGTCAAGCAGTCCTCAGAGATAAATATGTCCACGGACAACACCAGCGCTATCAATACTACTTCCACAAATTGTCTCAGGAGCGCATCGTAATCTGTGTGCCATGCTACTGGCTCCAGAAACGCTTGTTAAAATGCACTTTACATCTGAACAAGCCAGGCAATGTCATTAGTCTGCCACATGTTACCATGCTTCAAAGTTTATTCACTTGATAAGTCTGTAAACTATAAAACCACCGATCAGCTTCACTTATTTCTCCTGTACTTTATACATTTTTAACATAGGAGGTTTACAGTTTGACTGCAGGATTTCACTGTTTTAATTTTCTGGTTATTTTTATGTAAAGCACAGACGTTCAGATGCTCCATAACTGATCAACACATCAAACATGTCTCCGAGTAAAGCTCAAACACTGCAGTAAAGCATCCACCAGAGGGCGCTATAGTACAACGAATTCCCCACAGCCTTGCCTCTTCTCACTGTCTCAGCCTCTTGCAGTAGGTAAAAGAACAGTCACTATTACAGACCAATATCGCGTTTTGTGGTCTCGGCGCTTTATTTATGGAGATCGTTATCATTTTTGTTATTTGGAAACATGCAGCTGAATTTAGTTTGAATGGTTTTGTGACTTTATTTTGCTACATTCAGTTAATTTAGTCGAGCAGAAATTAAATAAAAAATAGGCCTATATCCTCTTAGAGATGTATCCGGTACAATATCCAATTATCTGTTTAAAGCTTTGCTACTAACATATTTCTGCTAAATAAACTGTATTCGATTTTATACAGAATTATTATGTGTTAAAATTCGTAAAACATCGTTTTACAGTGTAGCTTCAAGTAAAGCCCACATACATTGTATTGGTCTGTAATAAATATTGAGTTTCACCATGTAAATGACGTCCTACCTAAACATTGGAAACGCTTGAAGGTTGTATCAGGCTCCGATTTTTCTTCCGATTGTCTCACGATTTTTCTACGTTTTACTGTCCATGTCTCGTAAATTTAAAATGTATTATTATACATGTCAGTCTCTCTTTTTGTTTTTTATACTGTCCTTGAAAGTGGCCAAGAGCTAAACGCATTATTTATCCAATATTGTCTTAAAGTCGCCCTACTTTTTCTTGAATATGCCGTCAGAAATGCAACATACCACTTTTCTATTTTATAAATAGAACAAAATGTGTATATTGAATGTTGAAAATAACTCCCAATTTAGACCCTCTATGTGTGCTTTAAAAGTCTTTACTACTTTGAATGGGGATCATATCAAGCCTTCCCCCTGTAAAGAGGGATTATTTTCTCCGTCACAGTATTATTTTATTGCATTAGTTGTTCATTGGAAGCTTTCACTGCGTTTGATTGGGTCGATAACTCTCCTCCCGGGGCAGCAGGCACGAGGCCAAATAAATCTTTGCGTTTCTTAAACGTTATATTGTAACAAAGCATGAAGAACAGCAGGCCTACATTATAACAGTGTTATATTTAATAGAAGATAAGCGTAAGAAAACTGAAATTAAATTAAAGCCCTGACTGAACATGTCCCTGATATTTTTCAAATATTCAAAGGCCATAAGTTTGTGAGAGCAACACTCTAATGTGGGCCTGCAGGCTTCCCCTTTTCATGAGGGATTTCAGTTGTCTGTTTGGATTTTAATAGTATTTCGCATTTTAAAATGTAGGATCAATTTATTAGTTGCATTACCTTTGAAGCGAGATTAGAGGAAAATTTGATTCCCACCGTTTCTTCAAATGATTTGTTAATCAAGTGCATCTCAGATGTTTTATTTGTAGACACAGGTTTGGTGGGACAAAGCAGTGATAAATATCCCTGTTGATCACTTGATTGATTACCTTGCTCAAAGGTCACGCGGGCGCTGGTAATTTCCTTGTGCCGGAGGCTCCCTTTTCACTTTTAGTCTGCCCCGACACTCCCAGCACAGATCATGTTATTTTTTTTAACCCTTTAACAGCTGAACGAACCTCTGCTGCGTTACAGTAAAATGTACCAAAAACGTCCTTGTTTGAAAGATTTATTCGCTTTAAGTAACATTGAATTAGACTTGTTTGTGAGCTGCTAATTTGTATGTGAATGCGCAGAGTGAAAGAAGTGAGGCGAGCTTTTAGTACATACTTGCAACCGCGGGGGTCTCGAACCCAATTAATTTCTAATAATTACAATCCACGGGGCTGTGGGGATCTGCGCGCCGCTCCGCCCTGCCACCGGGTTCAGAGTATCATAATAAAATATGGATTGAAAAGTGCAGAGGAGACGAGAAGAGACGAGAAGAGTGAGGTATTGCGCTGAATGAAAACTGTTTCCATTTAGGCTAATTGAGCGCGCAGCCTGAAGCGCTCTCTCTCTCTCTCTCTCTCTCTCTCTCGTGTGTTGTGTGTGTTTGTGCGCGCCACCTTCCCCGGCACGGTGTGAAGGCGCAACCCACTTAATAGCACCATTTATGTCATTACAGTAGAGTAAGAGTGAGGTACAACCACAATAAAGTATCAGTATTAACCTCTCTTTATGCCCAGCTTTAGTTTGCTTTACTTTTTGACTTCTTTTAAAGGATACAAAGTTTCACGCCTTTGTGGAAAAACTCGATCCGATGCTGATTGGCGCTTAGTTTGCGTCAATTTCGCACATGCGCCACATTACCATGCGCGTGCTTGAGTTTTGGTCAGCCCTATAGATGTATTTTTTTTCATGACATGGCATGATGTCACGACTTTAATCAGTTTGAACACACTTCGGAATCGATAGCTCGAGTTCACAACCCATTAAAGAGTTCATCTGCAAGGTCAGCATGATCTCATGTGGATCTAATTAATTGCCAATTACTCTACTTACATACGCGTCTTTATCTGGCGACATGTTATTCTGCACCTTTATGATATCAGTGACTGGACTGATGTGTGGATGCAGTTTGACTGGATTTAGCAGTAAAACAGAAAAACTGTAATAAATCACTATTAGCTTTTTTTGTATTTGGAAACTGTATCTCGCTGATATATGACTCAGTATCTAAATATGCCTCTATAAAATGTTTATGTGATAACAGCAGACATGCAGGGATTTTATTGACTTTTAGTGCTTGGATGGCATGCTTTTATGAGTGGGGCCTTTTTTCTTACAATCAAGAGCGAACAAAAACTGGATTCAAACATTATTCCGCCCACTGAAGGTTTTTTTTTTTTTTTTTGTTAATATAGCCGATCTCCTTCCAAGGTATATCAGGTGCAAACATCTCTTCTCGAGCTCCAGCAATTACAAAGTGATGAAATTAACGTCTCAAACAGGCATTAATGCTAAGCACTTAACATATTAATAATTGTCAGCATAAAGAGAGAGAGAGGAAAAAACGTGGGCACTCTCATATCCGAGCTGTCAGCCTGCTGCCCAAGCGGGAGAGGGAGGGAGGGGTGGTTCATTCATTTACCAGTGATCGCTAGAATGGTAAAAACGCAATTAAAACCTATAAAATCTTTAATGACTTTGTGCAGCGATAGTAATTTAAGCGAACAGTGATGAATGTGGCTGCATTTAAAGAGAAAAGGTGCGCAGGGAGGATTGAGAATAAGTCGTTATAATTCATGTCCGGGGCAGGACGTGATTCCGGGGTGCGCGCTGCGCTGCAAAAAATATCCACCTTATGAAGCATTTTATAATCCAACATCTCCAATCTTCAGAAACATTGACAGATCTTCATTGCGTCGGGAGGATTAACTTTATTCTAACTTTTAAATTGTTGAATAATCTTGTCTGAATAATGTTGCCTCCTCATGTAGAGACACGTGTCTTGTTTCGTTAAAAGATGCTGATAAAAAAAGGCAGGGTGCGCATCTCTTCCAAACTTTCCCCACGCGTTAAACAAACATGAAGACTGATTCTGTGCTTGCAGCAGCGTTGGACGTGTTTTTTCTTTTTTTTACAGTGTGCCCCACTTTCTCTCACTGCGATCGTTTGAAAAGTCTGACACGAAAGGAGATGTCCACCCCGATTCACGCATCCTGAACCAGATCAGGTTGATATCAAAGTGATAAATCGTCCCAAACTTTTTCTGGCACTTGCTGCCGGCAGATTTGGGGCTGTGCGCATGTGCGAAGGTGTCCAGACTGACAATGCTGGAGAGATAGCGCGTTTGGATTGAGAGAAACCCAGAGAAAAAGGACAGAGAAAAAACAAAAAGGAGGAAAAAAGATCCAAGAAAAAATCCAAACAAACCCACGCCGAGAGACTGGCACCATGAGGTCCAAAGGCAGGGCACGGAAACTAGCCACGAGTAGGTGCAACATCCCTTTCTTTTTTCCTTTGCAAACATGCCATCTTATATACCTAGAGACTGTCGCTGTTATCACTGCGTTTATCAAGAGTTTGTGTTACGATTTCATCTCCACCAGAAAACCATAATCCTTATTCTTCTGTTAAGAGTGACAGAATGATCAGAGTGTCGCGAAGTAAAAAAACAAACAAAGAGACGCTGACACGACGGAGAGAGAGAAAAGTTTAAAGTTTGTGGAGCGATGGAGGAACTTTCTGCGGGGCGTTCGCTCCAGCTTTGGACTCGCTGGTTGCAGTTAGTGGGCGCTGTAGTTTCCTAGTGGAGTGTTAGTCCTGTGCATCGGCAGGCGTGCTGCAGTCGCTGCACGCGGCATGCTGCGGGGCTGCCGGTCACCTCAGTTTGCGGGGAGCAGCTCAAGAAAAAGGCAGGCTTTGATGGAGGAAGTGTGCAGAAAACGAGGACTTAGGCTGGCGTGTTTCAGGGGGAGAGGATCTGGTGTGTTTGTGACTTTTTGTGGATGTGAGTCATGCAGTTCGTCCCGAGCTCGTTTTCGTGCGGAATGTGTGTTTAATGATCTAATTCAGACTCTGTTTTAATTATTTTGATACTTTACAGACTGTAACTTTCCTGTTATTACGCTACGCAGACTTCTAACTGTGTCAACAAAATTAATCTAGGATAAAATATCAACTGAAAACAGTCAATATATGTGATTAAAGAAGGTATAATATCGAAACACTCTCGTCATTAAATCGATTTAATTACTTGAACGCAATCAACTATTCGGATTTATGCAGGAGATGATTGATATAGCTATTCATGCATCGATCTGCTCCAATAAATTATTACATAGCTTTTTTTTAAAGCTGTTTCATTCATGTTTTGCCGAAATGTCGAGCTGCTTCGACTCTTAAGATGACTTAATTGTTTGTGTTCTTACTATAAAATTGTACTGCACATGTTTTTGGCAGAAATGGGGAAAGTGAGGTCAAATCTCGAGCAGCACAGGCCTGCAGGATTTTAATACTTTCACATTAGTTTTTTAGCAGAGGACTTCAGGGTTTTCATCAGAGTTTTGTGACGTGTTTACATCCAGTTTTGCACACGTCATGTACCGTATTTGTATGTTAGCAAACAAATAAAGCTAAATCCAGTAAATAAACCAAAATTGTGATACAGCTGCAACGTATATCTAAAATGACTGGGCAGCAGGTTATTGGGAGGCTGTAATGCGGCCAGTTAAAGTGACACTGAACACATGCTGATAAAGTTTATAAACACTGCAAATATTAATTTATCACTTTGTCATTTTTTTATTTGATTATATCGAATGTTTACAAAATATTTTGACACTCATGAAGTAGGTGCGCGCGCACACATAAACACGCACTGTCATCATCATCATCATCAGCGTCAACAACAGGAAAGAAAACACTTGATTTTCTTTGTCGCGGCCTTCCAGCTCTCTGTTGACTGTAACAAACACAGCTCGGCGACAGAGAAGAGTTTGCAAAGAGACGCGCACATGCATAAACTTTTCTACATTCTTCGCAAACCATTAAAGCCGCGCAGAGAACATAAGAGGGATAATTCCTCTTATTTAACTATTATTATTCTCAACATGGGAGACGAAGATTTCTCCATCTGAAGTCAGACCGGGGGAATGTTCAGGGGTCCCCGGAGGAGCGGGCCCGCTCTGGCCCCCGGCCATGTCTGCACAGTGTCAACAGTGAATATTTAAATTCCCAGACCCCTCATAAGAGCTCGGCTGGTAAATGCGTTCAGTGTGTGCCTCCCGCCTGTCCGGAGCAGTCGTGTTAAAACGGGCATGTACGGGGCCTCCGTGCAGAGCAGCCGGGTGATAAAAAAAAAAAGGGGGTGGATGCAATAGAAGAGGTGATGGAGGGGTGGTAAACGTAAGAGTGATTGATGGAGGTTGACTGATTAGTCCGCACGTCCAGATGTAATGCGGTGCGCCACAAAAACGCGCCTTTGCTTCCCAACTAAGTATAGCCAAGGCGTACAGGCCGCACCCCGCGGTGAATTGTGGGCTACAGAGAGATGGAGGAGGGGGGCTTTGATGGTCCAAACTAGTTAAGTGTAGGCCTAATTAAAGGCCCGTTTAGCTTATTTGTGTCTCAATAAAAACCCCTTGATTATAAGGTGTGTGGAGGTTTTTGATAATTTGTCAGGAATTATTAAAATAACGATTAATCTAACAACTTAACAGAGTGATTTACAGACCTCCAGTATGTAAATCCTTTTTCAAAAGCTTCTTACACGGTTAAAATAATATGAACCTAAAGGAAAAGTTCCATTAAACTTATTTGGAAGCTTAACAAGAGGCAATGGAGCATTTAAATCTTTAAAATAGTGTCCCGAGGCACACGCTGCTATTTGATAATCATTTTTCACTTTGACCACAATATTTTGTCAGCCATCACTCATTGGTCGGCAGTATCCTTAAATGTGGCTCATTTTACTTATTGGATGCATAACTTTAAAATTGACACCCCTGATTGGCACGCGAGAAGCTGCGCGCGTGTGTGCGCGTGCGCCAGAGAGAGAGAGAGAGAAAAAGAGAGGGAGGCCTCGCGCGCCTCGGTGTCTAGCTGTCTGTCAGCGCCTCTCCTCTCCGCCGCTGAGAAGTGCGTCGTCCTGCTCACATTGTGCAATGGGCCATGCATCCCGCGTTTGTCTGGCGGAGCTCATTAAAACGGTTAATAGATCGGCCCATTTAAAAGGTGAGAGGGAGCGGGCCGGCGCGAGGAAAGTGAAATAGAGACCCCATTAAACAGCCCTCGTTGTCCCGGAGCGGTGCTCTCTGCCTGCGCTCCGCTTGGTGCCAAAGCTCCGCATACAAATGTCCCATATCTTCTTCGGTAATTGACAGGATCAGGAATAACTGAGGCCTCTCTTTCCTTTCACGTTTCTTAATCTTTGTTTTTAATTTGTTGTCAGATGCAGATATGGAATATAATATTTTTCTCCTTTATCAAGCTCCATCACGTTAATTCACAGCTCTTTGGCCATAATCACAAAATCTTCGCGATTGCTAATAATTTCTCTCCTTCGGACAGTTAATTATTTAAAAGATTATAGTTTATATTAATGGCGTAATAGTTGATTCAATGACTTGCTTCTGACTTTCTTTTAATCCACATTTGCTTGAGATGAAAGTCTGTGTGTGAAATGCGCTTGAAGTGAAATACTTGTGTGAGTAAGTGTACGAGGATCTGTCCACCCTTTTTTAAATGGACTTGTACTTTCTGATGCAAAGTTGTGAATGTGTTACAGTTATGTGATCAGGGCTAAAACAATGAACACACACATTTGTGAACATGTAGCTTATAACAGGAGCGCCGCTGCTTGTCAAACCCGGTGTAAAGCATATCAAAAGACATGCTCACACATTTATGCGGCCTTTATGTGTGTTAGTTATCTTACAAGTGTACGTAACTAGTGTGTCTGTGTGTGTCGGTGAATTTGGGGTGGTGGGGTCGAATGTGACCCAGGCCCCTCTCATCTATCAACGCCCCCATCTGTCTGACATGTCGTCCACTTTCCTCCTCCCCACTCGCATCAGAAATTGGCTCTTTTGGAAGGTCTCTGATGTTAATGAGCGGTCCAGGACTCGCTCTCAGGGCTGTAAACAGAGAGCTGATGAGGTTAGTGGTTTGTTTATGTCCTGTTGTCACCTGCTTGAAGGATGGCCCCTGTCCTGGAGCACGCAGGGAGCTTCCAGGCCTCGTCAGGGGTCCCCTACAGACCCCGACACAGCGGACTTCGCTCCTGTCCCTACTCCCTCTGCACCCCCTGTTCTCCTCCACCTCACAGCATCATCTATGTGACGTGTTTCAGGACGCATACACGGACAAGTATTAGTTTTTGACTCCTGCCTTGGTGGCGCACTAATGGGTGATCTTTTTATGTTGAATGTGGTGTGTGTGTGTGTGTGTGTGTGTGTGTGTGTGTTTTGTTGTTGGAGGGGGGGGGGAGTTGTGGCGCAGCGACCCAGACAGGGCAGTGTGGGAACACCAAGGGATGGATGGAGGGAGGGGAGGGCGGGAGGAGGGTGTGCAGCAACATGTCAAGCCTGGGAACCGCTGTGTGTTTACCACAGGGAAACCGTACCAACACAGAACAATGAGCGAGCCTTACCCCTTCTAAATAAAAAAAAAGGCATTTCAGCTTTCTTCTCCCCCTAAAGGTCACCGAGTTAGAGATAGGGAGTCCGCACAAAGCCTCCAGTCTGTCGGCAGTCCCGTCTGGCCCAGTACGGTGCCAAGGCTGAGGTCATTATCAACAGCGCAGTCCCAAGCTAAGCATATTTTTATAGATTGTGCGTGTGTGTGTGTAGGGGAGGTGTGTGTTTGTGCTTATTTGGACGAGCTGAGTGTGTGCGTGCGAGGTTTTTTTGCACAAAACAAAGGCGCTCTGCAGAGTATATGCCGACTTGTCAAGCGTGTGACGTGTCGCCGTTTTCTCATCACAGATTGGTCTGAGATAAATGGCATTCTGCTGAGGTTTAAAGTTTAGCCAGACATCAAACTGATTTGTGTGTCGTTATGATGTCTGAGGAGGTATAATGTCAACAGATTGCTGATGGTGCGGTCTGCCGCAGGGTATTAATGAGGCGGCGTGAAGTGAGCATTCCTTGGCGTGCTCTGAGAAGAGATGTCTGTTAGCTAATTAAAGAAACTCAATCACTTTATACTCCAATCAATTACCTGAAGCAGGTGGTAGAAACAGGGCCCGACACTCTGGCCTCATGTCTCACATCAGCTAACTACACAAAGTCACTTTACTACATTGTTGAGTGCTTTTATGGGGAGGTAGGAGAAACAAGAGGCATGATATGAATTTATTCTAGCTGCCAATCTTTGTGTGCAGCACTTCACTCCAGGCGGCAGACATGATGTATGTTTGCATGTCAGTTTACCAGCTGCAATATGATCATTGTACGGTTTTATATCTCACTAACCCTACTAGGGATGCATGATAATATCGGCACGTTATCGGTATCTACAGATTATGGTTTAAAAATGACATATCAGCATCATTTTTCTGCCGATAAAACGCTTTAATTCTGCCTAAATGCTCTGATGTCTGCAGTATGGCAGTTTTTGGCCGCTACAATAAGAGTAGGCATGATATCAATTCCACTGCAGGGGAGACTTGATGTTCTCTGCAATATATCGGTATCGAAATCGGCTATCGGATATCGGCAAATAATCCAGTATCGTGCATCCATAAACCCTATAGTGGGTGCAGGAACTGGATCAGTTTCATCAGCTGCCTTTATTTTAGTGACTCTGTAACTCATTTTGGATAACAGCAAAGTTATTTTAAATGAATTGTTAATATCTTTGTGTTTGCTTTAATCACTGTCACTGAGTGTTGACACAGAGAACAGTGTTTTTTTGTTTTGTTTTCACCCTTACACACTGAAGGGAGCACTTAGCTATAAACAGGAATAAGCCAACAATCGCCTTGTGAATGTGGTGATAACAGTGTGTTCCAGCACTGCCTGGGGATCTCCCTGGGTGGAGCAGGCTGGCCTGAGAGATGGAGGGAGGGAGGGAGGGACGGGGAGGAGGAGAGCCTTGTTCAACAGTGGTGGAACCGGTCATCAGGTCGTGCCCATCTGTAGGTGAAAAAGGGAGGACAGGGCAGAGCAGTCAGGTGCTCTCGTTTATGTGTTTGTGTGCTATGTGCGAGTGATTTCTTTACACCTTTCATCTCAGCCACAACAAGCCACCCCCCGCTCTCCGCCCTGAAGCTCATTAAGCAGTGACCTCTCACCCTCGCAGGCTGGGAGAGATGAGAGGAGAAGAAGTGATCAAAGCGTTGGCCTTCCTGATGAAGTTTGCGCTGCACCACATTCACCTGATTGGATCTGATAGCCGCTGTCTCGCCCGTTGTAGTGCTGAAACTTTGACGGTTACAGTCCGAGCCACAAAGTGGAAAAGTCAGGGCAAGCTGTGATTCCATTAAACAAGGGACAACCTTCGGAACAGTGAGGTCGATTAAGTTTAAGATATGAAAAATAGATGGAAGTTTTCACAGCATCTGTAGGATGTCTTGTATTGTCTCTCACAGTTCTTAATTAGTCTGGATGGAGAGGGAACTTGTCGAGCCATTTCCCTACGACCGGTTTGTGGGAGTTGGGTCATCTTTCCACTGGACCATCAGTACTCGCCTCCCTGTTCCACTCCCAATCCCATGTCTGAGAAAAGGAAACACCATGTCCCTGTCCTCTGAGATCTGTGTTGATGACTTCCCCTCTGTGCATGTGTGTCCGTATTAGCCGTGCACCTTCTGTGTGTCTGCGCATGTGTGTTGTTGGTCAGCCAGGGTCGCAGCAGAGGAAAGAATGCGGCCGTAGAAAGGAATGCAGGGCTGATTAGCGCTGCTTACCTGTAAGTGAACTGGACGTGCCGGCGTGTGATGAGACCGAGGAAACAAGGGAACAATAGGACAGTAGAGATTCCTTTCCACGGCGCATTCCAGCGATCCTGCGGCCGGGGCCCCCTGCTCGGAGCTTTGATGAACCCTTCTCGCAGCTTCCTGGGATTGTCGCTCCTCCGCAAACACAAAAACATGAAGCGGCCGGCGAGCGAGGCCAGGGAAGAGAGAGCACGGCCCTCCTCAGGATGTCCTGTTTTGATTAGCGTTAGCATCCTAAATGCACCATAGAAATATTATTCTAACACGGAGAAGAGCTTAGCGGTGACACATCCACTTCTTTCCACTGTGTGACCTCCAGGGTCAGATACACTACAATGAGCCAGGAATCAAAGAGGTGCTGCTCACCCAGCGATCCAGCGGAGGAAATCATGAGAGGAAAACAAGGCGATAAAATGATAAGGAGAGGAATCAGGGTCTATCAACAGGTGGAAGTATGTCAGGCCTGGGCTTCAGAATTTCTAAGAAATGCTCGACAGTTTCTGGAATTATTACATGATAACTTGACAACCTTAATTGCATGTTATTGTAGCTATGTATTTGGCTGACAGGAAGTTAAGAGTGAAATAAGTGAGCAGAGATTGCTCCTCAAATAAGTTATTTAATGAAACAAAGGGAACTAAGGTTTAACAGACAAATAGAAAAGACAAAATAGCATCTTTTTTTATATGAGTTGACTTCTGTTGGCTGAAATCTTGCATTAAAAAAGATGTTTCCCTTTAATAAGCACCTCCGCTGTGTATTTTGAGCAGCAGCTCTTACTCACAGTGTCCTCATTCAGCAGCCCGCACTACATCTTTCCTGTCTCCTGTGGAATCAGAGAGCAGCGAAGCGCTGCAGCATGGTTTGTTGTTTTGCTGGTGCTTGAGGGCTTTAGTTTGACAGGAGGGCACCACTTTGTTCACCTCAGTGTCCAGAAGGGACCCCTGGGGGCCTCTGGGCCTGGACGTCTCTGTCAGGGCTGTGGCAGGACTGGGGCAACGGGGGGCCGGGCCGCTCACTGGGTCAGTGGACAAGCTAATCGATTTTATCTCCGTTTCACGCACCGTGCCAAACCCCTACTGGCCTGATATTCACATGTTCACTGTTCACAGGATTATGCTCCTTCCATCTTCTGTCTCTCTTTCTCTTGCTCTCCCACCACATTTCTTTGGTTTCTTCTCTTTCACTCCGTATCTCCCTCCCTCCCTCGCTCCATCTCTCTTTCTCCCCTTTTGAAGGGACTTTTGAAGAGCCTCCATGCCCGGTTTTGCGTTGGTGCTCCCCTTGAGGGAGGCTGGTGGGCAGGCGGAGGCGCCCCCTTTTTTTTTTCTCGGCAATTCCTCTGGATGAAGCGTTGGAACAAGGGAATGAAAGCTTTGGGAAAGGTCTGGAAACTTCCCATTCATCAGTGTAAGGAGATACTGCGCTGACAGTTAGCAGACGGCCGGCCAAGTACAACACGGGACAGCCGCGTGGGCCCGCAGCGCTCGGCTGAACAGACAGACAGACAGAGCGAGAGCAGACCAAACACCCCACTCATCTCTGTCGGAGGACAGAACATATGTTAGCATTTAAGGGGTTACTTCTGATTCTCTCGCGCAGAGTGTGAACAGTAGAATAAGTGAATGATTATGGGTGCAATCATAACTAATATAGTAATAAAGAAGAGCAGAGGGCAACAGAGTACAGCACTGCAGACAAATAATGATTACATTCTGTTGTCTAAGCAGTGGAGCAAACTGTGGTTAGTTCAGTTATTCAGTTACAAAACCTGTGTCGACACATTAATCTCCGCCCCCTTTCCGGCACGCGATGCTATGCTCCGTCTGTAACTTCTGCGACTCCTCGTCATCTCAGCTACAAATTCCGCCCGTCTCCGTCCAAGCAGCGCTCGAACATTGTTCCAAATTTGTCGCCGCCGAGTTTGATAATCAGACTGAATGAGTAATAGATACAATAAAGACCTAAGCACCGTAACATCTTCACTGTTAACTAACCCTGTTTCGGGCGCATCTGTGACGTCAGGCGGTGAGGCAGCAGAAAAGAGGCCGACAGGAGCGTACTTCACTGGCAATGGGAACGGACATTTCGGCATCTATAAGCAGGTCTGAAAAACCTGCGTCAACGCACTAATTTTGGTGGGAAAGTGGTATATAAGTGATACAGTGGACTTAAAAACACGGTATCTCATTCCTGGCAGTTGCATCACAGAAAGTGCTGTGTGTCTTATGAACAATCTCGGCTTGCACAGCGCCTTCTCATCTCTTTTCAGATAAGCTGACAAAACCCAAACCTAAGAAGTTGTTTGTTGACCTGTTCTTTATCTGAGGGCCAAGACTAAACTATCAGGGGACCTTACGCCTAATTGTAACCTTTAAATCTTTATCTGATTTATTCTGTGATCATTTATGAAGACGTGACACTAAATCTTGACAAATTTAAAATATTTTACTTTGCAGAGAAATATGTTATTATTTTTGGTTCCTGAGCCTAACAAACAGCCAACGTTATATCTAGTTAAGTGAATCACTCACAGTTTGGTTAGGTTAAGACATTAAAAGTAGCTTATTGTGTTTAGATAAAGACATAGCTTGGGTTTAGATAATTTGTTAATGTTATAGTTGAAGTTAACATGTTAAAGTTGTACTTAGGTTTCACAGTGGACACAGTGTTCTCCTGGGTGAAAGAGAACCAGCTGTGCTGTGATGCTGAAGGAGCTCACTGAAGCGTACACAGCTACGTCCTTCAAATCAGGCCAATCCAGGCCAAACTACTGCATTTTTAGGGACTCCCTTCTTCTTAGCCCCTCTCACATACCCTCCCACCTTTCCATCAGCCACTGCAGCCGGGCAGAATCCATGCATACCCTCAGGGGTCGTAATACAAAGTGAAGATTTATATGCACCCATAATGCACCTACACATGTTTGAATATTTATCCATCCTTAAAGGAAATTTGGTCCCAACACACTCCCAGACGTACATGCACCTGTGCAGGCTTAGCTGGGACGGGACAGCGCGTTGGGAGGGCAGTGCAGGGTGGGACATTGCAGGTGCCGGTCTGTGTCTCTCTGCCCGGCCATCAATCGCTGCCATCTGACAGTTCAATCTACGAGGGGCCGAGCGGAGCAGCCGGCTGGTTACCAGGGCAGGTCATTACTGAGCACGGAGGCAGCCAATCGCATCAGCGATCAATGACAAAGGCTGGAGAAGGGGAGAGTGCAAAAAGTGAGGGAGAGGTTGAGGGAGGAAGGCGCTGAGAAGGACGGAGGGTGAGAGAGGCAATGAAGACGCAGAGATGTAGGGATGAAGGGAGGGGAGGATAAAGGTAGTTATGCTGCTGAAGGTCAGTTCTGAGTTGTGGAGTGGGTGACAAACAGGCTGTCAGCGGCTAAGAAATGGAGATATTCATTTGATGCTGCAGAACAAAAAATATGGCCCGTTGCATGTGCACGCACATAAATGCACACAGACACAGTCATTGGCACCGCAGCTTGATTGAGAATGCAGCAGGGGAATTTAGTGTGAGCTATTGTTTTATGAATTCCATATACAAGGTGTTGGCAGTCTGCGCCGCCCTTTTAGTGGTCAGTTCGGGCTGCGCTGCAGTAAAAGTAATGACTGGCTGTGAATAAAAAAAATCAGTTCATGAAAACGCCACAACTCCCCTGTGGCCCCGCCTCTGCTGCCCACCGCGTTACCACGGGAACAGCTGCCATGGCGGGGTCCGTCCAGTGGTGTTTACCCAGCCCCGAGAAGTCAAACACTGCCCCCCTTCCAGCAGAAGGAACTCCATACGCTTTACAACATTCATTATATTTCATAACCCAGTGAATGTCATTTTCACTTTCTAACCCGCGTTTTTCCTCAAACTTTTATTTTGTTTGTAATGTTGACGAGGGGATAAATTGATGTTGTGGGTGACAGTATTTGGCCGGGGCTCTGATAAAACAACAGAGAGATTTCTCTGTTCTCCCCAGAGGCCTAGAATAGCAGAACTAGTCGTTTATCCTGCGCTATCTCTCAGCAGATCCACTGGCCCTCTCTCCCAGACCCACATACACACACACACACACGCACACACTCAGGCCGTCCCAGCGTGGACACCACTGAGTGATGATGAGTCATTACAGAGAGTGTGCCCTTCGACCTCCTCCAGTCTTTATGGATCACTCTCTGGCAGAATCATATTCCCTAATGCCAAGTTCCTGTCCATCTGCTTGCCTGTCTGTCAGACGGTCAGGCCCCTTAGTGTCTTTCTCTTTTCTCTCCCACCCATATTCTCTCACTTTCTCTCTCTCCCCTGAGTTTCACACACCAGTTCATCCCAGACATCTCTGTCTCTGTTTATTTTAATAACATACAGAGGAAAATATCTCCCTTTCCCATTACCAAATGTTTGACTGTGATAGTTTTCATGTAGTCCGTAGTGAGCATAATGGACGTAGGTGTTGATTTGTTCTAAGATCGTTTTAAGATGAACTTGAGTAAAGCTGAAAGTTATCCAAGGGCGTGGTCGTTTACAAGATTAATCATGTCTATTCATCCTAACCCACCATTTACTTCAATGTTGAGATTGGCATGCAGCAACCATGTAGTCAAATTCACAGTAATCTAATACATCTCTTTGGATGTAAGTGTTTTCCCCCCATCTATTTCCTGACTTGCACACAATCGTGGTAATTCCTCCGTGCCCAGAGGAGCAGAGCAACATGAGAAAGCAGAGAGTTGTGAGCTTGTATTTCTACATATCCTCTTCTTCTGTTCTATGTTCCTTTTTTTAATCTAATACTACCACTATGCCAAGGGCATTCTGTGTAGACCGGGCTGTTAATATGCGTTTTGTGGGCTCTAGCATTTGATCCTCCTCTCTACAAATGCAATTTGTTGGGCCTGATTTGATCAGTTGCAGCAGCATAGTTGCGTGCAGGACGGAGCAGATAAACCTTCAATACAATCGGAGTTAAAATGTTTGTGCGTCTGTGAGAGGGGAAACTCTATTACAGGTGTGCTGGACCACGGGGCCCTGCTGCCTCTGATGAAATGCACTTTGGGTGTTAATACAATTCTGATTTGGCCTAGCCTGGAGACTAGCCACCTCTGGGGTTTAAGAACTGCCTCTGAAAGGCAGAAAACAAAGCCGGGATCTAAACCATACAATTACAACGGTGGAAACTTAGCAGGGCACTTCCTGATGTAACGTAGTAGTCTCCCCTGGGACACCAGAGACTTATGTTATAATTTTGGTAATGTTCTTGTGGAAAGCTTTGTCGTACTGTATGTGTGCACAGGGCATGCATCTTGTAAACTGAAACTTCTGCACAGCTGATGACATATCCTCTGTATTCTTTGACAGCAAACTGTATAGCACTATAGCAGGTGGGCATAATCATTGGAAGCATGACAGCCGATGAAAATGGGAAAACATCTCTGTTTGGCTGAGGTAAGAGAAGAGTCAGGGATCCATCAGGTGGCAGGAGTCATTTTCTTAATGACAGGAACATGTCTGACATGTTGACAACTTGCTGAAATCGACTTGGTGCATGGTGCCAAAATCCACTACTGACAAAGCTAGGCTTTCACCCCACAGCTTGCACCAGATGTGCTCGGTGTGTAGCACAAAGATTGCAATAAAAAAGCCTTGTTTGCAACCAAAGGTGAGACAATTACCACGGTAACATCTTCTCTGTGTGCAGCTGTATAATCACAGCTGTGAATGGCAGACGACACATGCAGCCACTGCTAACCTATTAATCATGCTTACTTTAACACATACTGCATGTGTTTTATCAATAAAATAACAGTGTATGACTCATTCTAGCCAGGGGTAGAGCAGCAGCACTGTAGCCACTGTCTTATTGCCAGCATGGCTTTGTTGACATGAGCAGTGTTACACTTTTTTGTTGGACTTTCAAATTTCAGAATTCATGAGACTAGATTAAAATGTCAAACTGGTTTAATTGTGTGAATATAAAAACTCACTTTAAAGGCGAAATTCAGCACAGTTGTCCCCAGATTAAAACACCACCGAAAATATGGCTGGCCCTGCAAAAACAAGTGACCCGCATCAGCCCCCTAAGGGCCCAGAGTCACCGAGTGCATGCTCGCTATCACACCGTCAGCCAGCCCAGAGCCCAGCAGATCAAATACAGGTATGATTTATGTCCGCTGTCCCAGCCTTCACACTGCATGTTCTCTTGCGTTGGAGCTTTTGGCCAAATCCAACTGCAGCAGTAATTTGTCTCTTACATGTGTAGGAGGTGAGGGGCGAAGGTCAGCCAAATGAAAATGACCAGACCTGACTTAATTGTTGTATCTATTTGCGGTTCGAGACAGGATGTCTGTCTGAATGTCCATCTGTCTATTTGTCCATCTGTCTCGTTTCTGACTTGGCGCCGTGTTTTGTGTCAGAGGGTTGAGACCCTCTGGCTGCAGTCAGCCATTATGGGTGCTGATGTGATCCAGCAGGAGCACAGGGTTCACTGAAGAGATCTGTCTAGGACAGATAGTATCATTATCACAACACACAGCCTGATGGAAACGTTTGCTTTGCTTTCTCTGTCCTGATTTATCAATCTCACAAAGCTCCATACACAACAGAACCTAGAAACTACTACATTACTGTCAATTTTTGCATTTTTATCTACAAACCTTAAATACTCCTAAGTTTCAGGCATGATGCTCAGACACCTCCAATTTCCTCGCCAGCTTGGCACATGTGACAAGGTTAAGCCAGCAAATTGTGGAGAGAAATGCTTCCTGTGTGTGATTACATTTATCATGTATAATTAGGAAGTTCTGCTCTGTCTACACATGATGACCTCTGACCCTGAGTGTGACAGTTGCAGGCTGGTGTTGCCAGACACCCAAATGTGCTGTCCGGGTCGTGCTACCCCGAAAAGTCTGGTTTCCGCTGCAGGATCGAATGTCCTGGATCGCCTTTTTTTTTTTCTAAGCCGAGAAACTTCTCAGTGATTTCCCTTTTTTTTCCAGATCTGTTATTTAAAACGGGATTTCAGATAAATTAGTAACATTAAAATTGTATTTTATACAGATGTATGTAGCACTTTGAATCAACTTTCCATATCTATATACAAATCAGGAAAAGACCTTATTGTTCGTGTCGAGAAATCTTTCTTGGACCGGACAAATCAATGCAATGAAAAAATGCAGAATTAATTGCTTACGGCGCTGCATGTTTTTACTCCTTTTGTGGCTTTTATGGTAAATATAGATGAACTACGGTGACTTTAATTTACCCTTTAGTGAGTCAATATTGACGCCATCTTTACCTGTGTTCACCCTACCATACAGAAGCAGGGTCAGTAGGTTGTATGTGCATGAAACCACACAGACATCATGTAAGTGGCCTTCTTGCCCCCTATAGTTTTCTAATTATTTAAACCCGTCTTTTAGTCTTTCTTTCGTCCCTTGTTTTATTCCCTTTATCTTCCTCTCCTTCTGCCCATTGCTCTGTTATTTGTTCTTCCTTTACCCTCGCGCTTGTACGTTTTTTTTGTGTGTTATAATTCCCACCTATTATTTCTTTCCCGAGCCCTCATTAGTCATGTCGCTGTCAGCCGCCAGCTGCAGACACGCATACGCGCCACATACACAAACCGTACCGTATTCCTGCACATGCACAGGTATGGAAGTCATCAAGGCAAGGTCAAAGGTCTGCCTCATTACCCAGCTCCAGTGAAAACTTTTGGTGTGTTTTATGCACTGCTATCAGAGCGCAGGGGGAGGGAAATGAGGAGAGGAAGAAGGGGGGGCGATGGGGTTTAGAATAAGCAAGATAATGAAGAAGATTAATGTGATTGTTGGAGGAAATAAGAGAAGAAAGACTGAGTAATAGAGAGTGAGAAAGAACTCTTATTCATCTGTGTGTGTTCCTCTACTCCACTCCATACCTGTAAACCAAACAACCTAGTCAGAAAATAGGAAATTGTGGTTAGGTAGAGGATTTTTGAGGATTGAACTGAGCTCAGAGGATGAGGTCCTACAAGTCTCACAGCGCCCTCACCACGGAAGCTGCCGGCGGCATACATGACTGGTGTTTCCTGACGTTAAACACAACATCTCTAAATAAAGTCATTAGGAGCGGTCTAACAGAAGTCCATTCATTCATTCATCCTCTCCTGCTCACTCACACACACAAACTCTCTCTCTCCCTTTCTCTCTTTTTCTCACCGTATCACATACACACACACACATAGTGTACAGACTGCGTGCCAGCATGGGGACATGATACGCTGACATGTGACAGAAAGCAAAGCAGGAGTGTGCGTGCATGTTCAAGTTCAGCCTTAGAGGTCAGAGAGGTGTGTGTGTGTGTGTGTGTGTGTGTGTGTGTGTGTGTGTGTGTGTGTGTGTGTGTCGGGGCGTCAGCTGGGAGCAGTCAGGGGGACACTGGTGATGCAGACTGACATGGGACATAAACACTTAGTCGCACAGTGAAGGGGCCCATTGTCTCAATGGCCGCCATGTCAGCCTCCGTGTGTAATGGAACGATCTGCCTGTGTGTGTTTGCCTAATTGCCCAATCTGTCTCTCTGTCTGTCTGTCCTCTGATATGTCTATCTCACTCTCTGACTGTGTCTTTCTTTTCCTCCTTCACATTGCTTCTTTTGTATATTTACACTTACATTTCGGTCATGAAGCAGATCATCTTATCCCACATGTCTGCTGGACTATCTGCATATTCCTGGATGGCTGAGTCTGTTTCTTGTACGTGCGTGCTCTTAACATGTGTTTGTCTGGATCTCCTTGTTAAGTTAGGTTATGATTCCAATGCACATTCGCACACCAGGTGGCTCAGTGAACCTTAAATTAAAAGAGTATACTGTTAATTAACATCAAAATATTAATGTTACAGCAAACATTACAGCTTGTTCTCTAGATTCTTGCAAACTTTGCTATGTAAAGGTGGAAATATTTCCTCACGTAACGTTTAAATTAAACTATGAATTGCAATGTTTAGACATACCAAAGTAAAGCGTACACAGGCATACACAGGAAAATGTTTTGCCTGGCAAGAGTCCACTTTCAGTCAACATGCAGAGCTAGTTGTGTTGGAGGAGCCAAATGAGTGATTTCATAAACAAAAATAATATAATCTGTTGTCGCTTATTAGTATTTTCCATAGACTGTATAAAAAGGTGGACGACATGAAAGCTCCTTAAAAGTGAAGCCAAAACATCTCTATCGCCCCCTGCTGACTGGCTGCAGTATAGGTCATACAGCCCACCTCCTCCATGTTAACAGATGGGACAACAGTCAAACTATAAAAACAAAATACACAATAAATGTTTCTCACGTGGTTTGTGTCATTATAGTTAGTTCTTATCATGCTGATTTATGTCCAAGTGTTCATTTTTCTGACAAGTTTATTTTTAATTTGTTATTTGATGCTGTTAAAAGGATGATTGACAGTTCTGTTGACAAATACCGCTCCTGCTACCGATCTGCTCCAGCAAAGCAGAGCAGAGAAGGAACGACGAGAGGAGACATGACTAAAACAATCACTACAGTCATTGAAGTTTACATATCTGCGGTAGTTGCTTCAGACCAACACAAGAAGCTGTTCTGCTGTTAAACACACCTGCATGTGGGCTCCTGACTGTTTTTTTTCCGTAATTTAAGTGTGTGTTTTGGTTAGTGGAAGTGGCTGGCGGCTCCATCTGCCGATCTCTACTGCGCAACTGTGGTTCCAAATGACGTCAACATCGCAAGATGGCAGCACCCGTCACAGGGGCTGTTTTGGCATCAATTTCGTACAATGAGAGCAGATGGAGACGCGTCGTCCATCTATATATACAGTCATTGGCATTTACAGATATACAACGCTTGTAGAACTGTTGTATAAAAGCAATATAACACTCAAGGTCGGGCTGCTGTACTGAATATCAACACGGCTGTGACACAGCTGTATACATATAATAAGAAGACAGCATAAATAAATGAACTGGTTTGACATGAGTAAGAAAAGGATAGCACAGGTCTTAATGCATTCTGAGTCTCAGACCTTAGGATAGCAACACATGCAATAGTTAATGGCAGGTGTGGCTGTTAATAAGTCCTGTGGTCCAGAACCTGTACGGTAGTTATTAGCTGTGGGATTTCAGAGCTGTGGCCAGGCCCAGAAAGGAGGTAAAGGTGTGTGGAGGATATGAGATCTTTTGGGGGTGAGGTGCTGGGACCGTGATGAGGTGTGTGAGACTAATGGGAGTAAAGTCGTAAGAGAGGGGAGGCAAGTGAGGGTGAGGTGCTGAGGACGTACCAGATGGCTGTTGAGGATTTGTGTCTCGGTCTCTCTGTAAGCAGAAACTCTCAAAGACATTCCTTTTTCATAGTTTAAGTGATGTTCTCACCCGAATTCAAACTTGACACCCTTAACCCGACGTCTTGTAACATCAACTCAAAACTGTACTGCGTAATCTGAAAAATATATGGTTGTCAAATCCACACTTGGCTGTTTTATGCCTGTTTCATTCAACAGTAGAAACATGTGTATAAAAGTAAGACAGAAAGTATTAGGATGTCAGACTGGAGGGGTTTAAAGGCAAATATGGAGGTGTTTAAAGAAGGCCAGAGTTCATCCACGTCTCTGGGCTGTTATATGTGCTTACCGCCACGCTACATCTTAACACACAGCAGCGAGCACCTTTTTTCTTCTGCTGGTTCGCATTACAATGACGGAGTCACGTTTTTTATTTATACAGTCTTTAGCTTACCATAATTTACGTTTGAAGTAAGTGATTTACATTCTTAAATAGTTGTAAAAGTGACCACATTACTAACAAAATGTATGTAACACCAGTTATGTTTTATGTACACGAGAAATACTTCCAAGTGCTTTTTCACCGGCTGGTACACTTTTACTAAGACTCATTTTTCTTTCCCCTTTTATTTTCTTTCTTCACACAGTTAACAGCTAGAGTTACCGGCACGGCCATGTTTAGAAGCAGAGAGGCATACAGGGGGCTAAACTGTAGTAATAATCCAATTAGAGTAATAAGTAGCCCTGTGATTGACACTTCAGTCAAACACTGAAGGGCTTTAACGGCCATGTCTCTTGAAGGACATGTTTCCGTATGTAGGCCTCCTGTTCACACACACACACACACACACAGTGGTGTCTATTTGGACAGCTTCAGCTTAGCTCTCTCAGTAGTGCACACTGTCTGTTTATTGTAGATGAGGTGTGGATGTTTATACTCTCCTAAGAGCAAAACAAACTCGTCTGGAGTGTGAGGTGATTCTAAAATAATCCACCTACCTCTTTGGCAAATTGACACTGAGTAGTCCTTACTTGTAATATGTGTTACTGTTGGCCCTAGATATGTACATACTTTTCCATGTACTTAGGTAGATCCTCTTTTCCTTTAGATAAAAGCAAAAAAAAGTACAATATTTTTATAAAGGTATATAGACGAGGTTTGTTTTTGCACATTGTCCCAAAAAAGCATGTGCTAAAAACATCAATCCCTTGGTAGCAGGCGTGCATCACACTAAACTAAACGAATAAGTAACTTCATCATCCTGCTATTCACTCATCAATAATAATCAGGGTCCATTCTTCTCAATTTCATAAAAGCTTTTTATTAAATATATCCTGTTTGTCACTGAAGCAGATTCAGTGTGGAAGGTGGCAGAGGTTACGTTGTATCATGAAATCAAAACACACGATTTTGTTTGGATATCTTTTCACACTGTCTAGCTTCTTTTCCCCCATTTGCGCGAGCATTAGCGTTTGTATAAATACATCATAGAAACACACACAATGGCTGAGGAGGGATGGATGTCAGTGGTCAGGGCAGATAAGAATGACAAAGCTCTACACTAAGCCACGTCACCAGCAGGCCTCTCACCTGCCTGTCCGTCACACAGACGCACTCAACCATCACCGAGTGATTGTTTGTGCCCGTGCGTGTGTGTGTGTGTGATTGATGCGCTTTGCCTTCCGTCAACTTTACCTCCCCCTCCCTCCTCCCTCGCTCTTGTCCCACCTCGGTCTGGACTGTCAAGGAAACATGAGGCCTTGGGAGATAGCGGCGCGCTCTCGCGGCCGGCCCTCAGCCCGCTCTGTCTCTTTTTCTCTTCCTTGTGCCAGTCACCTACTGCTGTGGGAAAAGCAGAGGAGATGAGGCCTTAAAAAACAGATCATTGTCCGCCTCCTAGATTAAAGCCAGAGAATGTGAGCATTGTCCACTGAATGGCTAAACCTTCCTGCTGTCACTCAAACGCTGCTCTGAGCGCTACTTCATGTCTAAGAGGCTTATCTGCACTGAAAGGCCCCTAGCTGCTCCGGGGAGAGAGGACGTAATGAAGCGTGTTTTTTTTTCCTCTGTAGGGAGAAACCTGCTGCTGGGGGGGCGGCGGTGGTGTTGGGTGGTTAGGGGATTCAGGGGGTGGACGTGGCCAGTGGGACAGCTGCAGCACCAGACCCCTCCACCCCACCCCTCCCGCTCGCTCCTTCTAACTGCCTCTCTCCAAAGAATTGTCATTTATCTAGTCTCACATGAGAGGGAGTGCCGACTACGCCGCATACAGGCCTGGACTCAGCGCTAGCATGATGGGGGGACATTATGTGGGGACTCGCCCAGGGACCTGCCTGTTGTCCGCGCTCAGCCGTCTGTGGGGACGATCAGCAGGCCACTGATGTGGTCCTCTCTTTGTGCTCCTCTGTTTGAAAAGGGGAAAGTTTAAGTGCTGCACACATTCAGGGCTGAGGGCCGGCCAGGCTGGGAGGGTTAGCTAAGCCCTGAGGCCTCTGTGCGTGCGTGTGTGTATGTGTGTGTGCTTACATTATCATAGCCTGTATAAGAACAACTGTAGATTCCTTGATCAGCATCATAAGTGGTATATGTACAATTTCATCACCAGTTTATCACTTGATCCACGAAAAAGTGCATTTTTAGCAGATAAAATGTTTATTGCATGTCGTCTTATCAAGTATTATTCGTCAAACAAGATCACACAAGAGGGAGTTCTGTTGTACTGAATATCAGCACGGCTGTGCCAAAGATAATCACAGCCGTGCTGATGTTCAGTGCAGCAGCACAACCTCCAGTGTGATATTGCTTTTATGCAGCAGTTATGCAAGCGCCATACATTAGTAAACCCTGATAAGAAAAGGGCCTGAATCACAAACATATTCTTAAGCTAAAACTTTGGAACATTTGTAAGAAAAAATTCACTATTGTTTTCTTAAGAACAGTCTTATTTTGTATGAACTCTATTTTCTTACTTATTAACTTCTTTGATGAGATGAGCTATGTATGTAAATTAGACCTGTCATTACTGACTACAAAGGGCTTCAATTTATTAAAATGTTAACTGTCACAGTTGCTAGCTTAACTTTAGTAGATACGAGATGTACAGCAAAAACAATAGTGACATGCTAACATTCAAAATAAATGTTTAACTAAGTGCCAGCCATTGTAAAACATTGTGAACCTATAAAACAGAAATTCACTGAATTGATTGTCTGAAATATGTTTAAATTAATAAATGTAGAGGCTTACCTTTTCACTGTCACAATTTTAAGACATACGTAAGGTCTTAAAGTTGTGAAGAAACTTGAGAACTTTTAAGAATCTCTTGTTTAAGTTGTATACGTTTTTTCTTATGAAGAAACATACAATGAAAGTTAGGGAAAAAAAACAAGAATTTAATTCAGGAATATCACATTTTCTTAACTTTTTTTCTCATTACTTAAGTTACGAAGAAAATTGCATTTAAGAAGATTTTTTTCCTAAGAATGCTTTGTTAATCCGGCCCCAGATTATTATCTTTTGTTTATTTAATCATTCATTTGGTTCCAACGACACAACATGTTCTGCAATTTACTGGAGCTGGACTGTTGTCAAGCAACATATTATCATTTTTCTGAACACGTTACTTTGTGTATGTCTTAATGTTACAATGTATAGTTTTATTTAAGTGTTACTTTAAAAAATGTACGACACGATGTGAAATTAAACTTAGGAAAGGTTGGATTGTCCGTCTTTGCAGTGCAAACTTGACCACAATCTAGACGACAACCTGTAACTTTTGCTATAATGTTAATTATGTGATGTTAATTAACAGTATTATGAACAACTGAGGTAGAGTGATAAGCATAGATAAAAATCCCATTACACACACACACACACACACGTTCAATGACATGTAAAAGAAGCTTCTGCTTATTGAAATACTCTTTGTTTAATTTTTGGTCAAAGTGCTTTAACCACTCTTTTTTAATATCCTTATCCTTGCCAGTGTTAACACCATCCTCCACTTGTTGTCTTATGGAACATCTGCCTCGATGGCACGTGTGGGTTTCCCCCAGTGGGCCCGCATATTCATATCTGGCTAATTTACAGAAGCCATCAGACCCTGAGCCCTGCTGTCCTGTCTGCCCTCTGCAACTCCGCTAGTCTGTTTCTGTGTCGTGACGGACACACCTGCATCCTCAGCGGCACCCTATAACCCGTAAGCGCTGTCCACTTCCTGTCTGCAGTCGCACTACTTCATTGACACAGACTGTAACATACAGAGACCCAGCTGGACGGCCGCAGCTGGCATTAACACTTTATAAGAGTGTGTTTGAGTTTTCAGAATATCTTTCACACAATATTGTTTTTATCACCTCTCCAAACATGGCTGTTTAAGAGTTTGTTTGCCCACCCCCAACCTCCCACTAGGCGTTCAGTGATCTCTGTGTTGTTAAAGGGATGTTTAATACATGACAGAATGATTCACTTTATGAGCACAGGGATGGTGTTTGCTCTCCCTTATCCCTGTCAGACCACGAGCCTTGCATGCACTCTCCTAATGTGATCTCTGACCTGGGTATCTTGTGGGGTTAGTGCTGCCTGCGCCTATTCTGTGCAGTGTCAGGAGGTCGAGTGGGCTGGAGAGCCTCGGAGAGGACCAGAGGACTTGTCGGCTGGAAGGGGATTGGAGGGGGATGTTAAGTGGTGTAGCCCAGCTGTGACGGGTGGCCCAGTGGTCCATTTAGAGCTCCAACCCCACGCTGGGAGATGGTACATCCCGACAAGCTGAAGGGACCGAACCCTGGTAAAAATGTCAAAATATGAATGTCAAATTGTAGGAACATCACTTCTAGAGCATGTTAAAATGGAAGCTCCGGGTGTCCTCTGTCATGTGAGGCTTCAGGAGCTTCAGAAAAGCATCTAAAGATTAAAATAGTACTTTTATATTTACTATGCTGTCTATACTGCTGATGTTCCCTATATTTCTACACTGTGTAACAAAGTCACAGTATTCTTATCATGCAGTTCATCTCACAAATAGTTTTTGTCCATCTCAAGAGGATGATAATCGGATTCCTGAGCATTTGAATGTTAAATAGAAAAAGATTCATGGGAATGATCGCTTCATATCAATGATTCACATGATACAATGTGTCCACGCACCCAAGAGTGATAGGTGCCACATTGTTTGGGAGACGGAGAGTGGATTTGAAGGTTCTTTTTCAGTAAACATTTAAAAGAGTGGAGAAGTGAACAAAAGCGTTAAGAAGGAGCTGTTTTGTTGCCCCTTTTTTAACCTAAATAGGCGGTCTGTCCGACCGAGGCCTTGGCTTCAAAGTATTATCCCACACACGCAATTACCATTTCTATCAACTGGGGAGAAAGATTATGCTTTTTGGGTGTTCTTCTGCGTTTCTTCCAGTGGATTCACTTGGTGAATGTGACACGTTTTGTGTCTCCCACCCCCTATTGAATTTTAAAGTTCTCTATTCTCTGAGCGAGCTGAGGAGAGTCCTACACGCGGGCTGAATAGACACTAAATCTTTCAAGGTTAGGACTTAACCTTCTCCCACTCTAATTCATCTTCAAACTTTAGTCTGAAACCAATCAATATCAGATGATTGGTAAACAATGTGCAGTGTCTGATAGGCAGGTACCAAGGGCCCTCAATGGGATTGCAAATGCTTTGTGCGTCCTGAGTCGCTTTTGCTCTAAAGCACTGTCACAAAAAGTGAAATTACCATTCGCTTGGAATGATGCCATTCATCTTTGTCAGAGCGCCAAGCTCAGCACGCAAGCCGCTCCCCTCAAATTAATTCCTTGTTTTGCATCAGCTGAATTTGCCCAAATCCAGGAGGATGGCTCCGGCTGCACCTCGCCTGCATTCTTTAATGTGGCAATTCCAGCTGATTTCACTCTGCACAGGGCCCTGTGGCTTTATTTACCGCCTAATTCACAAAGAAAAGGAAATAGATATGAAAATAAGTTGGGAAAATAAGATAAATCTGGTTGTGAAATTCCAGAGGCCCTGCATGTTCCATCCAGGAGAGTCGGAGCAGCATACAAACAGAGCTGGCTCCTGAGAGCCCGGTGCGATGCTATAGTCAATTTGTCATTTCATGTTGCAAGAGCTCCTGTACAAAGGTAATGTCCTCCCAGAGGCTCTTACCCATGTAATATGAAAGGAAAGCAGTGTCGAATGAATGTCTGAGGGATTCATTTGTTATCCTGCGTGAGATATTCCACAATATGTCAGGACAGCTCAAGTATAATTTGGAGGGAAAAGATTATAAACAAAACACAGTCATTTGTTTTCCTGTTTTATCAACTTATTTATTTGCAACAATAAGTCAATTGTGTTTATTTGCATATCACTCACATTTTTTTCAAAGAGCAAAGACTTTTAAACAAGTCAAATAAAACAGTTAAATCTTCCTTCTTCTGAACTGCAAGATTGGGAACTAGTTAAAATATTCCCACTAGGGGGCTTGTGACTTGTTGGTTCCTTCCCTCTCTCATGTGACAGAAGCCCTCTCTGCTGCCGGGTAACCAAGCCCTGCCATCATTGGCCATCCGGCCTTGTGGTCACATCTTTGTTGTTTTCTCTCTCCAGCTCATGTAGATGTTATCCCAGTGTTGTTTCATGGTGCGGAGCCCGCAGTGACAGCAGTGATGAGATTTTAAAGAGCGGGTTGTCCTCTCCTTTCACTGTCCAACTTAGATGCTAAAAATGGTTCCGAGGCTAATTTATGGTTCTGCTGACCGTGACGACTGATTTGTGAGCCCCTATGTTTGTGTTTATGGAACATGGCTTATTTTCTTCATCTTATCTGCCGGCAGATGGACAACATGGTTTGACAGGGTTTATTTAGACGTTTGCTTTTTCCGGCACAAAGTATGATGGAGTGCAATTACCAAGAATTTCGAGTGAAGCCCTGGGGTCAAAGGCCTTTTCCTGTCTCCCTCCCTGGCATGGGTAGACCAAGGTCTCCGTGCCCAAGTCCATGTTTAGGTTAGACAGACATTTGTGGCATTTTAAACATAGCACAGTGAGGTGTATGCCTATTCAACGTGTACATTTTCAGAACGTGAAGAAGCGTTTGTTTGGAGGAATGTGACGAGGGATGGTCACAGTGGAAGAGAGGAAAAGAGAGGAGCTGCTGGAGATAAGTGGGTCTGTCCTGAGAGACCGTTCTTCACCTCAGACACCTGCACCTCTCCACAGATCCCTCATCAAGGACTCACTTTGTCCCCGGGCTGCACCATTGTCTGCTGAAGGGCTCTCCAGACTTTGCTCTGAATGCTTCCCTGTGCTACTCCAAGTGGACTCAGCCCAGCTCTCCCCAAGAGACAGACAAAAAAGTGGATTCCAAACCGCCGGCCCCTTGGCATTCCCCTGCCTCTGGGAGATAAAGAGGGGAACTTCGGCCTGATTCACTCCTCCACTCTTCATCCCACTCCACAGTCCCCCCCCCCTAAAAAAAAGCAGGAGATGAGGAGGAGGTGGAGGAAAAGAGAAGACTTGCAAGTGGATAGTGGAGGGGTGGTCTCAGGGTCACAGAGTGATTAGTGAGGAGCAGAGTGGCGCTCCTTTTCCCCTTTGGTCCTCCTCCTCTGTGGTCACTGAGAAATGACTTCCACTGGGCTTACTGGGGAGTGTGGGTGGAGAGGGAAGTGGAGGAATTATTCCCTTCTGTCTGTCTGTCTGGACTATATTTAACCTGCCTGACAAGATTGATGATTCCAAGGGGATTCTCCCCACAGCATAAATGAAGCCATTATACCCTCCTCTCCTGTCTGCTTCTTTGCTTTTCCTTAGAAACTGACATTCAAAATAGAAACATACAACCTGAGCACAAACCCAGACATGTCGGGTCACAGCAGGTTTCTGTAATAATGTGTATATTAATACTGCAAAGTAGGGATGCACAATAACATTATCGGTACATGGCTTGAAAATGACATATCGGCATCGACAGATATGTCATTTTCTGAGGATAAAACAACGCTTTAATTCTGCCGAAATGCTCGATGATTCCCTAAAAAAGCTAGACGTAATGCTACGACATTAACTCGGCGCAAGTGTGTGCATGCACTGCCTGCGCAAGGTCATCAACAATATACAAATAAAGACCAAAAAGTCACAGAAACTCGAGCCAATGAATAGAAGTTAAACAACTTTAACAACTCTTAACTAGCTAACAGTTAGCTCACATCAAAGCTGACGCTAACAGAGTGTAACATAAACATCAGTGCAAAACTAACTTCATATTACATATGCACATCATGTAAGTTCACACACGATAAAAAGAGTCCGTCAGCGATCACTGATGCCATAGTAGGTGCAGTAAACAAGTCCGGGCATGTCTCCCTCACTGCCGTGTTTTGGGGGGATGCTGCATTCAGGTGCGCTCAGAATCGTGAGTGATCAGACATGTGACCTTTTATACAACGCCTCTTCCGTCAAGCGTGAAGAAGGGTGCAAGACGTTTTTGGCCACTACAATAGGAGTAGGTATGATATCAATTCCACTACAGGGGAGACTTGATGTTCTCTGCAATTAGGTGGACAAAAAACATGTGCCTAATAAATCGGTATCGAAATCGGCAAAAAGGCTTGAAAAATATCGGCATATCGGATATCGGCCAAAAATCCAACATCGTGCATCCCTACTGTAATGTATTTCTTACTTTACAAAGCCAAGTGTAGACCTGCATGCTTATACATACACCAGGCAAAGTAGCCTTTTAAAACAGTACAACAAATGCACAAACTCTCTTAACATGCATAGCTATACTCGCACACATAAACGCATACACATGATTGTGGTGTGGCCAGCACGAGTTGGAAGTGATTAGGGAGAAATATGCCTGTCTCCCTGTAATGTCAGTAATAGGCAGCAGCACATCAAAGTCCAGGCCTGTCAGAATGATCCGGATCAAACCGGCCCCCATCTGGAAGCCATAACGGACTTTTCACTCATTTAAACACTCTTAAAACACACTGAACAGACATGGAGCTCCCGTCTCTGCTCACCACTCACCACCACTCATATCAGCACTCTCTGCCCTCTGCATCTGTGTGTGTTACTTTCTGGCTCCCTGCACATTGTCCGTCTCTGTATGTGTTTTCACAAGTAATGGTAACGCCATATGTTTGCCATTTGTGTATTAGGCTGCTAATTTTTGATGATTAATGTTTTCAGTCACACTTTCAGCCTTTTTTTTGCCGCAGATTTTAGAAGAAATAACGTCTGTGGTCCGCCAATGACCCTTAAGTGATACCTAGACATTGCCAGACAGATATTTTTAAAGCAGCATTTAAACATCTGCTGAAAGATGGAATCAAAGATAACATTGTTCTCTCTTTGGGGAATAAAAATGGGAATGAAGTGCTGGTCTGTTTTTCTGATAAGTATCTTGTCTGCGCGATAATGACGCAGAGCATTCTGAGACAATGATGCAGAGTACTTCCACCGGCTTGCTCGCACTGTGTTGACTGGACTCCTGGACATATATTATCTTTCCAAACACAAGTCGGACACAGCTCTAAGTGTATTTTAATTGGCTTCTAGCCGCCTTCCTAAAGCAAACAGCTGGTGGTGCTGCTGGTGGTGCGGTGTGCTCGGTCTCTGACGGGCGGCCCTGCAGCGCGGTGGGGTGGAGTCCGATTGCCTGTCAGTCCACCGACAATCAGTCCAATACAGGCCTCCATTGTGTCAATGTGTGTACGCGTATGTGCGTTTGTTTAATCTAACAGCATGTCTGCGAGCATGCACAGACCTCACTGTCTGTGTGGGTGAGGCCTATAGTACAGAGAATATCTGTGTAGCTCTCCGGGGTGTTTCACATTTAAGCAGTGCACACTTGCTTCTGTAAAAGATCTTAACGGCTGGCAGATAGCATCTTGAGTTAAAGTGCAAGTGATTTAATACTAACAATTAAAGTAGGCATGTCAGCGGGCAGCCCAGGCTCCTGCTGCGGCCGGACAGGGAGTGGGCCTTCTCTCATATCTCCACCAGACAGCGAGACAGGGGGCCTCCGGCTCCACAAACCACTGATGCTGCTACGCACGCTACTTTTCATTCCTATATTTCAGACTAACACTCGTCTTTCTTTCTTTTTTTAACTATGTAAAAATACAGCGTTCATGCATTTAAAATGCCAGTTCCTACTGACAAAATATGCCGCCTTTCTTTCATCGTCTATTCTATACATTTTGTTTTATCCTTCCTCCTTGACGGCTTCAAAGATTGACACATGCACACAGTGGCTTGCTATTACCGTTAATCTATCATGCCCATGCTGGTTGAAGAGTCAGAAACAAGACTTCTGATTCATGAATTGAGAACCAGTCAGAAACAGAGTGGAGAGGTTTGGAGAAAAGGAAAAAGGGTTTGCAAATAGAAGAAAAAGGTTTGTGTGAGCTCAGCATATGGAGAAAAGCCCTAAAAACGATTCATTTTACAAGAAGCAAGGATTTCACTCCTCACAAGCCAACTCCACTCTCATAAAACCTATAGACATCTATTATAAAACACCCAGGCCCTTATGAGCTGCTTTGCCCAAACCCAGCAACAGGGCCGTCTGCCTCCAAATCCCCTCTGGAAGTGTTTGAAAAACAAAGCGAGGCTTCACTTCAACCTCATTAACTAGTTATAATAAACAAAACAATGTGTTTTTAATGGATGGCGAGTCCCGTCTCCCCCTTCCCCTCCTCGCTCTGGTCCAGAGCGACTGGCCAGTGGTGGGTTTCCCATGACTGCAGCTTGTGGTGTCACGATGATGGATGGGTAAGGTTGGTGGGGGCTGCCTCTTGCCCCTCTCCTTTGGGACGTCCCATGGACTGACAGGCACATTGTGGCGCTCGACCCGCGCTGACGCACTGCTCCGCCCGCTGGCACGGCCACAGAGAGCCCGAGAAAATGCCCGCTTTTCCACTGTCGCGTTTCACGTGATAGAATGAGTGCGGAAGCATGTGCGAGTGTGAATGCAACAGGTCAGTAAAAGTCAAATGTAACATTTAATTTCTACGTTTAGATCATTACACAGAAGATTACGCTACATCGACCAGGTGTCCTGATGATCACTTGTAAATCGTTGAAATATTCAGTTGTGTTAGCGGGTTAGCGTGCAGAAAGACCGCCTGTACCTGAGGAGCCCAGCTGCTTCTCAGTGGGGGAGACATTAGCTTCCTGATGAATAAACACCAACAGAAGCTCAGAAGCCACAACACACACTCCTCAAGGCTGATCCACTAAAAGCGTGCCACACATGTGCGTACATCTCTTGGTCCGTCTGACTCAAACACGCGCCACACCACACAGAGCTCCTCTGGAATCAAATTCTCCCAGCTAGTGTAAAACAATCCAATAACAGGCAGCACCTCTCAAAATAAAACAATAGCTCAGCTCATGCTGGTGTTGTAAAACAGCTCAGCCCATTACATGCACGTACGTGTTACTGTACTGTAAATTTGCCCTTTGGGTAATAACACATTTTTCTTTCATTGGGTGATTTGGGGATTATAGTAAAGGAAAGGTTTGTGTGTGTATGCAAGTTCAGGTGTATGCGCAAATGTTTTTCTTGTGCATGTATGTGCTTCTGTTTCTAGTTGTTGCAGCATAATGTTGCCAAGTGAGAACGGCCTTTTTAGTTATTCTTTCCCCAGGGGAAGCCATGTTGACTTCTTTATTAGGTCAAAGGTCATTTAAATAGAAGGATAAGATATAAGAGCCAGACAGACAGAGTGTAAGGGTGTGAGCGACCGTGACCTCTGCGACACTGTTCAGCGTGTTTGTAAACAGGATGTCATTAACACTGGGAACTGGTCAGGCGCACAATGACTTTTGTCTCCTTCTGTGTGTGTGTGTGTGTGTGTGTGTGTGTGTGTGTGTGTGTGTGTGTTTTGAGAAGAGGTTGGAGCATGGGTGGGGGCCAGAGAGAGACAGAGAAGGCAGTGGGTGTGAGGTTGATAAAATATCAAATAAAGCACTTCGCGTACTTCCACTGATAAATCAGCGCCCTCACAGTTTTCTCGGAGCTGCCAGTGTACTTTTCTGTGCAAACAACATCCAGGTTAACTTTGTCACATCAGATAAGCTGCAGCTAATGTGATGAAATTTATGGCCTGGCGTGGCTGCTGTACTAATACAGCGGTGGATTGTGTGAAGCCGTACTAAGTGCACACAACTGTCAGCTCTCATTGTGGTGTCAGTCCTTCCTTCTAATTAGTGTCCTCAGCAGGCAGGAAGTGGGCCTGGGCTGGACTAATCTGTCAGTGAGGCCAGACCATCCTCGCCCCAGCGACTGTTTCCTTAGATAAACCCAGAGCCCTTTATCTAAAAGAGTCGCTACACTCAGGGGGTCTGGGAAGCCCCTAGCGATTCTGTTATTACTTCTTGGATCGACATTTTATACATTTAATCCAAACATGGGTGGAATTGTACATATAGTTTATTTAATTTTTATCATAGAAGCAGGAAGATTTGTGCACAAAGCTTCTTCAGGCGGTGCGTTCACATCGCCGTGCTGATTGCCGTGGTGACAGGTGTTGATTGAGCATGAGAAGGAGGAAACGTAGTGAAGGACACTTCCTGGCAGACAGTTTTATCAGCGAGGGAGCAGAGGGGTCAGAGAGAGGGTGGATGAGGTTATCGCACTCTGCTAGTCATGTACTGTATATGCGACTGGTGCACCCAGAGCCTTTGGAGGCCTGGCAGCGGCCCAGAGTTGCTGACCAAGGTAACTGTCTCTTTCATATAAACACGGTCGTGAGTTATAGCCACATGTTAGGACTATCAAGCACAGACTGTGTTTGTTTTCTTCTTGGGTTAGACTGTGCAGCCGCGGTTCAATAGGTCATGAAATAGGTGGAAGGGCTTTCTCCGGTATGTCCAAAAGGGGACCTCGGGTTCTCGGTGTATTGTCTAAGGGCACCGACACATCCTGCAGGGAAATCTCGAGCTTGTAAAGATTGCTAGGCTGTCCTTCAGTGACTAATGTGTGAAGCAAACACTCAAACTGGGAAGCAAGACATATAGTTTGAGTCTTTTGGCGCATCGTCAGATTACTCACAAAACAAAGTCAAGTAACGGGCAGGAAAAGAGGAAGTGAGAGAAGTGGAAAGGGAGAGTGATGGCGGTGCTTTTCCTACCCCGCACCTCTCCTCCCTTCATCCTTCTCTCCCTCCTTCCCTCCCTTCCTTCTCTCACCACCAGCGGGATCCAATTCCTCCACTTGAGCGCTCAGGGCCAGCAGCGGGCTGATTAGACCCGCACCCCCAGCCGCGCTTCGCCGAGGACTCTGCAGCGGGACGACTTCAAATGCACCTCGCTCCTGCCACCCTAAATAAAACCTGACTGGTCCTAATGGACACGTTTTAATCTCCCTGGGTTATTTGAAGATTTCTGCAGCCCGCTGCTGGCCACAGCAGAAACAAATTCCTCTCGCTTTGTTGATTAAACCGCTGCCTCTCCACCGTTGCTTATCGTCCAGCAACGAGCCGCTCTTTTTAATTAAAAGTGAGACACCACAAGTGTGCAATTAACAGCTGGTAATTATAGAGCTCTTCAGAAGTGCAACACTCCACCTTCATTTCAATTATATAATGGACAAGTGGCTGTTTGATCTCCAAATTAGTGAACTCTTGTAATATTTGTTTTGTGGCAGATTTGGAGGGTTAATAGTGGCCTATGGTGGCCTCCCTCTTCCATGATTGATGTAAGAGCAGAAAAAGGGATATTAAAAACTGGAACAGTCCATCAGGAAATGCAAATCGCACCTTCATGTTAATGAGCAGGCATTGGGCCGGGCTGGCCAGCCGTGGCGTTTCATGTGGGAAAAACAAGCGCCCACTCTGCTGCAAACTGATTAGTACATTTGAATTTGAAAGTTTAATTAAAAGCTTCTAATACCGATCGTTTTGGAGAGTGACACATAACATTAAATAGTTTGATACTTAATTCGGCTGCCTTTTGATTGCAGAGCAAGCACGGCTACATTTGCAATGCAAGTGTTGAAGCAGTGAGTGGTATCCCAAAGGAGGCAGAAGCATTTAAAACCTTTAACTGATAACTGATGAAAATGTGTTTAATGACCAATGCACTCTTTGAGTGTATAAAGCGGAACACTTGTTCACTTTTAATTACAATTGATTTCCATCTATGTACATGGCTGTGGCTTTGTTAGTTTAACGTTAGCATTCTTTCCCTCAACACAGTCCATCAATATGAGAAAAAGTGGACCTTGATTGATTTCTGGCTGCACGAGTGCATGCAGCAGGTTCAAATGAGGCCGTTATTAATTGGCTGCAGCACTTTCATGTCTTTGGGGGATGCTTTCCATGCTGGCCCTATTTTACTGGATTGTCAATGTTTCAAGACATTCAAAAGAAGTTTAGTCTGCGCGCCGTTGTGATTTGTAATTGCTTTATTTCCCTGGTCAGTACAGTTCTTTAAAAAAACGTTTTTCTTTTACAGTGCTGCTATAGAAGCTCTGCATTATAAGCCACATGCCTATCGCCTCTGCAGGATTCATGTTACAGATTGAAATCTAAACACTGTATTGAAACCAAATCAGTGTTTCTGTCCTCCTCATAAGATGTAAGAGACAATTAATTAGCTGTGGTAAAATAAGGATAACATGAATTAAATGTGCTTGTTCAATGAAATGTAAAGAAATTAGAAAAATAAGCCTCATTAAGTGCAACATACCGACGATTAAAACCCACTTGTAGAAATCATACCATCTCAAATGCACGCGTGTTAGATCTCCTGATAATCTGTTGTATTTAATGCTTAGCATGTTCCTGCTCAGGCAATCTGTCATTAATTCCACAGCCATGCCCCTCCAAATATGTACAAAACAGGAAAACCAAAGTCTTAAGTCACTCAGGCACTTTGGAATTCTTCATTGGTGAATATTGGCAGCTCATCGTGAAATAAACACCAAAGTATTTAAATTCGAACCAGGTCATTATGGACGGTTCTTAAACAAAATGTCAGTCATTAAGGGAGGCCATGTGGCTCTGCTTAGAGTCCCTGTTTGTTTGAATTAGGAAGAAGAAACGGGGCATTTCTCTGATCCCTCTCATCTGTCTGAATGACACACTGAGGACTCGTTACAGCACCGCATTTCCCATCTGCCCCCCACTCCGAGTGCTGAGCAGTACCTGCGATGTGCGTTGGATCCTGTGTGTGATCACAGTCTAATCTGAGTTGCTGTTACTGTCATGTCCCTCTCCTTCGCTCGTTGTCCCTGTGCTTTCCACCTCAATCTCACTGTCATTTGGCAGCTGTCACTCTCCATTTATGTCCACCCCCTACCCTCCTCTGCAAAGTCACACACACATACACACACATACACACACTCCTATTCTCTTACAGGCATTTGTTTGCATTCAGTTTCTAATATCTTTCTTGGTAAAATATCATCTTTGGGAAGCTTTTTTGTAATGAAAACTAAGTGCATAAATATATCAAGTAACCTGATAACATCCAATATTTTTTCCTGTCAGTAACATGTTTATGTTTTTATGATAAAGAAATGAAAGTAAAAACTAAACTAAAAGAAAGTCACAAGCTCTAAACATTCAGCTGTTTGCATAAAACTTTGAAGCGGCAGTCGAGCTGCCTGCTCCTCACAGTCTTGACAATGACCCTCACTGTTTATGTCCAGACTCCCATGCAGAGCTGTGTAGCGCATTACACAAGCAGACAACAATCCCTTCACAAGAGCACAATCCTACTGTATTCCCCACTTAAATCACCTCCTAAATAAAGGGAAATTGACATCCATAACAAATAACATAAACAGCTTCAGTGCTCCGAGGGGGATTTTGTTGCTCGGGGGGCGCTGGGCTGAATGTTAGCCTTCCAACAATCATTAAACAAACATCCTCTCCAGGACCTTTTCCATGCCCGGGTCTATTCCACATGTCGCGCTGTGGTTTGGAAAGCCTCTGCAGCTGCGGACGTTATTGTATGTAACAAGTTCTGTAACAAAGTTAAGGTGGAATTGGCCTGCTGCTGTGGTAGCGCTCGAGGCAAGCGGACCCTGAGAGTGGAAAAGCAACTTGCAGACAAAGTCTATTCACGTCCAGAAATATTAAATGGAGGATGTCAGGTTGGTAGTAGGTGGTCAGCTTGTCACATTAAAAAATACTCCTGCTTTCCAATAGTCAGTTTTTCTTTCTTTACCATACGCAGACCTGGTTTCTGATTGAACGCAGCTTTTTAAAGGCCCGGCTGTGTCGAATCTGTGGAAGACTTTCCTAATTCGCTCTGTGTATGCTCAGGCTTCCGAATAGTGCAGAAGGGGGTTTTTGTCTGAATTCATGTTGCCCATTGTGCATGTTAAACAATGCCAGTATTGATAACCTCTGACCTGACAATGTGGTGTCAGAACAGCAAAATTAAGGGCTCTTTTGTAACAGTTTGAAGAGGCAGCCAAAGGTGAGAGAAAAGATTCATTAACTGAGTCGGAGCTTCGAGCACCTCGACTTTACAATGTCCATATTTAAATTGTTACATTTAAAGATTCCATACGTTGAAAGATTGTGTACACATCTCTGATGCTGCACAGATTATCCACGTGTCTGTGTCTGTTGTTGCCCATGTGTGTGTGTGTGTGTGTTTAAGGTGTCCAAGTGATGAGTTTGAGTTTGTCAGATGCCTCAGCCCTGACTTGAGGGCCATTTGTCATTGGTGGGATTCATTATTCGTGTCCCTAACCCCCCCTATCTGGGCAGTGTGATCACCACTGACCCCCTGTGACAACCACAGCACCTTCATTATGTCACCGCGGCCACCCTGTCACTACAGCAACTCTCTAACTGTCTGGGTGACACCCCTGGGTGGGACTCCAATCTCTCATCTGGAGGCCTGCCTGTCTCTGAGCTTGTCACTGTGTGTGTCTGTGTGTGTGCGTGGGCCATGTGTTTGTTATCTGTGTGTGTGTGTTTACACATTGTTCTTTTCACAGTAAATCAGAATGTTTTTCGAACACTTTGGTGGCTTTGTCGGTCGGTTCAGTTTAGTTTCCTGCGACTAACAGATTGTCTGGCTCAATTATTCTAATATATTCATCCATCTGCTTCCTCAAACAGGTACAAACAACACTTTCCTATTCCAGCTTTTGCTCCGTTTCATGTCCGTAACAATAATTCCAGGAATATAAACTGAGCCCTAAATTAATGACATAATTCCCCAGTAGGTGTTAGCTGCAGTAGATACATGTATATGTTTTGTTACCGGTTCCTGTGCCATATTATCATATTCTCCTTCCCATTGGGATCATTTCAGATAACACACTGGACACTGTTATACTATTACCTTCCCCCGTATTTTCTAATCAGCAATTATTCAATTATGTCCCATTAGTTGGAGGGTGTTGCCAATGTCGCCGCCCTGGGCGTTTAGCCCCTGCTCTCTGTCAAGGGGAGACCCAGAGGGCCCCGCAGAACGCCTGTGATTAGTGTTGCGTCTGCAGAGAGGTGACAGAATCCCTCTTCAAATATTTTGTCTTCATTTTACGGCTCTGAGATGCAATTATGGAGCAGCAGTTCATTACGGCAGCACGGGGCGCTTCATGTTTTATGCATGCTGCCTCATTTAGGGCCTTTATTAACGAGCCAGGTCTGACCAGGCTGCCGGAGACTGCACTGCAGGCTGCGCGGTGGCCGCCACTGCTTGTGTTTGTGCAGGTGTGTGTGTTTGTGAGCCGGCAATATGAGTAAGCAAGAGTGAGTAAAGGAAATGGAGTGAGCAAGAATGAAGGCTAGATGGAAAATAAAAAAAAGGAAAGAAAAATGTGATTGAGAGAAAAGTGAATGAAGCAGAGAGCGTGTGTGGTCAGTGTAGTGGTCACTTCACCGCCGTGCCCTCTTTATCCCAGCAGCCGGCCTCATAACGGAGCTCTATAGTGCTGCGACTGGCGCAGGCTGGCTGGGCTCTAAGGCAGTAGATTGAAGGGGTGGGGGCAGCAGGGGTGACTAACTGCACCTCCCTCAGCAGAAGAAACTCCATCTGCATCCAACATTGAGACAGATGAGGCCAATTTGGCTCCTTAAATTTCTGGGCTGTGATGGATGTGGGGCGGCTGTGCACACCGAGAGGTTGGTAGAAGGGTGTGAAGGGGACAGGGGGGAGAGAGGAGGAAGACAGGTGAGGAAAAGGGAGAAAGGGGGAGACATCCAGGGTGCGAGAGAAAGACAGAATGAAGGGGGAAAGAAGGGTGAAGGAAAGTCATCTCTGAGCATGAGCAGTTTAAATGATTGTTTAAATTGATTATTTACTGTCGGCATTCCTGCTTTACATTTTAATGTATTATTTAAATATACAAGAAGTTAGAAGTAGAAAAGTATAACAATAGACCTTAATAAAGTATGATATGTTTTAAGTGCACACGTGAGTTATGTAGGCCACATGAGGTAAACATTGTGTCCGATGGAATTATCCATCCCTCTGAGTGGACAAATTGAGATATATTTGTTTCAGATGCGAGGAAGTTTGCTGACACGCATTCCAGGTTTGAGCTGAGGCGGATCTTAAAGCGCCAGTACACTGACTTTCAACCTCAGTCCTATCAGGCCATTATGGGGAGCTAATGCCATTATGGTAGGAAAAATAATGCAACTTCGCTCTGTGCCTTTGGAGGACGCTAGCCACTTGTCCAATGGGCCCCGGAAAACCTCCGCTACGACTAAACACGCTACGTAAAACACGTCATCTGGCAGAGGCCAGAGAGCTTGCTAAACTACACTTCCTCAATCTAGAGCATCCGCCTCCGATATTATGCCTCGTTCAAAATCAGGTTTGAAATGTAGACTGCAGACCTGAAGACTTTTTAGGTATATTCTCTGCGTATTTTGGATTTCGGAGTGTAAACGGTAGTATTTCACTCCAGCGTCTCTCGCTGGGCCGTTCCTTTCAGAGGGAGGAGCGCGATGCACGCTGGGTGTTGTAGGAATGTAGGAATGTGTGAAACCAAGAGCTGTTTGTACAACTTTCTCACAATTTCAAATATTATTGCTTCTATCGATTACAGAGAACATCGCTTTGCGAATCGCTCCTTTAATGGGGGTTCAGACTAAAGAGAACATGTACATGATAGCAATCACACTATTGACCATATTCAGCGGGTGGCCGACCTCATATGCTGTTAGTACAAGAATAACGTTGAGTGGCAAAACGTATAAAAGTAGGTAATCCAACGAATCCTAACACCAGCTTTGACTGACAGTGGCTTTTTCCACGGGTGAATTGGTCCTTTAAGCTTGTGTGGCCAAAAAGGTCCTAAATCAACATATTTTCAGTCGGGAGCGATGCCAAAGGAATAATGCGCTGAATGCCCACCATGCTCATTCTTTTTTGTAGCGTTCAGTGTTTGTATTACGCACAATGCAAACATGTGGGGACAAGGTCTCATGCATATGATCTGAATCAGGTGTGCCCGATTATTCATGTCAAACACTTGAATTTACTCAACGCTGGTTGCATGACTTACAAAATAACAATTCTATGTTACAAATAAGAATTTCAAGCAGTCAGCTTCTATTTGCCGACATTTTATCCCAGCTTGAACTGACTGATTGGCCTGCTCACTGCAGACCAGAGCTCCCATCTGTGCTGCAGATCCGCCCCCTCTGATAAGAACTACCATCCTCAGGCCTACATAAATATTTTATCAAGTATAATGGAAATTGTCAAATCCATCTAATTGTGTAATGCATTATGAAGACATCAAACTTAAACAAAGCACATATGCTATCATTTCTTTTAACGACCGGGACAGGCTGGGCCGGGCTGAGCTGGCGGTTTGGTACCCAGGGGGCCCTCCACAGGGCTGGGGGCGGGGAGGGGGCTGGCAACAAGCACTCTGGATATACGTCTCTCTCTGCTCTGCCCAGACCTGCCTCGCTCACATTTCATCAAAGGAATCAATTTCTCAAATGTGCACAACTGTGAGCCATAATTATATTAGGGCCCAATGGCAGTTAGCCATGACATGAAAGCAAAAGAGGGAGAGAGACGGGAGAGGGAGAGAGGGTGCATCTATGCATGTTTGCACTGACATGTATTGTTACTAATTTAAACATCAGGTTTACTTTTAGATTAGGTAGTACATGAGGCATCTCATACAGTCTCTTTTTTTGATGATTATCACGATTTATGTACTGGATTCTCGTCCCAGCTTTGGTGTTGATATATTCTTTGGTGGGAGATACCGCGGTTGTTGCTGTCTGAAAAGATACAGGGATTAGGATGGAGGAACTAAAGATAGATGAAGGTAAAGGCACAGGGGACAAGAACAGACAAATCAAAAGCTTAGGATGTGTGACATGTTTGGGGGGTTGCTGATTTAGGATTAAATCAGAGCTGAAGACGCAAGAGATGATGGGATTAATGACCTTTGTCGACACATTCTCTCTGCGTGTCATTTGGAGGAGAAACAACCAAATCAATACTTTTACAAGTGTGCTAATATGCAGATGATACACACTCGTACATCAGTGACTCAAGCATACGACAAGCCAATCTCTCAAGTGTACTTGCAAAACATAGAAAGGCTGAAATATAGTTAAAGATTGCCGCCCCAAATAAAAGTCCCAACACTGTTTCTTATAGCTTGACAGTCCCACGATCACCGATAGATTTCAAGGCTGAACAGAATATCTTAGATCGTCTTCAATTTTACCTCCCTCTTTCCTTCTCTCCCACTCGTTCCTCTCATCCTCTCAATCCCAGGGTCAGTGTGGGATTCGGAGACCCCTCCCTCTACGTCCCGGCTGATGTATGGCTTGTGGAAACAATGTGAGCGCCTGGGTTGTTATTCTGTTTGCTTTACATTGGACAGGCTTGAGTTAGCGTCCGACTGGGATCCTATCTCATTAGGCCAAACGTGGCGCTAAAACAATCATAAAAATCATTTGGCAACTGGCATCCCACTTAGCAACACCTGTCAACGTACAGGCGGCAGATAAACTCCGCAAATTAGAGTCAGGAGTGAGATTGAATCAGGAAGAGAGATATAACAGAGGGATAGAGATGGATGAGGAGAGAGAGGCCCATATGCTCAGTGTTGTTAAAGAGTTAATGATATGAAGTGGTTGGGTTGACGTGGAGGCTTCCTCCTTGATGATATTGATTGTGGTTTTCGGACATAAACTGAGCGTGTGTGTATGTGTGTGTGTGTGTGTGTGTGTGTGTGTGTGTGTGTGTGTGTGTGTGGCACATCCATCTCTGTGTTCATCAGGACTTCATTCATTTGCATTTCATTAAAAATAAATGTGCTTTGTTAATCCTTCATATTGATTAACCCAAACAACCACACTATTAAAAGCACAGTGATTTGTTGATACTAATGTATTAAGAAGGTACGTTTTTTTCGGACATACTGAATAGTTTGCTCCTGCGTCTGTTTGCATGCGCGTCCTACAGTTATGAATATGTCCATGTCTCCGCTCACTCTCACACTTTATTTTTCTTCCTTTACACAAACACCCACCCACCGCTCGTCTCGTTCACGCTCGCTGCTCTCTTTTTCCTCCCGCTGTATCTTCCCCTCCTCGCCCTGTCCAAACATACATCTTTATCAAGCGCCTGTTGTCAGACAACATTAGATAATTAATAGGCCATTTGTCAGGCCTGTGAGAAACATGTTAAAATCCCCGAGCAGCTCCCCAGATAAATCCTGCCGCGCACACAGACGCCTTTGTTGTGTCAGCCTGCCATCGGAGCTGCGCATTTACCATTAAAGGACCCTCATTATTAATCACAACTAATGCTAATTAATTAGGTGTCTCTGTGTGTGTGCGTGTGTGTGTGTGCACAGAGGGACCAGCTCTAAGTTTCAGTTTGTTGTGCGGTGTTAATTGGTAACTCGGCCCAGGGCCCTTAATGGAGTGTTTTCCATTTGGAACGCGGAGCATTTGACTAACACAGGGGTGAAAAAACACAGACAATGCTCTCATTAATTAAGGCTGTGTAAAGAGCTCTGCTCTTGTTAGTCTTCGGAGTGTGTCTCTGTGTGTGTGTGTGCTTAAACAGTTTGTACAATGATGGCTGTTGGTGAGCATATAAAGGAGATTTGTGACTACAGCTGCAGCTATTGTATTTTAACCGACCCTGCAATACCTGCAGCTGTTTTGTCCCCACTCTTAAGGTGATTTATAAAACTTTTTCTATAAGTTTATTTCTTTAAAAAGTTAGGATAATTTTAGTGATCATTTTACATCTATGCTCTGATGGCTTTTTTACAGAAATGTAAAAGAAAAGACCACAAAGCTGACTGATGGTTTATTTTATTCTGAAGTTTACATCTTTACAATTAATTTCTTATTGGTTGAAGAAACAAATCTTGACAGTGGGCCAAACCTCCGCGTACGCAGCTTACCTGAGGCTGTCAGTGTTTGTGGTTTGTATCACTCGCTTCCACAGTCACCCCAACGGGACCCGCGGACCAAAAGACTCCCCAAAAGCGGCGCTTAGGCCTCCATTAAGCACAAAGACAGAGTTAATTAGGAAGCTTATTGCCTCTCCCGAGGGCATGGGGCTCCAAACACTGTCGATATACACCCTGCTGAGGGAAAGTAGGCAAAAACTGATGCACTGTAATTAACAGTGCTTAGCAAATCAACAGCAGCCATTTTGTGTCTGGCAGTAGCTGTGAGAGCGTTAAAATTAAGCGAATGAAAGATAATTATTTTATTTTGGATTCAGGCACAGTTGTCCCAGATGTCCGCGCCTGCCTCTCCCTCAGGGTGTCCTCATTTTTCCAGCTAATTAATCGATATACAATAACAGCAATGGTTTAACAGCAGTGCAGCAACCATGCTATAACATGTATTATATTTCTGGTTCTTGTGTTTACTGTTGGAACAACACAATGGACATAAACAGCAAGCAGAGGGATGATGAAGGGGGCAGTTTGAGAATGTGGATGTGATGACTAATGGAGGGGATCATGTGTGATTATGTTTGACCTGCAGTACAAGGGTAAGCCCCCCCGTCCAATTTGTCTCTTATCACAGGCAACAAATGATGTGTACAGATAAGCATAAGGGCCGGTCCTCGTGAGGTTAGGAGTTCATTTCCATATTTCAGGATCTCAGATCCCATCGGTCAGCTGTTAGACATCTCTATCTGCTAAGATAAAGGGATCTGTGAATTGCTTGCGGGCTAAGTACATGAATAATGTTCTCACCATGCAGAGTTGGGAATCTGTTCATCATCATGCCTACATTTTACTCACTTAAAAGCCGGAAAGGCTGACATAAAATTATAGGTACAGGTGAATGTATAGGTAGAGGATGAAAGAGAGTAAAATGGGTAAATGTTAGGACGACAGCAATGCAGTTAGAGCGAGAAAGACAGCAGTACAGGAAAAAAAAGGGGGAGGGGGGGTTAACTATGTCCACAGGTAGGTTATTTCTCTCTGTAAACATATGTATCCATTTGTCCCGTGGGTGCGTCCCCTTGCCGTCCCGTCGGCAGTGGCTGGGTCACACCTCCATTAGGGGCTTTGTCACAGTGATTAATAGCTCCTTCTATCATCTTTAATTCACTCCCTGATGATGGCGGCCCTGCTCGCCGCTCGGGGTAATCGTGTGATGTATGAGCCGGCCCAACACCTCGTGGCAGAGGTGAAAATCATTCCACCCATGCAGATAGCGGGCCCGGGAACAAATGTTTTCCCTCTTAATAAAAATTAATGAATTCGGCGTCAAGTGTGAACATTTTAAATACATGGAATAAGCGTGAATATCTGTGTTTATGCAAGTGCTGTGATGCATGTTCCTCTCGTCCTGAGTGATGCTGATAAGCTGATAATTTTGTTTTCTTCATTATTTTGCACTTTATCATCTGTGTTGTCTTTTAAATCCATCAACATCAAAGTTTTTTTTTTTTACGCTTGCTTTCTTCTCCTATCTTGATGTGTCATCTCTGTTAATAAAGCAGCTGAAGTCATGATTCTGCTCCCAGCTGGAGTTCCCCTTCTCTACCCAGAATCCCTTTAGGGCTCCTTCTTGATGAAGGGCGTCAGCTTGCAGTGATGAAGTAATGTCCATAACTGAACAAACAAACAGGACTGTTTGCTTTAAGTAGGCAGAGACGCACAGAAATGCAAACACACACACACACACACACACACACACCCCAACTGATCATCTGTGTTCAGTATCTGCACCGCCCCACACGTCTAAGCACGGCTACGCTCTTTGACTTATCAATCATCTGCACATAAAACCACAATTTTCAGAACTCTGAGCGTAGCATATTTGCTTTCGGCTAACGTTTACCTTACAGAAACATATATGTTTATGAGCTGAAATGCTCTCGCTGAGTCCACTGGACGGGGGGAATTTCTGGTCTAAATCAAATATAAACTTGGAGACCAGCGTGAGGGGGGAAATGTCAGAGGAGAAACAGCTATGGAGGGATACAGTTACCTTTAAAAGCTCTCGTCCCTCCACCATATGGCAAGCCTCACATTCAGGTCTGTAACCGCGTTACCCAGTCTCTGTGCTGAAAATCATTATGTTGACTCCCAGAGCCACATAGGGTTTCATACCCGGCCCGGCTCAGCACAGCCTTTAAAAGACATTTCCCTCCAACACGCTGGGCCCACACAGTGTGTGTGTCAAACACAATAGTTGCGCAGACACTGTGATCAGGTATTGCTGCAGGGAATGACTCTGAGAAATACTTAGTCCTAGATCAGGTTCGACAAAGAAAGGCAGATATCTGACAGCTAATTGAGCACAATGTGTTCATGCACGTTTTTATCTCTGCAGCAAACACACATCCTGACAGCATTTATGATCCTTAACTCTCAGAGGACAACAGCTCATGTACTTCTTGTGCAGTAGTTGACAGTTTAGCATTCCTTGTCACCAGACAATGTGCTTTGTCCCTGCCAGACTGGAAGTTGCAGTTAATCTAAGGACGTCTCCATACAATGCACTTGGCTTGTCTTGTGCTTTAAGTAATGTGTCGACGTTTGCAGCGGTTTAGAGGTGAGAGCACATGAAAAAGTTCACTGCCTCTGTCCAGGTCTTGAGTTAATCTCTCAGGTTAGTTTATGACCACCTGTGGCCAATCACGGTGACCCGTCCAGTCAATCAGAAGCGCTGTTACTTCATGGCCAGTGAACAAGACGTGTGTGTGCGTATCTGTTCGGATCAAAGGTTCCTTGGCTGACAGCGCAGCGGTACAGTGTCACACAGGCAGCCCTTCAGGAATGTTCCTCAGCCCAGGGATGGGTTAGAGCCTCATTAGCGGAGCCCCCTCTCCCCCTGCCCTGTCAGCCTGCGTTAGGCACAGCCCCTCTCAGATGCACGCTGGGGAAGCAGCGGCTTCCTGTGAATCATTTCCGGCTTTGGGTGTCTCTCGGCCTCTCTGTGTGACACCTGGCTGGCTGTTCTTCCTTCTAAATGGCGTCTTCATCAGCTCGCTTGTCTGAAAGCGTATCTCTCTGCGGGCTTTGGTGACCGGTCTTGACTCTCTGGCGTCTGACAGCTTTTGTGAATGTATCTTTCTCTGCTACTTTTCACCTTTTACAGAGACAGATCTATCGCAGCACTAACACTTACACTGCACTGTGTCAACGCTGAATGATTCAATCTCTCTTTCATCAAGATCAACCAGGCACTTGTGCCAACCCAAAGAAGCCCAGTGTGGGTTCAGGGGTCGTACTTCTATGTCCTGTCTCTCTCTATTCACAATTAACCCCAGAATGCTTCCCTGTGTTTTCACTGTGCAGTGCAGAGAGAGTTCAGGAAGAGGAAATATAAAACAGTCAGGGCAGTACAATGCTGAGCAGACCCTGCTTTCACACCTTGGCATTAGCTCAAAAATATGGCAAACAAGCCAAAGTTGCTGCTGTACAGTTTCTTATCTTAACTTGATATTTCAAGACTTGTTATAATTTTAAAGTTGGATTTTCAGTTTTTCCAAGGCCAAGATCAAACCCAATGAATAGAGATGTGAGGCTTTGTCACATGACATGTCTTTAGTTTCATCCATACAGTAGCCGACAGGGGCAATCGCGCGGTGAAAGGCCAAACGATTTCAGTTGTAAGAAACTGACTGCAAATTCAGAAACAATGTAAATTCAACAAATGCAAAGACGGAAACGCGCTGCAAATACAAAACGTGCTGCAACAAGCCAAAACAAATGCATTTTTACCTGTTCGCTTTTGCAGGTCAACTGCTCCTATCAGCCACCGTACATCCAGAATAAAAAGGGCTTCTTTGGAGCTTCCGCTGGCGAGCTCCATCGATCCATCACAAACACGCCACTGAGCATCACCCTCACAAGACTCTCTATCTTTCCACAGATGACGGTGACGATGACTTCCCCCTCTACCCATCTGACATCTTAGACGATGTTTGCGTCTCTGACGGTGACCCTGCACCCTCTTCGGCCCTGGCAGAGGACCCAGCGTCCCCCCCGCTCTCTGACGACGAGGCTTCACCACAGGACCCCCTGTCATTCCGACACCCGGGCATCTTTTTTCCACAAGAAGATCTGAGCGTTCCCCTGGACTTTGAACTGCGAGAGTCTGCAGTTCCAGGTGGAGGTTTGGGCATCTGGAGCAACAGGAGGGTGAACATCGGGGAGCGCTTCGGACCGTATGAAGGAGAGCACAGGCCTTGTCTCCAAGACCCCACACAAGGCTGGGAGGTAGGAGCATGACACATACAGAAGAAGAAGTGCATATTCTTAATCATTGCTTTGCAGAGTCAGTACCTTCATAAACATACATGACTGACACAAATGAATGTTTTATTAAATGCGCTGCAACTGTTTGCTTGCGGTTTTTACAATGCACCATATTTTTCACTGGTGTTGGAAACATTTCATGACAGAAGAGGGAGAGAGCAGCTTAAACTCTGGCTCAAGACTACACAAGAACATTTTCTGCTAACAGCAGTAGCACGCTTTCTGACAAAGGGGGGTTTTCCTTGGCTAATATACACTTCAGCATTCACATCAGTCCTCTTTTTATTTGCTCCCATGGCGTCATGCACACATTTAGCCCAGTGACCACAGGGCTGTTGTTGCCGTTTGTTGCCCAGTGATGTCATGTTAGCTCAGTGCCATCGAAGGAAAGGCAGTCGAGGGTTGCGCTCTTAACTCAATTAAAATGAAAAGCCATAAATCCCCTTTTCATCCTGGTTAGGGACCCAGTGCGGCCATTGGCAAATCACATATTGGTCAGCCGGCACAAAAAATCGAAGGCAGGGTCACAGGACAAGGTCAAAGGTTAGATGTGGCCTCAGTCAGCGTCAGGCTGGTTGGGTTTTATAGAGCAGGAATAAGGGGCCGGCAGAGGATCGGCCTCATTTAGTCGACCAAAATAGATCCTCTAATTTGGATGTGAGGATTTAGCCCTTCAAATTCAAGCCTTTGTCCTTTTGTAGCACAGAACCAAGCTCATTAAGAATCGCTGACCGTGCAGTTCATGAAGTGAAAGTCACAGGTTTAAATAAAACAGGATTAATCACAGAATTCTTAATCTTAGCAGATTTTCACGACCCCTTGGAGTCCAGTTTCATGCTGCAGGCTGACGGAGAACGTGTTGGTCGAGAATCAACATTCGGCTCATATAAATAGTTTTGGATTTGGACTGCGACTCGATGGGTTTGGATCATAGCGGATTACTCCAGCCCATCAGCTCTGACTCAGTGGTTTTGGCTCGGACCAAAACAAAATAAATTTCTTTTTCGCCCCGCAAAACATTTCTCCAGGATACGACTGCTCCCTCATTATCAACTGCCGGGTGAGACCCAATATATAAACGTCTCCTTAATTGAAGTGAGGAAAAACTCTTCCTTTTTGCCCATTTTCATAACACAATGTCTTAATAAAACGGCTCTGTCCCCAAGAAGAGATTTACAGCCGGTTGAACAAGCTCTCTGGGTTATTCTTTTTCCCAGGGAAGGAAATAAAGGAAAAAGAGGTTTCATGAATTTTAATCCGCTGGTAATTTATGGGGAGCTTGAATAATAATATGTATTTAAAAAGCTGAGGAGCTGGGATGTGAGTGTGCATGTGTGTGTGTCAGGGGCAGGCGGGTGGGGGGATCGAGGGGAAAGATGAGATCCCGGCGAGGCAGCACTGTATCACAATGTTTAATTACCAGGCTGACAGCGAGCCATAACTCTTTCCATTAAGTAAATAAGTTGTAAAGAATTTATGATGAAATGCCACATTATTCAGAATGGATATTCAGTGATGACATCCCTCTGCATTAAATATGGTAAACGCCATTAAGCCCTCCTGACCCCCCCCCCTTTTCTCCCATGCCCACCCGTTCACCATCCCTCACCCGTTGCTCACCCCCCCTCTCCCGCCTGCAAACCGTCAATATGCCAATAAGCCTGCCGAGGGTCTGTAAAAATAAAATTGATTTGGCAAATGTGAGTTAAGATAGATATGTTTGCTTTCATCATCAATTCCTTGCCGCGCGGCGAGGTGATGTCACCGACTGGGGAGCGCTAAAGTGGCGCTCCCATCTGGAGCGTTTGATGGAGGGCCCTGAGCGGCCCAGGCCAGTGGTGACAGACTGGGGGAAGTTTGTCACCAGGGAGGCCACCGCTCCTCAGCGCCATCACCATAAATTTGGGGGCTTTATTCATAAAGGGGGAGAGTGAGTTATGGCGCCCATGATGCTTTATGAATACAGGAATGGTGACTTATGGGAAAGATAGCTTCGGTAAATAAGAGGTAGAGAGGCAGCGGTGAGAGGTCTGTCAGGCCGAGGCGCTCACCTACAGCTTCGTATGCAGAACTGCAGTGCTGAGTGTGCCGGGAGTCCTCAACTCACTGGTGTGAGTGTGCATGCGTGCGTTTGTGTTTGTGAGCTGAGACAAGCAGTGAATGCTTTAACTATACGTTTACTATTTTTAATTTGAACTGTGCGTGATATAAGCATGTCCTGTTAAAGCCTGTTATATAGGGCTGCACCTTACAATAATTTTTTTATCGATTAATCTAACAATTATTTTTCCGATTAGACGATTAATCTGACGACTAATTTATCGATTTGTCTCCAATTTGCAGGTGATGTTATTATTATTGTTTTTAATATTAATAATAAACTATTTGTTCCATAACAGAAAAATACTGGACCTCAAATTGAAAAGGATTTATTTAATCATTCGGCCTATATGTCATAGCAACGTGTCCCTGAACTGAAGAATCAGTATTTTGACTTAAGTAGGCTACTTAAATTGAATAGCGTGAGCAAATGAAACGACAGAACGTGCGACTACAAAACATAAATCAACAACACTACTTCTTACCCTCCCCTCTATTAAATGATTGAGTTTGAGTTTTTCCACCTGGACCTGAACGCTCTCACATCTCTCCTCCCCTCTCATGTGTCGGGAAGTGCGCAGCGAGCGAGTGAGTGGTCGAGCAAGTAAGGGAGAGAAAGCGGCAGAGTGACGGCAAACGCGAGTGGAGAAGAGAGAAAGTTAGGCTTATATTTAACATCGTACCGGTGCTTCATTCTCGTTTGGAGGCTCGAGCCAGCACTCTGTAGCTGAAGTTTCTTTGAGAGAGAATCCATGCTTCGACCAAGGCGCAGCCATCTTGTCTTTGCGACGCATCGTCGCACATTATACAAATTGACATATTTCCATAGTCGAACCTAACAACTGATCCATTTATGATATGTAATTGATCGTTGATTTAATTTGTATTGTATTTAAAATGAATGATTAAAAGTTACTAGATATAAGAAGGATGAGAGGTGTGAAATAGATCTAAATAGCTTTGAACATCTTAATGGAAGTTATCTGACCCTTTAACCCTGTTGAGCACCCCCAAATCTCCATGAACTGCCTGAACAAAGCTGGTGACACTTTTTTTTTTTTTTTACCAAAGTTTTATTCAATTCAAATTAATTTATTTTACAGCTCAAACAGTCAATGGTTTAGTGTTTTCTAACAGCAAATTATTGCTTTCCATCTCCAGGTGACAAAATAAGCATGAGGCAGCCTGCACAGTATTTGCATGCGTTTCTCCATGCCTTCCTTGAAAATGCTCTTTAACGCCTGGATGCCCACTAGTCCATATTCTGCTGTCTCTCTCTCTGAGTCGTTAGGCACATTGAAATTCAAACTCCATTTGTGTCCGTCCTCTTCTCAGCAGCGGCAACAATAAGACAGAGAGCCAGAGTCCGGGAGAGAGTTATCCAGCACTCAATGAGCCTTTGGGCTCACCCAAACTCGCAGCCCCACGGGATTATGGGTCCTGGGCTTAGAAAGCTGGGTGCCTCCTGCTGTAGGAGCAATGGGCGGAGCAGGTTAGGGGTGCGAGAAGGGTTGGGATGGTGAGTGGGGCGGGACAGGGGCGCTTAGGGCCTTTGTGCACCTCTTGAGTGAGAGGCGGAGGTGGAGGTGGAGGCGATAGTGTTGGCGGTGGGGAGATGGTGGAGGAGATTAGCAGTGATGGTGAATGGGAGTAGAGGATTAAGTGGCTGGGCAGGGCCTGTCTCCTGAACCTCCTGGTCCTGAGAGGATGGGAGGATGGAAAGAGGAGAGGCAGATGCCGAGCCAGGAGGAGACCCATCATTTAAACTGTTGTCTGCTGGAAAGTTGTACTGCTAATGATCTACTGAGAGGAATTGTTTGTTTCAATGACTAAGTTTTGTATCAGGCACTTGCAAAATAGGATTCTGAAAAGCATTTTAATGATGAACTTAAGCCTGTAGAGTCTGTGGTTAGGGAGCGAGCACGGATTTCTCATATTTACAAAACAGCAAAAACTACAACAAAAATCTAACGAGAAAAGTGATGTCCAACTGTGGTTTCTGCTTTTCCTGTTTTTCTTTCATATATATAGGGACAGTGTGAACTCTAGGAAAGGTCAATCCTAGAATCAGTGTTTTGTGTGTCTCAGTGTCTCTTGTGTGTGCATGCGTGCATGTGTGTGTAACACAGAGTGTGAGAGCGTGGATGGAGGGCGTTTCGAGAGGGCGTGCTTTTTGTGCGCGGATAAGCCGCTGTCCTGAATGAATGCAGATGTCTCTGGCTGGCTGTCCGCCTGTCCCCTGTGCGCTGACGGCCCGTCACCTCTCTCTGTCACAGGGAGAAAGAGCCACTCTCAGTCCCGGCAAAAAAGCCCCCTAATCCCCGAGCCCCTGCCACATCCCATCCACTGTCAGCGGAGATGGCCCTGCCCACAGCAGCGCTTAGAAAGGCAGGCGCTGGGGATGAACCTCTCTGTCACTCACGCACCTCTCAATGGACACACATCTTCACATTTTCTCACACACACACGTACAAGCACACATATAGTTTTTAGAAATTCAAAGTGAAAAAGTCCTGCTTCTGAAAAGGCCATGTGAATGGCGTCTGTCAATGTATTGTGCTGCATGAACACAACGGCTGCGCTGACATCATTGTGGGACCTGTTTTCTCTCATGAGAGGAGCACTAACCGGCTGCTCGGACACTGTGTGTAATAATGAAGGAGCCCTTCGCTAAATACACTTGGGTCTCATTGGAAGCTAATGAATAGTAAGGAAGACAATTAACACCATTAAAATTGTGTGAGACCAGATAGTGTAAAGAGGGAAATGTGTCTCTATGTAGGCAGAAAGATCTGAACAAGAGACGGTTTGACTCTGGTATGTTTGTGCTGCTGATGAAACACATTTAACTTCCTTTCTGCAATTAAATACAACAACGCATGTTGTTGTTAGGGAGACCCAGGGGAGGCTCAAAGTAAATATAGTGATGGGTGTTGGCTAGATTTGGGCTAAGACCGAGGCTTACTAAAGATATTGTACTTGGACTTAGAGGTCTTAGGTTGTAGGAAGGACTTATCAGTGAATGTTTTCAACTTAGTTCAAAATGTTCTCATAAAATCTTAAGCAGTTAGTATCCAGTGGTGCTGTGTCACTGTCCTGCTTAGAAGCTGGCCCGCACACAACAAACTACATTAAGTCATTCTAAGCTATGTCAAGTCCAGCTTTCACTAAGACAGGTCAAAGTGAGAGCAGGGAACTTGCAGTGTCTTGTCTGATCTGTACTCTATACAGTATAAGTCAGTGCAGAGGACAGACGAGGGGACTTTTGGAGAGCGTCTTTTTTTTTTTTTTTTGCCTAACCAGATTTATAACTTGATCATTGTTTTATTTGCTATGATGGCGATCTGCAGCAAGTTCACCTCAAAATCCGTGCTAGATCAAAAATTCAACGTGAGATAAATTCCCTGACACTGTGTCACGGAAGTCCTTCAGCAGTTAGATTTCCCAACTTCCTCGAATGCATCAGAAATGATCGTTCCGACCTCCGTTCAACAAAAGAGCATTTTAAGAAGTAGTTTTCTTCATCTCTTGAGGACAAACCTGACAAAGCTTCTTTTTTACTTTTAACTAATCTGCATCATGATGTCATGTCGGCAAACTTAAGAGCCGTTAATTGAAGTCAATCACGAGAAAATCGGTTTCTTTTTCTTTAAACGATGCAGCACGCGGAAAAGGAAGTCCTGACTGGAAGTCGTTTACGGCTAACCGCTAGCTACACGCCCGACATGTTCACTGTTGTCCCCAGAATCATCGTCAGACTGTAGCCGATGGTATCCGAGTTTGTCAACGCCTCAACCTTTAAAACCTATTAAACAGTGTGCTCAATCTGATACACCTTTACTTACAATGTATTACTTTCTCACATGTCACAACAGCAAGTCAAAGTAAGCCTGTCAGCAGTCATATGCAACTGTTGAACATTTTCTATAAAGTTCTCTATTTAATCAATCCCAGGATTGATTGAATTGAATTGGCCCGGGTCCTGGAGAGTCGATATCGTGTGTCTGAACCTGCTGAGCTACAGAAACTACACGGGCCTCTAACTTCCTCCACATGGTGCAGAGTGTGCAGCCTCCCCTCTGTTAAAACAGCCGCTGTAATGCCTTCAGCCGAGTGTCTGTGTCTGCTTTTGTCTCCCCCGGTGTCTGTGAGAGAGATGAGCTTCCCATTCAGTGTAACTGGAGCTTGATTGTCTTGGACAGGGGCGATGTCCATTCACAATCCCAAAGACAAAACAAGCTGGGGGTCCGTCTCTCCGTCCTCTCAGCTGATTGGTAATCCCTTTCTTTGGGTTAATCTGTTGTTTGTTGTGCTTGTTAAGGCCGGTGTGTCTCTATTTGTGTGTGTTGATGTTCTAATCTCATGTGAGAGGAGTCGTTGTAGCACACTGATAAAGAGAGAGTGAGATGAAGTTAGACATGAGGCCAAAATATGAGTGCAGCTTCAATCAAATATTCCACTTTGCCTCGTCTCCTCCTGTTAAAGAAGAGGCATTCAAATTTCTGATTTCCCCTTCATTCCTCAGCACCAACCCCCCTCTTCCACCACCTTCTCCTCCTCCTCTCCTCCCTCTCTCTCTCTCTGTCTGAGTTCCCAGCAGGGAGGGGAAGCTAGGTTAACTAACTGAACAAAGTCAGAGTGAATTGCAGAAGGACAAAGGCGAGCGTGAGTGGGGGCTATGCCAGTTGGAAGGTGTAGCCGGCAGCACAATGCCAGGTGAAGGAGGCTCTCGTCGGGGGTCCGTCCAAGCAGGGCAAAGGTCACGGGCCTTATTAGATCTGAAGTGAATGGAAGGACTTGGTTGATTGAAAAAGGAGGGATGAGGAAGGAGGAGTTCACCTGTTTGAAAAGCTCAGAGGGGGGGCATGTTTCCCCCCCATCATTATGTCTGACCTGTCGGGATGCAAACAAAAATCAGACTAGCTGTTAACTCACGTTGGGACTCACAACACACACAAAACATTCCGAGATGAAAAAAGGAGGCTGATCTGATCGGAAACACACGCAGGGCAAACTCAATGACACAATGACACATGTCTAGACAGCCACAGATATAATAGAGTTTATATGCAGGTGCATTGACTCATCGGAGGGATATAAGTGCTACTGCCTTGTAACACACATTTACATCTTCGATCCTCAGCTGTTATTGCAAACCGAATACTCTGAGGAAACATTGCTTCAAAGTCGCTCTTAAAGCTACATGGCATTTCTGTGCTGTTAGATGATTTACAGAGGAAAGTAAAAGAGAGAAGAGAAGAGGGCATGTAGCAACGTTTACCAGCTTGAATAAATTTCCACATTAGATTTTGTGGTCCTTAAAGGTATTTTTGTCGGACTGTTCTGAGAGATCCTTTGTGTAAAAATGTGTAACACCCTCCTATTAATTTACAACTCTTTAAGCAGTAAATGTAGTGGAAGTACTGAGGTAACATTGGGGAAGGACTGAGGGGAATGTGCAAGAACTACACCCACGTTAGGAGCACTCGAATCAAAAGCACCTCGTCAGCTGTCACAGAGCTCCCCTGAGCTAAGAATTATACAAAAACAGTACTATTAGCTAGCACACACACACATCAGCACTGCATGTTCAGCATGCACACTCGCAGTTACCTACAAAACGTTTAAACGCACACACACATACCAGCACACAAAATGTGCCCCCTGCACTCTGCACAGATAGGGGTGAAAATGAGGGGACCCCTAAACAGCATGCAGGAAACAAAGGTGATGAATTCCGTGTGCAGGGCCACAGAGCCAGGCTCATAGATACCTTATCTAGGGGGATTGATAGGGGAAGGGCCTTCCTCTAAAACACACTACTGATTGTTTCCAAATGTCTTCCCAATGGGGAGGGTCAGAGGGAGGGAGAGACAGCGACTCAGGGGCAGAGCTCGCAGGCTTTTTATTGGTCCCGTCCAGGGAAACAGAGAGGCAACAGCAACTCTGTCCCAGCTTTCCTGCCCTGTGTTGCCGCTAGTGCTTAACTACCAGTCAGATCGCATTACCCAGGCAGTAAATCTAAGTACCGGTTAACGCAAATAATCAAGAGCTAATACCGCTCTACAAAACCACTTTCTCTGTGTCTGTGGTCAAAGCTATGCTAACAGGCACAAGCCAAGGCCCTGTGTTCTCTTAGCCTCTGCCAGACTCTCACTCGCTCTCTCACGGCTAAAATAACCTACACACACTCACAATCTCACTATACTTATGTATCCATGTATCCCATACGACGTGTGCTGCTCCATGTGTGTAGTGTGCGTGCAGTCATGTTTAAATCCCTCCTCTGCCTGCAGTTCAAAGGGTAATGTGACGGTGCGGTCTGCTTTGAGAGCTTATTACTGGGTTAAGCGCTAAAAAACGCAGGCCGGGCCACATCCAGCCCAGTAACACCGTCCCCCTCTTCCAATTACTCCATATTGCTGCTCCAATTAGAGTGGAGCAGGTCCAAAACCAGAACTGAGAGCTGCCAGGTTTGGAGAGAGAGAAAGCAGAGGCCCCGGGTGGCAGTAATGAGGTCTTAACCCCGACTTTGCTCTATTATGTCATAATGCTTTAATTCGAGCCATATGATAGGCTGCTGTGCACTCTCATGTTATTGGAAAGTCAATATTTGCGAGCTTGCCCTGTCTGTTCACCTCAGATGTGGCCTGGGAGTGAGTGCAAAGAGCCAAAGATGTGTGGGGAGTCAATGATTGACAGGAGGGAAGAGCACATCAGGTTGCTCAGGGAGAGTGTCGCATGTGAGGTGATGACATCTTGCCTCCTGACACAATTACTAAATGAGTGATAAATAAGTGTCACATGTACCCGAGCTGATGGATACTGTAGTCTACACAGCATGTGTCACAAATATAGTAGTATTAAATGGAAAGAGGATAGCACTATTAGCCAATCGTTGAAGACAGTATAATTATTAGCAGCAGTGTTGATTAATTATAGTTCAGTTTCTTGAAGGCAGTTCCTTATTTACCGTGAGATTAAACATGTGTGGTTATGATTCTAATTGTATGTTACTTTACTGTATTTAATTACATTTCAAGTTGGAAAACTGTTCTTTAAACCTTACTGTATTTCTTGAAATGACATAGTTACTAGGGGTGTGAATCGCAGGGTAACTCACAATACGATGATCACACTAATATCACGATACAGCGATTCAGCGATAATTGAATATTGCAAGTCAATCATATAATGATACATCCCGATATCTAATTAATCTTATCTAATATCTAATATTTATCTTAATAAATATTTACCATACAAACACATTATTGGTTTTTACAATATGATACGTTGCTACATGTAAAGCTAAACTTCCCAAAAGAAGAGGGTACATTTAGCTCCTAACCTGCTACCACGTTTTAACTCCTGCTTACACATGAATAAAAAAGTAATCAAATGATTAAAAACTATACTATATTATAGTACTTTCAGTAAATAAAAAACTTGAATTACTTGTACTTGTAAAGCTGTTTTAATTTATATGGTATTACTACATATGCTTTTGATCTGAACGTGTCCTTCCCCATTTGTTTTACTCAACACCGCACACTCGCCCACATTCCTGAGGCCGACCATTTATTGAAGGCATCACTTTGCAATTAAAAGCACTTTTTAGCCTACTGTTCAATCGAGCACCAATTAACTAACAGTGTATTTGTTAATCATTTGTACAGTGTTTGAAGGTCACATTTTAAATGAGTGTGGTTCTTGTATTTAATGGGGTTAATTACCATGGTAATAACCAAGGATCACATCCTGGTCAGTAATTGTTTTGTAATTGCTTTCAGGTTGCATAATAACGAAACAGTCCATCAGTTCCTGTCGTTGCATAATTACACAACAGGGTGTTTAATTACATTCAGACCAAACATGCATTTCTTTTAAATAATGAGAACTAAGTGGTAGATAGTATCTTTTGTAGTAGGGGGAAATTAATGCTCCTCTAATGAATCAGGATTATTTTAAACTATAAAAAACTACTTGTTGAGTCAATTTAGATCAATGGTACAGAACAGCTACAGACCATAATAACTCTCCTGAAAGCGTTACCTATACAATAAACTCTGCCACTGCACTAGAGGCTACATATGCTGCAGATCAGACTGTATTTGAGCTCTGCAGAGTTACATTTATTGTTTACACTCACAGTGACTCCAGGAATGTTATTCTAACTACATTACAGCAGCTTTTGCAGGGTATCTTTTTCATACTCTGCATTGTTCATTGTTTGAAGATGTAAATTGAGCAATAAAAGGGGTATGCTTATGGGATATATTGGATTAGACATCCCGCATACTGTACGCTCATATGTTTTGCATTATATAATTCAAAACTTTAGCGTGGGCTAGGGGATTGAGCGTTGCAGTCACCCTTAAATCCACAGATAAATGCAGCTCACTCATCCGAAGATGGCGGGGAATAGATAGTGTTTCTCCTCCTGGGAGAGAGCGGGGGGGGTAGGGGTGACTGGGATAAAAAAAGAGACTTTAAAACATGCCTTTGCATAGCGACTGAAGGGGTAGTCTGTGAGAAGATAGGATAGGCAAAACTAGACAACTAGACAGGCTGAAAACAAGAGTGATAGATGAGGCAGAAGAGAGACAAAGACGGATAAAGGGGAGAGAAGAGGACAAGAGAGAGAGACTAAATCAGTCAGAGTGAATGAAAGAGAGGCAGAATGAGCTGAGGAGGTGGCGAGAAAACTCCGTGTCCTGTCTCTCGTACGTGCCCAGGGAGACAGATTTCCCGGTGGAGTGTTCCCAAGTGTCCCCCTGCAGTCTGTAATAGGATTTTCCAGGCTACAGCAGGTAGTCTGTGAGGGAACTTTGTTCGTCGGCGCTCACAGATAAGGGTTAATGCAGCCCAAAGGTTCCTCGGCTATACAGGGCGCTCTGGGAGACTGTCGCTCCCTCCTCGTCGGCCTGAGCTGTCCGCACCGATCCGTCACAAAGGATTTCTTCCTGCAAAACTCAGCGGCCATTTCTGACATCTCCAACAAACTAATTGTTGTCTCCAGTCCTGGCCAGGCCTGTGAAGTCCTAACGAGTTAGCGTCTTCTGCACAGATGAAAAAAAATGTGCAAAATCAATTTCTCAGCTGAATTGCGCTTTGTCATCAGTCCAAAATGAGAGAGGAGACGAGAGGAGAGGAGACAAGACAAGGATGCCAAGACAGACCAGGCCAGAGTCCTGAGAGCAGAGTCTGTGTCATCTGTACTCTCTCGTCCAATTGTTCTCTTTCTCCAAGCTGTTTTATTGCTGCTTCCCTCCCTAACAGCCACTTTATGACAGGCATTGTAATGTCTTCAGAGTTCTGGGCAGCCTCTGATTGGGCCATGCAGAGCTTCTCTCTGGCCCTGAGTGACAGTGGGACCAGATCCAACCACCAACCAGGACACAGAGCCATAAATCATCCTGCTGGCATCAGGCTCCACTTCCTGAACAGCTACCCGTTCCTGCAGGGGACAAAAAGGCCTTTGTGGACTTAAAGCAGCCAGAACTTCTTCTCCTCCTCTTTGAGGACTCTGAGTTTTATGAGCGATGCTTAGAGAGAGATTGTAGAGAAAGAGAGAGAGAGAGAGTTTACACACAAACTCTCTCTCTCTCTCTTAAGTGTGTTTAATAAGGCTATGACTAAACTACAGCTAATAGCTACTGAATGGGAACACCTGTTGAACACCAGGGCTAAATCAGATCAGCCACTGTTTGTTTATGTATGTCACCATGGAAACTTCTCATTGACGTTACTTCACTAAGATAAAGTCATCAGCCTTCAGAGTCTGCAGGAGCCCGACTTGGCAATTTCATCACAGTGTAGTGATGTGTGAAGGCTCAGACTGCCAGAGCTGCGGCGGCCCTCGCCAAAGGTGGCCTCCCTCCATCTCTACCTCCCGCCTTTACATTCCTCATTTCCACCAGTCTCCGTCCTCCCCATGTGTTTGGATGGCTCCACCTCACTGTCAGGCTGTGAGGGACGGCTGTTTTCCTTGCAGGCCAGATCAAGACAGGAGAATGGCCCCGGGGGGCCAGAGGATGTGAAGCTTCTGACACGTCCTGTAAATCTAGGGTGTCCCATCTCCAGTGCTCGATCTGTGTGCAGCAATGAGAAGACCAATGAGGCGTGAGGATGAACATTCCTCAGGCCGTTCTCACACACAAACCCTCAGGTTTATGCTCGGGGAATAATACTTTGCTGCCCCTCTTTTTTGACTGGTGAGCTGTCCACCTCAGCAAAAAGTCTGTCTCTCCACCCCTGCTGAAACAAGTCCCCGAACCCCAACCTTTGAGCAATAAAAGTTTTCACAGCAAGGCTGCTTGCTTAGTGTATGCGCTTGTGTTTGTGTTAAATGATGAATATGAAATGGTGTGTTATTCTACTGTCTACGAGAAGCAGTTACCAACTGTATTTGTTGATATTCTTTATTCCTACAATCCTCTGCCCTGCCTGTTCCAAACCTACAATATCGATCAGGCAAAGCTCTGTAAACATAAGCAGAGTAACTCACATATTCACTTACATACATGCACATGTACTATAAGACAACATCATACTCCTATTTCTGGGGCCATGTGTGAGGCAGTATTAGATTTACCCTTTGAACTCTTGTTATATCAATCTTAAAATGTACTTTTACATTTAGTATCAGGTGTGGATGTATTTTTTGGGGCCATCCTGTCGTTTGTGTTCGGGAATTTTGCAGTCCACAGAGGGACTCACACACAACAGTCAGTGGGCAGAGGAAATTGAGACATTTAGACCAAAAAGATGGACGGAAAAGTAGACTGACCAGCAAACATCAGACGATCTGGGCCCCGACCAGCCCCTGTGGCCCCTTTCCCTCCTCACCCACCCGGCCACGTAAGCCACGTTAGCCAGATTTTTCACCCAAATGGAAATGCAGCCTGTCATTTCCACGCAGCCTCCAACCGCTCTGTCTGTCCAATCCGTCACAGCGTGCCGCCGGCCGCGCAAATAGGCCTGCCACTCTCACTGTCATCTGAGTAACGGATGTCCCATCGTTACCACAGGGTGGGACCAGGCAGCACTCAGGTCCACTTTCGCGCCTCCTCATTTTTCCTCCCTCCTGCACCTCTCAGCACCTCATCCCAGTGATGAGCCGTTTGGACCTTACTATGAGCTTAAGGTGAACGTGCGTTTGTGGGTGCTTTCTGAGAACACAGGCATGTGTATTTTTTTTCCCTCTGTACGATGAATGCTTCCCCCAATCTCCCATCAACAGTCAAAAGCAGAGGTATAATAGGAGCAGGGGTGGGTGGATATAAATTGTGTCCTGGACTGGTAACCTAACAGCCATCATAAATAATGTAGACCTATTTGAAGGGGAAGATGGGGCATTAGAAGCTATTTACACTGCAGGAGCTCCACTATCGATCAGCACTGGGCGTCACATAGATAAGAATGGGATGATGTCATGGTTATTTATGGTGATTCCCGATGGTAAGGCTACAAAGGGGATTTGGGGGCGACAGCATCATCAGTTATTTGGGGGTGTAGGGGGTGTGATGCATTCTGTCATCAAGGGAACAATCAGCAGAGTGGTTGAAGGAGGTGAGGTGCAGCAGTAGCCTGCCTCTGACATACACAGAACACACACACACATTCAGACACATGGCCCCCGTGCTTGCAGACATACATGGACAACACAACATGCACACAAGCACACACGCACAATGGTAAGATAAATGCGAGTGGTGCGATTAGGGTCCATAAAAGTAGTGAGAGGAGATGGCTCAGAGGAGATACAGTAGATCTCTGTCTCCCTGCTCCACATACAGCCTCACACGTACATACAAGTGTAATAAAACACTGGTTCTCCTCTGGTGTGCTGTGAAGTGAGCCAATGGCTATATCCAATACGAGTGTCAGACAGAATTACCATTCAGGGATCACTGGGCAGGTCACATGAGTACATGAACCTCACTTGTGTTAGATGAAAATTTAGGAACTGTGAGATACAGAGATTGGCTGAGGTGCGCCTCGGGATTTGACATGATGTCTTACATTCTGTAAGGCGAGAAATACCATGAAGACGTCTCTGAGGTAACTTAATTAGAAATTCAGCTATTGGCATTTCAGACTTAAGCAAGAAAAAAGCTTATACCATTTACACAACTGACACACAAGTGGACTAGCAATTGTGTACATTCTTAGACTTTGAATTGTGCCATAATGATGTTTTAGAATGCAACAAACACACTTCACTCTGCCATAAGCTTTAAAAATGTTTAAAGAGAGAGAGAGAAGGGTAGAACTAAAGAAAGATAGAGTCCCCAGAGCTGAGGGAGGTGTGGAGGGGCAATGGAAAGCGGAGAACAGGAGGAGAGGAAAAGCTGGCACGACTCCACAGTGTTTTCTGTCGCTGGCCCCTCAGAGCAAGAACATTATTGTGAATATTAGTTCAGAACTTCTGGCACCCATCCAGACACCGGCCTCTGCCTGTGCAGGGGGGGGTTTAGCAGCAGGGTTCAAGCCCCATCATACACACACACACACCAATACTGCCATTAACCACCCCCCCGCCCCCCATCTCCTCAGCACACTCTAGACTAGAAAGGCTCCACAACAACAAGATGTGTGGAGCCTAAAGTCCTGCCCAGCCCTGATAACAAGTCCCAGCTTTTTAAAAACAAGCAAACACATGTGGCCGTTTGATGTCCGCCTTATCTCTGCTAACTTTAAATTCTCTGAGAGTTTCTCCAGCGAGATCAAATTCAGTAATTAATCTGCTCGCGTTTTATGAATTATTATTGAGCAAAAGTTTTGCTCGAACTCAAAAGCTCACAGCTGTGTCCCTGTACCAGTGGAGTTTCCGGCAGGCTTCTTTCATGCCGCTAATGAGAAAGTGGCACAGAAGCCTGGAAAAGTCTGCTGAACTCCACAAGGACTTCTTTTGCTTAGAAACACTTAAATTGTGTGGTTATTCTTGGATTAGAGGTTAGGAAGTACACTTAGTGGTGATTTGTGTGTTTGTTATAATATAGCTGAGGGCCAGATCACACATAATATCCTGTGAGAAGAAGAAGACGGAAACAAATAAAGCTCATCAATTTTGAATTCATGGGTGGACAGAAATTCAAAATAACAGAGGCGGAGAGATTGATAATTGGAATCATGATACTTCAGCGGGCCAAAACCAACAATGCCAGTGAACGGGCAGATAGCAGCCTGGCACAGAGTTAAAATAACACAATAAACACAAAGAGACCAAAGCAGAAGAGTTGGGAGCTGTAGAAAGGGCACCTCCCTTACACGGGAGGAGGAGGGTGTAGGGCCTATTCAAGAGGAACAAGGAGACACAATGCAAACAGGGTCAATGCTGGGTCAGCAAAGTCCATGAACTGCAGGGTACAAGTGGTGGCAGGCAGCAGTGAGGCTGCACAAGATAGACAGGTGAGCTGTTTGCATGTTAATGCCACAGGAATGTGAAGCAGAGAGACATTTTCATGCTCAGCCAAGGGAGCCAATGTGGAGATCCATCCATGACAACATATAAGATAGAATTATAGCTGCATTAAAGACACTCTGACTGTGTGTGGTTGTGTATGTACTTAAGACATCTAAAGGGTTTGTTAAGGTCATGTATCTATAAGTATCTCTTTGACCTGTCACCCATGACCCCTCCGCCAGCCATCACAACAATGGGCTTAGAGAGGGGTTACCATGGTGACACGGTACCCGTGGGTCAGTGAGGGGACAGATGTGACACACATGTATGTGTGTATGTACTGATAGTGTTACACTTATATCTCATGTGAATTCCTAAATGCACCTGTATACATGAGAGTGTGTTCTTACAGTATGTGTGTGAGCGTATTTACCTGCTTCATATCTGTCGCCCTCAGCAGTGCACTCATTACGAGAGGGCACATCGAGGTCTCTCCTGCACTTTTGCCCCATAAAAAAACACAGGCGACCCCCCTCCCACCTCGCCGCCAAACGAGCCCGACGAGGATGAGTCGTTGGACTCCCAGGTCTCTATCCCAGCCAGCCATGGGGTGGGAGGGAAGTCGGGGTTTTGTCTCTCGCCCCCCTTTTGTTAGAGTACCCCCCGTAATAAATCTGGATCTGGTAAATAGCCCATGAATAAAGGGAGATTTTATCCTCAGTGGCACAGAGAAGATTTAGTGGGCAGAGGCAGCGTCGCCTCTCTTCTGAACAACTACAAAGTGGTCACTCAGCGAGCCTTAAGAGGCATAAAAAGCCCGCGGTAGTTCATTAAATCTCCAGCATGAAGATGGGACTGCTGCGGCGGTGATTTACGGCAGTCAGGTGCATATAGTGGCAGTGGCACTCAGCCCCACCTCTCATTCTCTGTCCGTCCCAATGAGGAAATAACTAAGCATGCTGCGCTATTTATTGGCAGCGTAGTTGGGAGACACACAGAGAGACACAGGGACGCTGTGAGGAGGGGGGGAAAGGGATGGGATGAGAGGAAGGAGTGATGTTTTTTCAACCCTAGTTTCTTTTTGTCACGGACTGAAGGAGCAAGGGATCATACCTGTGCTTTCTTTGATTGTGGGCCATTATGTGTGTGGCTCCTGGTGGACGTCCCAGATAAAGAGTCAGTTGAGAGTGAACTTTTCACTATGAGGCTGGTATCTAGTATTTAAGTATTTTAGTATTCAACTAGTATTTAATGACATTTGCTACTTGAATTATCACCTTTTATTTGACGCACGCGTGCATGCAAATACACGCCTCCCTCTCTGCCTTTACTCTGACCTTGCTGTAATCACCTCACCTCCTAATTTTCCAGATGAAATACCAAGTCGCACTCTCTCACCTTGAGCCGCTTAAGATGGGGAACATTAAATATTTGTTTCCAGATTCTCCCCGTGAATGATAGGGCCCTTCACTTACTCAGCATTGTGCTTGTATTACTCAGGTATTCACAGAGAACACAGATAGAAAGTGATCTTTCTTCACAGATAGAAAGTGCTGCGTGTATCATTATAATCTAGACCGCAAAGCATTTCTGATAGTGTTGTCATGGAAAGGAGTTATATCTGCCTGTCTGTAGCTTTCAGTATCAAGCCATACCCGTGCACTTTCTCCCAAACACTGAAGACTTGCCCCTTTCAAAGTTATTCCACATAGCTTTCCTGACAGCATGTTTACTTCTCTGCAAATGAGGTAAAAAAAATTACCAAACTCGTACTGTTTATATTTTTTCATTCCCCCTCCGATGCAGAAGGTCAAAGCAAAGCAATCCGTTAATCTCCACACTGAAGGACAGCATAAGGGCAGATAAATGCCATTTACCAGGGGAGTACTGGACTATGACTCTCCAAATAGGATGATTTAGACTTGTATTAATCAAATTCAGAAATGCCAAGTTTCCCTCTCCTTTATAGAGTTCCTCCCTGTTTCTCTCCTCTTTCTTCCTGTCCTCTCCGCTATACCCTTCATCCACCTCTCTTCCTCTCTCTCTGATGTCAGTATAAAGATGTAGGGCCTGATCAGTGGGAGCTGATGTCCTAATAGAGAAGTAATGAGAATAGATCTGCTGGCTGCCCGGCTGTCTGCGTGTCCCGGCGTGCCGCTGTGTTCAACCACTTATGAAAGACACGAGCGGGGAGAGAGCGATGTGCTCTGGCCCTTAGCACAAAGATAATATTCACTGTTTTATCCACCTCTGCCTGACAAATGGCTGTCATTAATCAGCAGCCAGAGAGTCCGCCCTGCGTGAGTGTGCGTGTGTGGGTTTGAGTGGTTAAAAAGAGAGTGAAGAGGTGAATACAGAGCATGTGCCTTCCTGGGTATTTGTGCAAGGAAGAAATGCAAACAGACACACACACCTTACAGATCTCGCTAGATAAGGATAAAGGACATTTGCGTACAGGCCGGTGGGGTTGTATCTCTCGCCTTCAAATTGTGTGTTTTATGTGCTTAACAGAATGGAACAGGATAGAGGAGAAGTTGAGCAGTGAGAGGAGAAACAGGGATAATGAAGTGTTTAGAAAGAAGGATCCAGAGAAAATGCAGAGGGACAAGTGGGAGGGTAAATAAACGCAGAGGTTACCGGGCACAAAGGGCCGGTGTGAGGGCCAGTCGTTGGCCCTCTCAGTAGATGAGGTGGCAGAGAGAGAGAAGGCCCGAGGAGAGCCTTTGTGTGAATGAATGCGTCTCACCCTCCAATGTTATCATGATGGCGAGTCATTAATCACAATCCTGACAAAATACACAGTGACCAAGAATCACACACTTGGCAGCCAAGCGTACACATGAGCGCGCACACACACACACACACACATTATATACAAGGACATACGAGCACCCAGTGCTAACTCATACAAAATGTGCATGTGCACGTCTGTATCGCTCAGTAATTCACCTGCCCTGCTCTGAAACATACTTCTCATCCCCTGTGGGCCTCGGCAGTGATTGCCAGATAAAAAGTAGTACAACAACGAGGCAGAGTAAACACAAAGAGCTGCTGGAAGTGGCCCAAACTGTAGCGTAAAGGAAATGTGCTCATTCTGATTTGTTTTCCATGTATTTTTACCAAAACATCAAAGCATTCTTTATGCTTCTGCCCTGCAACACCTCACCTATACGCAGTAACAAGCTACATAAAATCCTTTACTTAAATCAAATTGCTGTAAGGGAGGTCTAAGCACTCGTCTATGATAGGACTTGGCAGCCAAGAGCTGAGAGCTGTTGGCCTACAGAGCGGGTATCCTACACAGAGGCTCCACTCTCTGAGTTGGCTCTTGGCCCCGGTCCTTCCCTCTGGCCTCAGTCTGGCCTCGGTCTGGGCCTCGTTGTCCCCGGCCCTGCCAAACCTCCACCACATCCCAGAGGAGCATCGCTGCATCTCTGATCTGTGTAACGCTGCTGCGCCCTGCCAAGTACACACTCCAGCTGCCCGACCAAATCCAGGCATGACCTGAGAGGCACACTGCCCTGACTGTGAGCGGAGGCTGACCCCAAACACAACCTACCTCCTCTTGTGACCTTCTTCTTCTTCTTCTTCTTCTTCTGATGCTCATATTTTTTCAGCTCCATCTGTTGCTGCTTCTGACACTGTTTCACACACACATTCGGTCCAAAGTCGTTTGACACTGGCGAGCCCTTTCATATGCACTCATGCCAATAAGAGAACAAATGACTTGATGTTGTGTTGCATGTTGTCATAGTGAAGGCTCTTACGCTGCTCATTTACAGCTCTCTCAGGCTCTTTTTTCTGTGAGCCCCAGCAAGTGAAGAGAGGCATTTATTTTGCTGGTATCCCGGCTGAGGCAAAGGTCCCATCTTTCCCATATTTACTTTTTAATTTGTGACTATTTTTTTAAACTTTTTTTTCCCTGTTAAGAGTTGGTCTGTGGCACAGAGCTGTTGGTCTTCTGTCTTTCAACATTTGGTGTATGGGACTGCATCAACTTTCACTTTTCTCTCCCAGTTTGGTTGAGCATAATATCTAACCTGCATCTCAGGTTGGCTTTTAAAGGGCCTCTCTCCACATCATTCTTCCCCCCTCTCTCCTCTCATCCTGTGACTAACAGTGAGCCCGGAGTGGGAAAGCCCCAGCTGGGATGTGCCCACCAGGGAGCAGCCTGCTGCTGGAACAGTGCTGCAGCAGCTCAGCTTCAGGAGAGCGTTCCTGAGTTCCTGTGGTCATTTACAGGAGGGATCCCAGTCCCAGCTCATGGTCAGGCAGCATAGGTAGCCATTTAAAAAGAGAGAGGAAAAAAGAGCAGGCAAAAAGTGATAGGTGAAGTTGACCTGCAAAGAGATGGGAGCGTAAATGTGACGTTTTGATTTCTAACTTGACCCTTCTTGCTGCTTTCCTGTGACCTGCTCCTATATATGACTTTATGTGCGACTCCTCCTGCCCACTCATCCTCTCCCTCACCTCCGTCTGTGCCAGTGTTTGTGTCCGCCTGTCAGCCATTGTCCTGAGAAGAATGCGCGGCCTCCACATATGAGAGCATTTAACAAGGCTGTAGCCGTCGTGTTTAATAGTTCTGGTGATGATAATTGTGGGCTGCATGACGACTGGCTCGTTAAAGCCGCTGCAGTAAGAGAGGATTTCAGGGCTGTAATTGCAGCTCGTTAGGATAATGCCAATCAGGAGCTTTGGCCCGGCTCGATGCCCGTGTGTACTCACTGTGGCCCTTCATGCAGGCCCTACGTAGAACAGCAGCATGCTAAAATAGACAAAAACATACAGTAGACACATTTTATACAGCATGGTGTTTTGATTTGTTCTGTCATGTGGCACTCATAAAAGCCATTTTTTAATGTTTTTGGCATATTTTGCGATATAATTGTTTCCAGTTTTTATCAATATTCTTAAGAGATTCTTAGAATTGTACTTTATTGACCCACGTAATAAAATACCTCAATTTATTTTCACTTTAAAACATACAGAGGAGATTCATTATATATGTCTCCTCCAATATCAGTTTGCTTAATTTAACAGTTACAAGCAAATAAAAAGCACATATTTCATTCACACTGAGGCAAAATGTGGTTAAAGACCAAATCTTTGATGATTTTTTATTATCTTCAGCTCTGAAAATTGATGAAAATTGCTTCCTCATTAAATTAGGATTTGGCCTCATTGTTTTACGCACTGCGTCATGTGTGAGAGTGTGAGTCAGAGCCAGGTTTAAGGAGGCCTGGAAGCAGAGGCTCTGATGTGGCCTCTGTCCCTGCGTGGGGGTGCCCATGGCTAGTGTATAATTTAAGATTTCTGGTGAGCTAAATAGCACTCTAGCTCAATAGCCATCAATATGGCCGCTTGTAAAATGTGTCTGAGACCAGTTGGTGGCTGGCTGGCTTGTTAGGTGCTGGGAATATTTGAGGCAGGTGGTGGAGGGCCGAGGCCAAGGTCCATATGGATCTGATCACAGAACAGTAGTGGCAGCTTATGGGCTTTTGTTGCTTTATTCCAGCACATGGTGTCCCTCTAGTTCCTTCAGTCTGTGGCTCTGTTTCTCTGCATGTCTGGATATGTCTTTTTGTTTCACTGCGTGTGCACTGTCTTTCTGTTCCTTTCCATCACTTCACAGTCTCTAAATATAATTCTTTATTGTTTCATCCCCTTGAGGTTTATTTTCTATTTAGATATCAAAATATCATTTTGTCTGTTTTGTTTGTGTTAGACCTTTAATAAGCTGCTTGCATATTAAATGTTCCTGAGAACATCTGCAGCTTCACGTCGGCGTAAAGAACGAAACCTTTCCGCCTTCCAGACCGCCTGACTTTTAATCACAATGTCATGTTTTCAAATGAGCTAAATGAATCCCTTCTCCCCTCTTTGTCTCTAACCTCAAATATTTACTGTTGGCGTTGTCTGTTGGCGGCGGCGGCCGAGGGAGGGTTGGAGGAGCACACAACTCTGCAGTGTGCCTTGGCCAGAGCGGCAGAATGTGGGCCTAGCTCAGCCCAGCCCCGAGGGCCTGAGTGTGTAGCCGAGCTGCTTAATTGAGATCTCAACGTGACATTGAGCGCTTGTAAATTGCAATGTGCTCGCCAGACAAGAAGCCTTCATCTCAGCGGCAGCCCCACAAACATATGCTGTGTGTGTTTGTGGTGGTGTGTGTCTTCCTGCGTGTCTGTGAATGTAGTTGGCTACTTTTACTTTTAGGTGCTGTTTTTGAATCATTAGTATCTATTCCTCTTTATTCTATTTGGCTATTAAAAGCATGTGCCAGCCTTTATTACTGCAGCCAAATAAGCCCTCCTTAAACCACCAATCCACTTTTTTCAGTTAAACCTGCCTCAGCAACATCGTCAAATATACCATCTACTTCCTTTCACTGCTCCTCCCTTCTTTACTACTTTGACATTCTCGGATCCCATCGACTATAGTCTGACGACGATGTAGCCTCTGGGGACGCCTGTGAACATGCCGGGGCATGTAGCCGGCGGTTAGCGATAAACAACTTCCTTTTCCGCGTGCTGCACTGTTTACAGAAAAAGAAAGTGTTTTTCTTGTGACTAACTTTAACTAACAGGTCTTTCCTTTGCTGAAATTTCAACATCATGATGCAGATATGTAAAAAGTTAAAATGCAAGCTTTGTCAGGTCTGTCCTCAAGAGGAGAAGAAAACTACTTTTAAAATGGTCCTTTGTTAAACGGAGGTCGAATCGATCATTTCTGATGCATTCGAGGAAGTCAGGAAATCTGAACGCTGAGCGGCTTTCGTGACACCGCGTCAGGGGAATTTATCTCAAGATGAATTTTAGATCTGGTGCAGCAGCTGCAATTTTGGTAACCTCTATTTATGCAGCTTAGTTTACTGTGGATACATGAAGCTTATTAAGCAATGTCCTGTTAAGTTGTACAATAAAAAGTTTAATGAAATAACCGTAATATTCAGAGTCATTGATAGAAGAAAGCAACAATAAATAAGCAAGGGTTAATTAAAGCAATCAGGTAGAGAACGGTCTTAAAGTTGATCTTAGCCCAACCTGACATACATGTGTGGTACGCAGAGCACACACTTCCATGCGCACACTTATACACACTAATCAGGTTACATGAGAACCACAAACACACAGGCACACATGCATGTATACAGACTTGTCACTCAAGCAGTGTGACTGTTTATATTTAGAAGTTGTAATGAGTGTGATGTCATTTCTCCACGCTCCTGAGAACAATCTGGCAATCTGGATCCTGTCAATCACTCTGTGCCTGCAGGCGTTAGCACTCCGAGGTGGCTGCTTGTGTGTGTGTGTGAAGGGAGGGAGGGGTTAACTTTTGAGAATGTGTGTGCATGTGTTAGTTTAGTTTTGAGGTTATGATGAGCAACTCTTTAACAAAGACCCAACATATGAGCTGCACATGGTGCCTCACATGAGGAATGGGCTTCATCATTCTCACCTCATCACCGGAGCGACTGCACCCTCGCACACACTTCAACACACACACCCACACATACCCACTCTGAAACACACACCCTCACACGTCCAGGCTTACTGCTCCACACATACAGGTCCACCCTGTCATTCATACATGCAGCTGCTGCACACGAACAACACACACATTCACTTACCCACAAACACCCGCAGTGATTCTTTCCCTCCGCGACCACTGGAAAGGATAGAAACGTGTTTATTTTGTGCATTTTTCCCATGCTGCAGCAGACAGGAAATGTGTGAAGCAGCTCTTAATGGACGCTGATGACACTGACCCTCTGTGTGTGTGAAAATGGTGTGATGTTCCTCTTTGTTGAACATTATTAAGTAACTTAATGCAGATGCTATTCATTGGATTTGGCCACAACAACCTTGCCTGAAATACCCTGAAAGTACAGTTCCTCGTGTAGTGTAAGTCAAAGCCAATGCACATTAGCATAATTTAACAATTACTGATGACTTTCCTGGAAGTTTCTTGCCGAGTTTGGGGCAGGAAAGAGGAAGGAAGATCGTCGGTGGGGCTGGCGAAGCGGGCAAGACAAGCGGGAGACTACAAAGTGACCAGCCAAGCGACCGCCACTGTGTCTACGTCCTTGCTCTTTTTGTCAAGTGCATGTTAATGTATTAATGAAATGCAAAAGAGGAGGAAGGGGGGTGGGCATCCATATAAACGGCTAATTAAAATAATGAGGAAGGAAAAAGCATGTAGTGCAGTGTCACTATTGATTAATTCATTCATAAAGAACGGGCGGGCACAGCGGGCGTAGCCCCCTGACAGCCCCTCCACTTCACAGTGTTCCCAGAACTGCTCAAAGAAAAGGAGGCTGGCGGGAAACACAGGCAGACAGACAGGTACATTGTACAGTGTTCAACTGTCAATACAGTGCTTTAGTCACCTACACAGTGAGGCCAAGAGACTAACTATGGAGAGCGGATCTAATAGGGCAAAGATGTGAGAGGGAAAGATACCCAGATGGTGTACTCCTGACGTCATATTTGAATTAGCGTTGACAAACTACAGCATTAAAGGGCCAGTTTGCTGATTTTAAACCTCAGTCCTATCATGCTATCATGGGGAGCTAATGCCATTATGGTAGAAAAAAAATGCAATTTCGCTCTGAGCCTTTGGAGGACGCAATCCACTTCTCCAGTGGGCCCCTGGAAAACCTCTGCCAGACTACGTAAAACGCGTCATCTGGTAGAGGCCAGGGAGCTTGCTAAACTACACTTCCTCAATCTAGGACGCCCGCCTCCGATGTCATGTCTCATTGACAATCTTCAGGTTTGAAATGTAGACTGCAGACCTGAAGATTTTTAGACGATCCACCTGTATATTCTCATCGTATTTCGGATTCTGTGCCACTCAGAGCCATTGCCTGCAGCGCTCAATGTGCTTGACTCGAAAACGGTAGTATTTCACTCCAGCGTCTCTCACTGGGCCATACTTTTCAGAGGGAGGGGCGCAATGCATGCTGGGTGTTGTAGGAAAGTAGAATGGGTGAAACCACAAGCTGGTTGTACAACTTTCTCCACAGCTATGGTACCGTCAAATATTATTGCTTCTATCGATTACAGAGAACGCCAGCTTTGACAGTGGCTTTTTCCAGGGGCGAACTGCTCCTTTAAAGGACATATCTGTACAGAATTCCTAATCCAATAACCTTAAATAGCATCACATCAAATAGCAATCATATCATTCGTTTTTGTATTAATTTGACCAGAAAAACTTGTCAGAAATAATTCAGTCTCAGGCAACTGATTAAAGTTGCAGATTGTTCCAACACGGATGCTTTCCCACGCTGCCTGGTGTGTACATGAACGTGGTCTGACCCACAGTTATTTAACATTCAAGCATAGCGATAACGCCTTCCTCTTAAGGTGACTTTGAATGTTAAATGTCTGTTTGAGTGTTTCTATCAGGTCATTTGTATGTATCCTCGCTCTTTGAGTTTCTCCTGCAGACAGATTAGATTCTGATTGCTTTCTCGCTGTTACGTGCCCAGGCGTCTCGTCCCTGCTCCGAACAATGTCTCACCTTACTTCCTCGTTTGGCTCTCTAAAATGCAAACAGCGCAAATGTTTTCTGCCCATATCAGTTCTCTGTGCTCTTATTTGAAGCCTTTTCTCATGCTTCTCCAATGACTGTTTGTTGTTGTGCATGCACTAAATCATTGTGCAATCCTATACAGACAGTGTAAAGGACATTTTTTAAATGATGCATCGTGCACGACATCTTCCTACATATAGCTTTGTTAAAATGGAGCAAACAGGTCTGTAGTTAGAAATAGCTGTCAAACACTAACTCATGTAGCTCTGCGTCCTCTTTTCTTATTTCCTGTGAAAGTCTGAAATGTTTCATATTTCCATTTCCTCCCCTGTAAGTCTCATTCCCGGAGTCTGTCTTTGTGCGTCAGTGTGTGTGCAGGCAGCAGCGGGGCAGCCTGAGAGCAGACAGACGTTCTCTGCTCCCTGCAGAATCAAGGCCCATCAATCATGTTAACATGTTAATTAGTGGGATTTATTTTATTCAGCAGAAATAACAGTGAGGATCCTATTACAGAGACCGGCCTGAGGGCAGAACGTGTGTGCGAATGTGTGAGTGTGAATGTGAGTAAATGTATGAGTTGGGGGGAGGTCCTCTGGGAAAGACCCCCTTCCCTCCTCGTGTAACACCCAATCTCTCTCTGGATGGCACGCTGTGAGAAATAACGACAATGCTGTAATCAATCAAAATATTTAAGTCAATCAATTTTTGAGAAAATCAAACATCATGTAGTGTGATTTGTGTGGCCATTGCGCAACACACTACAGCACATTTCCAATATGTCAAACTCCATTCACTTAATAAAAGCGGAAATGCAAATCGCTGGCTCCGTTTTTATTGAGCCCAGTTAAGTGTGTTAGCAGCAACATGCCTGTGTGCGAAGTGGAGGCCGGCCCAGCTATGCAACTTAAGATTTACACTCCACTGCTCACTTTCAGAGTGTAAATACGATTAGCAAATAATACCCCGCGTTCAGGTTACGCCACCTGACAGTCTATGATAGGTTTCGTGTTGCGTGAATAGAAGGCAGGGACCGTGTTACAGCCGCGCTGAGATGCAGGAGCTGGCTGTGCATGTGCTTGTTCTGTGTGTCTGTTCAGAGGTGAGGGTGATGCCTATAAATGTCATATTAAGTTGATATAAGGATAAGTACCTGTAGACACAGATATGCAATGTGTCTGTCAGGATGTGTGTGAAAACACATAATCACTGCCTATGTCTTCTGCCTTTTTTTTCAATGAATGGATGAAATATTTGAGACACTTAGGCTATAACCCTGTCACTGATTTCATATAAAGTGATATGTGGAAAAAGAAGCTTGTGAGTTACAGTGTTATAAAGGTGTTCATTATAATTACAAAAGCTGCAGCTCATATGAGAGCTCCTTCAACCTCCTGACAGAGACAAACATTGACTCAACAGAGGATTTGGTACTGAATTAAATCCTTTTCCTTGTATGCAAATTAGGGATGCACAATATAAAGTGCTGTTTTATCGGCGGAAAATATCGGCAGAAAAATGTGCCACATCTGCCAATGCCGATATGTCATTTTCAAGCCATTGTCTGCAGATACCGATAACGTGCATCCCTAATGCAAATGTAGTTGTATTCTTTTTCAACGTTTCTGCAACTTAAAGTTGTTAATGTAAAAAGGTAAGTGACTAATTATCCTGTTTTAATTCATCTCTGCGTTTGTAGATATCACATAAAAACACATCAACAGGAAATATCAGTGTAAGAGGATAGCCACGATGTGTTAAAACATGTGTCACGGCTGTTAAAGACACCAGCGAACCCCTTAAGAGCATTTTTTCTCCGTTTAGATATATGACTGTGCACTTTTTTCAATCAGTGCTCCATCACTGCGGCAGGGCGTGTGCCACTGACGCATAAAAAGGAAGCTGCGAGGCCGGAGAGGGAAACAGGAGCTGGGAATCTGATCCACCTTGTCTTTATCTGGCCCTGTAAAACAACACCACGCTCCATAGCAATTCAGCCCGCTGCAGACGTGCACGTGTGTGTGTGTGTGTTTTTGTGTGTGTGTGTTGTGTTGAGTATGTGTGTTTTCCCATATGAATATTTCCATACAAGCCTGTATGCAGTTATGGGCATGAAAGTGTGGCTATGTAAACAGTTCTGCTTGTTGCCATTTTAGTTTTCATGCCTAAGTATTTTTGTGTGTGTGTGCCCTTGTGTGTGTGTGTGTGTGTGTGTGTGGGATAGGAGTGCGAGGCTGTTTGATTGTTTCACCACCTGTGCCCGCCATGTCCACAGATTAGTGCCTCCCACCCTGACACTCAAATCAAACACGGCTCGAGTTTCTCAGCTGTCTTTTGTGTCGAGCGTGTTAAGCGATTTTTAAAGTGGCCCTATCCGGTTTCTCCTCTGGGCTGGAGAGGGGGGGGGGGGGGTGCAAACTCTCACTGCCTCACTCTATCTCTAACTTTCTCCCACTTTTTAGTACATTCAGGTTCAATCTTTTGCTGCTTTCTGAGAATATGAGGACTAAGGATGACACAGTCAAGTGAAAAGAAGGTATAAGATGATTTTTCCAATCAGAAGTTTTCCAATGAGCGATCGGTCCCCCGTCCCATCGCTCCACAGGCGAGTGAAAAGCTCATATCTCACTCCTCATTCAGCATTTAACCGGAGTCTTATTTGCATAGCTGAGACCAGAGGAGGGGGGACAGCGGCATGTGGATGCGGTCGCTAACGAAGTGGCCCTGAGAGTGCACGCATGGATACTTGCCAAGCGGCCCCCTCCTTGCACCCACCGCTTACTCCCAGTCAACGCCGCCCCCCCCTCCACCCCCGGCACATCGATGAGTGTACCCACTTTAAAAGCTCACAAATTCTGCTCCCTGTGACAATGGTTAGGTCAGCCTAGATAAAGCACGTCCATTAGAGGCAATCGAGCCAGGCGGACAGAGAGACGGAGACGGACAGGAGGGCAGAACAGAGAGTGTGGAGGAGTGGAGGGGGGGCTTTGACAAATACCAAAGGTGGCCATAACTCTGCTTGTCTTCCTGGGAAATCTTAGCATTTTTCTTTCTTAGAGCCTGATAAGTGTCTTTGAATCAAATGGGTTTTAATTAGCAGTTGCTAAGTGGTGACGGTCATTAGGAAGTTCATTAGCATACTGCCCGGCTGTTTGGCTGTTTGGCTGTTTGGATGGCGATGCTGTCTGGAGCTCGCTCTGTCTTCTCTGCTTTTATCATGGCGGCTGCGTTTATGTGTCCGTAAAGGAGGCAGAAATACAGATTCTGAAAGAAGGATTAAATGAGAATGAACTGGAGAAAGAAAGAGACCACTTTCTTTCCTCTGCCTCATCCCTTCCTCCCCGGTTTCCCTCTCTCGGCGGTTAGCTTGTGGTTATGTGGTGATGGAATCTGATGGCTGGCGGTCGCTGGTTGTTCTGTCGGAGCTTTTGGAGGAATCCATCTGTGAGCGTGTGGTTGTGGTTTGGTCAGACGGTGCCGACGGGCCCGCTGCGATGGCGTTACAGAGTGGTAGCTGAGATTAAAAACGGGGGACGGGTTATCAATAGACATCTGTGATTTTGTGTGCAGGATGACTTCGCCTAGACATTTTGATGAAGAGAGATTTGCCCTGATAAGTCACTTTACAATTCTGCAAAAATGATGAAAGAAACGGCTGCATGTTGCTATTTTAGCTTATGTTCTGTTCATAGCATACAGGTATATTAGCCTCCATGCTGGCCTTACATCTGGCATTGCAATGTGTAAAAGTCAAACTTGTGATTGAAGCTTTTCTCGGTTGCAATTTAGTGACCACGTATCGATGGAGTTTCCTGTTCTCCCCTCGTGATCATGTTCTCATCAAATGAACTGCGAGGCGGTGACCTCGCCTTGACAAAAGCTTTGACCTCATTCTCAGACTAATGGCCGATAGTATCGACAGATGTATCAGCACCTGTCAATACGTTTAACAGAAACATTACAGTTGGGACATAAAGACATACACCAACACGGCCCCACATTCAAATGCAAGTACACACACACACACACACACACACACACGCTATTGGCCTTTGTTTAAGGAGTGACTGCAAACTACACGAAGGCCTGCACCAATGCACCTGCCCTCCCTCTCTGTGTCTTACTCCTGCACACACACACACACTGAGTAAGATAAGTAGTGCCTAAGGAATATATTTGTTGTGATTTGAATTGCGTATGTGAGCACTGTGAGAGATCAATAGCTCTATATGGAATGGCGGGAGATGTCGATGCCTCAGCGACAAGGACTGACTAATGAGCAAGGGGTCTAATGGCAAAGAAAGAGGGGGGCACATTGTGTTTTCCTTCCCTATCACCTACATCTTACTCCACAGCACCTTCTTTTTCCTTAAATCTTTTAACATTCAATCACTCACTCCTGCTTTTATCTGTCTTCCACTGACTTTTTCCTTCCTTCTGTCCTGCCCTTCCTCCTTCATTTCCTCCCTTCCTTGTGTCTTCTTTCTTTTCTATCCCTGTCTCCATACTGACGTCACTCCCTCCCTGTGTGGTAATGTGTAATGTTCTAAAGTTGGCCCGGCTCATGGCAGACTGCTGCCGATACAGAGTGATTAGCTATAAATCTGGCTGCAGTGACCAGTTACCTCATAGGGGTCACACGCGCGTAGAAAGACACACACGAGAGGAGGCTGAGAGAGCGCGTGTATTTGTGTTAGCTTGCATGTGGATACCGCAGAGGAATCCACGCTCCGTCTGACTTACAGGCCTTATTAATACAGCGATGACTGATAACACTCACTTTCAATCCATCTCGCTCCCAGTTTAAATATTAAGCCATAACTGAAAGCCGGGTGGTGACCTGAGCTTTTCTAAGGATCTGCTCTGTTTGAATGGGAAACACTTGATGAAATCTAATAGACTTTTGACTAATCCTAAAGGAATGTGCGTTCATATGTGTGTGTGTGTGTGTGTGTGTGTGTGTGTGTGTTTGTGTGTGTGCTGTTCTCACTGATTCAGATGTGTCAACATCATAAACTTTATCATATTGTTTGAGTCCACACCAATGCTAACATACACATCAACACTAGTCTGATGCAGATTTGCAATTTATAATGAAACGTTTTCATTAACTGAACTTTATTAAATGCTATGATGTACACACTTATACTGAGCAGATCTCACTTACTCTTTTTGAACCATTTGTGTCTATACTTAGAATCAGGGTTAGGAGGGTTACTTTAAAAAAGGAATTCCAAAGTAACGTAACTGATTATTTTCAGTTACTTTTGGATTCCTTTAATACTAACTCAGCGAATAAGAAATGTCAGTACTTTTGTGTGAATGTGTGAATGCCCGTTTAAAGTAATAGTGGTTATTATGCGCATCTAAATGTACTTTATTAAGTATGCTATTCACACTGCTTCACACTCAAACTTCAAGTAAACTGCCGTAAACTTATTCCAGTCTGCAGCTTGTGTTTTTACCCACACCATCCTGCCGTGGCCATCACCGGAGTCACAAACTATTTTTCAGTAGTAGCAGTAGAAGACGACAGGTTAGCTAATACATTTAACTGTAATTCCGAGCAGCTAACGTTAGCTATTGGTCTTACCTGTAAATGTTTCTTTAAATTAGAAGTCGAGTCTTGGATAATGACAGGCAGAAGGCAGAACTTACTCTGTACTGAGATGTTGACCCAGTGACAGCATTTTTTTCACCACAGGCCAGGGCAACTTTGGGGAGCAGTGTTGTGACACTTGTGTGTCGTGAAGTGTCGTGAAGTGTCGGAAAGTGTGCGCACAGGTGCATGGTATTATCAGAGACGGTCAGACAGACAGTTTAGAAATGAGGCGCCAGATGTTATAGAGCATCTTTGGTATTATATCGTCTTCATTTTAAAATGTATTTCAAATTGTAATCCTGCTAGTAATCCCCATTTTTAATAAATGTATTTGTGATCTAATTACCTCTTTTTTCCTGTTATTGTAACAGAATACAGTTGCCTCTTTTTGTATCCTAATTACGTAACGTCGTTACTCCCCAAGCCTGCTTAGATCACAGTACTTAGTGTGTAAAGTAGTGTGTAAAAAACTTAACAACTAAACAATTATGAGGGACATTAATATTGCAACTCTCCATTGGACTCTCTTAAATCTGAGCACTTTAAAGTAAGATGGATTATGTGACCAGTTTGTTAGCTGTTAAAGAATGTAGTGAAGTTAAAAAATCATGATCAAAAAAATAATTTCTTTATTTAATGGTCGTAAATGAGTTGATTTAGTTTGGTTACTTGCTGCTGGTTGTTTCATGACTATTCATAGGTTAAATGATTACTCAATCAATCAAAAACATTTGATGGGTTCATCAATAACCACACCATGTGACCCGCACTCACATTCATTACAATGCACCGTTTAAAATATTAAGTGAGCGACACATCTGTGGACTGTGGGAGGAAAGTGGAGCACCCAAAGGGAAACCTCTGTGAAAACGCAGAGGCCGTCCAAACTCCACACTCGCAGGCCAGCGTTTAAATCTGCAATTGTGGACTGACCCATATGGAAGCTCTCCGAAGGAGCTATGCAAATTCACAAGACAGAAACATGAAACTTTTAGAGAGTACTCATCATTAAATTTGGCTTTTTGCTCTTTAATTTTTTAAAATATTACAGATGAGTTTTGTGTTGACAGAAGGGAGGTGGAGATGAGAGGTATGGAGAGACAGTTTGACCGTGGCGCTCTGACTCCGGTTCTGCTCTGGTGAGCCCAGAGAATGGCCTGAAGCTGCTCCCACAAAGTGTTCAGCGCATGTCGAAGACAGCCCGGGAATCTGCTTTAATCTGGACTTTGATCACATCACATCTCCATGTATCACTCTGCAAATTAATATCTGGTGTGCATGTTTTTCTGCACGTCTTTTTGTGTGTGCATCATGCATAACTCACTGCTTTGTAGTGTTCTCGCCAGGATTGTGTCCATGGTTGCTCTGAGAAGAGAGCGCTACACGCTACAATCAAAGAAGTACTCATCCAGCTCCTTATAAACATACATGCACACACACACACGCAGGCTATCAGTATTAGCTGTCAGTTAATTGGGGGCGGCTGTGGCTCAGCGGTAGAGTCAGTCAGTTGTCTTTCAATCGGAAGGTCGGAGGTTCAATGCCCAGCTCGCTCAGTCTACATGTCGAAGTGTCCTTGGGCAAGACACTGAACCCCAAATCGGGCCCTTTACGTAGCAGCCTCTGCCATCAGTGTAAAAAGCAGCTTTGAGCATTTGCAAAGACTAGAAAAACATTATATGAATGACTATTAATGTTCACAAATAGACCAAATCTATGTTCTCGCCTGCAGGAAACTTACACCTAGTTTTAAAAAAGTGATGAGCAACAAAAAATAGAAGCTACTTAGTTTGAAAAAGCAGCCTGCAAACCTCAAGTTCCATGCGAAAAATACAGATAAAATAAAGTAAGTGCAACTATTGTGCCAGACCCATGCAAAATCATATATCATACTTGAAACCTCGCGGTAAATTGACAATGTATGAAGAGGTACGGTCTGAGGTATGCAGTCTTGCACGAGTCTTGCGGGTTGGAGGCGCGTCCGCACTGTGAGAGCCTGCTGTTCCATTCAGCACAGACGAGCCCCTCTTCACCCAGTGTGTCTCCATGTCTGTTTCTTTTTCAAATTGCATTAATATTAACACATGATAATGAAGGTCCAGACACAGACAGAGAGGCCTTTTCTCCCTCTCACTCACACTCACTCGCTCCCTCTGTGCGTCTCTGTCTCTCTCTTCCTGTGACAATCTAAACCAGATGCCACGGGTCACGGAGTTAAGGAAGAAGGTGATGGTGGTAGTGAAGTGTGTGTGTGTGTGTGTGTGTGTGTGTGTCAATGTCCAGATACGTGTGTGTGCATGTGTGATGTCGGAAAGGGATCAAAAGTCAAGACAGAAGGGGAGAGAGGGAGAGGAGAGGAGAGAAGGGGAGGGAGGTGCCAAGCCAGGAGTCAATCGTCAGGGGCCGGGGTTTGAGGGTGAGGCTGGGGAGGGGGGCACGGGTCATTAATTTGCTGTCCTTTGTTTTGTCAGTTTGTTTTCACGAGACCCTGGTCGGGCCGAAAGTAAAAGCAGTCAGCCTGAAAATTGTCTGCCTGCTCTGCAGCATGTTCTCCCCTCAGGGCTGACCAAGCCACCCCTGGGATGAGGGGGGGTGGGGGGTGCTCAGACAAGGAAGGAGGTGTAGAGGGAAGAAGGGGGCCGGGGTGGGGGGGGGACACAGGGGTCGACCCCACTTCCCTCTCGTACCAGCCACTTCGGCCAAGATTGATCACAGATTACAGATAGCGATCCTGCCCCAGTCCAGCGCTCCTCTGTGTCTCACTCTGTCGCTCGTGTCTCTGCTTCACTTCGCCTTCAGACAGGAGATCAGCCCGAGATAAGACCTCACTCCTCCAATTAATATCAGGAAATGAGTGCAAGCAGTAAAGCGCTCATCAATGCACACTCATGAACACACAAAGTTACTCTTTGGCTTGGCCAGCAAAGGAAACGATGCTTTGTGTTGTCTTTGTGTTGTGCAACGTCCTGCAGGACTTTAGAATGAACTTTCTTACAACACAGTGATGCTGATTGAGTGAAGTTTTTTTCCTCACACTTTCAGCTAAAAAAATAGTTTCTAAATGACTCTCTGGTTAGACTAACTGGCTCACTCTTTACTTAGATGTTTCACGACACAGTATTCAGACATGTTGGCAGGATTATCAATCACAGTTAGTCTAAATACTCTGGCCTGGCATGAGCAACATCAACAATCAACATATTTCACCGTTTAATGCATCATTAAAACCAGTGTTGGGGTCCTTACTCACAAAAACTTACTTACTTTTACTACTTTTTTAAAAAGTAATGCATTACTTTACTTAATTACTCCCTGTGGAAAGTAATTTGTTCCATTATTTTTGCGTCCAAGAGTCATCACTGTGATTGTGTCCGAATGATTGCACGTGACGAATGGAAACTTAAATGAGATGCATTGTCGCATAATTACCAGTTAACAATATAACGTTAAACCTTACATATGCCCACGTATCAGCACAAATCCCTATCCTAATAAATCCCCTCTTCTAAACGGTGCTACAAGCCTGTTAAACTCTGCGTTTGATACCTGTTGAAAAGCAAGCTTTGGCTGCTTGGTTAGGGTTGGCAAACACTCGAGCTTGAGCATCACTCTGGTTCCGGGGTCTTTCGATACCAGCTTTGTGTTCGCATGTTGCTTTGGCAGGTGCTTGATTATATTCCATGTTGTGTTCACAGCAGTGAATAGGTGCTCCTGGCCTGGACACATTTTGAACTTTACCGCAACATTATTGTCCTTTCGTGCAACAAATTCAAAGTAAAGTCGATATCTCCATCCCTCAAAAGTTGTAGGTCGCTCTGCTGTTTTGTCTGATTCCTGTTTGGACTCTAGTGACATGACGTGAGGTCAAGCGATTGTTGCGCGCAGCATGCACTGGGAGACATGTGCATGAAAGGCAGAAGAACTTCTATAGCGCAAGTAACGAGTAACGAACTGTTTGGTTAGTAACGGTAATGTGATTACTGAATTTAACACAGTAATGTGTTACATTACTCTTCACAGACAAAAGTAATGTGATTACACCCAACACTGATTCAAACTACACTTTATTTAAGAACATACGTGAACAAGAATTAATTGCTCACTAAAATCTAAATGGCAGAAGAAAGGATGAAAAGTCAGTATTTTTAGGCATTTAAAAACAACAATGCACTTTTTTGCAAACATTGATGCATTTCATGCATTTGTTACAGTAAGTGAATATGAAATGTGACTAAGTGTGTGCATGTGTGAGAGCCTGTGCATGTGTGTGTGAGCTCAAGCAGTGGGCTCGCTGGCCCGCTGCACGCTGAACCAATAAAACAGAAAATCTGTGGAGTAAAACACTTTCCTTCTCTGGTTTCACCCCCCCGTGGTTTTCTGCTGCCTGCTGGAATTCCCACCTCCGCACCCCAGGGTCCACCTGGATTTCCCACAATGCATTGCTCTTGGGGCAGAATCCCCCTGACACTCTGTCACAGGATAAAAAGTGAGAGCATCAGAGAGGCAAAGAGAAAGGCAGGCAGGATTAAAGATGGCGATGGAGTAAAGGAGGGCGAGACAGGAGCAGAGAGGACGAGATGGAGGCGAGAGAGATTTAGAAGGTGTTGGTGCAGCTCGGGGTGGGACTGGAGGTCGCGGGGCAGGTATGCTGAGCTGGGCAGAGTACATGTGTGTGGGGGGGAAACTTTCCAACACACACAGTCACATACAAACCCACAATGGCCTCAGAGTGAGTCAAAGCCTTCAGAGCTATGAAGTGTCGGCGTGTAAAAGAGCTGCGTGTGCGTGCGCTGTATGTGTGTGGCTAGTGTGTGTTTCAAACAATTTAGGTCTCAGGGTTGTTTAATGCAGCCTCATGGCTACAGAAGCTGTGTGTGTATGTTAAAGAGAGGTGTGTGTATGTGTGTGCATGTGGGGGGGGGGTTACCAGATTGTGGATGGAGGATATTAAGAGAAGGAGGGGAGGGTGCAGAGGGGCATATTTCACAGAGGCACCCCTGCTGAGTGCTGTGTACCCACATTGTTATGAGTGCACAGATCTTTAGGCCTGTAAAAATACCAGTGCTCCACTCAGCAGCGGCGTACAAAGGCGAGCCCTCGCGCTTTGTTACTCTCCCTCAAAAAACGCCAAGTGACATCAGCCTCCCTTCCTTCTCTCGTCAGTTCCCCCCCTCCCCACACGTCTCCGTCCTTCTCTCGCCCTTCTCTTCTTTTCTCGCTTTCTGTCTCTTTTCAAGTGTGTGTGTAATGGTGTTGTAATTTCTCTGTCTGTCTGTGCTCCGGGAGGCCCAGTGCAGCCGGATGACTGTGAGCCGCCTAAAGTTTCACAACATGTAATTAGGGCCTAAGTAGCGAGGTCAGCGCTGCCTGGCCCTGCGGCCGGCCCTCTCGCCCCTCCTGCCCTGCCCTGCCCCTGTGCAGCTATCTCTCCCTCTCTCTCCATCTCTCCTTTTCATTCACTTTTTAATTACATCTCTCTGCTCCCTCCATGCCTCTTTCTCTCGTATCTTTCTCTCCTCCCTTCCCTTCCCTCCCTCCCTTCTTTCTTCCCCTTAAATGAGGCACCCTGCTCCAGCTGTTTCACATATCCACACCATCTCATTTAGATAAAGCCATCTTCCAAAAAAGAATGGAAATGATGTGACTGCCTCTTTATAGAAACTTTTAATTTAATTGCAGTTTCTCCTTTATAAATGGTTAATTGAAATGCCGGAGGGTAGCCTGGCTTGAAAGTCAATAAAAAAGTCCCCAGAATAGAAGTTTATAGGGGTTGTCTATGTACATAATTAAACCCTTCAGGCGCTTAGGGAAGAAAAAAAAGATCTGTAAAATAAATGGTTATGCAAGAGCGGCCTGCTGAGGGAAGGGATCGGGAGAGACAGAAGAAGACAGATAAAGAGAGAACAAGAGACAGAGGCTATTAGGACAGTGGAACTCACAAATCAGTGGCCCTCCTGACACCTCGGGGATGCCTTCACGGTGGCTGACAAGAGCAATACTGCACAGCGCTCTGCCTCCCCGCAAAAACAACAAGGGAAGGGGGAGAAAGCGGCCATTGATGTTTATAAGGCAAAGGGGTGATGAGGGTGTTTTTTTTCTTTGGAGAAGACTAATATTTTTAACGATATATGTGCAAAAAGTGATCCTCAGTAATCTTTGTTCTGAAGGTGTCCACGTTTCTGGTTCTCCCAGGTTAATAGGTTGAAACGGTGCGCGCTACGTTAGGCAGTTTAGGGTTACACACGCTCACACCTACACATCCAAAAACAAAACTTATAGTTTTATGGTTACAGCATACTTCAGGGAACGTGGGGGAAACCGTAAAGACACTTTCGGGGCTGTAGGGCCGATGCAGGGAGGTCCTGACGATCACCACTTTGTTTGCGTGTGCTCGCAAGCCTATATTTCATTCCACATGGCTTTTATGACTTTTTTTGTGTCTCTTTTAATGACATGCCTAAATCCACCACATTTAGTCTACCCCTGCACATGTGTTTGTTTTTTATGCTCCTGTTGCCATTTTTGAACCTATGCGAGCACGCCAACGTGTTGTATTTGGATGTGCATGGGTGTATGTGTTTGCATTGTCTTTGCACATCTGTGTGTTCTTCTTATACATCTGTTAGTGTGTGTGAGTCTTTATATGTCGACCCCGTTGGCCAAAGAGGTGGCCCGGCTTCTCCTGACTGATGATAAATGACAGCGCCAGGAGCAGATAACCCTCCAGGAGTTTTTCGCTCTGGAGAACAGCGGTGGAGAACATTCTGGAACTCCCCGCTGACCTGACACACACTGCAGCCTCTGTCCTGTTTGTTTTTTCTACCTCGCTCTCTCTCTCTTTCTAACATCTCTCCCTCTCCCCCTCTCTCCTTCTCTCTCTCCCTCCGCTCTGGTCAGTGATAGAGGAAGGGCCCAGAGCGACCTGCTCACTGTGGGCAGCACACCGTTCTTGGCGCCAGCCAGTCGCAGGAGCCCCCCTTGCTGCTGATTTGGGAGGGGAGGGGGGCTTCTGCTGCTTCTCTTTCGCCACTGTCCTGTACAGAGGAGAGAGGGGAAAGCTAACAAAGTGGGGTTGATTTGTTATCAGGTAGCTGTGGCGTGGGTCGTGCCAGAGCTCCTGTCGTCTCACTGTACATTGGGGTCTTTGTTCAGATGTGTGCCATCTGTGTGTGCGTACAGCAGATAGTGGATTCATGCAACGTAGCCCGAAGCTGGAGACCAAAAAAAAACCGATACCACCGCCTGTTAAATCAAATGCTTAAATACATCTACTGGGGAATGAAGAGGAGTGTGGAAGGCTGCAGGCCAGGGTTTAAAGGGGGGTATGGAGGGGGGAGTGTTGAGTGGAGGACGAAGAGAAGGAAGAGGAGGGGAGGCGGGCTGCTTTTACAGCCGGGCAGCAGCAGCAGGCTCTGTTTAATATGAAGTAAAGAACAGATCCAACTGCGTCATTAACTCTCAATTACAGCCATGAGGCTAGCAGGCCGGGCTGAGCTGGGCACTGTGTAATATGTGTGTGTTTATGTCTGTGTGTGCAGGGACAGATAGGAGCACACAAGTGCATTGTGATTGAGAACATACTGCCTGGCTTGGTGTTAAATCGAGGCTGAATACACTCAGACATAGCGAGCATATTAAATTCTGCTTTACAGTGTTTGTGCACAATAAATATGGGCCGTTTTTGTGTGGTTCACTTCATCTTAAACCTTTTTTAAAAGACGTAATTCAATATTATTTAACATTCTCTTGATATTACTGTGGTGCAGCCGGTGGGTTCTTTATAACTTCAGAATCTTTGGTTTCTCACTTTTAACGTATTCCCTGCGAGAAACATTGGAAAATAGAGTTTTCACACCCTACAATATCTTTTCCTTAGCATTTTTCTCTGCAGTAAATCTAACCAGTTGATGAAGAGTTACAATTTCGAGTTTAAACATCGCCGTTGAGCTCCGCAACTGTCAGCCAAGCCGCTGGCAGAAGTCATAGGAAGTGCTGAGTGTATGAGGAGACAATTGTAAAATCTATAAATCTGAGCCAGCCTGAATAAAGTGGAAATGGATTTCCCACACGCAATAAAGGCAATTGCGAGAGGGGGAAGCACAGCTGTAGCCTGTTAGGATCATTTTGCTTAATTAAATGTTTCTATTAAAACAAAAAGCAGATTATGTTTCCTCAGGATGCTGTCGTTTAGAAAGTCAAAAACACTCTTAACACTGTATTTCTCGTTCTATCTCTTTCTGTCCCTCTTTCCTTGCTCTACCTTTCCATTCTTGGCGATGATTAAATGTTATAAAAGTAGCTGATCCAGTTGAGGTCCATTGCCCACATGAGACTGTGAAACGTGTGTGTGTTTGTGTGTGTGGTTTTATATAGAGTTTTTTCCACTTTGCAATAAAGTCAATGACAGCATGTCCAAATCAGCAGACAGAGAAGCCACCAGTGAGAGTTACTTTCTCGTTTATTAGAGGAGCACTGGAGGACTTGTGTAGCTTTTGATTACATGATTTTACCACTTTTTTTGTTTTTTTCGGAGCTGCGTGATGACAGACAGGTACCTTGACTGACAGACAGACAGCTGGCGAGAAAAACAGATGCTTAAATAGCCAGAAATGACAGGAAAGACGTTTAGAGCACAGATAAACAAGATAAATATACAGACAGACCGGACTCGTTGGGGTTTCAAAACAGTTGCGTGGTATTTTTGGATTATCTTTGCATGCGCTGCAAACCATCTAATTCAGCAGATGCAAACACTACAAAGTGGATTTTAAAAGACCTTCCTGAACTGTCTGGTCTCTGGGATGCCACAATGACAGTCTTGTTTTATTGGTTTTCTTTGAGGACATTCACATTGGGACTGGCTCCCTGTCAGTGTTTTGGGTTACATGGAGTTCTTCTTGGCACCCAAAAAGGGAGGTTGGACCTGACTCACATTATGCTCTCCTCTGGCGTGCCAGGAAGGGTTACAACGCGGGCAGTTTTTGGCTTGGCACAGCGCAGCTTGGCTTGGCACAGCTCGGACTGGCGTTTCCATCAATACTGCATTTTAATGAATGGCAGCTACATGAGCAGTGCTCATCAGCAGCTACAGTGAGGATGATCTTAAAAACTGGTCATAGTTTGATACTGATTCAGAGACAAAGAAGAAGAATAAAGAAGATAATACACTTATTAAATTCTCTTTAATGAACACAAAAAACGCACCAGTTTTAAGTGCGCATCCCTCAAACCCTGTGAACTCCGACCCAGCAGCTGCCGTGACCATTATCAGTTAGTGACAACGGACGCTCTCTCACCACAATGTCTGAAGTATTCAGTGTCTCATGTTCTCTCATTTTCACACTGTCCTTCAGAGCTTCCCTCTGTTCCCTCTATTGTAGCTCTCCCTGTCCCATCCTCTCATCCTCCCACTGTGTTTGTGTGAAGAAGCTTGTCTCCCTGCTGGGCCGGGGTGCATGGATGCCAGGCTGAAAAGCCCCAGGGGAGAACGCTTTTTGAACCCCTCTTGTCCTCCTGGTTTGATGCAGTGCATCTCTCTGTTGTAGGGTGTCTTTGTCCGGCACTCCAGGAGGTCCATTACTTCAGACCCCTCCAACGAACGACAGTGTTTGAGCCTCCCACCCTCCTTAAATTCCCCTCATCCTCTAAGTGCTGCTATCCTGTCCTCCTGGGTACAGCAACAGGGACATTGAGTGTTCCCAAGTGTCTTGTGTTGGTGATCAGAGACAACTGTCATGCAAGCTTTTATTCAGTCATATTGGAGCACACTTCAAAATCTTTGTCGTGTTATAGTGATTCACTCAACTGGTGTTGTGCAAAAGTTGGTCTTCATGGAGACACTGAACTAGAACAGTTAGAGGGGCTGTTTTATAGGAAGAGACTGAGCCCCAGATGTAGAAATATCATTCTTACAAGCATCTGGTCCTCAGAATGACTGGACCTCAGACTCCTCCTTCAAATCCTTCAGTGTAACAAGGACATGCAACACAGACTGGTCCTCACTTTGTAATTCAGCATTCAAACATTTCCAAGTGATAGCATCAAAAGTGCACTCCAGTCTGTGCAAGGGCAGCTACTCAGGAGCAGTGTGTAGGCCTGCCCTGAGGCCATGTGTGTGTGTGGAGGTTTCAGAGGGACCGTGCAGGCCTGAGAACCGGGGCAGCAGTTAGAGGGGTTCGCCGTGCAGACCCTCTCCCGGGGTATTTACTGGGGGATCTGACTGTTTGGATTGGTGATTTAGGATGTTCACCGGGTCAGAGGGCACAATTACACACCGAGGCCGGGGTCAGCTATGGATTGCCTTTCTACCAGGTCTTCTCAGTTTACCCATGACGCCAGGCCCCCAGTGCAACCTCTGAATCACACCACCCACATCACACAGAGCTCCATTGACTGTGCTGATAATGTGATAATCGCAACATTGTTGATGTATCCGAAATTCTGAACCTTTTCAGGCCTTTTTTATGGCAATTACATGCAAATAGAACTCATTAATTTACAGTTTCTAAGCAATGTCGGTTGTCATATTGTATCCCAACATCTTGACCTACAGGAACATTTTGCCACCCATCTTCCTCTAAACTTGCAGGGCACTTTTTTCATGCCATTCCTCCGGAGTTGAGGGTCTTCCCCCTGCGTGACCGCTGACAGGCCTTTACGGTAAAGAGCTGGAGAAGCTGAAAGGACGTGTGTGTGCGAGAACACCCTGACTCCCCTGCCCTCCTCGTGTGAATACATTAATTCATTTACCACTTCGAGGTCGCCAAACCCAAATATTTGCCTCTGCACATATTTAATATTTATGATGACGAAAGCAAATATTGCCTGCTGGATTGAGTGACACGGAGAGGTCAAGCTCTGGGCTTGGCCGGAGGGGGCAAGAGGGAATGCTATTGGTGTGTGCGGGTGGGTGTGAATGTGTGTGCGTGCTCTCCTGAGAGAGCCAGTCCACATCTTAGGAGCGGCGCGCACAGCTCTGTTTGCCCTGAAACACACATGCAAATATGACACGGTTCAGCAAACAATTTACATGAATTTGTGTATTATGGATTCATGAGCTTAAATCTCAACTTGTCTTCTCAGAAGGACAGCTGTGTTGATGAAAGGGTGTTAAAGTGTGCATGTGGGGATTAGACCAAGGGGGGTGTGATGGCTTTTGGTTATATGCCTTTACCAAAGTTTACATTCATTTACATCTGTGTGAGTATGAGTCCACATGATTGTGCGTGTACGTGCTGTTTGAGCGTACGTGGCCCAACGAGGTGATCCATTAGGGGGGACAGCTTTACGATCTGGTCCCAGATCTGGATCAGCTCAGATGAGATCCTGTTTCCTTTGGACAGATCTCCCTCACCGCTGATTCCGGCTCAGGAGCTGCATGACTAAATGACGCATACCTAATCTCCTTTGAACTGCAGCCCAAAAGAAGCAGCCTTAAATTGTAATATCAAGTTTACTGACAAGCTCTACTTTCAGATTGAGTTGCACGTAGCTTTTGTTAATTTATAGCCCCTTGCTTAAGAGAGACACTGTGTTGTGAACAAGACGGAAATAAAAAGAGACTTCAGGTACACATTTGTCTAAAAACAAGGCCCAAAAATGAGAACACACATGCATTGATATGTGTGTGGTGTTAAAATGACATTGACATGCACACGAGCTTTGTTGACATCTGCCTCCCACCCACCATTCAAGCAACCTCACCATGACCTCCGAGCCTGAAAGGGTTTAGGAAGCAAACTCAGGAGATCTCTTATACACACAGATCACCTCCTCACCTCCCGGCCCCTATCTCCACACATTTCTCCTTTTATCCTTTCTTTCATACGAGCTATCTTTCTTTTAGCCCTTCCTCCTTTCACCTCTGATAAGTTATTGTGCAGTGTTTGTGGAATGTACACAGGCCAAGGATCTCGATGAAGTGTCATTGTTCCGTTTGTTGAAAGGCACTCGGCTCTCTTTCTTCTCCTCCTTCGGATATGAGCGAGGGAAGAAAAGGCCTTCATGGCAGAATGATAAAGAGTCTTTCATTGAAAGAGACACAAAAAGATGAGGAAAGAAAGGGAGAAAATCCTGAGACAATATTTGACAGTGATTCACCCACAGTTGACACCACTCAGGAGAGATATGGACATAGTGACCTAGTCAAGGGGAAAGCAGGTATGAGTGTGTTTGTGCATGTGTGTATAAGAGTCTGACAAAGAGATAAAGAGAGCTCATGCATTTTTTATTTATTTAGTCACTTAGTGATAATTTCAACACACTTACCTCACTCGTGTGCAATTTGCTAGCAGATATATCAGACCCTTATGACAGAAGCAGAGGATTCAAACAGAAACAACGCCACACTTTCCTCATGCCACTGACAGCAAGTTATTCAAAAAAAGAGGGAAAAAATCCTCCCAACAGGCCAATTAGAGTCTTTCTGCAACAAATGTGACAACCCAGGGGACCAATAGCTTCGAATACTGGAGAAAGAGAGAGCCTATGACAGAGTCTGGCTGTGACTCCAAGGACTCATCATATTAAGACCCTCTTAAGGTTGGGGAAGATGGATGGATGGATGGATGGATGGATGGATGGGTGGATGGGTGGATGGATGATGGGTGGGCGGCAGGATGGTTGGATGGGTTGTCGGTGAGTGGATGGATGGAAGGATGGATGGATAGACGGGTGGATGGATGGATGGGTGGGAGGATGGTTGGATGGGTGGGTCGGTGGGTGGATGTATGGATGGATGAATGGATGATGGGTGGGCGGCAGGATGGTTGGATGGATTGTCGGTGGGTGGGTGGGTGGTTGCGTGGATGGATGGATGGGTGGGAGGATGGTTGGATGGGTGGGTCGGTGGGTGGATGGATGGATGGATGGGTGAGTGGGTATGTGTGGGTGAGTTGGCATTGCAGTTGCTATGATATACACAACATTGGTTTCATCAGCAAAGTAATGCTTTTGATGGAGACAAGCAATGATCATTTGCATTAATTAGAAAGTCAAGGGTCCTATGCTTGTTCCCTGTGGAACTCCATGGGATTTTGCTCTATAGCAGGGGAAATGTGGAGCAAGTCAATATTTCTGATATACGTATGTCTAGTGGGTATAATGAAATCTACAGGTCAATTTTAACAAGTATAGTATAGTGGGTTATTATGTACCACCATCCCTCGTATGCACTTTTGCCCTTGGTATTTTATAGTTTAAGAATTCAACATACTGGTTGTAACACCAGACTCGCTGTAACGTGAATTTAAAAGGCACCAATCCCCACAGTGCATCAAAGGATTGAGGGTGATGAAATGAATGTCTTTGGACGCGTCTAGTGGGCAATTGTAAAACGACAAGAGGAGTTACTTTTTGTAAATTAGTAGAATAAAGTAATTGTTGTGAAGTAGATGAGGTCAAGGCCATGTTCATGGTAGTAGGGTGAAAGCAAAAGCAAGAGCCTGTGTGGGAATGACCTCACTGGGGCAGCTGGCAGCACTCCCTCTCTTCTTTTGTCAACTCCAACCATTTGATGCCATTGAAACAGAGCACGGCAGAGAGATTGAGAGAGCAAAGGCGAGCGCGAGTGTGAAGGTGCAGAGCGGCGTGATGCAATGTGAGATAGCAGCTGAGTGAGCGCTCTCTGTGTGTAAGTGTGTGCGTGTACTTGTGCATGCATGAGAGTGTGAAGAAATGACTAAATTCCCGCTAATCGCACAAACCACTCTATTATAATTCTCTCTCCATTATTAGCTCTCACTCATCCCATACCCTCCTCCTCCTCTTCATCTGTCCATCTTTCAAGCCCATTCTTTCATTTTGCCAGAAAGCGGAGGAGGAGGAGGTGGCAGTGGTGGTGGTAGTGCTACTAGTGGTGGTGGTGGCATGGGGCGGGGAGCAAGGTGATGTTTTGAAGGCTTTGAGAGTTCCACACCTGTGGGTGTAAGGACAGTTTGTAACCTTATCTCCGATGCTTTGTGTGTCTCCCTTTTCTTTGGCGCTGGATGTGAACAAATTGAGCATTGTGTTTAGCCAGGGGCCAGGAGGATTTTGAAGGAAGGAAGCCAGCGAGTCCAGGCTCTGCACAGCAGTAGCCTGAGACGGGAGAGATCAGGAGTGATTCCATGTGTAAGATTCCTTCCTTCTCACGGACAGTGCTAATGAAGTGTGTGCACCCTTTGTTAGACAGTCTCCTCACGCAGGGCCAAGCGCTCTTTCAGACACTCCAGACATGACTGTATATTCACAATACTCATTGCAAATGTTTTTGCGTCTTTGGGGTTACCGCAAGCAGTTACTCCACTGAAACTTTGCCAGAAAGTTACAGTGCTTTAAAATATGTGCTTAAACTCAAATTTGCATGTCTCTCTGTTGTTATGCAATTTTTGAATTAATGTTTTGTATGTGCATATGAGGGGCATAGCTGCATAGAGCTATTGGGGTCTGTATTCCCTGTCACGCTCTCTTGTCTCTGCTCTGCTGAATGCAGATGAGGGGGGAAATTAGCCAGTGTGGGAATATCAGAAGAGACAGATACCCGTGTCACTATGCATCCTAATAAAAAGACTCCTGTTTCCAATTATAGCCAACAGTAATGATAACGAGATGTGAGCAGCAAGACAATAGTACAACTGCGTGTCTGCGTAGTCCCAGTCTTGTGCCTGTGAGAGAGGGTGCAGAAGGGGGAGGAAGGTGTTGAGTTGAAGAGTGAAAGAGGAGCAGGACGGGGGCAAAGATGAACCGCAGGAGTAGAGCAGCAAACCATGACAGTGAACCAAAGAGAGAAGGAACTTTTTGGATATTTTTAGCTTCGTCTAGTCCAAGAATATTCACAAACTGTCATGTTTGAAGACGTAAGAGCACAAACCAAGATAAAACAAACACATGTGTCCAAATGATAGCTTAAAGTATTTATAATGTGCTGTTGCTGTATCTCGCAAGACAGACCTTGGACGGACATGTCGATAAATAAAGCACTCCAGCTGGTGCTTTTTGTTTTCTTATTTCAATTGGACTCTTTTAACCTCTGCTTCTATTCATAACGTGGCCAAAGTCCTCATCCTGGTGCTCCTCAAGACTGGAGAAGCTACAGAGAAACTTCCAGGACTACAACTCGTGCTCCCTCAACCTTATTTTACTCCCAGTCCACACTCTATCTGTCTTTGCTCACCCTAGCGTGACCCAAACATGCGGCTAGTGAATCCAATGTGTTTTCTATGGACATACAGGGAAGGTATGGAGGCTCCAAACCAAACCTCAGCCATGCCAGGCCTATGAGGGAAGGACGGGCCCCTTTTTGAGGAAGTCATCACAGAGTCCAAATAACAGGGCCGTCCCCGCCTGGGGCCCGCTGTCAGGCCAATGATCGATGGTTTAAGTCTCAGATGCCTGCCCCAACTGGCCAGTGGTGAACAAAGAGGGGCAAATATAGAGACAGAGAAGGGGTCATCCCTGCCATGGCGGGAATGACAGTCGGCCAGAGAGAAGGATGGAGGGAGGAAGAGAGCAAAGCGGGGAGGGAGGTAGTGTAAACCCCAGCATGTTGATTGCTAGTCTCTTCTTTGATTCGAAAAACAGACATGTCGTGCTGTTTTATTTCGTTTGTAACATGTCCAGAAATTGCCGGCATTGAGACAGCGCTACGTTTTAGTGATTGCAGCTCCCGCAGCTGTGGCCACAGGAATGCAGCCTGCCTTCCTCGCCTCCTTCCTCTCCTCTCTCCGTCTACCCGTCTATCTCTCATTCAAGTCTTCTCTCGTTTCCTCACCTCTGTGCCTACCCTTCGCTCTCCCACTCTCTCTGCCCTGAGGCGATGACTCCGGCTCTTCTGGGAAATCTCTGATTAACACTGAGGCCTCTTTTATACCAAGAAGGCCGTCGTCTCTTTCCCCTCCCTTTCCTTGTCTCTCCTTTTTCTAGCATTCAACACGCTCCTGAGGTTTAGCAAGCATCAGTCAGACCACTGCTTGGCCTAAGAGGGAGGTACAAGACAGACTTTCTGTTGTACTAAAATGGTTGGTGATGACACACATTATCCACCTTCAGCAGGCATATCGAGTTAACTTGTCTGCCCCCAAAATATGGCTTTGAACTCAGCTGAAAGATGTTATTATTGGAGCAATTTTATGGAGTGTCCAAGGAAAGTGGTGTCCAATGCTTGAATATAACTGTAAAGCCCTTTGTTGTTCAGTTGTGATTTATAATTATGAGCTATACGACACAAAGGATGAACAGCTCAACATCTTTCTCATTAGCCACTTTCCCACAGCTATGCCAAGTACGATATTACAAGACCCAAGGCTGACTGTGCATGTGTTTCATTGGAAATGGACAATGTTATTTGGCTGTTTGAATATTTTAATCAGCTTTTAAACTGTTCCTCTAGCAGACAAACTCTGAAGAGCATCAGTAAAATGTAGCTTTAGGAGAAACCAGGCTGATGTTGATAAGTGAGCTCAGACCAGGCCGTGCTCAGCCCTGAAGAGGGAAGGAGGCCATTGTGAGAGCAGAAGAGCTTTGCTGCCTTCAAGTCCCTGACACACAAGTACTTATTGTTGTCTCCACTCTCCATATAAGTCAAACTAAGCTGACTGAATGTACTTGACCCTTCACCCACTCCCTCTTTTCTCTCGCACTCCTCCACTCTTCCTCTTCTCGGCTTCTCTCCTCGTCTGCGTGTGGTCTCGCTTTAACCACCTGTCTCCATTACTGTTGGATTGTCCTATATCTAGACTAACGTATAATTGAATGTGTTGTCACGCACTTGAACCAACACACAAAAGTGTGTTTCTCCCCCAAGACTCCAGAATTAATGTCGCTATTCTTCAGGCCTGTCTTCTTGAGATTCCTCAACTGAGCGGGAATACAACCCCCTATTCTCAAGGCCAAGGTGATCATCTTTATCAAGATGTAAGTTAGGATGTAAAGAACGGGCAGGAGTCTGTCTTGGATAACGGGACAAAAAAATAAACCCCTTTCCCACCAAAATTAGCATGTTGACTCAGGTTTTTCAGACCCGATAAAACCCGCTAATAAATGCCGTTTGTCTCTGTTCCCATTGCCAGTGGAGTATACTCCTGTCACCGCCTGATGTCACAAACACGCCAGAAACAGGGTTAGTAAACAGTGAAGATGTAACAGTGGTTAGGTCTTTATAGTATCTATTACTCATTCAGTCTGTGTAATAAACTCAGCGCTGACAAATTTGGAACACTGTTCAAGCACTGCTTGGACGGAGACGGGTGGAATTTGTAGCTGAGATGACGAGGAGTCACAGAAGTTACTGACGGAGCATAGCATCGCACCGGAAAGGGGGCGGAGATTAGCGTGCCGAGGCGATAATGCTCAGGTCTACTGCAGAGTCATTTGACCTGGGTCTGAATGCCGATTGTAGCCTTTCAAAAGCAAAAAAGTCAGGTGTTAGCAGGTGTTAGCAGGTTCTTTGACCAGTGGGAAAGGGGCTATAGATGGGACTCGAGGGGGCATTTCACAGAGGATCCACTGTGTTCAAATATGACTTCTTGATTCTTGATTAAATTGTATTACAATGAATCAATGAATCAAAGTTATCCTACAATACTCTTTTCTCAAGCAGAACTGATTACAGTTCATATTTTAATTGAGTTCTGCCAGCAGGGATTAAAAACATACAACAAATCAACATGTTATAGAAAAACTGCTCGTGCAGTCAAGCATCAGAAATGGCATTTGATAAGCCTGAAGACGGAGTCAGCTGAAAAAACAAATCACTCATCAGTGTAAAGTACGTAATGATAAATGAATCAATCACTGGTTCTTTTACTCTTCAGTTTAGACACTCTGAAGTGGCACCTTAAGGACTTCAGCTTTAATTGTCCTCCGGGGGGGTGACAGGGGGGCAGTCGATAACGGCAGCTGCCTTCCTCACCATGTGCCTGACAAAGATTTCAATCAGCTGTCCCCTGCTAGTGCCAGCAACCATACGTACTGTTTTCACTAAGCCTGCAGTGTTTTACTCGTTTTTTTTTTCATACTGTGTAATACCAAGCCAGGCTACACAAGTCAAATATAACGTAGCTGTCATTTTGCCGTTCAGATTTGATACCCACCTCAGCTAACAAAGCTGCGAAGCCAAAGATACTTTACTCAGTTTTTCATGTGGTACTTCCAAGAGGCTGTGTTTGTTGCCGCTTGTAGATAGTTCTGCTCACACATGTCGTGGTGTCTATATGTGGAGTATGACTATATTTCAGTGTGTCGTCTTCCCTTCCTCAAAGGGCCAGACAGAGCTAATTAGCAGACAGGAAATGAGTCAAGTCTGTGCTGCAGTGAGGATGATGTTTAGAGGAAATGACCAGAGATGACCAACTGAAGAAGAGTGATGACTGAATCTGGGAGAGTGCGTACGTGTTTGTGATCCTGCTGCTGACCATGTATGGCCACATGGAAACATTGCTTCCTCAGAAATGTGATGAGATGAAACAGTGCACTGTCTCTGAAGCATTTTCATGAGTCAGTCAGAGAATTATGTGATGCCCATAAGAACTTTTAGGACGTCAGAGAAAAATGGGTTCTGCAGCTGTGGTTGATAATAGAGCGTACCTGCACCACTGGGACTGTGCAGTTGTTTTTTATATGAAAAAAAGTCATTTTGCCTGACTTATTGTTGAAACTAATGCACAAGTAATCAAATATATGCTCCAGTTCTGCACTTTGTGACATTTTGTTATGATAAAACTCACCAGCATGCTTACAGGCTGTTTACTGCTTACATTGTGTCCACCAGCAGCCATGCAGGTGGGCAGCTTTAGAGCTGAAGTAGGAATGCTGATCAGATGAGATATGGTGGTGGGTATATGCATGCATCAGTGTGAGAGTATGTGGGTGTTTGTGTTATTCCTATAACGCGAGGCGGATCATTTGGTCTGCTGCTTTAAAACAAAGGCGCTCTGGTCCAGTTTACTCCCATGGGGAGGCTACCTTTGGCCAGGAGAGAGAGGGAGGGAGAGAGTGTAAGCACGTAGCTTGTTGGGTCCTCGAACGCTCACTCCTCCACACTGCTTTATGTGAGGGTCAAGGTAGTTAACTAGTGGCAGGCGTTCAGATGGGTTTGCTCTGACTTCAAACAGAGCACATTATGGCCGTGCGCACTCACAGGATATTGCACTGTAAGGCCACTGAACACAGTCGGGTTAGAGAGAGGAGGCTTTGTATCGAGCCCATTAGAGCCCTAAACCGATACTAATGAAGCTGTTTCCTGTACAAACGGAGCGGCTCAGGGGAAACTGGCTCTAGCCTTTAATAAGGCCCTCTCCAATCCCAGTTAAGATCCGAGGATCTTTTATCTGGGCACTGAGTGGGTTACCACTGGTTCCAAGCAGAACCTCCGTTTGGAAAAGTTAATTACGCATGATTAATGGAGCGTTTTCCTTCCAATGATATCTGTGACAGCACAAAGCTGTCGTAAGGCTTGTCAGGCCCAATTCGAGCTGAATAAGTATTTATGTGATCGCATGTGATGGGCCTCCTCTCACCAGCACCAGCCCTCATCAATCAAGCCCTACTGCTCGCAGTAGTGGGAAATTGGTCTATCAGTGCGGCTGCCTCCACCCCCCCCAACCCCCCCTGCTGCCACCTCCACCACCACTGCCACCTCCCTCCCTCCCCATTCAATCAGGCCCGGGGCTACAATGCTTCTTTAGCTCTTACTTCTGACCAACGCAGGGGTCACGGGGGGGAAAGTGGGAGCCAGAGCTGAGCCCATCCATTACAGCTCTTGTTTCTCTCGGTGGCAGCCGGACGACGGGATTCTATTAAGAGCTCCGTCTATTCAGCACTGAGATTACACCAGGGCCCTCTCTCCGAGCACACCTCGCCACCAACCCCCAAGCCCTCACCAAAACCCGTTACCCACCCTGGGGGCCTTATAGCCCCCCACCGCCGCCACCGACAGCCCACCTCAGCTTGGTCGTGCTTCCCCTCCCTTTTTTTTTTTACACTTCCCACTGGTAGTGTTGTTTTTTTCAGCAGCCAGAACAACAATAATCACAGAGAGAGCGACAGAGAGAGAGAGTGAGACGGACAGACAGGAGGAAGAGAATGAGAGCAGACACTCTAACCTGAAAACTGTTTCGGGTTGGATGTGGACACATTTACTGTCTGCCTGTCTGGACAGCATTTGCCCTAGAAGAACCACCACACACAGGCTCCTGGGATTTAACACTCACACACACACTGTCCTAAGCCATGAGCGTACTCTCTCTCTCAAACAGAAGACAAACAGCTTCAGCACCTGGCCAAGAGACCATCTCCACCACAGTATAAACACGCTCAGACGGGTAACATCACAAACACATGTCTGCCGCAGTTACGTCGTAAACACAGATCAAACCGCCACTCCTCGGACGTTTAAGAAGCTCGTTTGTCTCCTGCCAGCCTGAAGAGACTCTTCATTTACTTAATATGTGTTAGCACTCGAGAGAGAGAGAGAGACAGAGAGGGGAGTGCTGCTGGGGTCGCGCCCCCTGCTTGGATTGATGGGGGTCTTCCCGTCAAGGAGAAGGAGAGAGACAGAGCTTATGTCAAACAAACAGGAATTTAATACCTTGCCTTCTATCAGGATGTCCACAGTGTGTACATACTCTCTTAGGCATGATTATGAATAAGCCGCTCTATCTTCTAAACAGGGATGGAGAGGTAGGGGTGTGAAGAAGGTGGACCGTTCTCTTCTGCAAAGAGAGCCTGCTGTTTCTGTGCGGAGGGGACGATGTTGGAGAGGGGAGGAAAAACAAAGCAGAAGATGAATGATAGGACAGGAAGAATACAGAAGGGAGAGGGAAGAAGAGATGAGAAAAAGAAGAGAAAGTAAAGGAGGGGAAGAGACGGCCCTTGCTTGTCCCGGGCAGGCAGAGGGCACTCAGGGTGGGGCTGTGTGAGGTTTACTCTCCCAGTGTTTTGCTGCATGGTTTGGAGTTGGCAGCCAGCGTGCGGGTTAACAGGAACGGAATGCTTCTTCAGGGGCAGCGTAATCAGCACCAACTTCCTCTGATTCAGAAAGCATAGGCCCCGCTCTCCGCCTCTTTTGTTTCAGCCAGGCTCCGCTGACAGCGCGGAGGAAGCAGCCGTCTGACGGTCGGGAGAGAGGGTGAATGTGTATAAACAGCATATCTAAGGAGGGAGAAAGGGAGAAAGAAGCTGACAAACTCCAGTGCGACTAATGTGTCTGTGCGTTGATATGCGCTCGTGCCATCTGTGCGCACAGATGCACACACTTGTTTGTGCGTCTTGGCCGTGTGTTGCACCCACATCGCCCGGCCTCTCCCAGTGGAAAACACGCAACACATGAGTGAAAGAGGTTGTCTGCGGGATACTCTGCACACTAGCTTTGTGCTCTGTCAGGCCAGTCATCTCTAGCTTTTGTCTTTGTTAAATGTTGTGTGACAATGAGATTTTCCAAAGTGCCATCGAGATAAAGAAGTGGATTGAGAGAGCGGGAGGAGGAGGAGAAGGGGGAGTCTCGGAGAGAAGTCGAGATGGTCTGGTCATAGTCCAGCGGCCCTTCATCACCGCTGCAGCCTCAGATATATCTCCTCTCTGTCTCTGAAGCACTCACATACACACCTTCATCACTTTGTCCTCACAAACTCATACACACACTTCTACGACTGCACCCACTCTCACACAAGCACACCTCTATTCCATCACCACAGCGCTAGATCCTCAATCGATCCTCACAGCACTCCCCCCCCCCGGCAGACACCTGCAGGTGATTGATCCCCAAATCAGTCCCTCACAAACCCGGTGCCGTAAAAACCATAACAACCCATCATAAAAGCTGATTTATCTTCAGCCAGCCCAGGGCCTCACAGTTAGAATATTAACCCAAAAGTGTATGACACCACAATGATTGGTTTGGAATTGAATAAACCTTGGGAGTATTGACGCACATGTCTGATGGTTCATATCAAGTCTGACTGCTGAAATGTGCCAAGTGAGATTGCATTGTCTCAGGACAGAGTGCAGAAACAGGGTGCAGAAATACACACACACTGCACATGGAGAACTTTTGTTCAGGTACCTGCATCCGTTCTTCTCTTGCCTCAAGCCTGTGTGCACCAGTACGACGGAGAATTAGGGCCACGTTAAAGAAATAAAAAACACTGAGATTACGAGAAAAATAAAAAATCGTAATATAACGAAAATTAAGATGTAATTTTAGTCTGTGGTTAGCTTAAATCTGAATTTGAAGGGTCATATCAGAAGAGCAGCCACACGCCTGCACTGAAATGACTAAAATCACAAGTCGTTTTCAAATAAAATCACTTTTCAGTCCTCATAGTTGACAAAGTGGTGCTGATTTCGTATTTGTGAAACCTATACTAATGTATTGATAGCTGTTTAGTGTGCTTGTACATTACTCGGTAGGAGATCCCGCATGTTCTCGCGAGGTACATGCATGCTACCGAGTGGGTTCAATGAATATAGCTCTGGCTAAAGTTGTATTAAGTCTCCTGTGCAACCATTTACACGCATTACTTCACAGATGTAAATATTAATTATATTTAGGCTAACAATAGTCTAAAGTTACAACCTTATTCTCATATTTGTACAACTTTTTTCTCATAATATTACCACTTTCTTCTCTTATGACTTTCTTCTCATAATATTACCTCTTTTTATCTAAATCTCTGATTTTATTTTCCTTTAATGTGGCCCTTATACGCCATCGTACACCAGAGATGTGGGATAATCCATAGTATAGTTCACCAACTTTCAGCAGAATCATTTGGGATGTTTGTGGAGCCCTATTAAAAAGTAAATTAAACTAGTTTCCCAAATGTGACAGTGATGTTCTTATGTGGTTGCATAACTGCAGAAAAACATGGGTTTGATTGTTTTTATGTGATTGTGCTCACGTTTGTCATAAAATCCTATCTGATATTTTGCATATATTTGTCATATTGTGATACACTTTTTGTTAGTTGTTGGTAATATTGTCACATTTGCAAATACTTTCTATTATATCACCTACCTCTAGCATACACAAATAGTAAATACTTTGTATAATGAATTATAGATGAGTGAATATGGTTAGGAGTTTATAGAAACACCTCACACCTATTACATAGTTTGTTTTAAGCTGAAAAAAATGCATACAATTCAATATAACCCTGAATTAATTCTAAAGTCGCCATAGTAATTTCACTTTTGTTTTGTTGTGTTGTTGTGTCTCCGTGTGTGCCCATGCATGTGTGTGTTCCTGTAGGAAACGGTGCCAAAGCCACATTTTAATGAGAGCGTTGGTCTGAAAGCCAGAAGCATGGCGCACTGGCAGCAGCATCAGCATGTGCCCTGTACTCAGCGGAGCAACGAGCTCCCGGGTTAAATATAATCCCAGCCTAACTCAGGGGCCTCTTTGATGCTACTGAAAGCCAGTGAAGCCTTTAATGGGAGCCACTCCGTGTCCCTGTGTTGTGTGCGAGCGGCTCGGCTCTGCTTCATTTTAGGGTTGTTGCAGCTGATTTGTTGTTTTGCGAGTTAATTCTGACTTTAATCACGCCGGCATACACTGAGCTGACCTGTGCCGGGGAACAAATACCTGTAGGTGTGTTTGTGTGTGTGTGTGTGTGTGTGTGTGTGTGTGTGTGTAGGCCTGAACACACCTACTGAACACACTTCCACAATCAGCTTACACTTTGCACTTACTCAAGAACACTTTCTCACTTTCTCACACTGCAGTTTTTTGTCCATTGTGGATATGAAATACCTCTTAGTCTACTTGTCGTGCATTTTTAGTTTTTTCTCCTTAGTGCAAAAATAAAAGCCTTTTCTTTATTTGCAAAACTGGAAAACACTCAATAAAAGTAAACATATAAAAGGGTCTGTATATTTGTGAGCTTTCAGCAGCTCATTGCTCGCTCCAAGAAATACATTCACTGCTTTTTTAAGTTGTTCCATTTTCCAGTTTAGATTAATTGTAAACATAATACTATTACAGCTGTTCTGTATGTCTAATAAGCTTCTATAAAAGTCTAGTATGTTCTCATCCTTCCATAATATGGTACTAGTTGCCTTTCCCTTTAAGATTCTGTTTCTTTCTTTGCTGGCTATTCGATATCTACCTGACATGGCAGCATTTTCTACGCTCACGCTGAACAAGTACTACGTCTGTCTGATATCCGCCAACATTAAAATATTAGCCTTCCAGTTGGACACGGTGTATGAAAAGCAGGTTGGCATGCTGCAGCAGAGCGCTGACTTTAAACGTGAGAGGAGAGCTCAATAAACGTAATGAATGTGTGATACTTGAACATCTGAAGTGGCGTGTTCAGTTGCACACCGCTTTCCCTCTCGTACATAAAAAGCTCTTTTAAAGATGATATCTATGAGCGTTTTAGAGCCGATTTGTTCGCCCTGCGGCCGCAGCAACATGCTCTAATTACCTCCCCCCCCTTTCTCTCTCTGCGCTGGGCTGCAGTGGAGTGGAGTGGAGAGGGTTGTTTAAGTTTCCAGTGTGTCCCATGCGTATAGGAGCTGCGTGCCCGCTGAATTTATGCTCGGAAAACGTGACCTTTGACCCCTGTGCAGCTTTATCGCACCCCGTGGCCCACATACAGTGTGGCCCTGTATGCTGGGGCTCTGCAGAGGAAGTGTCTGCGATTACAACAGCCTGTACTACTTTCTGTACATCGCTGCCACCCCCCCTTACTCACCTCTCCTCCCCCCATCACCCTCTCGAAGGCCCTGCACTCACTTCAGCCACATTCCAGGCCCTGCTCCTCTAAAAAGCAGGCTGCTTAACACCAATTATCTTCAAATTAACTTATGAATGTTGCATCTCCATTTTTAATTGATGCTTAAAGGATTTTTTATAGAAGTTTACTCTTCAGTTTAAAATCCAGGGAGTGTGTCTGTCCATCTCTGCTGTCAGCACATGAAGCTATTTGTCATTCACACTTTGGAACCGTTAAGTAGCACATTTATTCAAATGAAAAGCTACATAGAAGACTAATTTTAATCTATTATAATTATATTATGTGGATTCTGTGCAAAATAATTTCTCTCCCTGCCTTTATTCTTCTGCAGCTTAGGTTAACAAATGCATTTTAGTGGTAGAAAGGAAACACATTATCCCTTTGTAAAAAAAAACCTCTCTCACACCTTCCTCTCTAAAGATGAGCTCATTTACCTGCACATAAATCCTGTGATGCCCTGCCTCTTTCAACACCTGTCTCTATAAAACTGATGTACAATATCTCTGTCCTTCTATAAGTGAAATAATTCCCCCACTGGTAGAACTATATAAAATACAATTATTATTGTATATCAAATAAAGATTTCTTAATAAAGCCATGTAAGCAGTGCTGTTACTGGCCTGTCAGAGCAACAAGCTGTCACATACAATCACAGTCCGGGCCCAAACAGAATGATCTGGTGCTAATTCAGCAAACACTCCGGGCCTGCTCCTCACAGGCCGCAGCATTTGTCAGAGAAATCATCCCTCTCTCTTTCTCTCTCTGTCGGAATGCCTGGCTGACCCCCGGCAAATGAAAATAATCCAAAGTAATTAGAAGTGAGCTGCTCTGGTCCTGAGAGCCCCCGGGCGGCCGGGTAAACATGGCGGAGGGGCCGGGAGGTGGAGGAAGAGGAGGGGGGTGGTGCTGACCTTGTCCACATAAAGCAGTGATTTATGAAGTGCAGGGCACAGCAGCAGGGCTTCTGTCTTCTCCCGCACAACCAAATTACTGAGGTGGAGATTAACACGCCGCTCACAACGGGCCTACTTCCAGACCCAGGGAAATTTTGTATTTACATTTTCTCCCTTCATTTCCTCCTCTCTGTTTTAATGCTAATTGGTCTATATGGACACCAGGTCTATCCTTGAATATGGGGACTTCAAGCTGCACACAGGCAATGAATTGTGCACTAATCTTGGCTGATGGATGTCTTAATTAGAGCAAAAAAAGTTGCAGAGTGTTGCGCAAACTGCAGGCTAACCGTTCGTTTGAGCTTCAAATGAGGTTTTACCACTTGATTGAATCGCCCACATTTAAGCAAAATAAAATGCGCAGGGGGGCTGTGTGTATACAGAGCCATGATGGAGACTTAATGCAGCCTTTCGCCGGTGTCAATGGGAGGTCTCGCCGTGAATGGTGGGACTATTTCATGTGGATTTGGCTGCTATATTTTCTTTCTCTCCTCTCTTACTCTTTTTTTTTCGTGCTTTCCGCTCTCCTGGAGGATGTGCTGGAATGCAGCACACAGGCCTACACACTGTTTCCATGTGGCCCCTCGGCTGCAGCAGCAGCAGAAGAGGCTCGCTCTGCAGCGCGCGAGCTAGCTGGAGTCAGTTTGCAACCCGCGCGGGAATCCCCCCCTCCTCTTCTCCAGCATGTCCCATCTGACTTCACGGCTGTAGATGGAGCAACAAAAATCCCAATCACTTTTTTTTTTTTTACACCACAATATTATTACTGCAAAGTTATTCAAAGGACTACAAAAAGAGCGCGCCAGTGTTACATCCATGAAGCTGAACATCAGATCAAGTAAAATATAAGGCTATTTGATCATAAAAAATCTCTACATTCATTTGTGAATTGCTTTTTTGCGTGACTTCACTCCTAAAACAAACAAGAAAGCCGCAAGCAAAATAAGCATGAGCCCATTTAAGCAATTTAACCTCCTTTCAAGAATTTCACCGCGCTTTAAAGCCTCGGCTCTGCACATTACGCGCGTGCTGTATGTTCTAAACAAGTATGAAATGCTGTGTGCCATGATATAGTCGGAACTAACATACCCTGCAGCCTGCGCGTGTTTGGTTTGTAATTTGTTGATAAACAGCTTTTCCACACCGCTATTTAGCAGCTATGTCCAAATCATTGTGACAAAGGCATGGCATAATTCAGATAAAACACATCTATTTCATCTCAGCACATCACAACACTGTTTACGGCGGATTGGAGGAATAGATATAAATTAGAACCGTGCCTTGCAAATCGCTCTCTTGGTTTATTAACAAATGAACAAGTGTTTTAAATTCACCCCCATCGGTCTTTTTTTCCAGTAGATTCAGGAACTTTACGTGCGCTCGTTCAGGTGATTATATATTCAAACCCATACTGCTGAATCTTTCATGCCTCCATCTGGCAATTTGACGCCTTAATGTAGATGTTTTGTGCCGCAGTTCACGCGCACGGGAAAGAAATGACCCCCATCTTCCAATAAGTCAAAAGGCTGCCCGATGGGGCAGACTGTTACAGAGAGAGATGGAAGCTGCAGCGCTTTCAACATCAAGTGAAATCCACAGCGAGGAAATAAAGGCCAACACGTGACCCATGCAGAAAAGTTGGATTGATTTTTTTTTTCTTCATTTCCTTTTCGAGTCAATTTACGCACGCCTGTTCCAAAAAGTTCGGTCATTATAACACCTCCGATACGGCTCATTTGTTGAGATAAAATAGTGCCACTGCTGATGTCTGACAAGTGGCATTGATAGACAGTTAAGTTGCCAAATTATATTTCACAGATGCACACAGTTACAAATTAATGTTATTATTTTATGCACCTTTTGATGGCAAACCCCCCCCCCCCCCCCCCCTCGCTTTACATCCTCTGATGCTCATAATTATGTGCAACTGTCATTTAGTCATCGGAAATGTTCAGAGATGTTTCAAAGTTCCGTCCAGTTGAGCGCGCCCTCTCCTGTCAGGGGAAAAAAGTACAACGCTTCCTCACTCTACCAGGCTTTCGGGGTCCTGTTACTGTTAACCCAATTTAGCCCCGGTGATACCACAAAGCCCGCGTGTTTATCCTCCTCTTTTCAGACATTTCCTCCTTTTCAGAAAGGAGCTCGGACCCCTCTCTCTATCAGGATCCTCGATCAGAGCCGGAGAGGCCGTGAAGCAATCACTTTCCCAGATTACTTGTATTTAATACACAATGCATCATAAAACAAATCCCTCATCCTGACAGGAAGAAAATAGAACAGCTCATTCGACTTGAGCTTTCCCAATTTATGGCTAAATTAAAAAGGCTTCCAACAATGGACAAGTCGAGGGGAGGCAGGAAATCAATGACCGGGCGGACCGGGGTCCCTCCTCGGTTCTCAAGGAGCGCGAGACGATGGGAATCGGTGGCGGGGTCCTGCCTTATTTACACATGATTTTTCCTGTCCTTCCTGCACATTTGCTCCGCGATTTCGCAAAAACAATAGGCATTATCTGGGATGGAAGGTCAATGTCACAGTGCGGGGCGTTATCCATCATCATCTGCTCTCATCAGCCAGAGCCCTGTCCTCTGCAGCTTTATGAGCTGACTAATAAACCGCGCTCACTGACAACGAGGACGTTTCTTTATTATCCCATACCCGTTAATTCGCAGCGTAGAGATCAGCTATAAAGTTAAAACTCTCTAAAAGAATGCTTTGAGCTTTCAGTAAAGCAGGTGCGCAGAGGCCAGAGCGCTGAGCCAGCCACAGACTCAGGAAGTAAATAAATAATGTTACATTTTAAAATGTATTAAAGCATGAACTGCTGCTCCCTGTCTTTGTTACAAAATAATTTTATGATCATTTTAAAATCGTCCATACTTTGCTTTTTGTGCGCGCGCGCGTGTAGAAGAGGGGGAGATTTGGGAGGAGAGAGCACAACCTAAAAACCGCGAGCTTCTTTTTTTTTTTTACAAGTCAGAGAAAAGCAGGTGATTAGGTCAATGTTTTCCAAATTGTGGCACAGGGACTTCCAATGGTCCTTATGGAGCTTCCTGGAGGTCCCCAGGAGGAACACTGAGTTGTTACATTACTACCCCAACACCAGAGCAAGGTGTTTTTTATTCTACTTCTCACTTGTCTTATTTTTGCGACGCGCATCCTCGAATAAATGCTACTTAAACACTAAAAGAGAAAAGAGTTCGGATCATCAGGTTAATAATGTCATAAAATGCTCCATGAACTGACGCGTCGTGTTGTGAAAAAGTTAAGGAACACGCAGATAATAGCACGCGCTTTGATGCTTATGTTGCTTCATTAAAGTGTGCTGCCTGTGTGTGTAGTTCATCCCTTTTAGAAGCCCCATCCCGACCTCTCACTGACCCCGCTCACCCTCTCCAACCCCGGGCCCCTGTCACTTTAAAATTTACTGCGGAGAGGAGTCGCTTCCGACCCGGGGACAGGGGCGCAGACAGTCCCGTGCTCTGAGCGTCAGGGATGGACGCGCTGGGTCCTTCTGTATGAGACAATGCGTAAAAAGAGAAACATGTCCGGGACGCGTATAAAGTAGGGGGCGATGCTTGAAGCCACAGCCCCCCCCTACTCTGAATCTCTCTGCTATCATCTAGACGACACATCCCGAGTGGCTGAGGAGGGGGGAGAGGAAGAGAAAAATGAAAAGTTGAATGGCTACTAGAGGACACCTGGGTGCGTCAGGACAGGAGGGGTGACAAGAGAGGAGCGGACGAGCCAAGCGAAGCGCACACACGGAAAAGTTGGGAGCAAGTTGATGTTCCGGAGGTGATTTAGTTCCGAGCAGCGATGTCTGTAAGACAGTGAGAGGAGATTTACAGATTCAGCGGTGTCTGTAAGACAATATAGTGAAAGAGGATCTACTTTTTTAACCGAGCGCGCACGGCGTCTGAGGGACAGTCGCACCGGAGAGAAGTCGACTCGTCCTGCTGCTCGGAGACCTGAAGAGACACCGGCACGGGAAAAACACAGCACAACACTGGTTTCTTTTTAACGCTAAAAATCTGGAAAGCGCGCCGAAGTAAAAACATTTTGTAGCTTTTTTGAACAGTTGAGTTTTGGTCGTTCACAGCTTTATTTTGTTTGTTTTATAAAACCGGAGTTTTCATCACTTTTCCTCCGTTATAAAACGCACTTCTTATCCCAAGAGGTTTAATCCGTCTCACGCCGAAGCGAAAGAGTTTTAACGGTAAGAGAAAACAGACTTTAGGAATAAATACGACATGTTTGTTTTTATCAAACAGTTTGCATGGAAAGCAAAATATTGTTCATTGTTCGTTTCGTTGTAAACTACGTTTAAAGATTAAATTCCTTTAAAGCTGGAGAGTATTTTTGCAGGGTGAATGGGCAGATCCAGTGTTAGTGCAGACAAAGGGCTTTATGCAAGCTAAATATTTATTCAGTGTCCGCTTATACAAAAGGCAGAAAGACACATTTGTGACCCGGAGAGAGAGTCCGCTCTGCATCGCAACAATCGGCTCCGGCTTCATCATTCTTATCGCTCGCGGTTTCCTGCAATTGATTTGTTTCCCTGTAAAGTTTACAGCTGCAGCAGAATAAATATTAACACATTAAAACACGTTACACAGGTTACTGTTCGCTGGCAGAAAAGCTGTATGAATGTTTGGAATAAACGATACAAGTTCAACGATCGTAATTTGCATAATAATTCACGTCATTTATTGTTATTTTCTTCTTCAGATGCTGAAGGTTGTGGATGTGTAGGAGAGTAAAACAATTGTTTCCTTCGTTTAATTATTTTATTATTGTTGTTTTTTATTATTAACTATTACTATTATTAGTGTCGTTTCGTTTTATAAATATAATTTAAAATGGCTGTTTATTTTTAAAAAATCGATAATTTCGATAAATTTGCGGATTTATTCGATTAATCCACATTTTTAAAAACATATTTAATCGTCAGATGAAGTCAGTTTCAATGGACAATAATTCAGCAGCATATAATTAAATTCGTTTTTATTGACTTAATTATAACAGGTTTGATTTGTAAGAATTCGTTCAGTCACATATTTGCTGCAATCTTTTTCAAATGTTATTATATAATTGCTTTATGTCTGGTGGATTTAAAGCGTTTTACTGGCACTGGTTTATTTTTGCTGAACAATATTTCAACATAATTTACTTTTTTTTAATTTGCACTGGAAATTACACAATTCATTGAGACCACCCTCAAGGGTAAAAAAAAAATCTCAAGACATTTCATACTTTTTCTTCTGTTTTATTCCATTTATTGTTTTTATTTTGTGGTTGTAATAAAGTTACCAGAATGTCCTTTTAAATGTCTGTGAAATAAGAACAAAAAAAATGCACAAAACCATTTTTATATTACAAGGAATTTTTAAGACATAGATTTGTGTGTGTGTGTGTGTGTGTGTGTGTGTGTGTGTGTGTGTGTGTGTGTGTGTATTGCGCCACAGACCAGCTCCTGACATGTGGGAGGTATGTGGTTAGTCAGTGTTTGGTCACAGTAACCTGGACTGATACTGATCAAAGTCTGATCTCTCTCTCTCCTTCTCTCTCTCTCTCTCTCTCCCTCTCCCTCTCTCTCTCCCTCTCCCTGCAGATCTTGGACGGGTCAGGCCATGTAAAATTCTGCGTGGATGCCAGCAAGCCAGATATCGGGAGCTGGCTGAAGCACGTCCAGTTTGCCCCTGCGGCCACGCAGCACAACCTGACAGCGTGCCAGATAGATGATCAGGTACGTGGAGACACTCGCAGGCCGCCTGGCAGGACAACCTCAGCTAAAAATAAGACGCACATGATCTGAAGACAAGAAAAAAAACAGAGAGAGAGAGAAAAAAAACGTGGATGACTTGATTTTGAACTCCCACATGGTGATGTATCTGAATCTGGCCGTCTGGCTGCATGAATCAAGTGTAACTGAGAGTCATTTAGATCTGTGAAGCAGCTTTTTTTAATGCCAGAAGGCTTCCCTGCATTTTCCGACGTCTGTCCTGTCTGCGTGCTGTTGTGTTAAAAGGTGTTATTGTGATCCAAGTCAGATAGTCCCAGGAGCGGCTGGCCCACCCTGCCTTCACTTCACACACACTCACAGATCTCCCCCACGCTGCACCGCAACAGCCTCCTCGCTATCTGTGTGTGTTTTCTTTCTGTAATTGTGCTCTGGCTTCTGCCGTGCGAGGACCACAGGGCAGGATCAGAGGCGGCCCCGCCGAGATGATAGTTCCACACACTTCCCGGTCACGCTTAGCGATATAAACTCTTAGATATGCCAGGAATGTCACAGTCCTTTTGCTGCTCACCTGGCTGTGCAGAGAGGTGCGTGCTGCACACATGGGGGCCGTTCACCTCGGTAATCCTGTGGCCCTCTTACTCAGACACAGGGAGACAAGAGGCTCAACTTTATTTGACATGCTTAGGGAGCATACTATAGTTTGACCCGAATAAAACAACATAATCCAGCCTGCATGTGTGTCATCACTTCTCACTGGTGGTCCAGCCAGATTACTTGTTGAGTGTCACCCATTGAAATTACAGCGAAAAGTACATGACAGCAATAAATCAATTAAAATACAGCAGCAGCAGCAGCAGCCATGTAACTGCAGGTAAAGAAGAACATTTTCATACTGTGGAAATCTTCTCACAAACAAACATCATGCTCTTCCTTCATATGTTTCTCACACTCAGCTCTAAGGAAGAGAGAGTGGCTAGTCTGTGCTGTTTGCTTTAATGGGCAAGCAGAAGAAGAGAGGCCTTCCATAAGTGCTTCTTCCTCACTCTCTTTAAAAGACAGAGCGAGACAAACAAGCAAGAGAGCGCTTTCCCCCGAGCTGCCCTCTCCCCGAGGTGTGACTCGCTGTCAACGCTGTGGTTCTGCTCGGGTGGCTGTGTAAGGCTCCGACAGGTCACGGACATGGCTATGATGAGGCGATTGTTAAGTATTACACACTGTCACAACAGAGCACAATGTGCCGTCTTTAAGCCTTCCGGCCAACATTGGGTGTTTTTGAAAACACACTGTAGCGTCTCACAATGCCTGTCTGTACGTGGAAAATGAATAGACTGAAGAGGGTGGTCTTGTAAAGCGGCTGTCAGTTTCTGGTAGTGTGAGAGTAAGTGTGTGTGTGTGTGTGTGTGTGTGTGTGTGCTTATGAGGGGGTTTTATCTGCATGTGTGCGCAGACTTTTATGTGCATTGACTTGTTGTGAGTGTGTGAAGTGTTTCATTGTGTCGTTGGAGCGTGTGCACACACCTGTAACTGCCTGTATTTCTTCATGTATGCATGTGTGAGCCTAATAGTGTGTGTGTGTGTGTGTGTGTGTGTGTGTGTGTGTCTGTGTGTGTGTGTGTGTGTGTGTGTGTGTGTGTGTGTGTGTGTGCACGCTCTGCAGGACTGTGAATTGTTCACTGCGGTTCAGATGGCTCCCCGTGCTCCTCATTGCGAGCTGGAAATGTTAAAACACACATTACCTGATTCCAGCAGGTTTTTACAGCCACAGAGAAGTGCTGAGTCTAAACCCAGCCTGAAACCACACATTACACACTCGCCGCACAGCGCGCAGCATCACCAGGTTTCCACAGAAGGGCCTGACCGAGCTGCCCAGGGCTTACACTTAGCCACTCTGCTAAATCCTCCCTCAGAACCAAATTTAAGCTCACCTCTCAGAGATGACTTGCTACGTGATTTATTCGCAGACAATGTCGTATGACAGCAATTTCCAGGTGTGTCGGTCGTTATTCGGCCCTGGTTCTTTTCAAGCACCAATTTACTCCTTCCAGTGTGAGGGTAAAACTGGCCCCCGTCCTCTTATTTCTGACCCAGTTCTGTTTATCATAAAACTTTATGAGCAATCTCAGGCGGGTGAGGGAGGGCGAGAGGAATGAATGAGTGAGGAGAGAGAGAGAGGAAAAGGCCTGTTTTGTCTTACTGTAGGAACTAATCCCACTTCTCCTTTTCCTCTCTCTTTAGTTCTTTCTTGCATTCATTTATTTCTCATTAGCTCTGACAGATGTAATGTGAAAACATCTGCAGACAACATAACCTTATTTATTGTGAAGTCTCTACCAGCGTAACAACTGCAATTTCACAATGAAAGAGCATGTTAAAATCCATCCTCTTTAGCTTCTTATATATATGGATTTTTTCTACTTTCAAAAGGAAATATTGAATAAAATAATGTAAAAAAAAATGTATTTGGAAAGTAAATAGCTCCAAAACTCTGTCACTGTAGATGTCCAGCTATTTAAATTTAATGGGTCTAAAGCTATTCTATAATTAGCTGCACATGCAGTATTTAAACTAAATTCAACAAGAGCAGCTTTATATTTATGACCTTTCAGGTTTTTACTGCTTTATATATTTGACACTGCAGAGCGGAGAGCAACAGGAAAGAACAGGGAGGAAGGAGATGGCAGGTGTCGCAGTTTGTGAGTCACACTGAGTCTGAAATTCACTCAACGTGCTGCAACTTGCAGGTTTGACTTCAGGCCTTTACAAATAAAAACAGCTCTCTGAAGAGATTGCGTGTTTTGTTTTTGTTTTCAAGTTACTGACAAAATGAAAAAAGAAAAACAATCCAAATCTAAATAATTCATGAGTTCTTAATTGTTAAATCTTTAACTTCACTCTGCGTGTGTTCAACTCCAGCCTTTTACTATCCACAGCACAATGCTTAAGCTGTCCTCATATCCTCGTACAGCTACTCGCACAGATCCCTCCACGATCAGCACGTTTTGTCGTTCAGATAATTAGGGCAATTAGCGCCTGAAAAAACCCCTCCGCCGCTCTCCTCACTCTACTGATTCAACTGAAAGCAAAATGGATTAAAGTGTAATTAACATCATCCAACGAGGCCCAGAAGAGCCTTTCATAAGACAGTGCGGACGGATATGAGCGTTAATCTCTTTCGCTCTATTGATTCTCACTCAGTATTGAGTGGGATGAAGTGGCTGAGGGGCATATTAGCAAAACACTGACAGTCATTCACTGTGTAAATACGCTGGGGGTGGAATCATGGAGGGATTGTAACTCGCTGAGATAACAGACGAGACCTGATTCAGTTATGGAAACGGCTTAAGAATTAATTTTAGAAAGAGGTCAGGCTATAAAAAACTTATTGAGACCCTAGAAGACTAAAACACCTAGTGTCTGCTTCTTTGTACCTTATACCAACTGGCCCATTCTAAAATAAGCATAGCCATGATTGCCCTCTTACATATTCATCCAGTTTGCTGGATCCATGGTCCTTATAGCTGCAGGGAGGTCATGTCTTCGGTTGGAAATAAGGAATAAGTGGATTTTTTGGTGAAGCATTATTGACAGTGCTGCATCTCCTGTCTTTGTTGCAGCATAAAACCTTGCTTGTGGGTCAGGTGCATGTTCCTTCACCGTAGTTTTTAGGTGTTGAATTGGTTTGTGTCTTGAAGTTTTTTTGCACCAAAAAGCAGCGTCCAGACTGAGAGTGCATTGTGGCCGGACAACGTCAGCGAGTGGCATACCTGTCCAATGAGCACTGTGTGAGCGAGGAGTCGGCCAACAGGGTGTGAGCGAGGAAAATGTGACTGTGTTTACTCTGCTAATGACTAATGGTGTCAAGGTAACAAAGTAGTCCGATTATAGCCTCTTATCCCCTCGTGGTTGTAACCTTTGACAGAGAGGGGAAAGAAAGAAAGGCAAATAGGGAATCCATAAATTATTTTACATAGAGACATTTTACATTAAATATTTATATGAGAATGATTAACTAGCATATCGGAGACAGTAAAATAAAGTCTCACTGGCTTCTACAAGCCTGTGCAGAGCAGCCTTTGTGTTAACGTGAAAGCTTGATTCAGGTCATGTGTGCTTCTAAAAAAGCAGCAGTTGGAGTAGAAATGGCCTTGATGCTGAGGCGGCTGGCTTTCTCAGTGTGAACTCAGACACCCTGCCTATCTTATCTACAGACTAACCTGTTATTTTAAGCCACTGTTAGACTGGGGGCGCCTAGTGTGTGTTGGTTAATGTGTCCGTGTCATGCTCAGGGTGACCAATCAAACACTGCGTCGGCTGTTCTGGAGGGAGTCTCTGCTTTTCTGTTTGTGTGTGTTTTCACTGTTTATCTGCGGCGGCCCTCAGGGGGGCGGGGGTGGATGAAGCTGTTGGGGGAATTCCCCTCTTATTGGTAAGCACCCTCCTGTGCCTGCTTGTGTGTGCACTTACGCTACCTCAAAAACATCTTGTGCAGCGAGCGCAGAGACACGGGGCTACAGAAATGTTTATTGATCCCTACAAGAGGAGGAGGTCAGAGGTCAGGCTCAGAGTAAAGTGGATGTTCTTCGCTGCTGGTTTCAAAGACTCACCTGGCTTTCCTTAATTGTCTCATGTTAGCTGTAAAACATACGAAAATTACAGACTCATGGTTGCACTTTACCGTGAACTTGTACTCTTGTATTTATGGACAAAGTGGTTTCGACAGTGTCTATTAACTTTTATGTTCCGAGGCCCTTCGTCCGCGCCCTGGTAGCTTTCCAAAGAGCCTCCCTTTTCAGCCTCGGTATCAGTCTCTCAGAGCGGAATCCCCACACGCTCGCATGTCTGTTTGAACTGCTGTCTGATTGTTTCTAAATCACAATATTTTTGTGGCCTCACGGAGGTGACGGACACAGGAAAGAGTGTGTCTGCTTGTGTATGCGTGCATGTATGCTCTATGCAGTTCCATGCACGTGTGTGTTTATGGTGTAGACAGCGGTTAGAGAGGGCATGACAGGGACCCTCACAGCTCAGTTCCCTTTGTTCTTTCTTTGAAACAATGGGGTGCTGCACTGCTGTTGCTGGTTGGGGCAGAATTTATCTTCAAGGAGACAACAAAACTACAAATAAAGTTGGCTGTATCAGTTATAAATAGGAACAAGTTAAATTAAGAAACTACTTTAAAAAACACTTATTTTAGCTCTTCTCTGACTTTCAGTCTTGGAACTTCCTGTGCTTTAGTGACTCACAGTGCAGCCCAAAAAAAATCTGTATTGTCATATTTAATATTATATCATTTCCCAGAAGTCAACAATGACAACATGACACAAACAATTATGGCATAGAACACATCATGATCTCTTATTGTGACAAAGATATTCATCATAAGTCTCAGCGGAGCCGAGTCCTGCTAACCAGGAATTCCGTCCGTGAGCGGGGTGTACCTGTGACCCTTTCCTTCCCAGAAGCACCCCCCCCCCCCCGCAATCCCTGTCGCATTTCTAATAAATCCCCCCCATCGTCATTGTCACTCCGATGCAGCAGAGGAAGTTAATATGTCAAACCTCTAAAGCATGCCAAAAATAACGGCATGTCTGATTGTTTCACAGAGAAAGGCCATTGTATTGTCCATGGGAAGCACCTCAGTCCCAGGGTCTCTCAGCTGATTCTTTAACATGACTGACCCCCTCCAAACACACACAGTATGTTTAGCAGGGACAGGCTTCCATCAATATGGATTGTTGATTAGAGTGATTAAAGAAAACCTCTATCATGAAGCTTTGGAAAGAAGTGGCTCTAGGTGGAATTGTGCTATATAAATGAGCCCACAGAGGTGGTGTTAGTGCTTAATTACACTCACTGTTTGGAAGTTGCATTAATCACTGAAAACTCAATTAACTCAATGCATTCTCAGTATTTATCGTCAAACATTAGGAGGACTCTCCATACTTGTATTTGTCACTTCCTGCAGGCATTACAGGAAAATCCATTAAGTGTGCGTGCGTATGTGTATTTATTCTACATTATAGTTTCATTTGCTTTACTTTTTCACATTAAGTTGGATGACTTACATGATGATGAATTACAAGTTAATGACTGTGTGTGTTTACATGTATAACACTCCTCTGTGTGTGTGGTGGTGGTACAAATCTGCAGGAGTGTGTGTGAACCAAGAGCTACTCCAAGTGACCTCTGCTGGTGTAACAATCTTGTAGCTAAGCCCGCTTTGCAGAGCTGCAACATTTTTACATCAGCAAAACAAAATATGTTGATCGATAAAGCTTTGTTTGAATTGTGTAATAAAGTGTTGTCCGCCCTGTGTGTGTGTGTTGCAGATCTTCTACAAAGTCACCAGAGAGATTTTCCCCGGTGAGGAGCTGCTACTTTTCATGAAGGCTGAGGAGTATTCATGTGACACCATGGCTCCTGATATTCATGGTTAGCACCACACACGTTGTCTGTTGCAAAGATCTGAACATCTACCTCACTCACATGCATGACATTCTAATGTGCCTCTATCTCCACTTTGTAGAGGAGAGACAGTACCGCTGTGAGGACTGTGACCAGCACTTTGAGTCCCGCAACGAGCTGCTGGACCACCAGAAGCAGCCGTGTGGGATGCCCCCCGCCTCCTTCCTCAACCCAGGTTTGACTTATTTTTTAATAGGTGGGCCATTGTAAACTGTGGACACTGAAGAGTGATGGGTAGAACTGGGATATGATGACACATATGAAGTGAAGCTTTGTTGCCACAGAAGCAAAACTTCTATTTTATACAAGCTGAGAGAAAAAAGTATGTCATGTGAAAATGTTTAAATCCAGATCCCCTCGCCAAAATGACCACTGCTGCACAGTTAATGCAGTGAATAATTGATTCCTCCCACATTGTTTGTCCAAGACTTCAGAGAGTTATATATGTATTACCATGAGATTCAGTGTGATTTGTATGAGACTGGACCACAGACACAGTAATTGACCAGAGCCTGTGGCAATGCAAGTCATTACATTTCCCCCATAAGATCTATGTAATGGAATAGATGGCTATTGAAGACCGCAACCATACCTCGAGACTGCACCACTCTCCAACATGCTGTTACACCCAAACACGTCATTCCCATATGACTTAAATTTGAAGTTGCAGTGCTTGTAGGCTGTGCTTAGACTTTTTGGATTATATCTGTCATATGAACAGAAGGTAAACACAAAGTCCACAACATTTTTTCACCTCAGGATACATTTTAAAGTCTTCCTGCGTTACTTTGTTTCTAGGAGGCGACAGTGACCTGAAAGCCCAGGAACCTCAAGACCTGCGACCCCTCCACATGTCCCATGGTCTGCACGAGTGTAAGGAGTGTGACCAGGTCTTTCCTGATGTCCAGAGGTGAATAAGGGACAGCTGATAAACTCAACCCTATAAAATATTAAACAGATTTTCATCTCCATTTTACGGCTTTCCTAATCGTCATATGTTGTGTTTCCTGCAGTCTGGAGGCCCACACTCTGTCCCACTCTGAGGAGAGGGAATATAAGTGTGACCAGTGTCCCAAGGCCTTCAACTGGAAATCAAACCTGATCCGACATCAGATGTCGCATGACAGTGGCAAGCACTACGAATGTGAAAACTGCTCAAAGGTAAAGTGATGACTTTTGAAGGAGATATTGAATTAATGAGCGCTTTGCGTTTGTCTGCTTTTGTTGATTGTATGTGTAGAAGCAGATAGTAACTCCCCCGTGTGTCTGTGTGGTTGCTTCCCCCAGCAGGTGTTCACAGACCCCAGTAACCTGCAGAGGCACATCCGCTCGCAGCACGTCGGGGCGCGGGCCCACGCCTGCTCTGACTGCGGCAAGACGTTTGCTACGTCTTCGGGCCTCAAGCAGCATAAGCACATCCACAGCAGTGTCAAGCCCTTCATGTGTAAGTCACTAAGACCCTACCTATGTAAGTCTACTCAGTACGTTATAATAATAACAACAATATGCTTGTGATTTGCCTTTAATAGAAAAACTGTGATGTTATTGCAAAAACAAATCTTTATCCTTTCTCAGCTCCTCTCATAAGAGTCAGTCATGTTCTACAGGAAGTACTCGTGGGATAATGTAGTCGCTGTGTTTAGAGTGGCAGAACTATTTCTTTTAAGACAAGAGTCATGCAGTTTCATCTACATCAGCACTCTCACACAGTGCTGATATGTGATAACAGCATTTAAACAAGCGTGTTATTTGACTCAATCCCACTTGGTCTAACCTTACTCCTGCCTCTCACAGTGATCCAGCCTCACCTACTGTTGACGCCACAGCTAACAACCTTCTTTTTCCCATGCACACACACTTTTTTGTCCCCGCTCTTCACTAAACCTTAACTCCTGCGGGACCCAAACACATTTTGACCTTTCACAGCTTCGCCGCCTCACACCGCAGATCTGATCTCCATTCCCCTTAAGCATTATGACCTTCACCCTTTGCCCAGCCTCTCTTTCCCTGACCCTCACATTTACAAATACACACTCCTTCTCCCCCTCTCAAACAAACACACACTCACACGTAATATTCATAGGCCTGAATGACTGCATCTCAACTGCAGACCTCTTGACTCCCCTCTCTCCTCCACTCTCCCTCCGCACTCCACATTCACCATTCCTCACAAATGGCAACCACATGTACGGCCCTCTTCCCTGTGCTCCTTCTGAAAAGGAGTCCATTTGCTGTAATCAGCACAAAATATGCAGGTTTAAAAACAACTAATGGCTGTGTAAAAAAGACAGAGCTGCCCTCAAACATGACGTCTGCCTGGTAGAGACTGTTTGTGTTTGTCTAAAGCGTTTTTATTTTGTGCGACTGCTTTTGAAAGGCTTGTACATGAAAGTGTTGTACTGTATGCACTCATGATTCTGTTTGTATTTTAGCGCACGCAATGTGTCAAGGATGTGTGCGCATGTGTCTCAGAGCTATTGAAGCACTCAGGCCTGCTGGGTTATTAATTTAGACACTCAGCGAGCCAACACTTAGCCACCGCTCTCCTCTTTGGAATGTGTTTATAATATTTTGTGTCAGTTTATTAAGAGCTGACGAATAGTCGTGTGTAGTGAATAAGATCTCACACTCGGGGTGTCGCGCGTGTGTGCTGTTAGTCTGTAAATGTCAGTACTACATGATTTATGGCGCAGGGCTGTTTCTTCTTCTGTGGCTTTACTTGTAAAAACTCACACACTCAAAGAGAAAGCGACAGCAGCAGCTATCCCTTATACACACTGACTGGATGGATTTGATAACTACTTATTTACTATTAGAAACAACTGTGTGGACAATACAATCCATTATGTGACAAAAAATACTTAACTAAATATTAAAGTAGACATGCTACCTACGTCATTGTGAATGTCTACAAACCAGGCTCAAACATGGTTCTTAAAATCAGTCGAAAACATTAGGATACTGTTTCCAAATTTCTTCATCTGTGTTGCAAGACACATGCGCAGCTTCTTGAGAGGAAACATCATGTGCAAAATCAAAGGAATCAGGCAGTCTTCCCATTTTCCCAGATGTTTTTTAAAATGTTTACAACTACCTTTCAATCCTAATTGTGTCAGCCAAAGCCAAGCCGCAAATACTCTTTATTTAAATTTAGTTCTCTGCGTCTATTCATTAAAACAGACTTTTTTATAAGATTACATTCGCTCTTGGCTCCAGCGTTCCCATTTGGCGTTCCTCTGGGATGTTTATTCAAATCTGTTTCCACAGTACTTTTCCCGCTCTTCCTCTCAATCCTCTTAAATTGCCTCTTGTGCACCTTGTGGCTGGAAGGCATCCAAAGTATGCAGAAGTGTAATCACTGTGTGAGCCTAACCGCTTCCTTATCCTCATTTCGAAAATCAAATAACAATGTGAGCAAAATCAATCATCCAGAGCTGCTTCTAACTGCTCACTGATATTATCAGATGATCAAAGTCTTTACATCAACTGTATTGTAGCTGATCTGCAAAATATCCTCCTCTGTGGGAGGGGGCCAACAAAGAGGAACATCTCCCCCCTTTCATAAACTGCATTCTTGACTTTTATTACAAAAGCAAGAGAATGGAGCATGGGAAACAATAAGTATTTGGCGACAATGCCCCCTTTTTAAACTCAGCAAATCATCCATTAGGTAGTGGATAATGGCGACAGACTCATAGTGGGGACAGATAATGTCAGTCGATGAGGTTATGTCTCAGGGGCCGGGTGTTGCCACTGTACATCTCCAAGGGTCAGACAGAGCGACAGACAGGCACACAGAAGTCCACTGTGGGAAGGTCACTTAGCACAGGACGACAGGGACCCAGATATGGGGGCAAGGTGAGGGGGTGACAGGAGAGGCCCGGGGGGGAAGAGGGAAGAGGGGCAGTAGAGGACGTGAGACCTGTCCCTGGGAACCGGACTGCAGGATAGGATTCATTCAACTCCGCTTCCTTCACAAACTTAAAATAGAGCCATTGTGCTGCATGTGGCTGAGAATGTGTGTGTGTGTGTGTGTGTGTCTGTATGTCTCTATGCTTGTGTGCGCTTGTGTGTATTACTAGGTTTCTCTGTGTTATGTGAATATTTAGTGAATGTGCCCGCATGTTTGTGTGTGTGTCTGTGTGTGATTGTTTATGGACTCCCTGGGAGCGTCCCTGGGAGGACAATGGGGCTGGAGATGCCTGGGAATTTGGTTTGATGTGCAGGTGATGAGTGGCAGCAGCTGACTCACACCATCAACCAAACGGATTCTCTTACAATGCCAGGATTTGGACACACAGCTCCGCCTTATTTTGCTGGGAAACTGTTGTCAGAGTATTGATGGAAACACAAGCTTACCGTTCATACTGCATTTCCTCTGCCTTAGACTGAGTCAGTCTGAAACATGTTAACTAGAGGTGTCATGTCATGCAATGTTATGTTGTGTTTGTGTGGTGTCTGTGTGTGCTGCATACTGATACGTTCCATATCTGTCATTGTGTCCCTGCAGGCGAAGTATGCCACAAGTCCTACACCCAGTTCTCTAACCTGTGCCGCCACAAACGCATGCATGCTGACTGCCGCACGCAGATTAAGTGCAAGGACTGCGGGCAGATGTTTAGCACCACATCCTCCCTCAACAAGCACCGGCGCTTCTGTGAAGGGAAAAACCATTTCACAGCAGGGGGACTGTTTGCCCAGGGTATGCCACTCCCTGGCGCCCCTGGCTTGGACAAATCAGCTCTGGCGATGGGCCATGGCAGTGCTGGGTTGGCTGATTACTTTGGGGCCAGTCGCCACCATGGCGGGCTTACATTCCCCGCTGCCCCGGCATTCCCCTTCAGCTTCCCTGGCCTCTTCCCCTCTGGACTCTACCACCGGCCTCCGCTCATTCCTGCCACCTCTCCTGTCAGACAAGCAGCCCATGCACCTGTTGGGCCTGGTGGAGAGCTGAATAAGAGTCCACTGCTGCCTCCGAGCCCTGGAATTCAGGAGTCCAGAGAGCTCCTTAAGGCTCTTCGTAAAGATGGAGGCTTACCTGTTAACCAGATGGGTTCAGAGCTCCATGCCCAGAGTTCCTCATCCTCCATGAAGCAGCGGAACAAGCAGAGTGACCAGTCAGAGAGCAGCGACCTGGATGATGTCAGCACACCCAGTGGAAGTGATCTGGAGAGCACATCCGGCTCTGAGATGGAGAGTGACATGGACAGTGAGAGGGAAAGGGGGGCTGCGAGAGAAAATGGGAAAGGCCCAAAGAGAAAGGCCAGTGAAGGAGGCCCCCAGAGCCCCAGCTTGACAGGAGGCAGTGCTGCTAAAGACTTTCCGGGTCCTTCCCTAATCCCATCCTCGCTGGACGAGCACACAGCCGTTACAGGTGCTGTAAATGACTCTATTAAGGCCATTGCCTCCATTGCTGAGAAGTATTTTGGCTCTACAGGGCTGGCTGGCCTGCAGGACAAGAAGGTCGGCTCTCTGCCCTACCCATCTATGTTCCCACTGCCTTTCTTCCCAGCTTTCTCTCCTCCAGTTTACCCTTTTCCAGACAGGGACCTCAGACCTCAAGGCCTAAAGGGCGAGCCACAGTCTCCAGCAGATGACAGCAAGAAGGCCCAGGGCAAATCTTCAGCCGAGTCACCGTTTGACCTCACTACTAAGCGGAAGGAGGAGAAGTCTGCCACATTTGCCCCCTCCAAACCAGGAGCCTCCAATTCCAGTGGTCAGGATCAACCACTGGACCTGAGCCTTGGGTCAAGAGGCCGTGGACGCAACCCAAGAGAGGAGGAGACAAAGAATAACTTGGGGTATGAGGAGGAGAAAGCAGTGGTGGAGATCCCAAAAGCTGACACTTCCTTACAGCATGCCAGGCCAACCCCTTTCTTCATGGACCCCATCTACAGGTATTGTTATTCCCAGTAGCTTACATCCCCATTATACACGTCACTGCTGCTATTTTATCTTATGTATACCAGTACAACATACTTAAACTGCTGGTTAAGTATAAGTAAACTAATATTTATGTCCGTGCCTGCGTTAAGAGCTAACAGAAATCTACTATTAGCAGGGTTGAGAAGAGGAGAATGAGCGATCCGTTCGAGACTCTGAAAGACAAGTACATGCGACCAGCTCCAGGCTTCCTCTTCCATCCACAGGTAAGGTCTGACGGGGGCATCAGTGAATTGGGACATCTTGGGGCTTTAAGAGGAATATGAGGTGGAACACACCTAGTTTGCATGGATATTTGATCTTAAATATGACCCTTGATTGTATGAGTAGACTGCCCAGCCTAAACTGGTAGCTCTTGGGCAGTCCCGCATATTAGAATTCACAGTGGTTGTGATTTATCGACGACCGATAATCACGTAGCCTTGGCAATAACACTGTTACAAGTCAGATGTTAGCAGCATGGCATTAGATCAGTTGAGATATATTGTGATTTTTTCCATAAGGATCTCTAAGTCTGGATGGTTGTCCTAGGCTGATCAAACTGGATTGATGAGGATTAGTATGCGGCTCCAGTCTTGTCCGAGCTACTGCCTGTTAAGCCCGTTGTTGGCAATCAGATCAGAAACAGATGTGGAAGAAAGAAAGGGCACACTCTGACACGTCTTCCCATAACATATCTTTGATTACAATATAAAAAATGATATGCTTTTAAAGCAATGATTTCTGCCCCTGGGTTCAGTAACTCCAGTGTGAGACTCCGTACTTGTGTGCGTGCGCGCATGCACTTGGGTGTATGTGTCTATGACGTGTTGCGTTGACGTTCATTTGTTCAATCTTCCCCTGCGGGTGAGAACGGTCCGTCGGAAAGTGAAAACACCACTTTCTCAGGCATATGATTTTTTTTCCTCTTTTCTGGCCGTTTCAGGTCTGGTTTTTACAGGCTGTTTCATTTGTCTGATTTATGTCCCCTGTCCAGACTGCTGCATGGGCCCAGCCTGCAGCAGCCACATGGCCGTCCCACATGCCTTAATGAGGTGTCCTATCAGTAGAAACACTAACAGAGTGCTTAGGCCATCTTTATGACTTTATGATGTCTGGACACACAAATCATTCCCAGAAACACCAGACCCGGGTAGGTCTAAGCCAGACCAGGCAAGGGGCCCTTCTGTATACTTTCGAGGGGGTTTGTTTTCAGTCACCTGACTCACTCTTGAGACATATATCCAAAAAGAGGTTGCAAAGCTGAGGGGATTGGAACTTTTTTCATCCTTTAGTGATTCAGCTTTTTATTTCCTGGCAGGAAATTTTACTGCCAAGCAATACTGGTTTAGATTACATGACTGGAAATGTATTTGAAGCCTGCTATAATGAGCTTATTGAACACCAGGAAGTGTTGGGAACTATTAGAGCCTCCTATAATTCCAGCGCCATGACGCTGCCAATAGGCAGCTCATTCTTTATTCAAAGTGAATCACACAGAGAACCATCATTCCCTCTGTACCCATATGTGTCCAATAAAAAGCTGTTGATTCATACGTCACTTCCTGGTTCTGACTGCTGTCTCTTCTCCTTCTGTTCCGCCCCTCAGTTTCGTTTGCCAGATCAGAGAACTTGGGTAAGTTCCTCTACCTGTTACACAACGCCATCCCCTAATTAATGCATGGGCTGCAACAGTTTACAACTGACATCACCCAGCATTCGCATGGCTTAAGCCCATCACCCTCACGCACTGACTGAACTGGTGTCCATTTCTGGCCTTAGAAGCACTTTTCCATGTGTTAATGCAAAAAAAAATGTAATCTTAAATGCTTATATTGTACATCGTATTGTATTGTTTCGTAGTGATTCAACTTGAGTATTTGAGCCTTACTCTTTGATTAGACCTTCACATGTAGACATATCCCCTCTCTGATTCACATGAAAGGCTTTAAGCGGGGATTTCCAGCCGAGCTACACCCTGTCCATCCAGCGGCTCTGAATATATGTTTGCTTATTTGGGGAGTGAAGCAGGGCTTTTGCAAATGGGCATTGGTGGGGGGATGAGTGGAAGGTGGGGTGGAGGGTGGTGTTTAGGGGGGCTGCCTTACATCAGTGCGAGGGTAACAGTCTCTTTGGGACACTGGCGGGGGGAGTGGGGGGGTTAGTTCCTCCCTCCAAACATCTGGTTCCCGATAAAGATCAACAATTGAGAATGCATCTTGCTAATTAAGGCCCTCACAGCATCACTGACATCTGAAGATAGCCAATCAACTGCTGGTCCCAGAGCGACGCTACAGCAACAAGCAAGTTCACATATACACACATACTGCCCCGGGGGGGGAAGACAAGGGGGTTTTGGGACATGTGTGTGTGTGCGGGTTGGGGGGGGTCTCCTATACAAAGGAGTAAAGGGGTTATAAAACCTTTGAAAAATCGCTTTAGAGCAAAATGTGGAGACGTTTATCCTCTTGTCCTTTTAGCCGAACATTTCACACACACAGCATTGTCAAACAGTGGCCTAATGAACCTGGATCACCATCCATAAAAGCAGCTCAATGGCCGCAGGTTTGTGAAGTGTAATCTGGGGCAGAATGAGACATCATACATACAGGCAGATAAATACCAATATATTTTATAACAAAGACTGTGCCTTTAATTTAACACCTATAAAGGCAAAGGTTGACCACAGGTTCGAGATTGAACTTTTAATAGAGTGCAGCAATATGAGTGTGATGAGATGGAGTCAGAATGCCCCGGTAGACGGAGCAGGGATGGAGCAGTTTCAGCTCGAAAAAGTGTCTTATCGGAAAGGCTCGATACTGCAGACAGCTTTAGGGGCCCTAATGTTCCAAAGATTTATGGGCTCTTGTTGAGCAAGGCAGACAAACCGGCATTCACTCCATAGCCTGAAAAGAGCCCAATGAAATACACGGTGCACATTCAAAAGAAATATGAAAGAATTTCTTCTCCCTCTTCCCAAAAACTCCTTGCCTATCTTTCAATCTATTGCCTTCCTTCTTTTTCTTGTTCTTTTTCTCTTCCTCTGTTGCCTCCCCTCTCTGTCGCTGCCTTGCCTTTGATTCATGGCATGCAGCATTGGCATATTCATAATCAAGCAGACCTGACACTCCACATCCTCCCTCAGTGGGAACGTCGACGGCTGCGGCAGGAACTTTACACTCAGCCGTCACTCCTAATCAGCTGCTCCTAACACCGGGCTCCACCACCATCCATCAGACCTTCTCTCTCCAGGCTCTGCTCACTCTTTCTTTCTTTTTCACTTGCTTGTTTCTTTCTATCTATCTTTTATTCCTTCTTTCTTTATTTTTTACTTTCTTTCTTTCTTTCTTTCCTCTTCCTTCCCACTCCTCTCCCCTATCGTCTAGTCCTTCATCATGTTTCTTCCCCGATTCCCGTCCTCTGTGTCTCTCCCCTCGGTCTTCTCCATCTTGGCGTAAAGCCTGAGAGTGACAGGGGGTGAAAGCAGGAGATGAAATGTCAGAGTCGGAGCAGGGCTCTGGTGGAGGACCTGAATCACCATTGATTTGTTGCCTTATTGAAATAAGAATAAGGAACAGGCTGAAAATTCAATACACGCAAAATAATGCAAATTTGTGTGGCCTCTTTAAAGCAAAATCCTGTGTGTGTGTGTGTGTGTGTGTGAGATGGGCTGACAGGCCCTGCGGCCTTCTGGGACCCCCTCCACCCACCCCTCCCTCTCCTCCCCCCTCTAGTTCTCCCTTCACTCCCCCTGCAGCCCCCGCTCCTCCCCCATCCCGCCCCTCTCAGCACAGCGATATCATTATTACCCGTGTCTGGCCCTTGATCAGTAATGTCAACATCTTTCATATTGACGAATGTGCTGTCTGCCCGCATTGTGCACAGAATAGTTTACAGCCCAGCAGTGGACATGAATCACTCCTCTGCCACACACATACACACACACACACACACACACACACACGCACACACACGGACATGTATCTGACAACACACAGACACATACGAAGCACGTACAATCAAGCTCACATACTACACACATGTAAGCGCACGTTGTGTGCACACACACACACACACACACAAATGCATTACAAATACATTCTTCTCTTTCACACATATATTTTCTCTTTCACACACATTGATGGCAATTAATCAACTACGGCCACCATGCAGCACATAGTTTGTCATTCATATCCATACACACACACACACACACACACACACACACACACACACACACGAACTGACAGGTACACATATCTCCTCTGAGAGTATCTGATGAAAGTAAATGTTCAGCTTCATTAGTAGATTGGCTGCAGTCCTTTATCCTGTGTGTATGTGTGTGTGTATATGTTTCTACTCTACATGTCTATGTGTATTTATACAGGAACTAAAGCTGGCTGAATTTAACATTCAGACGTTCACACCTGCTCTCCGCTGACCATGAAGGAGAACACACTGCTTTTTATTTAACAACAAAGTTATGAATCAGTATCAGATGTACTTGTCATGCTCATATGGAGGGGATTTGACCTTGTGATTCGTGAATCATTGATGACCGTCATAATAAGAATTCACTCAGTTCCTGTTTCACTTCATTTCACCTGCTGCCCAGAAGCCTGCAAACAACTTGCGTCAGTCAAATAAGATATAAACAAATCTATAAATAAAGCATTCTTTATAGTATGATCAGTAAGAAGCAATTAACAGTAAATCAGGATCAAATATGTAAATAGGAGGCATGTGTTACTTATAGTTGGCACAGCAAATTTCTAAATGTTTGCAGGTAAAAAATCCATGTTGGTATGCCCCTACTGCCATATTAATGCTAATTATCAGTGCATTTGGCTTTTTGCATTGTATTACATTGCATTCCTGCTATTCAAAATACTATATGAGTATCAAGCCACATTCTGCAGCATAATTGCACAGCTTTCTATAGTTGCCAGGCTGCGAAATTAATTTAATTTTTTTGACCCAACTGCTTTTCCTCAAACATACATTCACACACTTACAATATGTTGCATGTTGCTCTTGGAATGCTGAACAAGCATTCTGTATGTTTTTTGTGAGCTCAAAGCTAACCCATCACCTTCCTCTCTTCTGTCTCCTCAGATGTCGGCCATCGAGAACATGGCAGAGAAGCTGGAGACATTTGGCTCCTTGAAGCCAGAGTCTGGTGACCTGCTGCGCTCCGTCCCCTCCATGTTCGACTTCAGAGCCCCACCGTCTGCACTTCCAGAGACGCTGCTGCGCAAGGGCAAGGAGCGCTACACATGCAGGTAACTGTGGCAACTGGTTTGGCATGTAATTTTAATTTTTAACTTCCATGTTGGTCACATTACTCTATGGAAAACATTTTTCTGAAGCAATATATTACTGAAGATGAGTTACAGTAGAAGTAAAATTTCTTGTGTTTTTTTGCATATTAGAATAATAGTAATAAAACGTGTGTTTATTCCATGTAGATATTGTGGGAAAATATTCCCACGCTCTGCTAACCTGACCCGCCACCTCAGGACTCACACAGGAGAGCAACCATATAGGTAAGACTGCTGAAGCAAAAGCTTGAGCCATCAACTAGCTTGGTCCTACCAAAGGCGTCCATCAGGACAACGTCCCTAAGCTTAACTTTCAAAGTTGTGACCAAATGGCTATCTGAGTGACCATCACAAAACCCTGACCTGAATTCTTATACAGGATTTGTGAACTGAAGTTTATGTCGGTGTAACGAGGCCCACAAACCTGCCTGACTAACACATATTCTGTCACAAGAAATGGGACAGAATTTTGGCACAGTATTTCAAAAAACGTATGGAAGGATATCCTACGCGTTTGACTACAGTTAAGCTGTGAATCAGTAACTTTTGACCCACAGAAAATCTGTTTAAGTCAACAAAACCTGAAAAAAAAGTATTTTATTTTGAAATTCTCTCTCATGTCAATAGTAAAGATATCCTATTGAGTTAACACAAGAATTACATGGGAACAGGAAGGTAAGGGAAAATTGAGATTGAGGTCTTGAGCCAAGGTGTATTTAAATATGTTTAAGAGGTAAGTGGGTGTTATATAAGCAATTTGTCGTCTAGTCAGGAATCAGATTTACACAATAGCCCTTTAACTCCCTGGTCAAGAATAGTTTTACTGTCCCCACAAACATAAGTGAAAGCAGCGAGCACACTTTCACACAGTGTACTCTCACTCAGACAGAGAGACGCAGCTCGTTTGTTAACAGCCCATGTGTGTTTTCTTATCCTGGAATAATTATCCTACTGCTAAATAATTTGCCTGATGAGAAATGGCGTCCGTCGCCAGGGTGACAGGAAAAAAGGGGGGTTATTTGAAGCAGTGCCGGTAGAGGAGCAGAGGAGAGGAAGGCAGGAAGTTTGGTGAAAAATTGGGGTGATGAGGAGCGCGGGCAGATGTCCAGGCCCGGCAGCTGTGGTCATTTCTCTTGTGCGTACGAAGCCAGACTCCCAGTGATCTGCAGTCCTCCTGGCTACTTGCCGCCCCATGCGATGCTTTCTTGCCAACTTAAAAGGTTATCACAAGATTAAGATCTTGTTCTAGGGAGTCTAATGTTGTCAAATAAGGCAAAAAGGATGCACAAAGTTTCCTAGCATTTTCTTTCATGGGAAACTTTGTTGTAAAAGTCTCTGCTGTCCTGCGTCAACACTGCAGAGCTTTCCAGGTGCTGCTGAGGTACAAGAAACAATGCAGCAGCAGTTCAGTACTCATGTAAAAATGAATCTCGCACATTTACTACATTTGGATAATGAGTAAGCCCTGGCTAGCTCTGCTCTGCTTTGTAGTTACTAAGGTAGTGGAATGTTGGCCCAAAGCTTGCAGGAGGCCTGCTGACCACAGGGGAGAGAGAGAGACAGACGCAGGCCTCTACTGCCCCAGCCTGATAGCCTGCACTCCACACGCTGGCATGCTATTAAAGATCACCGCTGTTTATTGTAATTTTTTGTGGAGATAACCGGGGGGTTTCCTGAGGGACAGCCAATCGAGCGAGCTAATTCCAGCAGAAGAAAAGATGTAATCTTCTCGTATAATTTTGCATGAAGAAACTTGGCAAGCGGCTCTAATTTTGCAGGGCTACAACCAAATCTGTTGCGTGCTTATTTTGTGAGAGAAGAATGCAATTTTATTGCGCTGGCTGGAGATAAGAGGCAGAGCTGTTTCACCTTAAACAAGCTCCTCCATCATGTCTGGGACTGTGGGACTGCTGGGACTGTCTGTATGCATGTGTGTGTGTGTCCCACATTATGTATCCCATTATGTTTCCCACAGAACAAACCATTCATTGTGTAGCACAGTTGTACTTATGACTTGTGTATGCAGCTCTTGTGTTTTGCTTCCCTTGTCATTTTGTCCTTGTCTAAGCAAAAGGCCTCTACTTTTCCTGCAGGTGTAAATACTGCGACCGCTCCTTCAGCATCTCCTCCAACCTGCAGCGTCACATTCGCAACATCCACAACAAGGAAAAGCCCTTCAAGTGCCACTTGTGTGATCGTTGCTTCGGTCAGCAGACCAACCTGGACCGTCACCTCAAGAAGCACGAGAACGGCAACCTGTCAGGTGAAAACCCTGCATATACGCTTTGTGTTCTATAGAGTGTGGAAAGATTACTACTATTATTATTACACGCCTTTTCCCCCCCATATTTTATCAGAGAGAATGAGAGCTACTTTGCTGATTGGTGATAGCATTACTCATGATTGGAAACATTTTTAGAAGCTGAGAAATTAAACGACATAAATCTGTCACCTTCCTCTGCAACTGCATAAAAATATTTTTCGAATGAGCAGCTTTCTTCAGCTCAGCTTATGGGTTGGATAGTTTGCATCTCTGCTCTGACTCTGAATCAGCAGAATAAGCTGTGACACTTGGCCAGCAGCTGAGAGCAACAGTCCTCAGAGGAGGCTTTCACTTAATCAGACACAATGTTCACTCCTTCAACTGCAGATTCAATTACCTACTAAAGTTTCTATTTGCTTTATAAATCAATATATCATCAATCGACAACACAAAGATGATAGTTTGAGAATTGTTAAGTAGAAAAATAGTCAGACACTTTGGCAGGTCCATTATTACAAATGCGCTCTGTGTGGCCGGGCATTGTCCAAGCTCACATCATTTCAAGTCTCATAAGAAATTCCACTGAAAGTGCACAACATAATGCATAATCCAATTCCTATAATATAATGGCTCAACAATTACATAGTAAAAAAATGATTTGAAAGTGTACTCACTGTAATTCAGTAAAGCATTTGAACCAGCGTATAACATGTCACACTGTGATAGAGTCACCACAGTTGAATTTACAATTAAAACATGTCCATCATCACTTAAATGTATTCTGGGACATAATGGTCCAACATACCAGGCATTTGCAATATTGATGATAAACCATAATATTTTCTCTCTCTCTGCAGGCACTGCAATGTCGTCCCCACAGTCTGAACTGGACAGTGGCAGTGCCATATTGGATGACAAAGAAGACTCTTATTTTAATGAAATAAGAAATTTCATCAGCAACGCAGGCCAGAACCAGACATCACCGGACCCCTCTGAAGAAGGGTAAGAGCAGCTTTATGTGTTCATCTCTGTTTTTTCCTGATCAGATCTATAGCTACGCTAGAGGCAAGTATCAGTGAGCGCTTGGCACATCCAGGCTTCTCACTCCACGTGAGGGCCTCCTGAAAACATTCACATACAGGATAACATGATCATTTAGTTATCTGAAACTACACCTGCTAACCTACATGACTGCATGTTGAACTCTTACAGTAATTGTGCCTACATTAAGATTGCTGGACACACAAAGGGCTTGAATAGGTATGAATAATGGGTCAGCTGCTATCGGCCCATTTTAGACCTGCATTTTCATACCACCCAGCCAGCCCTTGCTAATTATCACATCATGCTCCGAGGGTCTAGAGTACAGAGCAATTATCTGTGATGACATTTAAGATAATCGCAGGTTTTGGAACCGTGCATGAGACCCTTATATCTGTTGCCTTTCGGCCACACGTACGACCAGATATCTGTGTGCATGCAACTACGTCTGAGCTTTATGCAAATAAATTCTTGGGGCTGCGATCAGGTTGGATAGCAGTTGAGAGGTCTGCTCAGGTCTCCGAGTTTGTTTTCATGTGCCTCACGTTGGAGCGATCACAGGGCAGATTGCAGGTCCAGATAGAGATCTGCAGACTGCTGTATGATTGTGCAGAAGGCCTGTGAGAGCAGGACCCGGCGGTAGAGCGTCAGAGGGAAGGAGAGAGAAGACAGGAGGGGGAGCGCAGCAGTTAGCCCACCACATCTGGAACCAACATGTCTGCCTACAGGAAGAGGGTAGAGGGGGTGGGGTCAAAGGGTCGGCCCGTGTTTCCTTTCAAAGTGCTGTGCTCCTGACTACTTCTGATAGATACTTTATCCCCTGCAAATTACCACGTTTGAAAGCGTAATTAGCGAATCTGTTTTCTTAATCACAGAGCTCTCGCTCTCTTTTTGGGAGCTGGTCCCGTTTCTCGGCCCTCCGAGCTCGCACGGCATGAACACCACCTCGTCAGCCTCCAACTCTCAGTCCCAGCGGGAGCTCTGTCGAAAGCGTTCTATTATCAGCTGCTGATAAAAGAGACAAGAAGATGGGGATCCTGCAGTTCCCATAATAATGTGCAATAGTTCCCCTTCTATAGTCCCTGCAAACTCAAATGCTTCAGTTTAAAATCGAGTCTAGGTGTCCTGTTTATGAGCGTCCTATGATTAAGTGCTGATGTGTTTGACGTGTTTTGTTTCTTATCTACTTCTTCTACTGCGCCCCATTCTAAGTCCTCATCTCTGAATCCTTTGTGCGAGAAGTGGCATTTTTGGGAGCTGACGAAAGACGTCCAGGAGTGTAATTAGTGAATCAGTCTTAATGTGGTTCCAGATGATTTACCAAATGGTGGTTTCCTGTGGCGCTGAGACAGAGGGACAGATTAAGACTCAGGCAGTTTGGATAGCTTGCCCTCTCTCCCTCCGCAGGGAAAGAGGAACGGGCCGGTTGGCAACGCTCTCATTACTCTCCCACCAAATGGGGCTGTCAGCTAAATATTTTGCCTATTAGATGAATACGAGATAGTCGAGAAAATAAACAAGGAGAGAGGCGAAGCACTCCGGTTAAGTGCTGCAATGATCTACCCAGTGCTGCTGTGCCCGAAGGGGCCCCAGAGCCTCGATGACAAACGAGATTCCGGCTCTCTCCATCCCAGCTGCCACAGATCCACCGCGCTCTGTTCTTTATCCCGTACGATATGTTGTTTTTGTATTTAGAGGGAAGTTATTCTCACAAGAATCTGAAGGAAAACAAAGAACGGAAGAAAAAAGGCAACATCCATTACATGTACTAAATGTAATTAATTGAACAAGCACCAAAAGAGTTCTCCTTTGTTTTTTTATCCTTAGTTATGTAGAATGTCTTCTTTATCCAGCTCTGCTAATATCATTGATGTTCCTGGTCTGCAGGTTAAATGGTGGTCCATTTGAAGAAGAGAAGCCACTGATGGCCAGCCAACGGTCACATGACCTGGAAGATGAGGAGGCGGAGGAGCTTGGTGCTGATGAAGAAGAAGGAGAAGAGCGTAGCAACACCCCAGGGAAAGCAGAAGGCGAGATGCGTCCTAGCAGCCTTAGTGATGACATCATGCATGATGAAATGGACTTCAGTGGGCCCAACGACTTAAACCTCAACTGCAAAACCTCTCCTAGGTAAATTAAAGACAGGCTAATAACCTAAATAAAGTTAAACATAATTTCAAATGGTTTTTAAAAGTATCTTGAAATGGCCTCATATTTATTTTTTGTTAAATCTCCAGGTACAAGGATGAGGAGGAGCAGAGCGGCTACTCAGCCTTGGATCATATTCGGCACTTTTCGGACATGCGTAAGCTGGATGAGAGTGAGCTGAGTGACGGGGACGGAGACGAGGACGATGGATCGTTTGGCTCGCCCTCTCTGACTGAAGCAGTCAAACAGCCACTCTTTAGAAAATCAAAGTCTCAGGTAAATAAAACATTCAATTTACATGCATCCGGTTTACCTGTATAATGTAAACACATAAGCGCATTTAAGCTAAATGTAATCCTTCTCCCTCCCCCTCAGGCGTATGCCATGATGCTGTCTCTGGCTGAGAAGGACTCTCTCCACCCAGCCTCCCACAACCCAGCCACCATGTGGCACAGTCTGGCACGGGCTGCTGCTGAATCCAGTGCCATCCAGTCCCTCAGCCATGTATGATGACTGAGCACTTACCCTTTCACCTTTCAACCCCCCAAACCTGACCTATGGCACTGGGAGCCCATTGCGGGGGGGGCCTATGTGCAGTGGCCCCTGATCATCCACAGAGTGACTGCTGAGCAGAACCACGGCCCATCTGACTGCTGAGCGGAGCCTCTCACACACACAGCAGGGTCACTGTCCCTGCAGAGCTCAGCGCAGCCCCAGCCCCTAAGACCCCCTACAGATAGAGAACAAAACGTCCCTCTGAGACCTTAAAATTGATTTCTTAATTAAGTCCAATGATAGCAATTGAGGATTGTGGTGAAAATAATAATGCTAAAGTAATAATAGCTGTATTTATTCTGCTGAATTTCTCTGTTTTGCACAGCAAAGGCAGCTGGTGGACATGGAAGAAGGATGTGCTGATGTATCATTGCTAGACTGCATTTATAGCTGAGCACATACAAAGCAAGGAGAACATTCTGGTTGTGTCTCTAAGACAGTTTCAGCCTTGTATGTTTCACTGTGTGTAAAGCATTAGAAGCCCGGTTTATCTAAGATATCATGAATTTCCTGTAACCCCCAGAGAGCTACAGGTGTTTCTCATAAGTTTATGTACTTGATGATACAAATGAAGGGTGGGGTTAGCAGCCTCGGTGCAAATGAAAACCGCTCCATGTAAGGACAGCGCTAGCTGCGCTTCAATATCTCTGAAGTCATTGAAGAACAAATAAAAAAATGAATTGTTGTAATCAGGCCAGTTTCCCACCTGCGTTTCCATGGCTGCGCGTGTGTGTGTGTGCACAATCATAGCACTGTACACAAGTGTCTACCAACTGTTCTCCACTGCACTCCATCCTGCCCGCCTGCTCTATCTGTGAAAGGATATAAATAGATTGTCTTTTAGTGGAAGAGAAGAAAACACAATGTTTTTTTTGTTTGTTTGTTTTTTTACTGAGATAAGTAGCCAGTGCTGAAGTTAATTGTTGTTCTGTAAAGGGCATATGTCTTTTTTCAAACCCCTTGAATCCATCCTAGTCAGCCAACAATACCACTAAATAGCCTGAATGCTAGTCGTTAGCTACTCCATGCTCGTGTGTCTTTCATTTTTAGACAATCATGATTTTGTTTTCATTTTTTTTGTTGGTGTTGTTGTTGTTATTTGCTGTTGTATGTTGAGAACTGTATTTATTTCTTGGCAAACTGTAGTTTGTTTACTGAATAGCACTGCTCTTAGCCCAGGTGAAGGGGAGATTCCTCGCCGGGCCTATCCCAGAGTTCAATGGGGTTTGTAGATTGCATTTGAGTGCCGGATAGTATTAAACATACAATTCACTCCTTATTCTTCTAATGAAACCCGGTCGATGAATAGATATTACGTAGGTTTTTTTTCTATGACAATTTAATGATTCAATTGTAAAAAATGAAAAACAATATAAAGAATGAGTAATAAAAAAAACGCAGGTATAATTTCTTCATAAACGCATGATTGGTCTGGTAAGATCTGTATCTGACATTTTCTACGGTTGTCTGCAAGCTTGTGTGGCGTTCGGTTCATGTTAATCCCTTGTGCCAAACTTATGATAAATAACAGATTACTTTCATTTATTCTCCCGTTTTGAGGGACCAGATTTCTGTTTGTTTTTGTCGTTGTTTTGTTTATAATCGATTTTAAAAAGTAATCAGCAAGTTGAGGTACTTTGTTTTAATGCTTTCTACAATGTAACTGTTATGCATTTCAATTCAATACTGTGGGAGGAACAACTAAGAAATAAAGGACTACAATGTGGATTGACACGTCTTCCTCTCTGTCTTTATTCCTCCTTAAGCGTTTAACTCACCCTTTGTCTCCCATCTCCCTCACACCTCCCTACTCCATACAGTCCTTCTGGCTGCCCATCATTTCAGCCCAAACAGGATTTAAACTAAGAGACATGAGTCAGAAAACCACCTGGCGCTTTCTTCTGGCGCTCCCATGGCCTCCAAGAGCGAGGGAGAGCCTGAACTCTGGTCCTCTTTTTTTCTCCGGGCTTTGGCTCGCATAGAGCGAGGGAAGGAGGAGAGAAAAGGCTGGAGAGGGCCTGAATGTGGTAGTGGGAGCGGAGGCAGGAATGTGTCCTCTTTATTTGTGTCCGTTTGTGGGGCATGATGGATGAGTTTGGTAGATGTGATGACCTGGCTCATCGCTCAAACGCTCAATAAGAGTCCCATCCTGCAGCAGGCCTCCCCATCCGGCACCCCCCTCCGTCACTGCTGCCAGCCGACGTGGGCGGACATTGTGGCTGGGAGGGCTGGAGGTTCAGCGGCTCCATTGTCCGCGGGCCGGCTCGGGTGGGGGGTTGGAGAATTGGGCATGACAGTGAAGATGGCTGGCGCTGACACTCCACATTTACAGTGCTCCTGGCACCCTAATGGATGGGGTGTTTTCTTAGGGCCTGTCGTCAGCCCTCAGGGCTCCATGGGGCGTCCAGCTTTGATGAGGTCACAGGGGGTCACGCAGTGTTGATGAGGTCAGCACGGGTCGTCCAGCTTTGATGAGGTCAGCTGCAGTGATGGTGGTGATGGCGTAGGCCGGGGCCGTAATGGAGTGGAAGTGATAATGGTCCTGAGTGTGAGTTTTGGCACCTGTACTGTTGTTGACTAATTGAAGCCAAAATGATTATGTAAACGTGTCAGTAGTCATGCAACAGCGTCGCCTTTGTGTCTGATTGTTCAGTAACTACAGTAAATCTGTTAACATGCAATTAGGGATGTTTTTGGCCACTTGAGAACAATGGAAAGAAGCTGTATACACAACACAGATTTTAACACATTATAAGTTGATTTGTTGAGCATGTTAGCATACAGGTGCCTAGCATACACAGCATAACATTAGCTTTTATTACAGTGCTCACTAGCTAGCAGCTACACAAGTTGTGAAATGGGTGCCTGTTGTGACCAAAAATGATACTTTGAGAGTGAACCAAAGTAGAAAAGCTGCTGGCAGAAAAACAAAACAATGTTATTACTCCAAAGAGCTGAGTGAAACTGCAGAGTCAGGTGGTTTTGGAACTACAAGCCACACCTTTTGCATTGCATATGGTCCAGTGATCCATTGCTGTGATGAAAAATACATCTAAATCAGCTTTAACTTTTGTTTTTGTGGTGCATGTCCTTCTTCCATGATATTGATGTTATTGTTGCAACTGTGAGGCCAAATATGAATTTAAAAGATTAAAGTGAGTCTTTCTACCTTACAGTGATACAGAGGGTTATCCAGATGGAAACATGTCCTCATAATGCAGGAGCGACTAAAACAATGCAGAAGGAACTTTAGCCTTTAACAAACAGGAATCATACCTTGAGTACATCTGGGAACTCACTTGGCAGCAGGATTTTGCCACCACCCCTCCATGGCCCCGCCCCCTCTGCAGTTCAAATTGCCCATGTAATTACATCACCTACATAAAAAACTTCCCCCAGACAAAGGTCCAGAGGCTCTGCTTGCTGAAAGAACACCAAAATATCATGAATAGACAGCAGTGTGTATCATGCTTTTGTGCGTGGGCAGTGGAGTGGTACGAGGAGGGCACCCGGTCGAGTTTGGCAGCTTCATATTAACTGTAGTGTGTGTGCTGGTTTGATCAGCGTTGATTAGCAGATGCCAGTGTCACCCGTGTATCCTCTCACACTTAATCAACACGCTGGGACGAGTTATTGCCATCATTAACCCACCGCTTTTCATAAAGGGCTCAGTGTGTATTGAAGTGTGGCTGGCAAGGCCGCGGATGAGTGTGTGTGTGTGTGTGTTTTTAAGGAGCTGAGGAAGTCGGACAGAAGAGTGTGCATTAGTCAGTGCAATCTGTTTTAGGTAAATGTGAAGTGTGTGTCAAAGGGGCTGGATCCCCAAGCTGCTGTGTCCCGACACTGTGTGAGTGTGTGTGGACGGGTGGGCACACTGTGGGCACAGCTCGGAGGGGCTAGGAGCCACTCAGCTAATGGGGCAGCTGGCACAGCCTCAGAATCCATCAGCCCTCATTATAGCTGCTGTTCAGCCACTGTCCTCTCTCTCATTCCTCCCCTCCTTCTTTCCTTTTCCTCTGCCACCCGTTCAAACAGCCAACCCTGTGTGACATGTTACTGAACATACATCACACCCCCTCAGAGTGAGAGGGAGAGAGAGGGAGGACATCACAGCTGGCAGCTCTCACACTGATTGACTTGGCACCGTGCTGACTCAGACGCCAGGGGAAACATTTTCGGAGAGGGAGGCATGGATGGGTGAGGAATTGTAGCCTATAAGGGAGGGTGAGGGGGTTAGAGAGGCTGGTATGGAGTGGCGCTGGCTGACACTTGGCACAAGTAGGAAGTGTGTTTGGGTGTGGAGACTCCACAAATCATCACATCAAGTTTTTGTTGTGTTTACAATACTGGTAGCACCTCCTCTTATGATGTCCTCCCTTCTGTGAGTGTGTGTGTTGCCCTGCTCCTTCTTTTTCTCTCCTTCTCTTCTTGTCTCCTCCCCGCCCCGGCCCTCTCCCTCTTAGAAAGCAGCAGAGCTTAAGGTTGCGGTTTCATTACACTGTTTGTTTTTCTCCCTGGAGGCTGCGGGTCATTAGTGTTATTGATGGACACTCAGCACAGTCCCAGGAACAGAGCGGGACAGAGCGGAGCAGTTGGGCACATGGTTTTAATATGACGAGTGTAATCAGGACAGGCGTGGTGGCAGAACCACTTGGAGCCTGCTGCTGAAATCATCTCATTCTTTGCTCATGGAGAAGATTAGAAAGAAGCTCATCAAGAGGAAGAAGATTAGGGTTTTGGTGAAGCTGGAGCAATAAAAATAAAATGTATGAGTCAGAATCAGGCATCCTCTGAAAATATGAACTTTATTATGCTCATTATATTCTACTTTGGGCCTCTCATTCATGTGTACTCCCTCCAGTTAAAGGTAAACTCAGTGGCTTCATGCTTTCTTCCATATTGAGCGCCCTCCAGTGGTGACTTTACTCATGTGCACCTAGCAACATGTAGTCAAATTTCTAACTAAATAAATTTAAAAAATCAATACACTTATAGTTTCTTCTCAGAACAAGCTGTGAGATCACTTCTGCTGAACTGCGCACACATGCTGACACATCATAACTGAAGATGCCTTCAGACTGAGAGTGTGGGAGAGTTCCTCGATACGCATCTTTTTGCAGCCTTCACATTTATTTTTCCAGCCAACGACCGAACAAATGGTGCAGGACGTGTTGAAATGATTTCCCCCCTTCAGTCTTTTTATCTGATCCGACAGCTTTGTCAGCAGGAGTTCAAAACAGTGTGGCCTTCTGGGAGATGCGGTTCAACGCAGAGGGGGGCAGAAATTATCCCTGGGACGTGAAGCTTTGGCCGTAAAGTGATAGAATCTCTGTTGCAAAGAGTGCTGATGCATAATTACGGCGAAAAGTACCCATGATGCAATCTTACCTTTTACGGGCTATTTCATCGCTAGTTTCCTGCAGCCTTCTCTCTCTCTGCTGATAAGCCAGCATGCATAGCCTACAACAGAAGGCCTTTTCCCTGCCTTGTAGCACAAAGAGCATCTTTGTTTCTACGCTTCTAATAAAACCTTTTAAGGCCTGAGATCATTTTAAGTTAGCCAAATAATGTCTGACTCAGCTCCTTTTCCCTTGAGCTTGCCTGTTCTACACAAGTGGCACCCATGTCTGCTGTGGCACCCACCTTTATGTGTCCAAGGACTGACACAGCGGTGCAGTGGCCACCCAGAGCTCGGTGGATGGATGTCCTCTCCGGGCCTGTTTGACTGGAAACAGGTGTGTGTCATCCGAAGATGAAGGCCCGGCCGATAAACATTATTGGAGAACATCTGCTGCTTGTCACAACACAGGGCGAGCGGGAGCGGCCCCCCATCCATCAGCCACACCGGAGCGTGGGTGTTGGGGGTCTCCATCCTCCGCTGCCGGGCTTGTTCACCCATCACTCACCCCGGGGATGCTGGATGTGGGGGGGGGGGGTGCATGTTCGGTCCAGGCACCTGCCTGCCTCTGCCAGACCAGAGCCGCCTTTGGCCGATAGCAGAGAAAATGCTCCAGCGCACTTGAAAAATGCCTCAGGGCTGACACCTTACACACACACACACACACACACACACACACCCTTACACCACCAGTGCACCTTTCTCAGGTGCCTCCAACACCCCCACCCACGTTCGACTACTGTCAGCGAGGCAGGCGTGGCCTTAATGCTTGACCCTCTCTGGCTGATGTGAGACGCCTGGTTGTAGCCTCGCACGAAAACACACACACACTGACATTTAGACAAACACACACACAGGACCCAATAGGTCTTGAAGACAGCTAAAACCCCTCTCCCCTATTTCCTACCTTCATACCTTACTGCCCCCTCTGCTCCCACCATGCAACACTGCATTCAACTAGCTGAAAGAAAGAAATAGTCCAGGTTTTTTTTTAAATTGGCCTTTTTACTTCTTGTTTAAGTCGAAAAACAACCACAAATGATTAAGACGCTTGGGAGGCATAAAACACAATGGAAAAGATAACATTTTCTTCTTTTACAGATAAATTGTGACCATGTAGCACCACTGACATTGGTTTGCCAGGAAATGAGCACAATAGATCATGACCTATATTAATAAGTGATAGTGACCTGAGATAAAATACAATTAGAGTTCTGATAAGAAAAGAAAAACACTTATTCAAATCAAATACACATGTACGGCAAATGATAGCAGTGGTGATATGAGAGTTGTAATCCTCTGATAGGTGCTGCAGCGAAACTGTTAATATAAACTTTATCAATTTCTATAACCCTCCAATCCTCTGTATCAGCTGCTGACTCAGTAAACACACGTCTGAAAGAAGTGCAATGTGTGCAAGTTTCCCCTGCAGTGTGTAGCGACCGGCTCACTCATGATCAATGCCAATAACAGGAGAGTGTTTGTGATGCTTGTAAATGAAGTCTTCTCATGTCATATTCAGATTCCATGTGCTATGTTGTAATAACTTATAAACAGACAATATTTCTACAGGTTACTGTAAAACGTGTATGGAGAGTTAAACAGATGCCAGTCGATTCTCATGAACCAGTCTCATAGCTGGAAAACATCAAACACAATTTTCGTAGTTTACCAAAGAATAACAGGCAAACATCCCTCCATCCATCCAGGTCTGGAGCCTATCCCAGCTGCCTTTGGGCGAGAGCTGAGTTCACCCTGGTCTGATCACCAGTCAATCACAGGGCAGACAACCTTTCATGCTCACACCCACTCTAATGGGCAATGAACCTAGCGAGCATGTCTTTGGACTGTGTTAGGAAGCTGGAGTACCAAGAGGGAACCCACACATGCACGGGGAGAACATGCAAACTCCACACAGAAAGGCCCACTTCCTCCGAACTGGGGTTTGAACCAGGAACCTGCTAGCTGTGGGGCAACAGCGCTAACCACTGCACAACCGTGCAGCCCCTAAAAGGCAAACATGTACAATAAAAACATAACATTTTATACACAAATTACAACAAAGGGCATAAACACACATATATAACAAGTATGTAAGTATGGAGATTCCCTCTGTGTATGACAGGAACAGAAAGCCATCTCAGTTCTGTGGGTTAATATGATGGAGTGAGCTACATAATGGTTTGAGGATGTGCTGGATTTACATTTACACACATTTCTGTTACCAGTAAGAGGACTGAAAAAAAAAATCATAATAAAATAATAATTAAAAGAATCCATTGTATTGATTTTGTTTTATTCCTTATATCAAAGGAGGTTGGGATGTTTCTCTGTGCTCACCTCAAAACTGAATTTAAGGCCTGTAGGTTTATGACATCATAACTAGTTTAGAAGCCAGTTTACAGTTTACACATAAAATCCCTGCTTCAAAATTCATGGCTGTTTTGTTGGACCATATTTTTGTAGCTCATATGCCTGTTTCTCTACAATGCATGTGGATTTACTTTTCTTGTAAATAAGTCACTCAAATATTTCTAAATCTGTTTAGAGGCATTTAATTTTCACCCGACATATTCAAGGCATTCAGTTATGCTGAATATAAAGTTTTATGTAGAGACACACAGAACCTAATGATGGCAGTGGTTGTAAAGGCTCGCCGCTCACAAAAAAGGTTCAGAATCACACATCTTATCCAAATGCCCTTAAGAAAGAAACATACCAACTCATTAAATGTCACACTGGAGTGAAAATTAACCGCTTCCAATCAGCAATAGTCTCAAATGTGCTGCAGGTATCTGTGCGTATTGCTCTGTGTATCCCTGGTGGATTCAGGGGTTTATGCTCCTCTGCAGCCCCTCACGTGTCAGGTTCACAGGTGATAATCTCCAGCTGCAGGCTCAGTGATGGAGCGCCAGTTTCTGACAGCTGAGTTCCACATACAAACACACAGCTTCACCAGGATGATCTGTGTAAAGCTTCACACAGCCAAACCCCTGTGTTTGAACGCCCAGACAGGAGTCTGCACCTCTGCTTGGGTTATGTGGTTTTGCTGCCTGCTCTTCTCTTTCTCTGGGACGTGGAGAAGTTCAGCGGGCCCGGTGTTTGGTGCAGCGCGGCTGAAAAGGAGAAGAAGAAAACAAGTAAGAAGACATCAGCACTATTTGAAAATCAAAAGCAAATGTTCTGGGGTTTTTTGGAAGAGAAGTAACTGGTACGTAGTCTCCCGTGTGCTTGGCTTTGAGGAGGTAAAACGAAGACAGCCTGGAGGCCGGCTCCATGCTGGGTGCAGATTAAAATAACTGTCAGGAGACAGGAGCAGCTATTGAGGGAGACAGGGTGACACACGGAGTGATGGGGCTCAGCCTCGCACACTTCACGACACAGTATTTCACTAAAGCTGCTTCAGCTTTACAGCCTGTGACCTTGTGCGTGTGTGTGTGTGTGTGTGTGTCGGTGTGTGTGATGTTTTGCTTTTGCCTGACAACCCTAGTCGTGTGCGTGTGCCTGTGTAAGTGTGTGTGTGTGTCTATGAAAGCTCAGGTTTACCTTCACCACAGGTGGGACCCAGCCAGGTGAGTGGGCACAGGCATCGCCCACTCAGCCCATCACAGCGGGCCCTGTTGGAGCACTGACACGGCAGGGAGCAGTCAGGACCAAACTGGTTTCCTCCACAGTCTGAGACAGAAAAGTATGGAAAGAGTGGAAAAGGGGGAGGGATTACAAATGGGTAAGAGTTTCTACATAACACTCACACATAGATAGAAGGTGTTTTTTTCTGTCAATCATCCTAATAAAGTGTGGTTTCCTCAAGGAGATGTCTACCTTTTTCACATCTCTGTCCCATAGTTCCTGAGGGACAGAAGCACCGTCCAGATGTTGGGTCACATGGGGCTTCACCAGCACAGTCACATGACTGTCCACAGCCTAATCCAAACCTACCAGCATCACAACCTGGAACAAAATCACAGATACACACACACACACAGAGTGTTATATATTACTCTAGTTTTATTACTCTAGAGCAATTTAACTGTCTTTATTAATAGCATAACCCTTCTTAACACTTTTTAGAATGGAGAAGGACAAAGGATCAAAATTTATGAGCCACATAAAGTCTAAGTAAAGAAGTAAAGTAAACAAAGTAAACAAAATGGACAATGTCCAAGTTAATTGTAATCCCTCAGATTGTGATGAGGCGATGTGATTGTGAGGATACCACATTCCAATATTTCTGTCAGTATGAACATTTGGGTCTCAAACATATTAAAATTCAAGACCACTCGTATGTGACTGTGCACAAACTCAAGTAATGCTGCATTCACATGCATTAAGGCAGACAGTATATGGCAAAACAGATGTAACTTTAGTGGATGAGAGCAGGAGTGATGTCGGCAGAGAACACTTTTAATAGAAATGGCATTGGTGTGAAAATACTTCACCTTTTTACTGCCCTCCTAAACAGATTTTACAAGCAGTTGTCACATCGCTTCCTCACACAACGAGAAACGCACGGCAACAGATTGTCTCTTTCTTAAACCATTTTATTAAATATATTGTTTTCCCTTCTTTGTTAACAATATGACATCATCATATCAGCATGTTGGCATGTGTGTTTTGCTGTCCTGCCCTTCCCTCTGACTGTTTGTCTGTTTTATCTGTGGCATCCCGAAGGTTTTATCTGTCTGCTGTCTACGGTCTGCCTGAATCCATGTGAATGCAGCATTATGTACAAAATAAATACACCCCCACAAACAAGCGCAAGTGCATAAAGTTACGAAAACAGATTCCCTCACATTCACAAGTGCATTTATTGATAAGAAAATGTGCATACACACTCTCTCACGCAGACACACAGATAGAGTCTGGTCCTTCTGAGGAGCCTGTGGCTGCCTTACAGCTGCTCTGCAATGCTCGCTCATATCTCCTGCTGAGACTGAAGTGGCCATTTAGGCGCTCACACTGCGGCTGAGAGCCCCGCGAGCAGGCAGGAGGGCACGAGGATGTAACAGGAATGCATTAAGCAGTCAGGAAACACCTGTCTCTCATCAAATAACCAGCCTGCTTTCCTGCCCACCTACCTGCTATAGCCTGTCTGTCTGCCTGCCAGAGCACACTCTCACCAAATCCATTATTCATGTAGGCTCATGTCTGCCTGTGTCCTGCTGCAGCCGGGCACCCAGGTGGTTGTTTACAGATGCGCAACAACATAGTATAACTCAAGAATCTTTCAAATACTAGAAAGACTAGATATCTATTTTTTAAGGGACTTTAATTTTATTACACATCATGCCTCTCTGGAAGCCCAATTAGGAGTCAGATATACTCACGTCTTTGGCATTGAGGGCCATGGTAGCCTGGTGGACACACACATTGGCCTGTCTCATGGTCACATGTCTGCCCCACTTTGCAGTCACACGTCTGGGCACAGTTTAGTCCAAAAAACCCAGAAGGGCAACCTAGGAGAGATTATAGGAAAGAAAATTATATGAAGGTAAGTTGTTTCAGGGTTCGAAATGGTGACAAAATCACATTGTGTTAAGGTGATGCAAGTCACAGAGACCACTGGTAACCTTATCATCGAGTTTCTTTTAGTATTATGACTGAGTGTTTGCATACTGTGTTGACAGGAGTGTCCGTAGTATCCAGCAGTACAGCTGCAGGAGCCAGTAAAACGGTCACAGGTCCCATTGTTGAGGCATGGACAGTCGTGTGCACAATCAGACCCATATTTTCCCTGTGAACAGGCTGCGCACAAACAGATTTACATTTTTAATTGCAACTTTGCTATATTCAAGAATAGAATTGTTATGATTAAGTAAAAAAAATAGTCCAACATATAAAATAGTTTCTTTGCTACTTATGTTTGTTGTTCTGTTCACAGGACACTAACAACATAACATTTTGTTTAATTCTTGTTCTCTGAATATTGTACCTGTGTTACAACGCAGTCCGTTCCATCCTAGTCCACACTTGCAAGACCCCTCCACAGGGTCACACAAACCCCCATTCTGACAGCTGCACGTGTGTCTGCACTGCAGGCCGTAGCGGCCCCTAGGACATGCTGGAGAAATATTTAAGGAGAAAATAAGGACCACAGGCCCTACTTTTTTTATCCAGCAATCACACAAATAAGTGTAACACAGAGTAGACACAGTTCACTGCGTGTGCTCTGTCTATCTGTCTCTTTCACACACACAAACACATATACACAAGATTGCACTAACCACATTGATGTTTATTTAAGCAACAGCTCATTAAAGAGATGGCGGTGTAGTCTCATTTGGCACTGATATAAAAGAATAATCATGTTTCCCTGGGTAATTTAGATTGAGAAAACAATAAGCAAGCCGTCTTTGATTTGCCTGTTTATTTATTTGCTTCTTTGCCAAATCCATCGACACGGAACACAGAGAACGAGCTACTTATAGGTCTCTGTAAACATTCAACAAGAGGAACTTAAGAGGTGGTATGTCCAAGTACATGCAGGAGGCTGAAGAAGAGAACATTTAGCACAAGCGGCGGTGGAAATCCCCGCTTGCAATCTAGCTTAGCTGATGATAAAGGGAGAGATAAAGAAAACCCAACGCTGCCTCTGTTTTCCTGGGAAAACAGGCCTGTGATCATCAGAGGCCTCGCACTGAGGAAATGGAGAATTTGTTACTTAAATATACAGCGTAATTTTCCTCGTTGGTTTTCACTTTGCAGTTAAGCCTCCTATGTTTGAAGTATTTATTAGGGTCAGTGGTTCTCACTGTTGGTAACCTATACTCTTATTAATAAGCCTACTACTGCACATCTTAACTACTGCACTTATTATTTTTTTTTAAATCAATTATTTAAACTTTATTAAAACACAAGTATGGTGTGTTCAGTATTCCCATTGTAAGCTAATAAACCAAAAGAAACAAGCAAAGACATCAGTTTATGGTCACCTTGTTGGCAGGTCTGTCCCATCCTACCAGCAGCACAGACACACTTCCCTGTTGCTCTGTGGCATCGCCCTCCTTCCCCACAGGAGCACAGCTTCGCACAGTCCTTCCCATAGTACCCACTGGGGCAACCTGAAGGGAATAAACACATCTTCATTCACACACAAAAAATACAATTCACAAATGCAGCAAAACCAGACTCTTTTTTAGTTCTAAAGTACAAGCAGGAGCTGGTTTCTTGACTAACTTGAGCTGCAGTTGGCTCCAATGAAGCCTGGAGGACAGTAGCAAGCCCCCGTCCTGAAGTCACAGCGACCCCCATTGATGCAGCTGCATCTGGACTTACAGTTTGGCCCGAAGGTCCCTGCTCGACATCCTGGAGGCAAAACCACAGCGCAAGAAAAGATGTAATACGTTTTTTCTGTTTTTATTATTTTACTTGCAGGATACAGCAGACAGGTTATAATATAATATGAAAAATCATACTGTCAAACATTAATGCAAGCCTCACTATAAGTCCACACTGACCGTAGAAAATGAACACTTTACTTACGCAGCTCACAGCGAGCCCCGTAGTAACCCGGTAAGCAGCTACATTTCCCCGTCACAGGATGGCACTGCTCCTGGTCTCCTGAACATCGGCACAGCTGGCTGCAGTTCTGGCCGAACATACCAGCAGGACAGGCTGAAAGGAAACATGCAGAAACATTTCACATAAACACAACAGTGGGAGGATTGCTTCAAATATACAAACAGTTGGGAATATGATTTACACCTGGAATTTTCCTGCAGCCTTAGACTCAGAGATCATGGGAATGCACACTCTTCACAAGAGGAGTACAATCATTGATTCTCTCTGTATTCTATCAGTCTGTCATTTACCATTATTTTGGTCAAATTGAGTATATGAATTGCACAACAACATTATTCAAGCTTATTCACATGAGTGTAATCAAATTGTAAATAGCGAGATGCCTTCCAAAAAACAAATACACATTTTAAATGATTTAAAATTGCATATTTTATCCATTATTGTTAAAATATATACAAAATTAGTAGTTTACATTAGTATTAGTAGTACATTTTAAACCATGCAAATAACAAATGTGTCATCAGTTTTCTCTTTTTATTATCTACAGTGTCACTTGCAGAAGGTCCATTTACAGCAGAACTGGAAACACACTGACATGTGCACGAAGGTAGGCAAATTTTCAGCAAACCAACTAAATTAAGTATCGAGTAGCTTTAGGTCAGTAGGAGCAGGAGGCCAGCGGAGGCGGAGAGGCTCTACTAAGTTATGCAAAAAGACTCTCAGCACTGACTTATACGGAAGATAAATACAGATTGCGACTAAACGTGGAAAATCTCCGAGTGGCCATTTCCCAGAATAGACTTGCTCTGCTCCGTGCATTGTGTCCATTGCAAGTAATGGGTAAAAAAATCCTAACATGTAAGTTTGCACTTGACAGCAATAATGTTCGTGTCTGCTGCTTTTTATGCACACAGACCCACACATACATCACCTGTGCATCTGCTTATTAAATATTGTGTGCCCACTTCGTGCCAAGTCTGTACATGGAGACTTGTATTCTGCTTAAATTACTCTAAAATAATATTATGGTTGTTAGGCTGTTGTGTTCTTTTGTGTTGTTCTAGTGCCCGTGTTTGGATAGGCCTTGCTTTAACCACCTCCAGGGACAGTGGGGGTCGCCAGCCTCTGGCAATCTTATTTTGGGAGTCACAGGCTGAAAAGTTTGGGAACCCCTGAGATAACTCACTAACTATGAGTAAGTTATCAGGTCTTAGAATGTAAAGCCATGCAGATTAATGGCAGGGGTTAGATAGGTACATTTAAAAACAAAGCAAAACCTAAAAAGCACTATTTCTATATCTATAATACATTTTTGTACACATAAAGAAATATTGAATGAATGATCTATGCTTAATCCTTACATTGTGCAGCTAAAGACAACATGTATATGCACACATTTAGTGTTTTGTGGGAACAGAAACACTTCCCTTCCCTCCCTCAGCTCTCTCCGTGGACACACTGGGACATTCAGCATTGACTGGTAACAAAACCAAAACTCCCAACAACTTTCCCTTGTGCCCGAACCCAGATGGGCACAGAGGGACATTCTTTCACACACCCTCTCTGCATACATACGTATACGCTCATCACAATAATGAATGGAGTCCACGGACAATCAGTCATAGCGAACAAGATGAATCTGTGAACCGAACATGTTTTGGGGCGAGACCGCAGCACTCGGATACTCAGTCAGGCAGCAGCAGGCAGCGCGGGGGACAGATAAGAAAGAACTCCAGACTAAAGAGGCAATTACGCTGCTGTCATTATGCATGTCTGCCTTCCAAAAGCCCTTATCCGCCGCCGAGGAGACAAAAACAATGCCTTCTGTTTTACTTGGCAACTGGTGTGTAACGTTTATCAGATGTCTGGGGAGTGTATGAGGAGAGGAAGGGAGCGGGGGGTGTAGTTGTGTTGAGTTGAGTGGTGAAGCTGCTTGTACACAGTCCTAAATCGTACCAGCTAAATAATAATACATTAGCATAAAGTCCTGTGACAGTCGGGGAAGAGTGCACTTCCTGGAATGGAATAAACGCTTATCTTTCCCAGGAGGACAAGAGGGGAAAATGTAATCAGGATTAATAGAATGCATCGTGGTGATCACTTCACTCCCATGATGCTTTGCCTGACAGTGTTTCTATCAACAAGGCACATAGTTTTATATGCAGGGCAGTGATGCAAACCATGTGCCAAGGCTTTCTCAATAAACAGAAATACATTCGGGACATCTGTGAGACTAAAAACGTAAACCAGGCCCTGCAAAATCCAGCTAATAAACGTTTTATTCAAACTTTATTTTTATTACGTTTAATTTTTCTTTTCATTCCTACCTTTCTCGCAGCCAGGCCCTGTGAGTCCAGCTGGGCACCCACAACTCCCCGTCTCATGGTGACACGACACACCAGCCTGGCAATCACACCGTTGGGCACAGGAAGCTCCGTAGGACCCCGGAAGGCAGGCTGAACGTTGACGTACACAAAATCAGTTTACTCCCATGATCAAAGCTTCTCTATTCCCAGTTTCATTCCGTTTGCAATTTCCTCTGTCCTATACACACTCACGTTTGTCACACCTGGCTCCCCTCCAGCCTGGCTTGCACTCACAGCGGCCAGTCTCAGGGTGGCAACTCGTACTATGGACACAGTCACACTGTTGCTCACAGCCCTCGCCAAAGAATCCCTCAGAACAGGCTTCAGAAGAAACACATAATAGTTTGTGGTCAGTGTAATAACAAAGTGTTTTAAAAGGTGCTGATGCTAACTGCACAAACTGTTTTATGATTCTACTCCATGTTTTTTTAAGACACATCACAGACAGAGAGATTGCTGGATGGCACATTTAGCTATAAAACTATACAGATAACACTGTGTGTGCTATGCCATGCAGAAGCTAAAGATGCTAAGTGCTGATGTGAAGTTCAGGAAGTCACCTGTCTGACAGAGCTCTCCTATCCAACCAGGCATACACACACATCCTCCGGTCACTCCGTCACATCGGCCTCTGTTCACACAGCTGCAGGCCTGTGTGCAGTTCTCTCCATAACGTCCCTCCTCACACTCTAGGAGAGAGGGAGAGGGAGAGGAAACCTCAGATAGAAGTTACATTAAAAAGTTACATATCTTAGAATACAGAAGGGTTTTAACTGGATTTAGAAATGTGAACATATATAATTATAAAAGAGTTACACTAGTTTCTCTCCTTACAGTGTGACACAAACTGTAGCTCTTCAGGACTCACCTAACTCACAGGCGGCTCCCGTCCAGCCGGGCGGGCAGGAACACTTTCCAGTCACGCTGTCACAAGAGCCTCCGTTTTGACACAGACATTGTCCGAAACAGTGTTCTCCATATTGTCCTGCAGCACAGGCTGAACTCACAGACACACATAAAGAGTTAATGTGAGTGAGTGAGAAGGAAACAAATCTAGGTTAACCTGTATCTGCAGCCATCATTAACATTCTTTCAGAGGTGTTTGTTGTGGCAACTGTATACCTATGCAAGAAACCACAAGGGTTTGCTTTTAAATGACCATACCAGTGCATTTACAAATGTTGGCTTCTTGATTACAAATTGATCATTTTAATAAAGGCTTAAACAGGAAGTCATTATAACCCATTAATTTCAAATGCATTTTAGATTAGACTCTTGAGACTCTCTTTTTCAGTAAACTGTAACATCAAGTCTGCAAGATTTTTCAAACACTCAATGACAATGGTTAAAGTCAGCTCATTGATATTCATATTGCAGAGAAAAAAGAATGAAAATCAACAGATGCCTATCGACAAAATACATCAACATTTCCATGATGTTGAGTAGTGTGTAAATGAGCTAAAACTGGTTTTATCTTTGAAGAAAAAAGGGGTTTGTCATGCTGAGTGATGAGCTACTCACGCAGTTGGCAGCTGACCCCGGTCCAGCCGGCCGCGCAGCTGCATCGCCCGCTGACGTGGTCACACCTGGCTCCATTGTGACACCCACAGGTCTGACTGCACTGTTCCCCAAAGTGACCCTGTGGGCATTCTGCACAACACAAACCATGCAACACATTTATATACACTAAAAACAGCTTCAGTATAAACTTAAGATATAACTGCAGCTATTTCTGCAGCAGAAAAAAGACATCTTGAGACACCATGGTTAGCATCACATATATTGTAAACTTTCCTTAGTGATCAAAGTCCAAGATGACATTTGGAGTCTAAGTAGGAGGAAAATGCGCTAATGATAGAGATGCATCATTAAGTCATGCAAGTGGCTTTCTGCTGACTCTGGCTCTGGTCGTAGGGACCACAAAATGGCTGTGGGAAGAGGAAAGTCCTGAATAAGACTGCAGAATGACAGACTAAGAGCTTCAGTGGGCATTTCACTGGATTCATTAAAACAACGGCATGAAGACATTTTAGCATGAGAGCTCTGATTGGCTCCCTACTAAAGAGTCTTTCTGCTCCTAATGTTGATCGCCATAAACACGTGGGTGCATTTATCCAGAATAGACCTCAATTAAACCATGTATGCCTGAGGGCACTCTTATCCCCCCTCCTCCCTCCACCCGTACCCATCCCTAAAACAGTCATCGGCAGAGTCTCCTTATAGAGATAATTGTTCACAAACACATCCTAGTTGTGTTTTAGGAGAGGATGTCGTGATGGGCTGCAGCGAGGGCCTCCCTCACACCCCGTTTTAATGATGTGGCTTCCATTACCCAGAATGCAGTGTGGTCCTGCCCAGCCGGCGGTGCATAGGCAGGCTCCTGTGATGTGGTGGCAGCGGGCACCGTTCCTGCACTCGCACATCTGGCCACAGTCAAGACCGTAAAAGCCGTCCGGGCACACTGTGGGCCGAGATAAAACATCCGACTGGTTAGAACTGGCAGCTTCGTAAAAAAGGAGAGGAAAAGGTTTAGATGCTAGCTACTTTAAAAAAAAACTTCTTTCTCTTCCCCATCTCTCCCCTACTTTCCCTCTCTGTCTTACCACCTACTGAAAATACCAATATCAAATTGCAGCCCCACGCTGCGGCTGTTCATTTGCAGAGGGTCTGCGTTCGTTAAGTGAGCTCATGTCCCACATGTGTGGTGGATCTGCGCCACATCAAAGTGCACGGCGGCTCGGAGGCCGTTCCCTTTTTTGGGGGGGTAGAGGGGGCACAGAGAGCTGGTAATTAGAGCACCTGCTGAGTCCACAGGCCTCACCGATACACTGCAAAACAAAGCCAGGTTACTGTGTCGCCCTAACACACAAACACATGCATACCTACAGTGTGGCTGCTGCTTCAAGAAGACGCAAGTATAGGAGTCTGTTTCTTATTCCCAAGGTTAGCCGGAGAGATTGTTTAAGTGTGTTTAGAAACAATTGACACTGAGAGAGTTTGGTTAACTCCAGTATACAAGAACCGAGCATGAGGCAACAGGAGGATTGATTCCCACCACTGAGATGTAAATATTGTCTTCATCAGAGAGGGAAAGTATGACTCTGTTTATTCACCGTCCATGTTTTGATCGCTCAATTTGTCACTGAAAAACACATCCAAGCTCAAGAATTATAGCTGTATTTTGTGTATATGTATTTACAGGATCTCTGCCAAAGTTTGACTGATTGACAGACATTCTGTTTTTGTTTGCAGCAGTAAGTGAGAAAACTCGAGCCTGGTGAGGATTTGGCTCCCAATTAGTGCAGCAGCCAGCCTTTAATTTATATCCTACCTCTTCTATCTTTAAGGAAAGCAGTGGGCCGTGTTACCAAAGGAAGCCACAAATTGGAACTGCAACAGCAATGTGTAACTCGGTGGTTTTGTGTTTTGTAAATGCCGCAGCACTCGGGGCTTATGCATCACTCCCTCCTTCTCCTGCTCAAATTGATGATGCTGTCCGCTCCTCCTGTTATTTTTTGCCTCCAGGCCTCAAATTGGGGAAAGTATCCTTCCTGCTCAGCACTTTTTCTGGCATGGCCGTCGCTGTGTTCCCACGCTGACAGCATGACGTCTTCGCCTGCCTCTGTAGTGGTTAAGGCTGCGATGTTATTAAAGCCAACCCACTGAGGATGCTGTCATTTTAATCCAGCTGTACATTAGGTCTGTGGCGGTGCTGCGGCTAAATCACTGCTTAATTGTCTGTTTGTTATTATGATAGCTTAGCTGACACCATGGTAACATCTTTCTGTGCTGCTGGAAAAATGTGTCAGGGCTGTGATAAATCATTTTTGATCAATAAAAAGGGGTTAAAAAATAAACATCTTGATTGATGAGTCATGTTTATTTTTCAATACGGTTTTAGAACCAGACACAGTAATCGCCTCAATATGTTTAAACACATTTCCTCTTTTCTAACGCAGAACACAAAGTTTGCAGCAGCACACACTCTTCCATAAATCTTCCAGGGTTATACTGACACTTCTGTATGACAGTTTATTATATGTTTATGCCAGCAGGGGGCGACTGGTGTCCATATTAACCACAGAGCAGCAATCTGTCATCTGATAATAGCACAGAGTCTGAAAGTGTTTGTAAGTGAAGACTCTTCTCTCTTTCTCTTTGTTTATAGGAAGACAGAGGGATTCAGTCCACACACACACACACACACACACACACACACTGTGCCATCGTTGAAAGACTCCATCTCTACACTAAATGAGCTCTTTAAGACAGCAGGATTATTTCCAGATCCCTGGTTGTGTAAGAGCCGCTGCTGTCAGCCCATAAAGCAGGTCCAGGGACCACACAGCCGGGGAGAGCGGGCCACAGAAATAGAGCGGATAGAGAGAACATAATAGAATAGAACTTCCTGGTGCTATTCAGGGTCTATACACTGAGAGAGGTCAACACAACAACAACAAAACAACCCGGTTCTTTGGACAATAACGCGGATGTTCGATGCCAACTGAGCCAGAGTTCTTTTTACTGCGACCAAACGAGCTATTTTGATGCAAACATCAAAGCTGCAGAGCAGAAACGGAGCACGGTCCACTTTAATTGAAGAAGCGGACCAGCCGTGTCAGCACAATGGCTCGTTTCCTCTGACAAAGCTTGACTGAAATGTTTAGCATCAACCTCAGTGCCACAAGAACGCCCATTCAAACTGCACATTTTGCCATAGAAACAAGCTCACCACTTCTTGTAGCTCCAGTCATTTCCCCGAATAACGTTACAAAAACCAGCATGAGGACGTAAATCGCCCACGTAGAATCACACACACTAAAGTGGAAAGTCATCTCTTTCCATTTTAATTCTGTGAAACAGATGCACCAGAGAGATCTGGTCCTTCTCACAGCGCAGGCCTCTCCCTGACGTCTCCTGAAGGAAGAGGCCCAGCAGAAGACGGAGAAACTGGACACCTCTGTTTGAGGAGAACTGGCCCTCAGAAAACAGAATCTGGTCAGACCGATGGACCTATTTCCACAGCGACGTCCAATCAGAGTGACGTCTACGTCTGAGGCCATTAGACTGTTATGACTGGGGATGTGAAGCTCTGTTCTAGTGTGACACGGCCGTGATTTACGACGCCCCGTGCGCTACGGAGGTGGTATGAATTTCTGGCCCTGTTATTACTCTCACACTAAATCTTACACTTTGCAATAACATGAGGCCACTTTGAGCCAAAAGACTATAATCAAGAACAAATCTATTACACTGTAAGACTCTTGGACGACTTGTACGTCTAGCAGTTCAGTAAAAATATCCCAATGATGAGAAAAATATTAGTTACATGAAGGGTTTGCGACGGCAGGATGCATGAAAAGACTGAGCAGCCTATGAAATACAGTCGATCTGTCCCAGAGTGACTCAGACAAATTATATCCTGGGATTTGTGTGGTTTTAAAATGGTTTTGCTTATGACATTACACGGACAATGTGATGATTCATTGAATCTGTGTGGTGGTGATTCACTGAAACTGGGGAACAGATGAGGAAATCAGAAGAATGTCCTGTGGCGCCCTCTAGTGGACAAATAATTAACGACTATTGTTGTAGAGCAACCAGGATTGGAGAGGAACCATGCTGCCTTCAGTAGGGAAAAGGTTAACACATTGTCCGACCACCAGCCCTGAACTCCAGCATGTTCCTTCCAAATCATCCTTATGTTTTGTTGTGTGAAGGTGACAGACAGAAGGAGTAGATGTGCTAGTAAGGGATAATCTTGGATCGCCTGTGTCCTAACCTTTAAGAAAATATAAGCAAAACTATGTATTCCTAAGGTTTAATACTTAATGGAATCAAAGATAAACAGAAAATATACTCTCATGTGCATCAATATTAACTATATATTCAGAAAGTCTTCTCTACTCTTCAAGTATCTGTTCACTTTTCTTACTAAGTACCATCAAAAAATAGAATAATAGTCACTTTTCAGAAACAAAATGAAACGTACTTTTTTCACAGTAAGTTCCAGCGTATCCAGGTGAGCATGTGCAGGCTCCGCTCACGTGGTCACACAGGGCTCCACTCTGACACTCGCACTGCTGGGTGCATCCCAGCCCGTAGCTGCCATTCACACACTCTAACAGTGAACACATGGGGGAGGGAAGTTATAAGAGAGTTAGTAGAACAATATTTGAAAGCTAAAAACGTCAGTCTAATTTCAAAGGCAATACGTTTTTTATGTCATGTTTGGTGCTAAAGGAGTTACATCTCAGAAGTGAAGTAGCTTTATGTCAAATATTCAAATCTATAAATTCTAAAAGTGTTTGGAGAAAAAAAGCAATAGTCACTTAAGTAAAATAAACTTACGATACAATGAAATATCCAGGTTACTACTCTCACTGTTGTAACTATGCTCAATAAATGTTATGAGGAACAATCACCCCTAGGTGGCAGCATCATTTAAGAAGTTAACTCACTCTTCTCACAGAGGTCTCCAATGAAGCCGGCCTCACACAAACACCAACCGCCGACGGGGTCACAGCCCAGAGACGTGTCTTTGCACTGACATTTACTGAGGCAGCCTCGGCCCCAGAAACCAGACTCACAGGCTGTAAAGGTCAACAAGTGATACAGTGAAAGTTAGGCGATAAGTTTGGATAAGTTCACTGTTTAGCTTTTGCTGTAGTTATGTTACATTTCCCTCTGCAACTCTATAAGTGTGTCATGGTAGTTCTTACACGTTGCACAGTCATGGCCTTTTTTGCCAGGTGGGCAGACACAGCTTCCGGTCTGTGGGTCACAGGTAGCATCAGGGGGGCATAAACACAACATCGAACAGCCTGGTCCATGAAAACCTGGGGGACACGCTGCAAACAACACATTTGTAAGATCATGCTTTATTAATCTGACTTTTAGTGAATAGATTTTGTGTAAAGCTAAGCAAATGACAGAAATCCAATGGGCTCGGTTCAATCAACTGTTGATCTATTGTTAAATAATGTCTTTATTGAGGCAAGGTTTTGAATTAATTGTTAAGATAGTCCTTAAAAGACAACAAAATCACATTGTAAATAATCTCTATCACCTTAAAACTCACCATGTTGGCAGAGGTTCCCCGTGAATCCTGGTTTACAGTCACACGCACCCGTCTGCTTGTTACAGGAGCCTCCATTCTCACAGCTAGGACAAGATGACTGGCACTTCAACCCCCAGAATCCATCAGGGCAGTCTGGGGAACATCAAGAATCTTTCAGATTAAGTGAGCAGTAAGCCACTTACGTTAGTGATTTCTCTGTAAAGCCCTAAAGCTACTTATGCTTGAATAATTCGGGGGAGAAATGAATGAAATAGCGAGTAAGCTGCAGAGCAAAGGACAAGTTTCTAATTGTTCTGGTTTAAAGAGGCAGCAAAGAGCTCAAACATCCAAATGGTTCAGTGTGCATAAGATCATACTGCATGCTTACAATGTCAGTGAGTTCGAAGAGGTCGTCAATGTCATCACATTTCCTATATTCTATCACAATTCGGCGAAACGTCCAAAACACAGAAAGAACGGCCAAAATGGAACATAAAAACAGAAGAGGCAAAATAAATATACCTTTATTACACGAGTGTCCGGTTTTCCCAGCGGGACAGACACACTGTCCGGTTACAGGATCACAAGCAGCTCCTCCACAGTCACAGATCAGACGACAGCTCTCACCATATCTCCAGGATGGGCAGGCTAGCAATACATAACAGAAAAAACAGAGACAAACAACACAACACTCTGAGTTTAACATACACATCACAAAAACACACGACAGGAATGTGCAACACTGCAGAAACTGCCAAAAAAAGTGAGTGAAATTTTAGAATTACTCAATCATATACTGTTTATTTATTCAGCCTGTGCCAACAGCCTCTGCAGTAGTAACAGAAGTAAATCACCCAGTCATGACCCGCCCTGCAACTGAAGCTTAACATCAAGAAAATGTGGATTTTTTCTCTTTTCTCTGAGGAACACAGCCAGCCAGGACCTGGCCTGCGCACTAGTGCTGACATACTGTAACTCTGCTCTGTTATCTTACTCCACTCCACAGAGACACACAGTCATGTTTTTACCAGAGGCTCCTGCACAAGATTCAGTATCACTTCAGATCACAACACAGAGGGTTGAACTTTCCATCAACCTGCAGAGTAAACAGCCAGAGGACACCCTGCTGTGGAGGAACATTCACGTTTTCAGTTGCACAGTTTAGCAATAAAAAGAACACCTGCACTGACCAGGTGAAGAAAGCCTTATTTATTTCATCTACTAAATCCACTCGATCCATCAAATGCAGCCGATATTGAATAGAAAAGAACAGAATAAAGATTTACCAGTGAAATGAAAAGGTTCAGAAAGTCATTAATAACAGTTTGTGTTGACATAGTTCGTATCGGATTGGGCGACATTCATACACATGCAGTATGCAAACAATAACTGCACATGTAGACACATGTATGCAAGCCCACACACTTCACTTGTTCACACGTATACTTGTGAGTGTATCTACTCTACAATGATCATTTACTTGGAAAGATAAGGCCACATGAGGGCGCTATGGAGTCGGCCTTTGAGCGGAAAGACTTCTGTTTAAAATATTGAAAAAGTTTGAAAAAATCTTTTAATGACAAACCTTAAAGCTACTCGCCCGTGTTTCTTGCAGTTGTCCTCCTTATTCCTTTTGTTTGTGAAGAATATGTGTAATTTATGTCATTTAATGCTGCTCAATTTAAACAACTTTTTGTCTCACCCAGCTGACATTTTTCTCCATGAAGGCCTGCAGGACATCGCTGGCCGCACTCTCCAGTCCTGGGGTCACATGACCCTCCACCTGGACAGTCACATGGCTGCTCACAGCCTGCACCGAAGAAGCCCTGCTCACAATCTGCATTTGGACAGATACACACACACACACACACACACACACACACATACACAGAAAAGAGGGATGATCAACAAAGGATCTTAAAAGCATTTCCAAACATTGTGTGAAATCAAGTAACATAGTTCCCTCTATGTCATTGACTTGAATCTGTGATAACTTTAGGCTGGACAATCACAGACACCTCTTCAACCTTTCCATTTTGGATACCTAATCTGCATTGCAAGGAAACAGCATGGCTCCAAGTGCATTTCCCCTCAGCTTACGGCATTACAGCAACTATGCCCTATTATTGAAACAGGACACAACGCTGATCTCTTGTGGATGTTTGAAGCAGCTAAACAGTCAGAAACGTAAAATATCCACTAAACAGACGTGTGGCTGAGAAGAGCAAGTTAGGCAGTTGCCTTGCAAATATTTTCGATATGGATAAAATGATCTAACATGCTGATGTTGAATGAGTTGTCATTTTGGGGAAGTGCTAATACCTTTCTCACACTGTGGGCCATGGTATGCGGCCTTACAGAAACAGCTCCCTGTTTTGGGGTCACAGCCAGTGGAATGTTCTTGAACGCAGTCACATTCCTTGGAGCAGCCGGCACCGTGCGTCCACCTGGGACACGCTGAGGAGCAAACGAGAGCAGTTTAAAAAAGAGAGAGAAAGCACGAGTTAGGTTGATGCACTGTATGAGGAAGAATGTTTCATCATGTTTTCAGGTTTTTTGATGCTGCACAAAAAATATGTACATGTGAATTACATTTATATACTTGAGATAAGCAGGCTGCACAACCTACAGAATTGCTGCACTAACACAACTTCAGATAAGTTGTTTTAAAGGTCAAGCAAAGAAAACAAATTCTCTTAGCACTTTGTGTTCGTTAAAGTTAAGGTGGTCTTGATTAATTGACAAAACAGTGTTGAAATGAAACTTCCTCTGCTATCAGATTACATTTTTATAATAGCCAAACGACACACCCAGCCTCTATGTTATCATAATGTCTGACTTCTGCAAGTTTGAGTCATGTGACCGACTCCTCCTATTACACTGGATTTATTGAACTTCACACAAAATCATGTTGCATCATTCATCCTTTCTACCGTATGAACACTTAGCTAATTTGAAGCAGGCTGGCTATTTGAGCATGCAATTTCCTGCAGAGTTTGTTCTGTTATCTCTCGGCCTTTGCACACATTAACTGAAGCATTAAACAAATAGATAACATGTGTATCTCTGAGTGTTTTAACTGAAGCTCTGCCACATCGTCACAGTGTTCAAAAACAGTCAATCTGCATGAAATCTGCCAAGACTGTCCCTGCTCAGCAACAAAAAACTGAACTCCGCTCCACCCTGTCCCTCTCCACATTGGCTTTATGTTAGGTGCAGCTGCAGGCTCTGGTTACACCCTCTCCACCCTCTTAATGTCCCGCTGCAGGATGGAGCAGACAGCTGTGAGAATCTGATAATATTCCTCGAGCACATTCTTCCATCATTCGGTTTGGTGTTAGCAGAGCGAGCAGCTTCCACACTGAGAAATTAAGAGCAGAAAATTCATCGCCATGTCCATGCGGAGGTTCAGGAGCAACCCTAAGACACTGGGGGATGTTAACATGGTGACAGAGGAGCTGAAGAACCTTTATTATAAGAGGCTGCTGCCGATAGAGAAATATTATTCTTTCCATCACTTCCATTCTCCGAGCTATGAGGATGCAGACTTTGACAACAAACCGATGGTCTTAGTGATGGGACAGTACTCAACTGGGAAGACGACTTTTATCAGGTATGAAGAACAACTTCTACACTCCTAAAACTGCAGATTAATGCATGCTTTCTGGTGAATGTATTGGGGGTGATAATGATGGAAATGGTTTGGATTTTTTGGGCCTTAGGTATCTGGTAGAACAAGATTTTCCAGGAAGCAGAGTCGGCCCAGAGCCAACCACCGACTGCTTCACCGCCCTCATGCACGGAGAGACAGAAGGAATCATCCCTGGAAATGCCCTCACAGTGGATCCCAAAAAGCCCTTTCGAAACCTCGACCCTTTCGGAAACGCTTTTCTAAACAGGTGATACAAGTCAACACAAAAAAGAAGGGAAGAAAGAGGTGGAGGGAGAGTGAAAAACAAGAGACAAATGATTGTTCCATCTACTTTTTTTCATCCGATTTTTTATTTGGGGTCATTTTTGTCAAGCACTTTCTTCATAAGAATGGAAGTGCTGGGACAAACATTGCCGTTTGAAGCTATGCCAATTTTTGCCTCATCTAAAAAAAAGAACAGTGACAAATAAAGACCTTTCTGTGCTCTTTATGTTGCATGTTTTTGCAGGTTTCAGTGTGCTCAGATGCCGAATAAAGTCCTTGAGAGTATCAGCATTATCGACACACCGGGCATCTTAACAGCTGCTAAGAGAAAGCTGAGTCGAGGTGAGACGAAATACTTTTTTACTTTCCTTTTTAATGTCTATCAGCAGTTTTTAATTCCAGTTTTTTACTTTTAAACCTTTAAAGATGGAAGGCATTACTGCTGTCAGGAGGATTTAAGTTGCTCATAAGAAAAGAGTGAGAGGAGATGTTATGAAATAGGAACAACCCGACATAATTCAACCATTTGAAGACAGAAGCCCAGCAGATGAAATTAATCCCACAGTGAGCTGGGAGGAGACAGGCAGTTAGAATCTCAGCAGTCTGTCTTTTGTCTTAAGGGTGCTTTATCTGTGGGTGTAACTGAAATGGCTCGAAACCAGTCATGACCACTGGGATATGTTATATGTTCCTCGCTCGTCAGGCAGTTAGGCTGGCCCCATTACATAGAGCGTTAATGAAAACCCTGTGTTTATGTTCCTCATCCCCAGGCTACGACTTCCCAGCAGTGCTGCGCTGGTTCGCAGAGCGTGTGGACAGAATCATCCTGCTGTTCGATGCACATAAACTGGAGTTCTCTGATGAGCTCACTCGGGCCTTTGGGGCTCTGCTGGGCTACGAGGACAAGTTACGTGTGGTTCTCAACAAGGCTGACAGGGTGGACTCGCAGCAGCTGATGAGAGTGTACGGTGCCCTCATGTGGTCGCTGGGGAAAGTGTTTCGGACCCCTGAGATTTTAAGAGTTTACATCGGGTCTTTCTGGTCAGAGCCGAGGCAGACGTGTGACCACTACCAGCTGATCGAGCTGGAGGAGGAGGATCTGCTGACCGACATAAGGAACCTGCCGCGCAATGCTGCAGTCCGCAGGCTGAACGATCTGGTGAAGAGGGCACGCTTAGTGAGGGTAAGAGATCCATACTTTTATACAAGCTAATGTGCATTTATGGTGACTTTAGGTTTCATTTGAGCTTTGTCTCCTGCCAGGCTCACGCCCACATCATCAGCTACCTGAAGCAGGAGATGCCAACAATCTTTTGCAAAGAAAGCAAGAAGCACAATCTGATTTACCAGCTACCTGTAATCTTCACAAAGATCCAGCAACAGCAGAGAGTCCCAGCTGGAGACTTCCCCGACTGCACCAAGATGCAGGTCGAACATCACTTTTAAATTCCTCATTTAGACGCTAAATATTTTCTGTGAGCTTTACATGTGATTTCTTACTTTTCAGGAGAAGCTTTTGGGTCAAGATTTCTCAAAGTTCAAGACACTGAAACCGAGCCTCATGGCTTCCTTGGATAAACTCCTGAGCACTGACATAGCAACCTTGGTGCCTTTACTCCAGCAGCAAGAGCTGAGGAAGAAATCCCTCCATGGTATGTTGGACGGGGAATTTTTGGGGACATTCAGGCCTGAGCATTTCAGGAGAGACCCTTTCAAAGAATTCAGAGACGATGAGAGCTGTGAGGCCGATTTTGATGAGTGGGCGGTGGAGAAATACAAGCCCAAATACGATGAGATTTTCTACAACCTCAGTCCAAACGAGGGCAAACTGAGCGGCACCAAAGTCAGAGAGTGGATGACCAGCACCTTGCTGCCCAACTCTGTGCTCGCTCAAGTCTGGAGGCTGTCGGATGTAGATGGGGACGGCATGCTGGACAATGAGGAGTTTGCTTTGGCTGTCCACCTTATTGAGGGAAAACTGGAGGGTCACTGGCTCCCCCGAGAGCTGCCTGCTCACCTGGTGCCACCATCAAAACGGCTGAGTTCAGCCAGCGACGACGAGTGAAAAAGAAGGCAGCTGAGGCGAGAAGATTATTGTACACATTTTCTCAAATATAACTTAATCTGGTGGGAGCAGTTTGTTGTCTAAAAATTAACAAGAGTACAGTGCCTGTTAGTTTATTTGGTTGTTATACAGAATTTTTCCATGTTAATCATCACAACACCAAAGACCTTATGGTTAATGGCAAAATATCTGGGAGTAAGAAATATACAGCAACAATTATCTTCAATTAATTGGATTTTTCCTTTACGTTGTATTATACAGAAATACTTACTCATATCTTATGTGATCATTTTGTATTTTCTATCAATGGTATTAAACTTTATATTTAAAATTCATTGTTTGTAATATGATCACTATCATCACTTTTAAAGTGATAATCTTGAAGATCTGAGTTTCATTCTCTTTGGCAGCACCAAAGGTGATGAATGGTAATTGTGGGAGCACACTTTCAATGTGTGACATCCTCAGTTGGCTCTGGTTGTAACTCTTGATTTTGCTCACTGACTGTCACTTTCCTTTTTAGACTGTTTGCCTTCATCTGAGCGTCGAATTTGTATTCTTTTCTTTGGATTTTCACTTATTTTTGAAGTTGTATCTGTAGGTTTGTTCAGCCACACAACACTTGTAGAGACCAGAAAAGTAGCTGCTTAGCTCCGCCTACCCTCTCTGGCAGACCAACCACTGCTGGGTGATGGAAAACGCATCACTTACTGTGCGCTAACTGTCATTCTTTTACCGCAAAAGTCGCACCCGACACCCAGTCCATAATAATACTATATACAGCAAATGCAAAGGCTTTCATCAGTGGGCCATAGGCTCAATCACCATTGGGTTACCTCATTCGGCGATAGATAGTCGCTTAACAGACATTTATTTAAATGAAAATCTTCGAGATTATTACTTAGTAATGGGTATTACGCTATTAAGTCAGGTTGGTACTCACGCAGGTGGCAGAAGCGGCCATATAGTCCTGGAGAGCACAGGCAGGCTCCGTACAGACGATGGCAGTGTCCATTGTTGGGACAGTTGCACTTTCTTCTGCAGTCCTTCCCAAAGTAACCTCTTGGACAACCTGTAAACATAAATAAGGTAACTTTAGGATAGGATGCCCTTTTATATATAGTATATTCTACCGTGAAAGTGAGCAAATCACAGTTTACATAAAAAATGTGGATGTTGAAATTGTAAGACAACATTTGTGTTTGTGTCAGTATCCAACCTTGGGCTCCCTGTAAGGGGTCGCAATATGAATCTAATAGGTCCCAAGATGATTGCCCAGAAAAATAATATATATATATAATATATATAAAAATATAAAGACTTTTCTGACAAATTTGTCAATGTTTCTTAAGATAATTATCTTCCCTGGAACTTCTCACACCTTACAGACATTGTTTCATATTCAGGGGCCACAAGGGGTCAGCGCCTGGTTGTGCTAATTGCACCTATGTGTGCACACTGTGTGAGTGTGTCTGCAGTAATGTGAATACAAACCATCCTCGCAGAGCAGACCCTGTACCCCAGGGGGGCACAAACACTTCCCAGTCACGGGGTCACACGAGCCTCCATTCTGACATCGGCACAGGCTGTTGCAGGCCTGCCCATAGGTTCCCTGTGAACAAGCTGCAGAGGGGAGAGGAGGTAAGAGAAAAAGAGGAAAGCAATGACAGCTTTATAGTTGATAATGAATTAAACTGAGTGGAATGTGTTCCTTTGACACTGACACACATTATGTGAGAAAAGAGAAAGGAAATGCAGCCAAAGAAAGGGTTATGTTTGACAGTTTAGAAGTCAACACCTTCCATCCTGTTTGTCCCCCATGGTGTGCACCCTCCCGACACTGCTAATCTCTCTGGCCTTGTTAGCAATTACAACATGAACCAGCTGGCTGTGTGAGATGTGTTAAAGTGTTACAATCCATCAAGTTAATGTCTACTTACATTCCAAAACAGCAGCTTTCACTCCATGGGAATATTAACCAGTTTAAATTAGCTGTTTGAGCTAACGGAGCTAGTGACACCTAACAACTTAGGTAAGACGAAGGTAATCCACACACCTTTCCCCCCCCCTTATATACCACTATGTTATTACCTGCTTTTATAATTCCCATATCTGATCTCCAGGCAGTAAAAAGGCTCATCTTCTCCACCTGAGAATGTCCAGACCCATCACCTCCAGGCTGTGCATCTAAATACTGCCACCTCAGGAGCGTGCTTCTACCTATGACAGATTGCTCCTAATGGACTTGTCCCACGTGGCTCTCCTCTTATGATTACCAGCCTGACTCAGGTTCAGACCAAAGACAGCCATTAATCACGGAGCTGGATGGGAACAATGGAGCCTTGCTTCCTAACCCAGTAGTGGACATCCTTGGCCTCAGGCTGTGTTCTTGCTGTGGGCCCTGGCCTCGCTCCAGCAGTAGACAGATTGATTCCCCCCGGTGCTCCTGTGTTCTGGAGCCCATAAACAAGCCAGCCTCCCACGCAGAGCAGCGGACAGGTTATGATACATGGCCCTGAATCAGGGAGAAACAGGGAGCTATCTCATCTCTCTCTAAAACTAGAGCACATTGCTAGAGTCCAAATAGACCTAGAAGAGGATGTGCCCTGTGGGAAAACCAGGTTGTGTGTACAGTATGTGTGTGTGTGCGCACTTGTCATGTATAAGTATTTTCTTTTTTCATTCTTAGGGCCTGTGTCCACTAACGCCGATTTTTGTGGCAGTGCCTATTTTCAATACAAAACCAATGCAGTTCAGCATTTTCAGCGCTCAGCATCCTCAGCACAAAAACGCCCTTGGTGTCAGCTGTTTTTTGTTGCTGCGCTCACAGCGCTCTCAGTTGAAAATAGTTCAACTTCTGGAACACTGCCACACTTGTCAATGTCACTTCTCCGTCACCGACCAATCAGATCAAGCAGGGGCGTCACATACGATATCAATTTTGTCAACAACAATGGCGGAGGAGAAACTAATCCTTTCGTTTACTCGTGGGTACATCTTCCAGGTTTAGAGCTGCTACTAATGCCAGGACACTACCTAAAATGTTAAAATGAATTAAAGCAAATATGAAGCATACAGAGCAATTTAAACAGGCCTAACAATCACTATTGAGTGGAGCTGAAGTGCCGCCAGATAACTTTTGTAACCTAGCAACAGTAAGCACCGGCAAGAAGGGCTCTGAAATTGGGGTTGTGTTCAAGTCCCCAAACTTTAAAAGAAATGGTTTGACATTTTGAGAAATACGTATTCCCATTCTATATAAAAGTTCAGCTATATACACATTAAACATACAGCTAGAGCAAACAGCCACCTAGCTTAGCAGAAAGACTGTACTGGGAAGCGGCTAGCCGTACCTCGAGCGCTAACTAATAAATGTGGCTATTGACTATTCCTTCAAATAGTCACATGACCTCCTGGGGGAAACCTATTGTAAGTGTGTGGGCACTAAAAGGAAAACTCAACAGCCAAGAATTTTGAGGGGATTAATGAATGTGAGGTTGCCTAAAGTTTTGATCACTTCAGCGCTTCACAAATTGCAGCACAATTTGTGTTGCAAAGAAAACACAATACACAGGATGCACAGATGTAACTCTACAATGTCCTGCTCACTACTTACTCTCATTGCAGATGATCCCAGTCCATCCAGGTGAACATTCACATCTGTCGTTGTTTCTGCTACAGCCTCCGTTCACACAGTCTTCACAGCTCACACTACAGTCCTCCCCAAACGAGCCATCGAGACACACTGAAAAAGAAACTTCTTTTCATAACTGCTCAAAAGATTTAATGTGAAAACAATAAAATAAGATCCATTTGATTTCTAACCAGGCACACAACTGAGTGTCAACACTCTGCTTTTCTGTACCTATGCTGCTGTCCAGTCTGAGCTCTCCTCGACGCTCCCTCTGGATCTCTAATTCTTTTCCGCTGTCACCACCTTCGCTGTCATCATCATCATCAGAGTCATAACGGGAGCGCAAGGCTGCAGTGTACTGCAGGAGCTGAGGAGCTTTGCGGAACAGCAGGTCTGGTAATCTGTGGACCTCTAGCTGCTCATCCTCTTCATCCTCCTCCTCTTCTTCTTCCTCCAGTTCTCTGCCATACAGGGCTAAACACAGCCAGCACAAAGTTCAAGAGGCCAATGATTATAGGTGGCAGAAACACTTAATTGTACTTTATTTTAGAGAATAAATGTTATATAAATGTCACTCACAGATGCAGGAGTGCTGGTCCTGATCCAAGCGGAAGCCCAGTCGACAGAAACACTCGTACGTTCCCACTGTGTTGACGCAGTAGTGTTCGCAGCCTGAGGTCTCTGCTAGGCACTCATCAATGTCTGGCAATAGAAAAAATACAGAACCAAGAGAATGAATGGAAAATAATTGAAAAACTTTGATGACAGAAAGGCTTTGCTGTTTTCCATCAGTTTCTCTCGAACATACGGAAGGTTTTCTCTTTGATAAGCAAATTGTTCTGTTTATGTTTTCTGCTCGCAAATGCCCTTGAAAAGTGTAATTTCTGATCAATCAGTTGACAGGTCTGCACTGGGAATTTGCGTGCACAACTGTGCCACAACATAGAACAGTGTAAAGCCCCAGATGAGGTAACAAACCAGCGCACTCTTACCATCACAGCCGCAGCCGTCTGGGTTCAGTCTGTGACCAGCTCTGCAGCTGCACTCGTAGCCACCCGGGTAGTTTCTGCAGAAGTGATCGCAGCAGGACTCCCCACTGGCACATTCATCACTATCTAAGGAAGGTACGCAGGAAATCAAATTAAAAAAAAGGAATAAAGAAACAAAGCCACAGAGCTTCACATTAAAAGACAATGTCACATAGAGATATTCTTACCTACGCAGGTCTTCCTGTCCCGGTCCAGCTGGTAGCCGTGGTTGCAGGAGCAGCGCGGGCCGTTGGTGGTGTGTTCACAGTGATGAGAGCATCCTCCATTGTTCTTCTCACAGCTGTTGACAATCTCCATCTCAATGCCTGGAGGAGAGAGGACCCAAACCACAATCAAAGTGGATAACCCAAGCTGAAACATAAGGATAATGTTATGGAGATTTCATCAGGACTATTTTGGTTTGTTCCAGTCTTGTAATTAGTAGCTACAGATGGGGGGAAGGGAAAAAAAGTCCAATCTTAACCACAGATATAGTTTACATTAGAGTGGAATTAGAAAGCCATGACTTCAGAGTGGGCATTTTTCTGATTATTTTATACCGTGTATCATTCCATATGCTTCCTAAACTCCTTGTGTTTCAAGAAAAGAAGTATTTCTGCACTGTAAGCATGCATACAAGCTTAAATGCAATGTGCTTATGTCTTTCAGAATTCTATCTAGCTGTTTTTTTGCAGTCATAAAACAAATAATCACTCAAGACTGTCAACCTTTAAATGTGAATCTGATAACCAAGTCTACATGGCCTTTTTTTATTTGCTCTGGCTGATGTTTCTGATCCATCAGACCATTTTAGGCCACTTAGCACTGTTTATAATGAAAGCTTTGTACACAACAAAGATGGCTGCTGATGATACGGACTGTTCCAAATCTGCTAATGCTTCAGTATGATTTGGATTCATGTTATGTACAAATGCTTCTGTGTAAAGTGTTGGCAACTGAATCACATCATGGCAACCGCCATGTTTATGCTGACATGCTATGACAACTATGCCATATGTATTGATGTAAGAACTACATAGTAATTTCATACTTTTGTTGCTATGATTGGTTGTGGTTCAAGAAGCATGCAGTCTGTGCAAGTTAATAACTCCCCTTGGGAATCAAGAATGAACTGAGAGGTTCCAGACTTAAGTGCATTTGCAAATTGGTTTAGCTAGTCCAGGCTTTGAATCTGCTCCATCCAGTTCTATCTGTTTGAGGCAGTTTGCTGTGCATCAGACACATTCAAGACAAAGACACTTAATAGACTTCTGGGTTTGTGACAATCTGCCATCAAGTTTAGCTGTAGTGTGCAAAAGGTTACTGAACAAAAAAGATTAAAAACAGATTTTTAGTTTAAGATAAAAATGCAGCATTTAAGGTGGATTGATATTTGCACAAATAAACATTTTAAATAGTAGCTGTAGTTAGGGGAAGCCTGATTGAATGAACTTGACTTACGGTAGCACTGTTTGCCATCAGCACCCAGTTCAAAGCCTGGATGACACACACAGCTGAAGGAGCCCAGCATGTTGACACAACCATGGGAACACTTGGCACGGCCTGAACTGCACTCATCAATGTCTGTAAGGGAAAGGTGATAACCCACACAGATGTGCATGTTTACACAGAGAATAAATATATATCAAAGTCATATTGAGACAATGCCAGTGTCCAGAGCAGTTTGGAGTTTAAACATGTCTTCTTGTAACAGTTTACTCTCAGGACCAGACAGGCCTGGGTTATTATGGTTCAGAATGAAACAGAAACACAGTGTTTGAAAGAAACATGCTCATACATTGACAAAATACAACAACTCTTTACCAATAGTAACAATTTCAGGCTCTTGAGGGGTCAGAAGGGGGCTCAGTTAAAGGGGACTTAACAGTGCTTTTGTTTGGAGCTGGATTTGAGACACTAAAGGTTAATGACCCAGCACAAAGGCAGTCGAATTGTTGCGCAAGCATTACAAAACAACATTCCCACATGTCCCTAAAAAGTCTGGAAGTGTAAAAAATATCAAAAACAACGAAGCAAATACTTCCTCTAGCAGGAAGGCTTTGTCAGGTGTCAGATTTCTCTGGCTTCTCGTCCCCGCCATGGTTTGAGCAGAAACATTTGTTAGAGACATGGACTGTGAAAATTTTCCAACATCAGCCTCTCAAATCTAAACCGCTCTGTTGTGGTGCACATTTGCTTCCAACAGGAGTTTAAGTGTGGCCGTAAGTTGTGGAAAAATCATAAATGCCATTCTTTTAAGCTCTTCAACTGATATAGCCGCTCTCGGATTTGTTGTGTGCATATGCAGCATACCTGTGTGTGTGTGTGCTACTCCTCACCTTCACATTTCTTGCCATCTCCCGCCAGTGTAAAACCAGGTCTGCAGCTGCAGCGAACCCGGCCGTCGTCTGAGAGACACAGCTGGGAGCAGCCTCCATTCCTCTCCTCACAGGGGTCCCTCACTGACGCACACAAACACAGAGAGATACACACGTACACAAAAATGAAGCCCAGCAGGACATTTTCTGACCTTTCTGTTTGGTTCATGAGCACATATTTAATTCAAAACTCTATCGATGGCCTCACAAATCCTTATTCTTGCAGTAGAAGTAGAACAGTAGGAGCATTATCTGTTGGCAGAAATCTCTTACATTCACAGTGCCTCCCATCTCTCTTCAGCTGGTAGTTCTTCCGACATTCACATTTGTAGTGGTTGTTCCCCATGTCCAAACACTTATGCTCACATCCACCGTTCAATACAGAGCAGGAGTTCACAGCTGAAAAGGAAGAGAGACACAGTAATATCGATGGTAAATAGCATAACAACACCTCAGCTTTGGTATCTAATATCAGAATTAATGGAGTGAAACCTTCACTCACAGCGGTCGACAGATCTAATAGAATTTGTTGGCGATCTAAAATAGCTTTCACACCTCAAAACTCTGCAGCCCTGTAATTATGGAGAACACTCGGTCGGGTGAAGGATGGAGAAACTGGAGAATGCTATTCAAGCTGGGTACCCCTGGTTACTTCTTAATGATCTTTCCATCCCATTACTCCTGTGATTTAATGATGTGCCAAATATGAATATCAGCCGTGTGCCTTGTGGGTGCTCTAAACACAGACATGATGACACAGAAGGGCCGTAAAACTGAGAGAACGACCGACTTTAAACTCTGATTACTTTAACAGACACAATTAGCAATCCCTCTGCCTCCATCTCTACCCTTCACCGCTAAGCTGCGGTCAGAATATTGGAGTATTCTGAATGAAAAATAAAACCAAAAGCAACAAAGGAGTGCTGATTTTCAGCAAGTCACAAATTCTCTCATTACTTGCAGGTTTTATGGTGCTAAAACAGGAACAAGTACTTTACCATCTTATATTTCTCCTTGCATATCATGTAAGAATGTCGCCCCAGACACGGCCGCTCAGCACTTTCATTTTAAAGTGTGAGAGCATTCATTTAAACACAAAGATGGGGACGTTCTTATGTTTTCACACAGAAGACATGGTTGTAATAATCTTGAAGATTTTCATTTAGATAAATGTCTGTTAAGTCACTATCTATCGTTGAATGAGGTAACACAATGGTGATTATGCTTGTGGCCCACTGACGAAAGCGTTTGCATTTGCAGTATATAGTATTAATACAGATCGGGTGTCTGTAGCGACATTCACAGAAAAAAATCACAAACGGCGCTCAGTTAGCAATGCGTTTTCCATCACCCAGTAGTGGTTGGTCTGCCAGAAAGGATAGGTGGAGCTAAGCGGCTGCTTTTCTAGTCTCTGCAATGGTTGTGTGGCTAAACAAACAAAGAAAAGATTGATGACTACAGATACAACTTCAAATATGAGTGAAAATCCAAAGAAAAAGAATAAAGAATAAATTCGATGCTCAGATAAAGGCAAACAGTCTAAATAGGTAAGCAACCGTCAGCGAGGAAAATCAAGAGTTACAACCTTAACAAAGGGAGCCTACCATGGACATTTGGTTATTTGGGACGTACGCATCCGTAATTTCTTTTTATGGCCATTAGGTGCCGCCAAATAGAACAAAACTGAGAACTTTGAATATCTATTAAAAATATATATCTATTTTATATATTACATTTTTTTTTTCTATATTGTACCACTATTTGATCCCAAAGGAACGTAGATATTTTGGAAAAAGTCAGTATTGGGAAAAGACACAGCAGTAAGAAAACCCAAACTAACCCAGAAACAGCTGTTTTTGAATAGAAGGAATTTAATATGGTTACCACAAGTGCAATAAATACCTGTGTTTACTACTCACCGATGCAGGTCCGACCATCAGAGTGCATGCGGAAACCTTCGCTGCACTCGCATTGATAAGAGCCCAGTGTGTTGACACATGTTTGCTGGCATCCTCCATTGAGCTCCTCACACTCATTTTCATCTAAACACACACATAATACATAACAACACATATATAAGCTTGTACAGGCAAGTGTAACAGAAAACAGCCATAAACCACAAGAATAAGATCCACTTAGGCAGACATTTAAAAATGGTTAGAAATGTAAGTCCTCTTTTACAAGACCATATATATAGACCATGGCACAATTAGAAGGCCATATAAATGTAGGAAAATAATGCTTTAATGAATATGAGCTGAAATTGAGCTTTTTTTTAAGAAATAAGACATTTATTGCATCCTTAATAAAATCTGACATCCAACTTTGGAGCGGTCTAATTAAACATTCCGTCCGCAGTGAGCCAGAAAAAGGAAAATGGAAAGCACATTTTTGGTATTACAGATATGACTCTGAGCAGACCTCACATTTCTCATCTTTTTACTGTCATCTGCAGACCTTTGAGCATTACATGAACACGTCAAATTCAATTTAGAAGCCCTCTATAACAGCTTCCCATTTAATAGTGTAGGAAAATGCAGAAAAGCTTATTTTCAAAGATTTTTCCTCCTTTGTATCACCACCTGTATCACCAGCAAAACACCACTGCGCTGTGCTCTGACTCCCCGATGTAGAGACATTCGTGTAAAGTTTTATGTCTCCTGGTTGAATGATGACTTATCATGCTGCTTGTGCAGTAGCATGCGTGCAATCAATTTGTTTCCTGCACGGGAGAGCACTGCATATGGCTGCACTTGTGTCAGACTGAAGCTCCACAGAGACAGAAGCAGCAACATACCTGAACACTCAACTCAAGGACAACCAGGCTCTACCACACATCTGGACAACACATCACACGTCCTTCTCACCTCCTCCCGGTTGTCATGTCTGACTCACACAAGCTTTTAAAGCTCAGACTGGCGATGACAGAGAAGATGTGTGGAAGAAGGGGAAATAATGCTGCTATTTTAATTTTAATTTTGGTGCAGGGGGGTTATAAAAATTTGCATCATGTGGTTCCTAAAATATATTAAGACTATTTAATTAGCCTTACACCAGCAAAAGAATCCTTTTCATACCCTGCTCGTAGACTAGAGTGATCAGGTTAGAGGGATTCTCACTCGTTTGTAAAACCTATTTAGATGTCTGAAACAAATTATAGACCACACAACCGCCTGTGAATAATCACATATTCATGAACCGTCCTATCACTCCGCTCTCTTTTGTAGTTTAACACATTGCCAGCTATTGTAAAGGAAGCCGAACATGCAAAACAATCGAAACAGGGGGAGGTTTTCCAAGGTTAATATACTTATTGGTCTCCTCATGTGAGAGGATTTCAATGGGAGACGCACAATGGCTGCTTTTCACCAGCCAGTGAGGAGGTGTGTGTGGCAGCAGCAGTGGCGGTGTCAGAGGTCGAGGGGCACGAGGTCTGAATGGTATCGTGTGACACCGTCTGGAGTTGCTGAGCTGGCATCTACAAGCAGACAATGTAGCGGAGCAAACATTTGTAGCGCTGCTTTGGTGGCAGAAAGAAACGAACAGGTGGTTTCAGAATGAGCACCACAGGAAGGCAATTTACTACGGACAAAAGGGGAAGTCTGGTGTGAGAGCAAACAGTTTTATGTGTTAGCTTATATAATAGTTTTTTTTCGTACGTGTTTGCTTTTCATTATTAGTATGAGTAGCCTCATCAAATTATTCAAATGTGACCATATGTTATCTTTGTTAAAGTTAAAACAGCTGTTCAGAGGGGCAACTCAGATGACTCAAGAGAAGTGAGCTCACACATCTCTGCAGAGTGGAATACAAATTTTGAAAGTCCAAAAAACTTCTTAAAACAACTCCTCATGAATTCACCGTCTATCCCTATAAACAGGACCACACATACAATTCACACAAAGTCCAGTAAAAGAAGAACTTCCCAGCTGCTGAAGCTTGTCTTCTCCGCTGGTTAACCCTGCTCAGACTTTAAATTATTAAATGACAAAATCCTGTCTTAGAGGTCAAAGGTCAGGGGCATTTGTTCACACCTGTAGCTCTTTAGAACAAATGGGCCTTGGTGCCCGACATTAACTCGGTGTATTTCTGTCCGATGACTCGGCAAAACTGAGAAAGCGTGCAGTCTGAGAGGAGAGAGTTATTAGAAAGCAGAGCTGCCTGTGTGGAGTGGTGGGCTTAGCTCTTTACAGCCTTAAGTCTACACAAGTAGTTTTAGTCACTGACCTAGAGCAACTAAATATTTCTGCATAATGGTAAAGGACATTGGGTAAATTCAGATAGACAACTTTTTATTATACAAGATAGGCAGACATGAGCTGTGTCCCAATTCAGGGGCTGCATCCTTCGAAGGACATTTTTGAATACCTATTGCGTCACAGTGGCACGTCGAAGGCTGTCCCATTTTGAAGGCTCCTTTAGATGCGGCGACCGATGCATCCTCCTTTTCCCAGGCTGCATCCTTCACGGGCCAACATATCCCAAGATTCATTGTATGCTAATTAAAACGAGATAGCGGACTCTTAATCGGCCGAGGAATACACTTAAAAATAAAAAAACTTTTAGACCAGGCTGCCTTATTTCAGTTCAGCCTAAGCGGTCTACACAGGCTACGAATGACTCTTCCTCTGTAGACCGCGTCCTGCGAAGGATGCAGCCCCTGAATTGAGACATTGTTACTCATTTTTTGCATCTTAAAATATGGAAATCAACACGTGTTACTTATTGGTGATATGTAGAAAAATGAAATTCCAATAGCTAGACAGTTCACTTCCTAAAATGAAGAAGAAGAAGTAAATTAAATGTTTGTTTTGTTTTTAACTAAAGCAATGTTTTTAGATGACTGAGTCTCCATATTGTTTATGGGAGACTCATGAGGGACCTCTACGACCTGCAAAGTCAGGGTCACTTGACCGATGGAGACAGCAGGAGGCGTCAGTAGGTCACTTTTTGCTGTCCCTGGCAGCTTATCTACTTGTACTGTAGAAAATGTAACCAGTGAAGAAACACTGTCTTTGGAAAGTTAGTATAAAACTCTATAAAGCAAAAAGGAAAAATCAGTAAAGCTTGTTAAACAACAAAAAGGTGTGACGTGATAAACATTTAAGGCAGGAAACAGAAGAGTGCATTTATAGCTGGTTGGGGCCATAAAAAGCAGCAATGTACCAATGAAAAGAAGAAGCACATATAAACAGTGCATGATTCAGAACACTATAAGAATAAATAACTAAATAAATAAAAAACACTTTGGGAACGTTTATTAGGTGATAAATGCAGAAAAGGCCTTAAAGATATGCTTCATTTATTTTGGTGAGAAACACTGAATGTAAACAAAACCATGTTTCTTTGTAACGACAGCTTCACATGACACCTTTAACTTTGCAATTTACTCCATATGTACTGTACCACACATGCCACACATGTTGGAGAATAAACTGTGGAATGCATATGACTAAGTACCAAAAGGAACTTGAAGCATGGACTGGGATGTATGAGGTGAAATGGATGAAGTTTCTTTTTTTTCCGAGCAAAAAGAAATGTGGAAAAAAGAGATTCCTTAATCAATACATAAACTGACTAAAATGTGTAGTGATCAGTATCTTGTCAGTGATTTTATTATATAATTTAAGCAAGATTAAGAGAGAACACTGAGAACAGCTGGATTTCCACCCTTTAGCTAAGCAGTTAATGGATGAAGGATCGGCATCTAAATACAACTGTGTCATTTAATTTGGAGAGTGCTTTTAATTTAAAGCAAATTAAGACTTATGTTAGTGCGCTGCTAGTACAGATACATAAAATTGTACCTTAAAATGTCATTACTTTTAATCTTTTTCATATTTTATGCTCTAAATCACTCTGGAAACTTACACCTATACTGCACATATCATTCAAGATTTGCTCAGGATACAGAGTGGATAAAAGGAATTGAACCTAGCCCAAAAATGTGGGCCTTAACTCAATACTGAGCTCCAAAAGCATTAATCCCACATTGAAGACATGTTACAGTATGCATCATGTTTTGCATGTTGTGCGTCTTTTGAACCATAAAAGCCATATTTTACACCAGGTTAATTCATTATCAATCCTACATTGAAAAAAACATCTTATGACAATAGAGGAAGGCCCAGCTGGGCAGAGATCCTGCTACGGTCTGTCTGTGTTTGTCCACACCAGCTACATCCAGATGTCCATCTTACCTTGACATGCTTTGCCATCTGGCCCCAGTTTACTGCCTTCAGGACACTTGCAGTAGAAGCTGCCAATGGTGTTGCAGCAGTAGCCCTCACAGCCGCCGTCATCTCCTTCACATTCGTTTACATCTAAAAAACAAGGATTTACAGGACAGTTTAACTAACATAATGCACAGCTCACAAAGGTTTATAGCCACCTTTTAGCTAACCACCTCCTCCTCCATTGTATCACCTTATAGGACATGTGCCAGTACTTCTACTCTGTCATTAGTGTGTATCTATTATCAGCAATAGTAAAAGCTAATGCATGATAAAATGCTAAGCCCTATGTCGACCTCATCTGTCCACCATAAAAACTCTAAGGTCTTCCAATGTTTCCCGTGTTTGTATTTCTGTCAGAGGGTGAAATGTGTTCCAGGTTTGTTCCTTGTTTAGCTCTCAGGCTCTTTGTTCAGGTGCTGTATGATGATTCCTATCAACACTGTAGCATCACAACTAAAGAAATGAAGCACATCACAATTAGCTATACGAGCAACCGTAACAACAGAACAATCAATGTTCGACATTATGGTTTAAACACAATCACTCAGGATCTCCCTTGATACATAAGATATGGAAATGGTATATATACTAAGGAGAAATCTGTAACCCTTTTCACACATGCACTCCTGATAATTCCAACATTGTCCAGGTGAGGTGCATGTAAGAACGTCAGTGTCCAAGTCCGATCACCAGAACTTTAAGCAGACTTTTCCTGCTACCCCCCCTTCACCTCGAGCGACTGGGCGGGATGATGATGTCATTTAAGTTAACGCCTCTCACTGTTTTGCTGCTTTTTTACACTTTTATGCTCGTCTCAGTTGCCGGTATTGTCTATCCATCCATCCATCCATCCATTTTCTTCCTCTTATCCGGGGTTGGGTTGCAGTGGCAACAGGCTAAGCAAGTTAGCCCAGACATCCCTCTACCTAGCAACATTTCCCAGCTCCTCCTTTGGGATCCCAACGCATTCCCAGGCCAGATTACTATTTTACAATCTCATTTAGCAGACGCTTTTGTCCAAAGCGACGCACATCTGAGAGTTTTATGGTGGGATATAAGCCAACTTATTTCCACTCTCTGAGTCTAACCTAGGGTCTCCCTCCAGTAGAATGTGCCGGGCAACTAATAAGATGCCCGATCCACCACAACTGACTCATTTCGCTGCAAAGGAGCTCCCTCCGGATGTCTGAGCTCCTTACCCTATCTCTAAGGCTGAGCCCAGCCACCCTTCAGAGGAAACTTATTTAGGCCGCTAGTATCCTTGACAGCATTCTTCGTGCGTTCACTACCCAAAGCTCATGACCATAGGTGAAGGGGGGAACCTAGATGAACTGGTAAATTTAGAGCTTTGCCTTATGGGTCAGCTCCGTCTTTGCCACGACGGTCTGGTACGAGGCCCGCGATACTGCTGACGCTGCACCAACCTGTCAATCTCATGATCCATTTTACCCTAACTCATGAACAGGACCCTGAGATACTTGGGGCAGTACCTCTCTTCCAACCTGAAGGGAGCAATCCAACATTTTCTGCAAGTATTATGTTTTCTACTATTGTGTTTGTAGCCCCCAGCTAAACCAAACACAAGTTGTGAGAGCCCAGCAATCTCCTGCTGTGTGTTACATGTGGGAAAGGCCCTGGAAAATGTCAGGGCCTGAATGTCCTGAAATTGTCAGGACATTCTGTGTGAAAGTTCTTCTGATGCCTGGCAGAATTAGTACTTCCAAAAATGATTTTAGATAGAGATTATTAATGTCTTGTGTGACATTAATGATGTTCCTGGACACAGTGTTCCATTCAATGTCCAAAGATCTTTGTATAAACTTTTGCCGATGGTTGTAGAAACCGATTTATCTGCTGCCATTTCCACTGTATTTCTGATCAATGTGTCAGCAACATAGACTTTAAATAAACCTTTTCACAGATGATGCAGTGTTTTATGTTTGCTTTAGAAACAGGAGATTGTGACAGAAGCCCTTCCACTGACTTCCCCTGTCAAAGAGAAACACTAAAGAGACAGAAAGGAAAGGAAAAGTCATTTAGTACTTTGTCCCCTTCTGTAGAAACACTTAATGGGACCTCTTAGTTTTGCATTGAGCAATCGGTTGTTTATCTTTGAACAACAGGAAATTTCAGAAGCAAAACTTGGAGAAACAATTTGGCAGGGAAGGGACAGCGAGTGGAGAGCTACAAGCTTTACAGTGAAAAAGTCTGGAAGCTTTATCAAAAGCACATGACAAATGGAGTCTGCCTGTATAATCATGGAGTATAAACTGCAGATAGTTTCTCACCCACAGTTGCCCTCGGCTCTTCTTTAATAAACACGGATGTGCGTGTGGTTATTAACAAGCTTGTAATTAACAGTTGTTTATGCTTTGAATCCCCTGGTGTTTGGGTATTTATGCAAAGGTTAATCTAAAGCACTTACAACCTAAAAGCAAAAGCCGACATAGATTCTTTCCTAAGGCCCCTCTGGTAAAAAACCTGAAAACAATTTCTGTTTTAGGTTTCAGCATGCTAAACCAGTAAACTTATTACCAGTGTTTTCCTGGTTCACTTGGGGTCTTAAGTCTTAACTTAACTGTATTTCATCTGTCACTCTAGCCAGGACACCATGGAGCATGGACAACTTGGCCAGTGTCGCACAAAGACAACAGGGTTTGATAAACAGCCCTTATTGCTCAGATAAAAAGTCCCTGCCACCATCTGTGCACATAAATAAACATGTTCAAACAAATGCAATGAAAAAAGCAGAATATGAAAAAGATACGGAATGAGATACTGCCTGAAAACAACGGCATAAGGACCAAACTGTCTCCAGTTGACCATGTGAGATGCATTACATTTGATAATACATTTAGATCATGTTAATCGACGGGATGCAAAGCCCAAAAGGAGCAGAATCATAACAACCACATGCATTTTCCATAAATGTGCCCTGCAGACAGGAACAGATATGAACTGATTTGTTGCAGACGGTAAAATGAACCAGAGACAAGAGCAGCTGAGGTGAACCAGCTCACGGAACAAATGTTTCTCTGTGACAATAGTTAAACCAGCTCCAGTCATGTTTTAAGACATATAAAATTCTCTGCTTGAAATAATAAATTGTGTCTGATATGTTTTTTCTGTAAAATACATTTAATTACCTTTAAAAAAAAATCCCAAGACATCTCCTCCTTCTCCCTCATTGAAAATTCCTGAATTTGCATCGTCCCCCCCCACTATGCACATTTCCAACCGCCCCCTCCGTCGCCAAAACAAAACACGTCTCTGCCATCGTTTAGTGGCAACTTGTTGAAACTTAGCTAGCTCGAAATGTAGTAATTAGCAGTAGTAAGGTTAATGTCAGTAGTCAGTAGTGAGTTTGCAAAACTAACGATGACGGTTACATCTGGCTCACACATCGCCGAAGTGGTTGCCATAGGTTACACATAATGACATGCATAGCGTCACCTTGTACATTAACGGGATTGGCTCCTTAGGTTTGTTGAGTTCTGTAGGACCTCAGAAACTAAGGATGGGTCGCCATATTTGTTTTTCAGGCCACACCCACACTTGGTTTCTTAGGTCAGGCAGTGTAGGGTCATAGAGACAACTTGTTATAGGAATTTCCATAAAAAATTATCGATTGAGCAGAAAAATTTCACAGATTGAGGATAATGTGTCCTTCTGTGTCCAGTCTTTGTAATTTAAGTTTTAAAAACTATGCGGTAATTGCCTTGTTAGGATTATAAGCATGCAATTTCAGGAATGTGCATTGCTTTTCTCTGCATAGGTGGCCTGCTTGGCTTCATTGCCCTGCCTTGGCCTTTACAAGCCTTTAGTGACACAGTAGTCCAGCATTCAGCACATTCCCCTTCTCTATAGGGGGGAGACTTAAGAATCCTTCTGTCGTCATAGTTGGACACTCAGAAACAACCCTGCTCTGCATTTTTCATTTACTCATCAGGAGGGAAGTCGGAAGCGTAACCGCAGGGCTCTGCCCCGTACACATCGCCACTTTGATCCTTGCCTTAATGAGCTCTCCATATCAACTCGGGGTCATTTGCCGCCATCATCAAGCTGCCAAGCTGAGACTGAAACTCAATAAGAGCAAACTACCATTAAATGTAAGTCGGAAAGATTTGGGATGCCGACCAACTGTGCTGCCAGAACTCATCGCCATCTCTAATTACAACCCTTGTTTTAACTGTAACCTCAAATATAACTTACTTGCCTGAGTAAAACCTCAAACAAAGAATGAAATTCAATTTCATGATCAAGACTTCAGAATTATGCTATTTTTGGCTTGTTGCTGGACCTTTCACAAGACTCATCAGTAACATGGCTCTGGCCTAACAGTTATCACATTAACATTAAGAAAAAGATCTTTAACATGAAAATAAGAATAGCTGACTTGTTAGGAAATCTTTAACCAAACCTTCAGGAAAAGATCTACTATAGAATGTATCATCATTTGTGAGACTTTAGGGATTGAGCTATAAAGATGTAATGAAACATTAGTAGACCTACAGAACATAAGTCTGCTGTGCATGCAGCCAGAAAATACCCAAGTGCTTTGTAAAGCAAGCTGTCTGAGGGAGGTGAAGAACAGAAGTTATTAGAAGCATAAAATAGATTTATAGCAGGGCAAATGTTACTTTTCTCTGTGTGTAGACATTTTGGGGGCGCATATTCTTTTTAATAATAACAAAAAACGATATTTCCTTGGGGGAAAGGGCTGCAGCAAAATAGAATTGAAGAAGTCTTTCGGATGAGAGGTGAAATGTCTTCAAGAACTTCAAGTCCACTTGACTTTTAGATTAAGCTTAGAATAAATTGCTAGAGCAGAAAAGTCATCATAAAAAGATCCAGATGGAGCACCGTGTGAAACCTTCCCATCATGCATAACAGCACCTCTTAGATGCTCTCTGTGAACCATGGCCTTGAGTGGTTTATTGCGTTATTAACCCAGTATATCTGATTACACATGTACCTGCAAACAGCCCCTTGCTGTCTCAATCAGATTAACTGTGACCCACACACAGCTGTAGGATTGCATATTCGGAACCAATCCTATCTGACTTTGAATCTGAATAGTGTTACTCTTGGCACATGTTGGCATAAAGACTATTTCTGCCCTGGTTCAGTTGTTGTGCACTTGGATGTTTTCCACCAGCTACACAATGAGGAAACAACACAAACCCATGCATGCAATTTTTCCAAATGAGTCTATGCAGTGTTCAATCATTTACCACATATGCCGTTATTGCTAAGTTTTCTTGGTAGCATTTGTGACCCAGTATTGTTTTGCTATATGTCCACCAAATGCTTAAAAATGCTGTGAAGCACTGTGATCCCCTTCTGACCTAACGTACAGCACTCCCCTTAGCTTCAAATCCCCTGATACCCAAACACCTGCAGCCTTTTCCTGGATACTCAACAGTCTTGACTCCCTCATGTGGCCTCTGAGCCTTGTACGTACAAATCTGGATCATCAATCTTTATTTCCGAGACAGACTGACGGGAGAGATGACACATCACTTACCTCAACACAGAGTCATTCATTGATAAATTTTGGAAACACAACCATATGTCTTAAACTTGAAGCTACAGGGCTCAACACTCTGAAACACACTTTATTAGTGTTGTCTCATGTATAATTAAGTCCAACATAGCAATTGCAATGTTTTATATAATGCACATTTCCTTACAGGTAAGCTCGTTGTGCTTTACATTGGGGGTAAAAATATAGGAATACAAAAAAAAACATGTAAACTATAAACTATTCGTACGCTCGAGAGAATAAATAAGTCTTGAGTTTAGTTCTAAAAGTAGACACAGTTGTGATGGACCTCAGATCTGTCTGTCATCACCTGATACAATTATTTGTGGCATCCCTCATGGCTCAACTTTAGGGCCTCTTACATTTTTATTAAATGTTCCCTCTTGACTCTGTTTCTAAAAAATATAACCTCTTAAACCACTTCTATGCTGATGACATCAGCTATAATAACTATTAAGTTTTTAACTTGTTATCAAATGCTGGATGGCAATGAAATTCCTTCAGCTTAACAAACATAAAACTGAATGAATCATGTTTGGCCATCCTAGCTTGGTCACCAGCATAATACACTTGCCTGCTTATTGGCTCAATGGACTGTATTTATATAGCACTTTTCAAGTGTTCCGACCCCTCACAGCGCTTTTACACTATTACCCATTCACAGACACGCTGATGGCACATAGACATTCATACCTGATAGTTATGCATTCGGGAGCAATTTGGGGTTCAGTGTCTTGCCCAGGTATCAAACCTCCAACCTAACTCCCAATTGAGATACGACCAACTCTACCACTGAACTACAGCCGCCCCGATGAGGTCAATGAGGTCAAAAATCTTGGTATAATATTAGATGCTTCATTATATGTTTACAAACAGGTTAGTTCCATTGTAAAGAGAAGCTTTATCAGCTGAAAACTAAATCTTGGCTTAATTATTGTAATTCCATTAATATGGGGTTGACCGGTTCCACTCTTTCTCCAATCCAGATGGTTTAAATCAGAGCTGCTAGACTTTTAACTGGAAAAAAGAAAGGACCACACACCACTCCTGTTGGTGGTAGGTCTGCATTGGTTACTAGAGAAATGCAGAATGGATTTTAAGATCTTACTATTTGTTTTTAAAAGTTTTAAATGGATTAGCCCCACAATACATCCCTGATCTGCCAAATCCATACCCTGCCCCCAGGCCAGGCCTAACAATACAGCTCCTCTCAGTCCCTTACTCACACTTAAAAACCAAAAGCCAAAACCTTTCAGTGGCTGCTGCTGGGCTCTGGAATATTCTCCTAAATTTTAAATCACACCTATTTTCTCTCGCTTCTAAATTAGTCTGATGGGTTAAAACGATTTCCTCTAGCTTTTTACACTGTCGGTTTTATTTATTTCTCCCTACTTCCTATTTTATCACTCTGTTTCTGATTTTATCGTTATATGTTATATTAGTGTTATTACACTATGTTTATGTTTTTATTGATTTTCTCCTTTTATCATATACACCTGCATTGACAGTGAAGCATTTCCCTTTAACCCCTGTTGTTTTTTAATGTGTTCTATAAAAAAGTGACTTGACCCGACGACAGATGTATTCATTTTAAAAGATCAGTTGAGGAAATAATTGATTGTTCAGAAACAAATGGAAACTGTTGGCCTCCCATAGGTTTATGAATGGCGGTGATAATGGTTTCCCATCATGTAACGGAGAGAACCGACAGCTGCTTGAATGGTCTTGTGTTCTCTGAAGACAAACATTGGCCACCGAGTCCTGATTCCTGCCTTTCTCGTTATGTGTTTTGGACATTACTTGTCCTCTCCAGTACAGTACCTCCGCTTTCAGTATTCTCAAAGGATCGACACTCTTCCTCCCTTAAAAAATAAAACTATTTGAAGTACTTTGACATTGCATAAATCATCAAATCTGCAACCATGTGTCCATTTTCCCCATGTTAAAAACATTACACAGAAAGTGAAGATCGATAACTGAATCAGCAGGCCTCAGCTGCGTGGCAGGTCTCCCACCGCTGTTCAATGAAAGTGGAAGGCTTAGATGTCAGACCTCAGCGGTCGGAACTGATACTCGAACCTCAAGTGATTTAAAGTTTCTTCCTCACTAGATGGAATTTAAGTAACTGGCAGGAATGATTTGTATGTCCTACATTTTCTTAGTTCTAATTCCCACATTTCTATTGTGACAAATGGACACAGGAAAGGAGTGCAGCTTACCAAACAGCTTGTTTAGCCTATAAACGAAACTGTTCTAACATAGTCTTAACAAATGATTCAGAAAGCTCTCTTAGAAAGGTTTTTAGGACAATGACCCATTACCAAAAAAAAAGATCAAATATTTGATATTGCAACACCCACCCACACTCTTCAAATAAACCAAAGGGGAATAAAAGAGAACTCATAAAATGTTTTGCTTCTCTTTTTAACACCAGACAGACTCTTGCAGCAAAGAATCACTGCAGTATAATATCTTAACCACGAGACGTACCACCTGAAGATTTATTTTTGGCCTCATCACAAACACTGATGCATCTATTATTCCAATATGGAAGCTGAAAAATGCAGGGAAACATCATGATTATTTATTATTCAGTGGCTCTGTGGAACTATATTTCTGTAGCTGCACTGCTGCTGTGTTGTGTGCATTTACTGTTTTCTTTCTATGTCTTAGCAACAGCCTTGGGGAGCACTAGGAGACACAAGGTTTGATGTTGTGTGTTTTTGGCTTAAATCTTATTATCTAATCAGACACTGCTCTCAGTTCACTCATGTTAATGTGGATGCGGGTCAATCTTGGGATGGCCTTGTCTTGTCTGGCATGCTGTCCACAACTTTGTTCTAGACTAAATTTCTCATCGACATTAGGAAATATTTTTAATACACATTCATGTTCCTCAGAGGATGGATACTTCTAACGTTGATGGTCCCTTGACATTTTCTTAAGTGCCAAGTAGTATGAAATTTGGGGCGAGATATGAATGATTTTTCTTAATGACTTTTTCTGTAGCGCCACCATGAGGTAGATGTTGAAGTTTTTATTAAACTGTCTCAACAATTATGGGACAGATGGCCATAAAAAGTGGATCAATTTTGTGCTTTCCTGAATGTCATAGCTCCACAATGACTTTGACGCGAATATTTGTCTAGTTCTACCTGCAAAACCGACATTCTCATCACCAAAAGCCTTAAATTGTTTTGCTTATAAGCAAAAGTAAGTAAGTTACCAAGATGAACTAAGATGTTAAACCATGTCTGCAAAACATGTGCATGTTATCCCTGTCAATGTGAGCATGCAACTTTACAATTACGCTTAAAGCACCTTGAACACAAATCAGTTACAACCTAAAGAAATTGCTAGACAACTTTATTACATGGCTTTGTTAAATACTTGATTCTGATTGGCTAATCTAGGCATTCTGAGGTCTACTATTTCTCGATAACAGAATGTTGCTACACAGAACAGACCGTTGCTAGGGATGCAGCTCTAATCACACAATCTGCAGGACTAACTGTAATCATATCAATCCGCTGAGACAAAGAGACAAAAACAGTGGAGAGAAAGCAATAAAGGTTAAACGATACAAAAACTGAAGGCTATGACAGAGAGATCTGCTCACCCTGTCAGGGTTCCATTCTGCGATAACAACCTGCTCACTGTACATTATCCCTTATGTAGACTCTTTCGTCTTTTATTTTGGAAGGCCACCAAATAGCCCATAGTGTATTTCTATGTCCATACAACAAATTACAAAGACTAACATTGTAACTTTGCTCTATGCCATACTCTATTGGTGGTGGTGGTAGCGGGGGTTAAGAGTTAACTTCAAAATTGCTCATTTATATGAAGTTACTTAAACCAATAACACACTGCTTCCATGTTGGTTGCCTACCATGACAAAGAATTACTTGCACTTTTTGGTTACTTTAAAGAGCATTTAAGCAAAAGGAAACAAAGGTCAATCAAGTGCTGTTTGAAAAAACTCAAGATCCTGTGAACTGGACTAAAGGTCAGAGGTCACCCACAGACAGCTGAGGAGCTTTAAGGAACCTGTCACAGACAGGAAAGTAATCGTCAACAATCACCTCAGTAGCAACTACAGATGAGACAAAAGTGGGATTGTTTTTGCATTGAAAGAAAATGAACAGCTAGCTTGAGAAAGGGATACAATCAATCATGGCTTTCACCACTGGGGAAGTTTTTATGAGGCCCTCATTCAACCACGCAATAATAGAGTGAAGACACATAAAGCATTTGATGGTGCAGAGTCACGTCTTAAGTGTTTTATGAGCTGTTTGATGTGTTAAAATGACTGATCAAAGTGAGACTAGCATTTTAAAAAACTAAATGTATTTCTCACTCTTTTGTCTGAATGCAGTGTCTGTGTGAAGAACTCGTAAGTAACCCTGTGCATTTTGGACCACATGGTTGCCTTCTTCTACCACTTCAGCACAGCAGCTCACATGTTTCCCATTTGTCCCTTGAACATAGAATTTATGCTCTAATATAATAGGGATTTTCAGCAACTATATAGTTTATGTTTGAATCAGATGGGACAGTCTGAGTGGGGCACAGTTTCTTTACTTGAACATGTATTTTTCCTCTTTCGCTTGTTTGAAGCCTAAATAAAAATGAAACTTTCAAGTGGCATGAACTGATAATAATGAATTGATAACAATACAATGAACTATAAGCAAAGCTCCAAGCACGACCTCAGACAGCTTTCCATTCTAGGCCTTCACTGTGTTTTACAGAAAGTGCAAGAAAGTGTGAGAGAAAGTCACTGGGGTGGTCATGTTAGTCTGCACAGCTATTAATCACACAGTCTTGCCCTTTATTCTGAAGCTACATTTTTGCCTACTAGTCCCTAAAAGCCTCTCTCACCTTGGTCCTTCTACATCTGGAGAAGCCGTTGGTTTCCAACAGATAGGACAGAAAATGTTTTCCACAGAAAGGCTGAAACGTGGCCGTAGATTTATGTTCAGCAGGTTTGGAACTTCTTGGCATCTCCCAGCAAAATAAAAACCCTAAAGGCTGATTTCACAGACAAAGATGAAGCAGTATTTGCGCTTTCAATAAAAAATTACCATTGAAAATTGATTTTAGTCCTTCACTTGATTTTATCTATGTCTGAAGTTTATCATGAAAAACATCTTGACAAATAAAAGTCACTTTTGTTCCTAAGAAACATCATGAATCGCATGTTGGTTACACAAATTCAAAACAGTTTTCTATTGTCATATATTACTTTTAACCAATTCCCAGTCTCATGAATGATAGCATATTCCGTACTGGAAACAGTTATCGTCTTCACTCCCTTGTCCTGTAGCCATGCAGCTGCCTCAGGGTCTAAAAGTCAGACATGAATCCAGAGTTTGGACTGATGAAGGTTTGTAAGAAGTATATTTTTTAGCTTCCTTGCTCAGAGGCCATTTTTAGTAGCCTCTAGTTAAGTGCACTGTAAAAATGGATTGTTGACCCGGTCAAGTCATCTAGTAGATTTGGCAACTTAAGTTATGTAAATGGTAAGTGGACTGTACTTATATAGCGCTTTTCTGGTCTTTGCGACCACTCAAAGCTGCTTTTACACTACATATCACATTCACCCATTCATACACTGATGGCAGAGGCTGCTATGTAAAGTGCCCAACTGTCAATCAGGTATCACATTCATAGCCACCGGGAGCAATTTGGGGTTCAGTGTCTTGCCCAAGGACACTTCGACATGTAGCCTGAGGGAGCTGGGGATCGAGCCTCCAACCTTCCGATTGAAGGACGACCGACTCTACCACTGAGCCACAGCCGCCCCGCAATGTCAACATGAGAATTTAATCACATTTAAATGAAGTAGTTAAGATTGCACACATCATATTGTATCAGCTTCCTGTGTCAGACAATTTGGACTGGGAATGATTAGTTAAGAGAACTGAAAAAGACTTTGTTGGAGCTTATTTCATCAAGTCCTAAAAGAGTGATTCAAGTCAGCTCAACAGAATGAATACATATCTTTTTTAGATTTACAGATGGTCACAGGTATATGGCCACTCACCCACGTGATCCCTACCAGACCTAATGCTAACACTACAGGGGCAAAGCCAAGCCAAGTTCAATGCAGATGAACTCCTTTAATCTGAATGAGCTCCACTGCTACTGTTGGAATCTCACAGTGAGCTTTGGGAGCACATGGTCAATCACACAGACCATTAGCTCCGACCCGCTCAGCATTAACCTGGTAAACAACGGCGCCGTAATGCATCTGGAGAGATGAGGGTGTGCTTGTTTAGTGTGTGAGAACTTCCCTGCCATATGGCAGCCATTAGGGCTCTAATGAGCTTCTTCCTGATGGCTCTGCTAACCATGGAGCACTCGCATTGCCCAGTCTGTCCTTCTTGTCAGGCCTGCTACCCTAAAGCCTGTGACTTGGTATGTGATTCCTACGTCCACAGAGTTAATGGCAGACTTGAGGAATGAAAACAGGAAGGGGAGGTATGCAGGGCTTAAACAGAAATATACAGAAATATTAGCAAATGACAAGTGTAGACTACCATCTTAGTATCAATGTTTTTCGATAGACAGAGTCACACAAGACCTTGGAATAAATGTTTTAGACTCTAAAGAGAGTAACTACTTCTTGTTCATGATGATGCGTTTATCACATTTATCACAGCAGCCTTGATTAAAACAATGAGCCACCTGGTCTTTTCAGTCATCCTAGAGGAAAAGTCAGTACTTAGATCTGTGCCTGCCTTTTCATTATAGTGGATAATCATTGTAATATAGGGAGAAAACATATGACACGCATTTTTTGCTGCTTTGCTGGAAATGTCATTTTTCAAACAAGTTTTCTTAACTGAAAACTCAAAGGAGGGCTCTATGATTAAGACAAGCTTGTCTCTGTCACTGGAAAGTCTGATGCAAAGAGGCTGCAGGGGATTTTAAATCAGTTTTCCTTAACTGATTATTTCCACAAATGACTGCCTTCAGTCATATCTTCACATAGTTTAGGTCTAGTACCTTTTCAAGGGTGTAAAGTAGTGATTACTCAGGGATTATGTCCATATTACAGCACACTTTAAAGGGATCTGTTCATCTCCAAAGGCCTAAATTGTTAACATAGTTTTATGTCAACCTTTTCAGTAACCACAATAAACCTAAAGAGAAAACTGCTAGCCAAAGCAAAGACCAACCTGTCACAGGAAATCATGAGGTATGAGCTGCAGTCCTTTAAAAAAACAAAGAACATCATGACGTCCACGCCTCAAAAAACAAATTTTGGTTAAAGACACTTTTGAAATGAGACCAAAACAAACAACAAGGCCTGCCGTCATTACCACCACATGGTTCCCTTTATGATTTAATTCAAAACATAGCCTGCAAAACACTTTTAACACAATTCAAGCTATCGTTCAAGGGCTAAATCTGAGATGAGGACATAATCTGGTTGCAATGAAACTTAGGCTGCAAACTCTAGTGGATTTCACATTGGTACACACTGGATACTGGACCTTAATCTGCAAGCAGTTGACAGATTAAAGAGCTACGCAGCTACAGAAGAGATGTTCCTATGCTATTTTTTCCTTACTGACACTAATTCCGATACAAAGACATGAGGATTGGCTGACAATGAGTATTCCTCTAATAATGCGATTAAAAGAATATACATACTATTTGTGGATAAACACTGATTGCTGACATTTAGCTAGCTATGTATGCTGATGTTTGTTATCACACAATCATTTACCTTAGACCAGTTTATTTTGACGAGTGGCTTATTGGTTATTGAATTGGAAGTGTGCATTGACTGGCTTACAAAACCAGATACCGCATTTTAGGCTGTATTGGAGGATAATACCGCAACAGTATTGGAACATCGTGGGGAAGCTGTGGTTGAGGTTGAGGGTTCGATCCCTGACTACTAGAGTCACATGTCAAAGTGTCTTTTGGGCAAAGGCCTGGCCTTCGCTGTATGCGCTGTCTCCTGGTTGGAGATTGGCATAGCAGCCTTGCCATCAGTGTGTGAATGTAAGTGTGAAAGGCTGAATGTGACATGCAGTGTAAAAGCGCTTTGAATGGTTGGAAGACTAGAAAAGCGCTATATAAGTACAATCCATTTAACTCAAATAGAAATACCTTCTGTAATACTGCCAGAGACATACTAACAAAATGCTCCTCATTAGCCTGGAGCTCAGCGGTGGAACGAACTGCATGGAAACACTCAGAGAGGATGAACTCATTGCATGGTATGTTAGTTAACTTATGGTGAAAGGATCATTCCAGGCCTGTAAAAGACATCACTGTTCTCTTCAGCTGTGAGAACAACCACAGAAGTAACTGAGACATCATCTCCCTATTTTTCATAACTTCAATGGGTTCAACACCGCAGGTCTAGATTTATTTTTCAAGTTGTTGACACATTAAAATTCTGACTGGACTGCATCTTTCAGAAATCTGTAAGAAAATATACTCTAAGCTCTAAGTAGATTTTTCCTTCTGTCCAAGAGAGACTTTCATGCAGGGATGAATGATATTGCTCCCTATGAAAGCAATGGAAGAATGGGGGTCAAACACTGGCTAGGAATCCATTAAGGACATCAGATCTATAATTTACAATTCCATCTGAGGACTTTGCCAGATCTTTTTCCAGAGTTTTCTCCAAGATTGGACAACTGAACTGTACACAAACAACTAATGTCCTTCAAGTATCAAACCATTAGCTCCAGCAGGAGATGGGTATTATAGCCTTACAGAGCAAGAAGAAGAAAGGTCTTTGAAACACGTCCACTGAGACTTTCAAAGCTGACGCACAAATAAACAACACCTGTCCAGAGCATGTTCTTCACAGGAACAGGAACAGAGACCAAATGCCCTGAGGAGTTTAAATAAAGAACCCTGAGTCAGCATCTTCAGTCTACAGTGTTCTACTCGCCTCCGTCTCCCTCTTAATGCCAACAAGGCCACTCACTCTGCATGTGGCCATTAATGTGAACATTAATGCTGTCACAGAAACTGCTGTTGTACTAAAACCAGTTTAACTCTCAAAAAGGACAAACACTATTTGAACATTAAAGTAGGACATGATACACAACAACACAAGCATATGTTCAGAGGTTTACATACATGCACATACACACACACACACACAAACACACACACAGGTGTGTTTAATCTAAAAGGGAAGGAAACCAGTCCTGTCCAGACATGAGCTCAGTGATTGAGGTGAGATCTGAGCCTAAGGGAGACAGCCCAAGGTCCTGGGGATTAGGCACGAGAGTTCATATGAAGAAAGACGATTCCCGTGTGTGAAATTACTGCAACTGTAAAGCTTTCTGCAGAGTTCCCCAGAGTGGATGCTTACTCTTAGTCAAAAGATTGCTTTATGGCTGCCTGAAGTATGACACTTAAACAAGCCCTTTACCTCTTTGAAAGGTGAGAAATCCGTAATGCGGGGTGACGTTGTTAGCTGTCTTATTACATATCTAGAACCTGCAGTACAACAGGATCCAGGTCTCAGGCAGTGTCCATATTAACTCCTCTATAAAGTGCTCTGAAGGCAGCCAGGCATCTTTAGTGAGGACCAGATGGTTTCTGTCCTCACACTGTTATGTGCCTGTGCTCTCTTAATTTCATGCAGACCTCTGCACCAATTATACCAAAGCGAAGCCAAATCCAAGCCCTAATACAGTGAGACAGAATGGCATTCACTAGGGGGGTGAGGGGTAAATACAACGATTAAAGAGCAGACTCCAATGTCTCAGCACATGCTTGGGCTCTGTCCAGGCTGTTTATTACCTCACACTGTCAACACCACGGCCTTGGTGTCAGGAGCTGACACACATTGCCACAGACGGTGCCTTCTGTCTCATATCAGAGATTGAAAGCAGGTGCCCCCACAACACACAGTGGGCTCTACCACCACTACTTGGCAGCAGAACCAAAGAGAGTAACGTTCAAGAGGCCAATTCATGACGAGTGCTGAAAAGAGGAAAGAGGGAGCACAGTACGGATTCTTGCTTGAACTATTACAAGAGCCAGACTGTTCTTTAACACCACTCTCGATTTATGTTCTTCCTCTACTGAAGTGCTGTTGAAGTGAAATTGAATCTGAAAGTTCAGGCTTATATGGTGTTTCTGCTGCCACCCCTCTCATCTTTATCCTCATGATTTATCTATCTGAAGCACTGTAAGTGTTTTTAATTGTGATCATTTGCAACACACATACAGTGATCCAAAATATGGTGGATCTCCTCAGTGCCAAACTCATTTCATATCTATATTTGAAGTTTAGGCCAAGCGTCATGCATCATTTCTGCCTCAAGAAGAAACATGTTATTTAAAGCTGCAGTAACTGATTTTTGGTCACTCGGGGGCAGCAGAAAGAAGCTGTAAACAAAACAGTTCTATCATCTTATATCTATTAAGTTAATATGACACTTGTTGGCACACAGCTGCCAACGAACACACCCAGCATATACCTGTCAACATTAGCATTCATTTGGACTCTTGTTTCAGTCGAACTGGCAAATGAAGGTGCAATTCTTTTGGCTCAGTTTTGGTCTCAACCAACTCCTTGGAGAAATATCTGGCTCATTAGCTGCTGAATGCTTTATTATAAAAACAACTATTGGCTAGTGTTGAGGGCCAGAAAACAAACAAGATGCTGAAAGGCTGCGAGCTACAGGGAGCTGCAGAGTCAAGTGAAAATTCTTTGAGGGTTTGCTCGCAGCTTCCTTCACATCCAAGCAGACATATCTATTATGGTTAATTTCGGATTGCATACACCACATGCACACAGAAATTAACAAGCCCGCTTAAACCTATGCTTTACAACATGGATCAACAAAAAAAAAGGCCTCGAAAAATAAAGACAGCTGGATTGGCAGTTGGAACAACAACCAGAAAATCAATGGCAGGGCAGAACACATACAGAAATATGCAAAGAGATGCCAAACACGCACACACTACAATACAACAGGCATAGTAGGATTTAATGCACATGGGAGAGGATAAGACCATGGAGGAAACACTATATCATAAATGTGAGGAAGCTTTGTGAAACATCTTCATGACCAAACAAGTCCAGTTTTCTTTAACATAATACTCCAGGATAAATCCACACAGGTCAACATTTCTGCCTCTGTCTACTTAACTGCTTTCCCTCCATCCTACATGAATCACGTAAAGGACAGTAATAAGTATGTCATTGTGGAATGTAAAGCTCACAACACAAATCTAATAATGGAAAGGATTCCCTTGTGAAACCTTGGTTGGTCAGAGTGCACATAAAGATATATAATTCAGGTTCCCAGGATGACCTGTAGCTGAAGCCATTCACACAAACAGCAAGTTTCCTTTTCTAGCTGGTATTGATATTATGTTACAAAACAGTTTGTTTTTGAATCTACTCTTTAGTACAAAGTGTTTAGAACCAAGTCATGCTTGAGAGCAGCTCATTTTATTGTTTGTGCCCAAATTTCACTGCATGTCCTCAAGCTTCCACCCTAGTTCTAGTCCAGTCCAGTTTGTAGTGAAATGCACCACTGGACTGGTTCGTCAACCACCATTATCAGATCGTGTCGGCTATAGTCTGACAATAGCCTCTGAGAACAACGGCCAACTTTTCGAGGCTTCTGGGGTAGCCATAATAATGGACATCCGGCCAAAACTTCCCCTTCCCGAAGTTGCCATTCCTTACAGTCCGACTAGCAACTTGAGAAGCAAGAATGTTGGAGTTGAGAGACAATAGCTATGTCCAAATTCAGGGGCTGCATCCTTCGAATTATGTATTTGAAGGCTGATTGCATCACAGCGGTTTGTCGAAGGCCGTCCCAATTTGAAGGCTCCTTCGGATGCGGCCGACAATTGCGTCCTCCTTTTCACGGGCCACGAAGGGTCCATCGGGGGCATCCTTTGCGGACGTATTCACATACACCCAACATATCCCGAGCGCGCCAATTCAAACGAGATGCTGGACTCTTATGCAGCTGGAATAAACTTTTAAATGTAAATGTTTTTGTTTTCAACTCATTCAAATAGCTAGCGTTACACATGTTAAAAAAAACGAAAGGGCCCTTGAAACAAATTATCTTTAAAATAAATGGTTAAGTTGTGTCACGTTAGTTGTGTTAGCTAGTTAACCTAAAAAGCTACCTGTTGCTAGGTAACAAGAGCGGCGTTTGGTGACGCATGGGTAATGGCAAGACCAGCTGGAGAGGCAAACAAGAAATCCTCCGTAGACCAGACTGTCTCATTTCAGTTTGGCTTTAGCGGTCTACACAGGCTATGAATGGCGCATCCTCCATAGACCGCATTCTTCAAAAGCTGCAGCCCCTGAATTGAGACACAGCTAACGTCTAAGAACGGATTGTTAGCTGCACTTATAGGCAGATGTCGGGTTATAGACAGCAAAAGAGGCCTACAACCAATGCCTGCAGGAACTTACATGTGTAATGTGTACAATACTAATCAGAGAACAAACGGAAACCAGAAATATTTCTTGACAAAAAATAGTGCCACTTGCCTACGCACTGTGAATTTATATGTAGATATCTGTTAAGAGATAAGCCAACCACAAATTATCACACCAGAGTAGGAGGAAATGACCTTAGTTGTGGTAAAATAGAGCTTTACAAACAAAATATTCCCAGCACTTCTTGCAGGTAATTCTGTCCAGCAATAAATCACAGTTTTTGGGAATGGCCCATTGTTCAATTTACCAGTTAAGTGGTTGGATGTAGTTTTACTCCAAAGCTATATTCAGTCAACGATATATCTTTATATGGAAGCAAAATATTAACTCTTCCTCTATAAAATACATGATTGCTTCAAATGAGTGCTCTCACTATTGATGACTTTTTTGGGGGGATTCCTGAAAGCTCTTTTTTTCTGTAATTGTTTTAGCAGTCAAGGAACAAGCTTTAACTGTTCACACCCCGATAACTCCTCTTTACATAACATTGTAATCAGCTTAAGTTTTACATATGATACTTACTGAATACCTCCAGTGTTATCATGCAAAGCAAAAGGACATTTTGCTTTAACACGACAATGAACGCGAGACATCTGAGAAGTATAACAAGGATTCCAAAACATTATTTTTGGGATGAGAAAATATAATGAAATGCTCTTAAATAACCTGGGCTTAAACCCGTACAACACAGGATTATTGGTGCATATGCGTCTGCACGCAGCGCAGGTTCAGTGAAGATACCTGGCTGAACTCAGAACTTGGCTGGCTCCCTCCTTGTATAATGATTCTGGCAGATGAGTGAGGAAATATCTGTCTCGAGAGATGCTGGAAGGAAAAACGCTTTACGAAAAGAGAGCAGCAAGAGGAGTTCTCACTGAGGAGGATCGATGGAGAGGATGTGCATGAGAGAAAGAGAAACCAGGAGGAATTCAGGATTAGATCTAATATCTCTATCTGTACCCAATCTGTCACTCCGCTGTGTGAAAACCAAAGAGCCCGTGTCAAAACAAACGCACGGGAGAGGTACCTCCAACAAACAACGACACGTTCCTGTGAAATGTCTGAGCAAGAGGAGGAACTTTTTAAAACCTCTGGCAGGCAGGCCCTCTCTCCTGGGAAAGCCAAGGAATCAAACGGGAAAGCCTCTTCAGCGTGTGTGTTTGTGTGTTTGCGAGCATGTGGGGGGTAGGAACTAAATATCCTCTGTTCTCCTCTCTGTCTCAGCGGGACTTTTCCAAAACACTAACAACCATCCTCCTGTTTGCATGTTTACACAGACCGCAGGGGTCTGACAGTAGAAAGAACAGACGCTGACTGTAACAAGACAAAGCTCAGTGACAAGAGGGACATAAAGCTTTTGTACAAGCTTACAGTAAATGTTTACCATTTAATGATGACAGATCCCTGGTTTTATCTGTAAAGGTGAAGACGGTTCAGTTGCAGTGCAGCTGGACTGAGACTGAAAATACTGGGGCATAACTTTTTCTGATGTCCTTAAATCTTTCAACATGGTCTTTTCTTTATTTCTTTCTCTTGTAATAATGACATAATATTACAGGAATAGTTTGATATTTATGTTAAACAGTACTGTTATTATAAGGCTACAGCTTGCAGCCAGATAGCTTAGCTTAGCTAAAAGACTGAAGCAAAGAAACTGTTCGACTGGCTGGGTAACAAAATCCACTTACCAGCGGATCTTAATCTATCTTCACAAAAGTGTTGTATCTCATTTGTTTGTTCCTTTAAGCAGTTGCCAGATAACTAGTAAAGACTATAGGAATACAGCTAATTGTCCTTTGTAAACTTTTTTTCACTCGTTTTGTACAGAGATTAAATACATGAGATTGTCTGTCTTAATTATTGAGCTCTGACAGAGCCAGACTAGCTGTTTCCTCTGTTTTTAGTCTGTATGCTAAGCTAAACTAACAGCTGGCTTGAGCTTTATCATTAAGTACTGTACGGGCCCATTAATGTCTCTCTATTACAAAAAAGTTGACCTATTCCTTTATGTTGGTTGTTACGGCAAAATAAAACTAAGTGATCTATTAAAGAAAAGTTAAGCTATGATTCCTGAAAAAATTAGTTCTACTTTCTTAACCGTATGAAACCGGAGCTGCATACACCCTCATTAAGATACAGTTTTTTTATAGAGTGGAAGCTCAGCTGGGTTATCCACAGCACTCCAGGCTCTAGCCTTCAAAGGAAACCATTCCTCCCAGAGAGCACTGCTTCTACCTTTAACTACCCAGAGACCCCCGCAGACTAGCCTCAACCAATCACAGCTACACTACAGACACAGTCTGCGTCTGCAAAGTGAAAGCATAAGGTCTGAGCTGGTCCCATTAAAGCTTTAACAACATTTTGTCCTCTGAAGATGTAGGTTCACTGACTCACTAAGCTGCACTCAGCCTGCTGCTGTTTACTTTATATGCAACCATGCACTGTAGTGAATGGAGTATACAGGTTTAAAAGCATGACCAACTTTTTTATCACATGATAATTAGAACTTACCATATTGGCACCGCGTCCCTTTGAAGCCTAGTGGACATCGGCATATTTGGTCTCCAGTCTCTGCACATCGGCCTCCGTTGAAACATGTATTGGTACCACAAACCCCTGTAGATAACACGTCATAAACCATAATGCTGCAGATGTATCAATGTTTGTGTGCAGTATGGATGATCTCCATCTACTAAGTAGTTAGTAGTTGTACAAAGTTTAATAGCAATATCAAAACTAGCCCTATGTGATACGTAAAATGCTAACACTCACTATGCAGACAGCCTGCTTCTTCATCCTTCTGAGTCCAGCCAGGGCAGCACTTATAGACTGTGTGCAAATCCATGCTGTACACCTGCCTGTACACTGTGTAGTATGCTGTCCTGAGGAGGAGAAAATCTGTTATAGTCACATTTATTATTTCCTAATTCTTTTCAAAATGTTACATTACAAATATTGTGAATTTATCAATGAAGATAAGGAGTGGCTATTTTCAGAGTGAGGCCTGTTATTTCACATTCGAAGCTGCAATGTTTCATATTCATATGCAGGTGAATGAGCTTTGTTACTTTATCTCAAACTATATTCATATTCAGACAAAGAGAGGCCTCAGTGATTCCAGTGGAGCTGATAACTTGCGTATACATGACAAAGGCACTTGACCAGAAACACTTAGACTAAGGCAGTGGGTCAATGTGAGTAAAACCTCCATCCAGACCAAGCCTGTGAATGGAATGTCTTCACTGAATGGTCTGTGATAAAGTCGTCTTTGGGGAAGTATTTTTGCTCTTACCTTCTCTCGTAGCCCACACACCATCTGTGGCTGTTGCAGCCCTGTTTCCACACTTTAACAGTGCGAGTAAAAGCCTGGACACAAGGCTGACGGCCTCCTAACATGGACATCTCCTGGTCAGCACAGACATTTGGCCTGTGCATGGAAAACACACAAAACGAGAAAGAGATGGACAGATGCAATCATGAATTCTGTTTTAGAAATAACAATCAGAATTAATATTTAAAGAACATTATATGTTGTGAGTCCTTTATTTCAAATGTTGTCTGAAGTATGTTGAGGTGCCTGTGTTTGGCTATAGAGCTTCCAATGGTGGCCTAAGCCTCCTGCAGAGCAAATGTATGTATTGTTACAGACATGAATTTACACATGTTCTACACATGTTCATAGTCATCATACACCCTGTCAAACAATTATAAAGCTTCCTGGTTGTTGCAATCTGCTTGATTAAGGTCCAGGAAAAAAAGCCCATGGTATGGACATGCAATAAACAACCAATGAAATTTCACTGCACTTTTTCCCCCCATAATTGTTTGCATGTTCACGTGCATGCAGGCATGTACTGATATGTACATTTTCATTATGTATGTACATTGTACTATGCTGCACTCTGTTTTGTCAGTGCAGGTATCCTAAATTATCCGGAGCTGTCCTTCTCCATAAACCATCTGGCTTCAATACAAAGCAGCCAGAAGTTCATTAGAGGAAGTATTCAGCTTCTCCAGTAATGAGAACTAGCCTTCAGTCATGTCCAGCACAGTGTATTTAAATTCGGAAACCTCTGGTAGAGTATAATATCCACAAAACGAATCACGTTCCAAGCTATTATGCAGAAGCAAGTTATGGCAGTGCAATAAAACACACATCTATCCTCATGGGGACCAGAAAGAGCGACTCCTAGAGGATACTGAACACAATAAATTACAACACACTAACAGAGAAACGAAAGGATATAGGCTATTATTTGTAAAAGTTGGGCTGTGTAAATACCTGCCTTAAAATGAAGGCTGTAAGGAACGTTACTTCTGTCTCATTAAAAGAATGCAAACGGAAAACTTTGTCTTTAAAATGATTATTTAGCTGCAATCTAATAAGAACCAGTTAAAAACACAGGACACGAATTTATTTAAAACACGTCACTTACATGCCAAGCTGCAGCTCCAAAGGTGATGCCACGTGCATGATGCTGAAAAATATCACACACAAAATATCTGGGAACATAATTTCAGCCAGTTACAGACACGGAGAGAAGTATTCAATCGGCGTTGCCTCTGTGTCCATCAAATGAAGAGCATCCTGATATTTAGGGAAGTCCGCTTCAAGTCATGACTCAAAAGTTGACTATTTTTCTTGCATTAGTATTTCCCACGTTCCGAACGTTATTTACCGTTTACTGGTTAGGCAGAGTGAGGACTCGTCTCATGTCAATCGCAGCAGAATGACTCCCGAGTTAATGCACCACCCACAGTCGCTAAGGGGCCACCTCCCAAAACCCGACGAGAGGGACCTGTGCATGGCCATCATCGACTTTTAGTTTTAATAAACACATAATGTGGTAGAAAAGCTTGGTATAAAAATAAATCTAGCCCAAAGCTTTCTTATAAATATATCATATCATACTCCCATGTGTACGAAAATGAGAGTGGACTAGGCATTAAAGAAATACAAGAAAAACATCAACCTGCATAATTTATATAATAAAATACCCTATTATGTATTTAACAAAAAATATTAGAATAGATGCAAATCCAGTTTAATGATCCATCTCAGAAAAAAGTTTCACAGCAGCAAAAAAAGGACAGCAAATGCTAGGTTGTATAAATAAATAAGGATAAAAAAAATGGAATAATATATAGGCCTACTAGTAGCCTGTATAAACCGTTAAAACAAAACAAAATATAAATTATCAAACTTAATTGATAATGAACTTAGTATTGTTTAGAAATGTATGAATTGGGTACATTTGATTACATCAAAATAATTTGTCACCGTCATTGTTGACATATCGAAACAAAAAATGAATTTAACTTAACAAAATTAAACAATTAATCTCATGTTTGTGCTTTTAATTTAGGCGCTTGGTGCAAGTGCTGTCACTTCCTCCCGAGCTGTTACTTCACTTCCTGTTAGTACAGACAGAGGAAGAAGAGAGGAGGTTCCCCTCTCATATCAACACAAGGAGATGCCTGACAGCTACATCATCTGTAATACCTACACTTAATTGTACTATCTAGTATATTTAGGTGTTTTATTTTGGATTTGATAAATAATTCATCTTAGACTACGAAGCTATCCAAACCAAACGGTAAGAAACCGAAACTAACGCGCTAACGTTAGCTTGAAATGGCGCTAATGTGTTTTCTAGCTGTCAAACCTAAACTAACATGTTAGCTTCAGGATTTTATTAAGATATCCTAATGGTAATTTAACCACTGAACTAGACAGGAGGAGTTTACTGATAACTGCAAACACTGGTGAATGTTACTTTGAAAGGTAATCATGTATTAGCTTCACTGGTGTTACTTCAGTGTATCCTCGTCGGTATATTAGCATAATGTTAGCATTCATGTTAAATAAAGGCATATCTTGTAATGCGAGCTGCAACTTCCGCAGCTCTTATCTGACACAGTGTTACTATCAACCTTTCCTTTTGTCCGTTGGCAAAGTCAGAAGACACAAAGTTATCATCATATGATAGTGTCACGGGAGTCTTCATCTCCTTCTCCTGCCTACAGCTCACCAGCTGAACCAATATTTCCATTAGGAGATCATTGAAAGGATGGGTGTTTCTGTATCCATAAGTAGCAGGTGTAGTTTGAAATCACTTGCCAACAGGTATGCAGTCTAACATGTTAAACTGGACTGAAAAAGAAAGTGAAATCAGAACACAGGGATTTCTCATGTTGGCATGTTTTCTGCCCTTGTTGACCTTTTTGTTGCTAACAATAAGCTTGTGTCGTTGAACAAATCATTCCACACAGCCAAATGAACGGAGCAGCATTCCCCTCCCCCACGGCAGAGATGGCGGAGATGAACCGTATCCAGTATGAGCTGGAGTACACTGAAGGTATCAGCCAGAGGATGCGCATCCCTGAGATGCTCAAAGTGGCTCCTCAAAGCCACGAGGATCCTAATCTTGGATCTCAGGAGGTCCCTCACAGTGTCATCATGCAAGTCCCAGAGAGGATTGTGATCTCAGGTCAGTATGCTGTTAATCATTTTGCAACACACTGAACATCAGTGACTGTCGGCTGACTGTAAACCTATTTATTATTATGTGGCTTTATTACAGCCATTGACAGATACTAGATGTGCCTCTATCAGTGGCCCTGGACTTTGTCCATTTCCTGCATTAATGTCATGTCGATTATTTTAAAGCAGGTTTTTTAAGACTGAAAATTAAACAAATTCAACAGGCACAGTGGCATGTTGGTTAACTACACTTGTACAGCAAGAAGAATTATTCAACTTACCTTTTCATATCACAGTTTAATGTTTTAATGAAGTGAAGTAAAAATGTATCAAACGTTCATTTAAAACTCCACTTCACACTTGTATCTGTTAGGAGACAATAGTGACCCCCAGTTCCCCAGACCCAGAGACCTGGACCTCATCCAGTCAACACCCCTAGAGAGCCTGTCACTGAAGACTCCCCCCAGAGTCCTAACCCTCAGTGACCGGCCCCTGGATTTTATGGAAGAGGAGCAGCGGCCAGCCCCAGACAGCGAGGAGGGGGTAAGTGATAAAGCTATATATATATATATATTGTCACTTAGGACACTCCATGAAATCCACTCATTCTCTTACAGCAAAACACATTTGAATGTATGTTATTATTACTTTTTGTAGTTGCGGCCCCAAGGACGATCAAGGCGGGAACGCTCGGCCAGTGAGAATGCTGCCGCTCGCCACAGCAGCCAGCTGGTGCACAACGACTCAGCGTGAGTACTGGCCTGAATATACCACCATTAGCTTGGTACCAGCTCTATTTTAACTCATATATGCATACACCAGCATGATGCATCTTTCTTTTACGTCCCTTTTTCTTTGTGATGCTGCTGGTGATCTGTTGTCTGTGGCGTTCTAAAGTTTGTTTCCTCTTGGAGCTTCTGATGTGAATGCACAATTTATCTGTTTTGTTGCTGACAATAATCCATTAACACCAGGATTTTGAAGTTTTGATGCACTAATCTTGATTTGATCATCATCACCGTTGTAAAATACATTCAGGATGACTGGAAAAGGATGGAAATAATTGCCATTTAGTGTATGTACAAACTGAAAGGCCACATTCCCTAATTTGCAACACTGCAGGACACAAAACAAAACACATTCAAATACTTTTAAAGGATAATTGTCATGCAAAGCTATTTTTGATTTCAAGCATACAAGCAATGTTAGCATATACTATAAACAGATTTTCACAGATCTGGGCAAATGCTTTTCCTAAGTACAGCTGCATGTGATGTCTTTGAACTACTCATGAGGTTGCCACCTATTGCAAGGCTTGAACTATGAACAAGATGTTGATCTGTCCTGAGTAATATAATCCAGATTGGTTTCTCAAAGTAAATACATTCACGTCCTTCCTGTTTTTGTTGGGTGCATTACATGTGAGTACAGCATTGTTAATGGTTGGCAGGTTAAATCTTTGTATGTCATTGCAACTTTAATTTTTAATTACTTTCACTCAGTTGCAATCTTTAACAAAGTCAGAAGTTGAGAACAGTTCCTTTTCCTTATTCCTCTCCCTTCTCCTTCCTTTCTTTCTTCTTTTATCCTTTTCTTCCCCCTTTCCTCTGAATTGGCTGCTCTTAATGGTGGGCACTGAGCAGTGCGACCCTCTCCCCCCCAGCCACTCTCCACCCCTGTCCCCCTCTCACCGTGACTGAAGAAGAACACAACCTGTACAGCGCTAGTGGTGTTCTATCTTTCCTCCAGTCCACTACACGTCGGGCCTACCAGCAGGTCCTGGAGGTTTTGGATGAGAACCCTCGCAGGTGACCTTGCAATCGTCCAGTCATTTATATTTTGTTTTACTTTGGCTCATTAGGTATTGGTCAGAGAGGGCTGTATCACATTTTCTTCAAAGTCACTTAAAACCCCTTGTTTTCGGACAGTGATTGGTGTTTCTGAAATGTTGGGCGGCTTTAGTAATGCTGGAATAGTTTGATGTGTGTGAGTGGAAAGCTCAAGCAACATATAACCATTTTCTAACGGAGTATTTGTAACATTCAGTAACAATATTAATCCAGCATCTAATCATCAGAATGTTGCGATTTTTGCCTATTGTGCCATTTGAGTCTGTGGGAGGCCATTACCACGGCTCAGTGTATTGGTTGTTATTGAACAAGTAAATTATGAAAATGGTGGCTGACTGGTTTGTTTAGATTGTACTAAGCATTGACTCTTCTAAAATGTATCTTTTACTTTGGAAGAATGTTAATGTTCCCCTTTCGGAAAATAAGTTTCAATCAGGAAAAACATCTGCAGGGCATATGGATCTAGTTCAAAGGCCTTTATCTGAGCAGACAGAAAAATACCGACAGAAACACTTCAGCTCAAGCCTTCTTTAGGGTTTCCAATCATTTGAATCTTGAGGACTATTTGTCCTATATGTCTTTTAATAAATAAAATTACAAATTTTACATTGTTAAAGTCCTAGAAAGATTAGCCTGTTGATTTCCAGGACAGTACAAAAGGTGCAGTTTTAAGAAGTACATGTGATGCGTGTGCATCTTTGCAACACAGTACCATATGTATCTTTCTCTATCTTTCTTATTTTCCCCTTCTCCCACCCCTATCTTTCCCCACCTCTGTAGCAAACCATCACTTCGAGGGGGGTCGGCCTCAAGCTCCAACCCCCTGCATGAATCCAGGTAATCTCACCTGGCAAACTTCCGTCTGATCCTTTGTCCTTTTCTTCATCCTTTCCTACCTTCCATTCTCACTTCAGACAGAGAATTAAGATCCTGCTTGAAAACATCTATTAAAATAATGTTGTGGTTAAGTTGCGCGATAATTATGCTACCTTAATAATACACTCTGAGGTGGTGAAATTGTGTGATTCCCAAACCAACTGTTGCCTTTTCCAGGCTTGCATTGTCAACATATGAAGCGTCAATGGATGGAGGGCCCGATGACATGACCGTGGTCGATGCAACCACACTTCGACGTCAGGTTAGTTCATAACATATGCTTCATCTCCATCTTGTGGTGTAAAACCTACTTGGTGAAAAACCTAAGCCTGAAAAACATGTTTGTTTTTATCTTCAGCTCATCAAGTTAAACCGGAGACTCCAACATTTGGAAGAGGAGAACAAGGAGCGAGCGAAGCGAGAGATGATCCTGTACTCGGTCACCGTAGCTTTCTGGCTCGTCAACACCTGGGTGTGGTTGCGGCGTTAGAGCCGACCCGTATTTCTGTCTGGACAGAAGAACGTATTATTCCCTTATTCTATGTGTCAAATATTAGCTTTGCGCTGCACTCAGTCCCTGTGTGAGGAAAACCTTGACACACATGCACTAGCCTGTTGCGCACAGGGCTGATATTTTGATTTTGTTTATTTAAAACATGTACAGTTTTATTTTTTTACTCTTATTTGGTCCGGTCTCAAGTGTTCTCATGTTTTGGTTTTATTCGAAATCTTCTTGCTCAATGCTAAGCATGACTTGTTGTAAATATTTGCTCATGTCACTCCAGAGATACAGTATAGAATTGTTTACCAATATAGAAAAACTGAGCTGCAATGTGGAGATGTAACATGTTGAATATTTATTGCAGAGAGAGTGATATGTGACTTAAACTGGGATATGTATACATTTAGTAAAACTATACATCTGATGTGTTGTCCTGTATTTTTATTGTGTTTAATGTAATGCACACATCACTATAATGTTCCTGGTACAACCACATAAACAGAACAGACCGACATCTTTAAAATATCCTAGACATCAAATTGCCTTTCTATATATTTTAACAACTCAGTAATCATTTTGATAATTAATGCTGTGCCCTGACTGGATTTATCGTGGTCTAACACAGCCGATCTACTGCCTGTCATAGAGTCAGTCTAGCTCCTCAATCAAACAGCGTGGTGGAAAGTAGGCTGGAGCTTTTTTGGCCTCTTCCTCTGGTTCAAAAATCAGTGGCTCAAATGCCTCCCCATCCTCTTGATACACCAGTGATGAAGAACTGCTAGATACCCCAGCTGTTCTGTTGCAGCCTCTCATTAAGAACAATGAATTTTTGATGCTCTCACTCTGTTTCCCCGTTGGCTCATCCTCTTCATTGCCTCCTGATATGACCTCTATCTTTGGTTTGATCGCTTGCTGAGAAGAGAACATCTCTGTGAAGTCTTCTGTGTCCACATCCTCCAGATCAGGAAGGTCATCAATACACAGTGAGTGATGTAATGGAAGGTGAATGGTTTCCAGCTGCTCTTCATCTTCTAGCTCTGTAACCAACGGTCCAGGACCATGAGCTGGTACGTGCTCGTCTGCTTCAGGTGGAGCTGCCCTGATGAGAGAGGGCTGTTTCTTTTCAAAATGCTCTCTCTCTTCTTCGTTTGTCAAGCACAGGATTCCACGTGACTGGTTTTGTTGTCTTTTCTCTTGCTCTGTATGTTCTGGCTCTAACATCTCTCCTGCAAGGCTTTCTAGATCTTTTGCTGATTGCTCTGGATTTTCTCTTTCTTCCAACTGCTCTTCTTCTACATGTTCGCTGTCTGGTTGATGTTCATAGTCGCACTCTGTTGATTGACTCTGCAAGAACTCTTCATGGGCATCCAGGCTGTCCTGCAGAAAGGCTTGGATCTTCTCTCCTCGTGATGAACTCAAAATCTGAGTGTCCTTTTCTTCACATGGAGTGTCTGGAGGGGAAGAAGCCTCAGCCATCCCTGAGATGAAAGAAAATATAATTTTTACAATGCAAATTCACTTCACTTGTGTATATGTGTAGTAAATGTTGAAAACAGTTCACCTTTCTCCTGAAGCTCTCGAAGGTGCTGTCTCTCCCGGGCGTCCTTCCTTATCTTGGCCATGCTATCCAAGCTGTCCTGAATTTTCCTCCTCTCTCGTGTTTCCCATTGCTCCCTCTCTTTGCGCTCCCCATCCAGCCCTCCAACCGCCCATGCCTCTGCGCAGGCCCTGTCTTTGGGGAACACGGGGCGATCATCCAGGAAAGTGAGCTGCTTAAGGCGCACAATCATGGTCTTCCTGTAGTTTGGGATTTTTTTTACTATGTCATTTCCCATTAGATTTAACACTCGTAGTTCTGGCATGGCCTCGAGTACATTCAGGATCTCAGGGTCATATAACATATTGTGAGACAAGTCCAGCACACTGATTGCCTTACACTGACTCAGATGCTCTATGTCTCCCACAGTCTCCAGCTTGTTATGGGCTATCTGCAGAGTGCTCAGGTCAGGAAGGCAGGAGATGTTCTCTATGATGTGAATGTAGTTGTTGGAGATATTCAAGGTGCAAAGCTTTTTCAGGGGTTCAAGGTTTTCTAGCTTGTGTATGAGGTTCTGCTGAAGGAACAAGCAGCGCAGGTCAGTCTGGGTGTCCAGGTTCTCAATACGCTGAAGACCATTGCTTTCCAGCCAGAGACACCTCAGTCCTGTGTACTCCTCTAAGTTCTCAATGTTGGAGAAGCCTTTGAAATGCAGATACAATGTGTCATTTAGGCAAGGTGTTGAGTAGAGTTTGTTCTGCTTACAGTGGTCTTTGAGGAATTTCTTGGTCATTCTTGGTCCTGAATATTTTTCTTTTTTCTCTTGAAGTGGGCTTTGAGTTTTTTCGTCATTTTCCTTGTTTTCTTGAGCTTCATCCTTTGTCATGGCATCCACTCCCTCTTTGATTAGGGAACTGATTTCGGCATCTCCGCTTTCCATTTGGGTCGCTGTCAACATTTGATCTCCCATCATTTCATGGACTGCAGCAGTGGACATCACAAAAATATATCAAATCAACGAGCAGGACAAATAGAAATAATCTACACTAACTTTTAGTATATATTATAGCAGTATAGCAGTTCGTAAGATGTGTTGTCAATAGAATCTCTCGCAGCAGTCCGCTTTGTTAGCCAACGTTGGTTAACGTTTATGTTTGTTACCATGGTTACGCTTGGTCATTTGAGGTTAGGACCTCTCCGGCTTGCCGGATGTTGTTTCTTGTTCTTAGTCGGACAGCTTTGGCTGTTGCACTGCGCTGTCAGTGGTCAACATGGCGTCCGGGTACATACTAAATCGTGGTGTGCTTACATTAGGAATTCACTGTCAGCGTGTTTGCAGGAACATAACATTATCGCAGGTTAGAGAGAAGAAGCGATGGATGAAAGCGTACACATACCTCATGGCAAGGAAGTTAAAGCTCGAAGGACCTCCAGCGCCGAAGCCACGGTAAGGCTAACGCCAGTTAGCTAACACAAGAGTTCACCAGAGAGCATCTCAAGGCCATTAATGTATATGATACATAGGACAGTGTGGTTTTAATGACCTTAGCCGAATGAGTAGACTAGACACTGAAAGCAGTATAGTTGCATTGCACACATTGGCAGTGCAGATAAGTGGTTTATAATCACTAGGTAGCTAGGTAGCATGGCTCCTTCGAACAGTTCCTATTTGTATCTAATTTAATCTGTGATTATAATTTATTGTTCATGATAACATTTAAACCGTAAAGTCTCTGATCCTCAAAGTCAGTTTTTTTTCCTGCAAATAAAAAAAAGTATGAATTCTAGTGATCATTAGGGAGGTATGTCTGCTCAGCTCAAACACAGTATTTGTAGAGAAAGTCAGGACTCCATAGTTTAATTATTTTTTTTACTGTCTTTCAGCTCTCTACAGCCACACTGGGATTATCATGCTGAGGTCCAGGCTTTCAGCACTCGCCTCCAAGAGAACTTCTCCCTTGAGCTGCTGAAAACAGCATTTGTCAATCCTTGTTACCTGCAGGCGGAGCAAGAGAGGAGACAGGAGTTAGGCGTGGACTCTGAGACCACCGCTCTTGTTTTGAAAGACAACATCCATCTGAGTAAAAATGGAGCGGAATTCACCAAAAGCTTCTTGACCGACTGGTGCAGGGCCAGCTTTCCGAGCCTGCCAACTGAGGGAGTGGAGAGTATTGTAGGGCACCTCACCAGTTCAGCAGTCATAGCCCATGTAGCAAGAAATCTCGGCATTGAAGACCTAACAATGAGTGCAGAGTGTCCTGTTCCTGATGATGTGCTATATTCTACGCTCATGGCAGTGACCGGAGCTCTACAAGAGAGCAGTGGTGCAGAGCGAACTGGATTTTTCCTCAGGGTAAGAAGCTCAAGGCAGAGCATTGTTGTTAATTATATTAACAATAATATTAACAATAATGTTTTCTTAAAGAAATGATCATGCATCCAACTAATGACACTCAAATGGGAAGAAGTATGACTTTGTTCTTTTTTTTCCTCCTTCACCTTCATCTGCTCCCCTGTCTTTAGGACTTCCTGGTCACTCAGCTGATAGGGAAGGACCTGTTTGATATGTGGACAATTGTCAACCCCATGGGACAACTGATGAAGGAGCTTACTGACAGGAACATTCCTCTGCCAGAGCCTCGCCTTATCAGGTCTGCTGGAGCCAGCACCGTCCTGCCGCTGTACTTTGTGGGCTTGTACAGGTATGTGGGCTGTCCTGAATGCTGTTAACCCAAATTACAGTTAAGGAAGATTGAAAAATCTGTAACTGTAAAATCAAAGGGTTGAAGTCAGAGCTGACCTGCCCAAACGCTTAGTTATACTTTGAAGTTTGAGTGAGATTCATATATTCACAACAGACTAAATGATTAAAAGTTATTTGTGTCTAATCTGCCTATTTTACCAATTTTTGTATTTGTTTTCCTGTGTGTTCATTTAGCGACAAGAAGCTTCTGGCTCAGGGTCCAGGAGAGACACTTCTAGCAGCCGAGGAAGAAGCAGCACGTGTTGCTCTTAGGAAACTCTACGGATATACTGAGAACCACAGGCCGTTTGACTTCTCTCCACCACAGCAACATCAACAGCCTTTAATTCAGTCTGTCATTACCAATTAAAAAAGTAACAACCATCTTGCTGCAGCAATAAGTCATTTAATGGGAGTGCATCTAGTACATCTGGTTTGCAGACATTAAAAACCTTCAAGAGTCTGTTGGTCTCATAGTTTACCTTGGCTGTTACCTATAGGTTTAGCAGTCCATGGCACAAAATATACTTGATATCTGGTTGTCCTTGTAAATAATACAGTTGGAAATTGGAGTTACTTACATGTGTATCTATAATAAATCTTATGTACAAGTATGTGTATTTGTACATCATATTTTTTTTCATGCATTTTGAATCATGTTTTCTTCCATACTAAAATGTTTCCTGAAACATTAAAAATGTTCCCATTGTGGCATCAATAAATGTTTATTTCATATTCTTATAACAGATTAATGTGTTGAGATACAGTTTATACTTACATCGTTTGTGGTGTATTACGTATGTTTACTTTGCGGGTTTTTTGGCTAAAGGATTCGAATAGGAATTTCCATTTTAAATTTTAAATAGGTAATCTCCCCTCTTTCCATAGTCTGACAGTGGCAATACCAATCCGCATAGTGGCGCTAATGTGTTAAAGAGACAAGTAGCGTGCTGTAGACTGTACAACCAAGGAAATCACATTTAAGGGACAAGATAGTTCACGTCTTTTTTTAACCTTCGCACTTTGTAATGAAGTGAGGATATTCTTTGAATAAGTTATCTTGTGTAAGCTCTGTTTGCATTAGTGTTTCAATGAAGTCAAAACCACAGATGAATTTACACACAGTAACCAAGAGAATATAAACAAATGTTGGTCTTCGACACCGGTCAAAACTGCGTAGTACGCAGTGCGTTACACGACATCGGAGCAACATGCTGTAGCCCATGATGAAGTAATACCGGCACCTTAGTTGTATCTGGATAAAAAAAATAGTTGCAAACATCTTATTCGCAAGGAATATGAGACACTCATATTTGTCCCTGCCCCAAAAAAGAGGCGATGTGGTCTGCGTAGCGGGATTTAAACGAAAGCGGAAGTCGACAGCAGGAAGCCGCTTGTTCCGTTAGAAGCCGCGATCCAACGCCTCAAACTCCTTGTTCGAGGAGACGCGAGGCCCCCCTGACAACGAGCTACCTACCCATTCCCTCCCTGTCTTTAGCACGGGCCGGCAACCGTTAAAAAAGCACAGACCTTTGTTTTAGTTGTAGCAACCCCCTCTAGTCTTCCCCAGTTTATTTAATCCTGCTGTACATCCCTCACCATGGCGGCGAGTGCGAAACGAAAACAGGAGGAGAAACACCTGAAGATGCTGAGAGAAATGACGAGTTTGCCTCACAACAGAAAGTGCTTTGACTGCGACCAGCGCGGCCCAACCTATGCCAACATGACTGTGGGCTCCTTCGTATGTACCTCCTGCTCTGGCATCCTGTAAGTTTTAAGTTGCTGAGTGACCTTAGCTCAGACATGGCGCACACAATAAAACATTTTGGTTTCCTCTCAGCTACATAAGGAAACCTCAGCCGGTCGGGCACATTGCGCTAGCTAACGGTACAAAGGCATCCAGTTGTGTCAGTGTGAGTTTAGCTGTTTTGACATTGTCTTGCTGTGCTGTGTTGGGCGGGGTACATAGAGGTGTCAGTGTTTAGCAGAGCAAGCTAACTTAGCAACCACCCAAGAGACTAGCTAACCTTAGCTTCCAATGCTAGCCTGTGAATTTATCTGACACTTGCAAGCTAGGTCTGCAGATAAGTCTGTGGCCAGCAGCTACTAACTACCAGTTGCTGCTGGCAACGTCTGGAAGCACCACCTTGTAAATGATCATCTATTGATGTGATGTGATGTGGTTATAGTTACCCCCCCACATTCAAAGGCACATGGACACATGTATTAATATGTTATTGTGCGAGGTTTCTTGTTATATCCTCAATTTTGTGTTATGTACTTAGATAAATTATCAAACGATTAATTTAATTTGAATAATAATGTGCTTTAGTTGTTAAATGTTAAATGGTGCTAGTCACCTGCAGGGAGTGGGATAGCCCCAACATTACCTAGATTCATCCCATCACCAGTTGTATTTTGTCCAGTCATCTACTATCGGATTTTAAAATATTACACTAGTCAGTCTCTTACAGATGTACACCGTCAAGCCAGTTCTTTGACAATGGTGACCAAAAACATATGGCCATAGTTAATCTCTACCATCAGTATAATAATATGTACAGAGCATTGACAGTTTCACTGTGGCTCGATGATGCGACTTCAGATAGCATTTGCCTGACTGACTTAAAGCTTTGCTGTGCAGTTGTGTAACCAAGCATCTGTAGCTTGTGATTTGGGATTAGTGAAGCATTCCATTTCTTCTTATTCAGCTAAAGATATCCCACCTCAATTCTGCTGTCAAATGTTGCATGCTAAAGAGGTTTTTGTTTTGTTGGTGTGAGTGATGTTTAAAAAGAAATCCAAAGTGGCCTAATGAAAAATTGTTGCATTACTTTCTAAAGATTTAAAGATCTGTTGCACCATGAATATCCAATTGACATACAGTCTTAAGGACTTATTTGCCTTTGATTACCGATATTGCTTGACATTGTACTATAGTGCTCATAATAACTCTCTGAAGCATTTTATGGATTACAGTGCTCTGTTGTGAGTATAATGACATCTGGTTCTCAGGAAATTTAATATGCCCTCGTAGATTAATTGCTGAAACCTTACAGCTTAGTTTTCATCCTGTACAGCAAGCTTGCAAGAAGGAATTTTTATGCACGTTTTTTTAATTGTTTAGAGGTCCTCTCTTTGCTCAAAATTGTTCTTTGGTTTTTGCATACCTATAAAGTATATTTACCCATCACAAGCCTTTGTGAATGAAAACATTTGAGAAGAGCAAAGTGGCAGTTTGTTGTTAACCGGTAACTCAATAAACTGTTCATTCTTCCATCCTGTTCTGCTCACTCATGCAGTAAGCAGTCTACGCAGGTCCCTCTAAATGCTTTATCGAAATCAATCTGCCACATGAGTAACGAGTATCCTAATAATGTTGCAGGGGAAAGGGAAAGTATTTGTTGCACAGTAATTCCCCACTGCTGACCTTTTAGTCGTCAGTGGAACAGATGTCAACTTTGATGCAATTTCACACTGCTTGTCCCTCAGAGCTCCGCCTCATATACAACCCTTGTTTGACCAGGTTTGTGCACTTTATCTGCACAAACTGCTTTTCTCCACTTAAAACATGATGGTTGTTAAATATATTGTTGAAATGAATGAGATTAGCTTTGTTTTTGCTGATGGGCAGGGTATGCCCTCTATTTCACTTCACCAGTGGCTCTGCTGGGACTCCACTGTGAATTTCCCATCTGCTCACCCTATGGTATTAAAGTCTTTTATGCGAGTTAATTGAGTTCTTTTATAGCATGAGATCACAATTCTCCTGTGCTGTCGTTCCCACTCACATTTTATTAAGACAAATCGTGTTGTTGGAATTTAATTTGCACAAATGTTTCCAGCAGAAGAGTGTGGGTTTGAAAGGATTGATATATACAGGAAGCCTGGTGTGATTGTAGGCTCAGGAAGTGGTATGGCCCCACTGTGCTGCTACATCAGCAGCATGTGCTGTTAGATGTGCTACAGGAAGTGGCAGAGAGTTCACTGTCTGCTCGCTCTTTCCTTTTAGTTCAAGTTAGGCAAAGACTCTGGTATTAGGAGAGTGAGTCGAGAGATTCGTGCCCAGACTTGATATGTTGTTTTGGCTACTGTCTTGACTGTAACTACTTTGACTCCTTTGACTCTTGCAATGTTTTTTCCTTTCAAAGAAAAGAAGAGCAAAACCCATCAACAAATGTACTCACTTTAAACAGTTTAGATACATTTATACTGAAAGAGCAGGTTGCTGGTTTTTAAGTCCTAAACAGAACACGACAGGTAGGGACATTACAAAGACAATGTGTTTTCTCATTTGCAATTCAGGCAGTAACAGTGTGGAATTGTTAAAAAGTGATGGCACGACTACCCACCACATAACCCCCCCCCCCACCCCCCACCACCCCATAGTTGTGGTTGTTTAATGGGTGGAGTTGGAATCTCCAATGTAAACACATTCCTCATGAAGGTGGAGGCGTTCCCAGGAGGAACACCACTCACAATGTTTCTTTCTAGAGAATTGCTCAGGGCAGGAAGTAACCCCACTTGGCCTGTGTGTTCCTGGGTAAGCAGGACTCGAGGAAAGACCAAAGCATAACAGAGAGGTCGGGAAGTGTCACTGGCACCAACTGTCTAGGATAATATTAATCATTGGCAAGTTAGCAGATATGACTTGAACTAATAAACACAGCATGTTTGGTTGCCCCCTTGCCCCTGACTTTTGATTTCCTGAATGGATGACTGAGAGGCTGCATCAGTAGGACAGTTAGCCATGAAAATCAATACTTTGTGTTTTCTGTGATTAAAAACTAAAACAAGTGTTGAAGAATGACTAAGGCCTTTGTAGGCTCTTAGAGTGGAAGAGGATGGTGGTGCGTTGCCTCTCTTCTATTTGAGACTCACCATTGCCAGTTTCTGTCACCCTGGAGCTGTTACAGTATGCAAATGAGCTGAGTTTTCCCCGGCTGAGCTGGTCTGATGCACAGTAGCGACTAGGTCATAATTATTTTACTGTGCAATATGTGCTACTGTCCTCTGACACACTATGCTACCCAGTTGACATGTGAATGTAGGTGAACTTTGCAACTAGTGCTGTGCAAGGGTTTAATTAAAACATAAATGTTTCTGTCGCAGATAATGTTGATGTATACAATATCGTAACGCAAGAAGCAGTTTGAGTTTGAGTTATTTATTTTATTGAATTGATATTACTGCTGTCATTTATTTCTCCCTACAGATAAAATCCTCCTGTGACTGAGCAAACTCACACTTGTTTGGAGAATGGACTGTAGGACCGCTGGCTTGGTAGTCCAGAACAGTAACTTAACAGAAACAAAAAAGTCAGTATCGGTTTACTAAAATTGAAAAACTGTGCAGTGAACCAGCTTTCATTTTAGACCTTAAGGGCTTGGGAGCTTTCTCACTGTATCTGACCTAGTTTCATCTTCATGAGACTACTGTAGGATCTCATCACTTACCTACCGCAGGGCGCTGAGAAATACTCACTCACGCCATCTTCTGTTTTCATACAGATACATTTTATTGAGAATCTTTGGAAAAAACGGACTACAGCAGCGTGTAATAATCTTAAAATTATCTCTTTTTAAATGTATTTATCATTCAGACTTTTGAGTCATTTGGTGATTGAGCTGTGTTTAATTTCCAGGGTGGATCCTGTAAAATATAGCTGTAATATCCAGGTGTGTTTTCTGTTTGTGACTTCACCCATCTTCTCAGAAAGTGCGATGATCACGACAAACTGGGCACAAGTTGATACATTGTTACCTTTAGTAACAGCCCTACAAGATCCCATGGATCTACTCCTTGTTTAGGAAATCGACTGTATGGACAGCTTTGTGACGCACCCAGCTTTTCTGATGCACCCTGGCTCTTGTCATATGTATCTATACTTTACTGAACAGCCACCTGATTGGTGGGTGGATGGATAAAGAATGGGTGGAGATAAGAACAAGTTCTGTTAGGGGCAACAGTAGTAAATAATTTAGCAGTCCTGTCTAGTATTTCACTGCCTCTGGGATCTGACTCCTTTATGTGTATGACATTGTGTTTGTAATTGTGACACTGTGGATCTTATTTCCCAGAGCAGTGGCTCTGCAGCACCTGGGGGTGCCTTGAGGACGAGGGTGCTGCAAGACTGCAAACGTGTCACGATAGGAAAAAAAATGTTCTGTCTCAGCTTATAGACAAGTCTCGTTGAGGAGTTCTCTGTAATAGGCTTAATATCAGAACAAATTACAGTTAAGTGATAAATCATAGTGCTTTATCCTGCAGGTCCAACCATTTGCCAGAAGAGCATAATCAGGAAACACAAGTGAAGTTTCACAGTTACAGTGAGAGAGCATATTTAAATATGTGGAAAGAACAGCTGCTTGTTCAAAGAGCTTGGCAAAAGAGCCAAATAGTTTAAGAAAAGCTTTGAAAGAAAAGTTTGGAGAAACTGGGGTATTTGATTGCCAACAGTATGTTCTTGTTGACGACGTCCCAAAACTGCTACTACAAGCTCACTTCATGGAGGATGGATAACATATTTGATGCCCTACTTTAACATGTTTTGGACTATTTTACATGTTGGTGCTAAATCTTACAATTGTAAGCTAAACTGATAAATCAGCCTGGCCTATATATCTGCTTATATAAGTAGGTAATCAAGTGTCATTCTGGCTATATATGAACCCAGTGTGTATGTGTGTGTTTTTAGTTACAGTTTAGATATGACGTTGAGAGAGGTTGGGGTGTGTTATGTGCAGTGTGCTTTCTTCCTATGCACATTAAAGCAGAGTTATTGGGCTATGAGTGCTGACAGAATGCTCTGAGTGCTGTGAAAGACACTGATGGAGGAATGCAGCTGCTGCCATTATGCTGCTGACATGCATTCGCTACAAGGCGGATATGAATAATAAGTAAAAAGACACTTAAGGTCACCTTTGATGTTAAATGAATCTTAATGATATTTGACTGATGACTCACATTTGAAGCTGTTGACTGATTTGCTTTGTCATTGCTGTAGAAAGTACAAACTTAAAGTTACTGTCGGAGTTGGTTTCAGTTCAGTGGATGTATTAATGACTTTGGTTATCAAAAGGTTCAATGACCCTATATCAGAATTAATTCCATATTACAATGAGCAGCAATAAGTTGTCTTAAATTCTTCTAGTGGCTGTGTGCTTCGCAAACACACTCTGGTCGCGGTTAAAATAATCTGCTTGCAAGCTGCCTGCTGATTGGTCACCTTCACAGACAAAACATGTGGCGACCTTGAAGCCAGCTTTACACTTTAACTCACAAGCAGGCCTGCAGCTTAATATAACCTCCTAATGCTGGCTCTCTTCAACTATTATAGCTACCAGGCATTTTTAATTTGGGCCGCTCTGGCAGAAGCTGTGACCTTCTGAGGAATATGAGCAAGGCTTGTGTGGCCTAATGGGTGTTGCTCCATAATGGAAGTTTCTATATTAAGGGAAATCACTCGTTCTGCCACTGTGCTGACAGCCTCAGCTCAGTCAATGGCAATTATGAGCGAGTTTCACCCACCTCCTTTGTTCCTCTATCCCTTTCTTGTTCTGTCAGTATTTGTCTCTGTCACTTCTCTCTGTAAGGCTGTCATCTTCGCCCCAGTTACAAACATCACCCAGTCAGCGTGTTGCTAATTAAACGGCCCCATCCTGAGAGGTGGGATCTGGAATATGTCCAGATGCAGTTGTCATGTACAGCGTCTTCAAATTAAATTGACCCCTGTTTCCATGTCTCCACCTACAGACGAGGACTGAATCCACCCCACAGAGTTAAGTCCATCTCCATGACAACCTTCACGCAACAGGAAATCGAGTTCCTACAGAAACATGGAAATGAGGTGAGCATGGCGGCTGTCCGCCCTGTCACAGTTGTTAAGGTTGAGGTGAACTCTCCCACAGCTTTCACAGGTGTGCTTTACAGCATGGTATCACTGCTTTCTCCTATATTTGCTGTCCATGTAAGCCAGTAAATATAACAAGACAAAATATTTCAAGTTTTACAGTTTAAAAATGGATGAACAGTAATACTATAGTCCAGTAATATTATTTGAACTTTAGTTCCATTTGGTCATCTTTTATTTTTTATAATAATGTTATTAATTTTTTTTTATTTTTAAATAAATACCCTGTTTATTACAGTGGAAAGTAATAAAAAATGGGCATTAAAATCAATTCTTTGTTTGCAGTAATATTAAAGGGCCAGTTTGCAGACTTTCAACCTCAGTCCTATCATGCTTTTATGGGGAGCTAATACCATTATGGTGGGACAAAATTGCAATTTCGCTCTGTGGCTTTGGAGGACGCTTCTCCAATGGGCCCTGGAAAACCTCCGGGGAGCTTGCTAAACTACACTTAATCAATCTAGGACGCCCGCCTCCAATGTCATGTGTCGTTCAAAATCGTCAGGTTTGAAATGTAGACTGCAGACCTGAAGTTTTTTTCGATGATCCACTGGTATATTCTCGTCGTATTTCAGATTCTGTACCGCTCTGAGCCATTGCCTGCAGCGATAAATGTCCTTGACTGGAAAACGGTAGTTTTTCACGCCGTCGTCTCTCGCTGGGCCGTTCCTTTAAGAGGGAGTGGCACAATGCACGCTGGGTGTTGTAGGAATGTAGAATGGACGAAACCACGAGCTGTTTGTACAACTTTCTCCACAGCTATGGCGCCAATTTCAAATATAATTGTTTCTATCGATTACAGAGAACACCAGCTTTGAGTGACAGTGGCTTTTCCAGGGGCCAATTGCTTCTTTAAGGAGATGTGTAATTTAAGTTAATTGTTATTCAACTCTGCAGTTCTGGTGAGCGATTTAGAAGCTTTTAGTGTTTTTCATTTGGTTTCAACTTAGTTTTTTTTATTATTTTTTTTAGACTAAACATTAATTACAACACCATACCTTTTCACAGAAGCTTTGTATGCATTATAGTATTTCATACCTACTTTTGCACATTGCAAACAATAAACAATTTGTTGTGCAAGTTGACCATAAAGTTGTTTCCAACTGGATTTCATCAGGCCGCTGCAATTTCAGGTTCTTAGTTCTTTAGGGCCAATTCTGTATGACACGCCTATTTCATTTTTTTAAATTATACGAATGTAAAAAAAAAAAAAGAACAGGAAATGACACGATAAGGCAACGTATTAATAGATTATATTGATAAGTAAAAGGTCAGGTTGAAACTGTCTGTAATTTAAATTCTGCAGCTCCAGAGTGGCATTACATATCTGTCCTGTACAGAGAAACCAAAGTGCCTGATCATTCAAGAGCCAGTTCTAATAAACCGAGGATGAAATGGAGCAATGCCACCTGGGAAGCACAGCTTATTAAAAACTGTAGCAAAGTGTCCGGGCAGGCAGACATGCAGGAGGGTCAAGGCTGGAGATGATGCATAAATCCTTCAAGGCTGCTAAAAAAATATTGCTTCCCTGAAGTTATTTATTTTTTCCATGGAGAGCACTTGATACTGGAAACACTGCTGGAACACAATGCTCCTTTACAGTTCTTACAGTAGCAGTTTAATCAATCAATCAATCAAATCAAATTTTTAAAAAGTAATTCAAAACTAAGGTGAGCTTACATGTGTTTTTAGTGGCATTGCACATGTGTACCAAAACCAGCATACAGAACATAGGTTTAGCAGCACTATCGATGCCTCTGTAGTGCAGCACATGCATGAAGCCTATAAATCTCTCTTACAAGATAAGACAAATACAATGCTGTCTTAAACCCACTGCCAGACGAAGGTAAGGCTTAGACTGATTTTTTTTACCAAGCAACCTATTCAGCCTGTGTTTTCCAAACAGGAGGCCAGCTCATGTTTGACTCCTCTACACAACATATGGCAAAGCACTCAACATTAGTGAACGCTCTTTTGAACTCAACCTGCACTTAATGGCTTTAAGGGGATTAACCATATCATCACTATATTTACCCATACCCTGTCATTTCCGTGTGCCTTGTACCACTATATCACTTCACCCCATGAAGGTAAAGTAGCCTTGCACTCATTTTTAGCAATATGTCCTACAGAAATGTTGCTTATCTTTCGGTTCCAGGTGTGTAAGCAGATCTGGCTGGGCCTTTATGATGACAGGACCTCCTCAATACCAGACTTCAGGGAACCGCAGAAAGTCAAGGAGTTCCTTCAAGAGAAATATGAGAAGAAGAGATGGTAAGTCAGTTTTACAAACTGGCAGTGCAAAAATATGAACACTCCTCTGGATGTGTGCACTGCGCAGACACGTAGCTTTCCTTTGAGTTTTTCTTCTCTCCGGCTTGGAATGTCTCACAGGCGGCTCATAGCAGTTAGCCTCCAGCAAGCCGCTAGATATCCGTCTTTAAATGCAAAGAATTTAGGTCATGACAGTCAAGCTGCTTTATGTGCAACATGTAGTTGTTCCATAAGGTTATAGGTTAATTAAGTTCAACTATGTATTTGGTTTAGCATAGTTGTTACTTGTGCAGGGTGACTGTTTGTGTGATGAGTATTTGGAGCAGTCTGAAAATTTAAACTTTAACTAATGGCAAACATAGCCAAACAAGATTCCGTCATATTAGTAGTTGCATATTAGGGATCGCTCACCTTAAGTAAATATTAATTTAATGAAACGTTTCATGAATTTAATGTTGTTTTATACAGTTGGACTTTTTCCATTAAAAACTTTGATGCATTATTCACAGAAATGTTGTTCTTTAAATCAACCATTAGATCATGACACCTGTTAGTCAAGGTTTTAGTTCTCCTGTTTGCTTAATGTTAATGAGAGCAATGAACAGTACATGCCTAGACATGCCAGGATTTGCTGCACACAGGTACTTTCACTCACATTGGCCTCTCCTGTAACACACTAATAGACACACAAACCAATATAGGTTTATTGGTTTTGGTCGTTGATGTATTTTTCAAAGCTGATTCGCATGTTGTGCAATGTAACCCATGATATGTGAATTGTTTGCTAGGTACGTACCTCCTGAGCAGGCAAAGGTAGTGGCATCCGTCCATGCTTCAATCTCTGGCTCCTCAAACAGCAGCACCAGCAGCACCCCCGAGGTTAGACCTCTCAAATCCCTGCTGGGGGAGTCGGCCCCCTCCCTACACCTCAACAAGAACACCCCACCTAATCAGGTAGATTTTATTTGGTGTGTGCACATAGTGTTTTTTTTTATTGCAGCCAAGGTTTAACTAATTAATTGCTGGAAGACTTTTTAACATCCAAAAAACATGAAGGACGAGCATTATTATCACAATAGGCCTATATCTCTTAACCTCATTTTATTAGATACTATTAACTTCATTTTATTAGATACTATTATTATATACTACCCACTGCTTTTTACAAAACAAATTGTAGACACAGAGTGACAGATATAATCAGTTCTTGGCTTGTTTCTTTTCTTCCTTAGTCATTGTGTTAAGGTTGTTCAAGGACTCATACACATATTTATATATTTATGTATGCTGATCAACACATGCCAGCAGTTTTTTCTCAAACCCTTATCTTGTCTTCACCAGTCTCCAGTGGTGAGCCGTGGACAAACCCACCAGCAGCAGTTCCATGACAAGAGGTTTGACCTCCTCAGTGACTTGGGTGGAGACATCTTTGCTGCCCCGCCCAACATGAACGCAGGCGCCAGCTCCAGTTTTGCTAACTTTGCACATTTCAACAGCCACACAAGTAAGGAGGACACAAATTTATGATTAAGCAATATGTCTAAGGCAAGAGGGAATTTCAACAGTTGATAGGACAGAAAAAATATCTCAACTTTGCAAAAACACAGGAAAGAGACATGATGACACAGAAAGAAGTGATGACATGCAGGAAATGAGCAATCACCGCAGTAATGTCCTTTTTTAAATGTGGGAATTGTCTCAGTCACATTATTTCAAATGCGGAACCACCACAATCATTAAATCATATGCAATAGGGGGCTGCATGCATGCTTTCATACAGCAGTTTTGGATTTGCTTACTAATCAAAGGCAGTGGTGAAATAACTGCAAATAAGAATGTGACGTGTGTATCGGCGTGTGTCTCTTTTTGTTGGTGAGAGCATGCAAATGCTGGAACAGTATGTGTCAAGTAATGTTGAAGCCGTTTTAAATGCCTAAGGTGTTTAAAGAGACAGCTTCATGCTGATCGACATTGCATACTAATTACTATCTCTGATAGAAAGTGGCAGGAGTTCAGGATCGTGCAGAATCTGTTAAATGTCAGCGGCCATGTACCTCCATGTTTGCAAAACATAGCCATACATTATCGAATAGTACCGGTGTTGCTACAGACAAACACATCTCCATGGTTAATAATGCCTGTAACATAGGGCTATTAGTGTTTGCCTCCCATGGTGGATAATGTCCTCTCATTTCCCCCTCAAAGAGCCATCAAGACTCACGCTTAGTGCAGTGAATGTGAACATAGCATCCACACATTTTCCACATCGCAAACATGAGCACAGATTTACAGCCCTGCGATGACCGGTGTGTGTAGTGCTTTGCACACACAATGCTCTGTGCTCGACAAGGAGTCCTGACAGTACCTCATGGAGAGGGTGAACAACAGACTGTCTTGCCTGCCTTTTAAGCCGCCGTGCACTTTATTATATTACATCACTCAATGATTATATCTCATATTTAGCACATAATCCATTGCATTTGTTTTGTAGTCCATGCCTTATTTCATTATATGTATAAATCAATTTTATTATTATCTCATCCATTGTTTTCCTCTCATTGTGATTTTTTTGTTCATCTGTCTGTCTGAACATCATCCTGACTCCACCTCCAGCGACACAGAATGCCAACGCAAATGCAGACTTTGCTAATTTTGATGCATTCGGGAGCACGTCTGGGTCGACAGGTGGTTTTCCCTCCGCACCCCAAGCCCCATTCCATCCCTCAAATACAGGTAGAGCAACTTCTCTTCACTGGTCAACTGACACACATCCAAATCACTCTTACATATGAACATGAGCTTATATAATATGTACACATGTGCATTGAGAATTTACATAAAGGCAACAAAAAACAACCTATTCCAATGCAGCATATGGTCTGCTGTGTTAGTTCAGATCTCTGTGCACCAAATGGTCCCATGAATAGTCATCTAAATGTAGATTTCCTCAATAAAAAGCTCGTTTTCAAAAATAAAGTTATGCATGGCTGCAGTTTAACACAATGACTGTATGTTTCTATAGTATGTGCCACAGGCCAAAAAGTCAGAGGACACAGAACATGAAGTACTTAAACATTGGGATCACTCACTCTAAGCCGGCCTTGTAACAGGGCTATTTTAACTTTGAAAAATTCATTTTACACTGATAACTGTTTTTAAGAGGCTTACCACTTATAGGTACAATCTGAGGTACAAAGTAATGTACATGTACTACAACTAATGATTTAGTCTAGAATTAACTGTTGTTATATAAGAATAATATGTCTTAAATACATGGTTGATGGTCTTTTTTATTGGATAAAATTACAATTAAAATGAGTAAGGATAATTTTGCATTAATGGGACAGATAATTTTAGTAATAAAAAATCTAAAAGACACAAAATGTTTTACTGCTGTAGTACTCTAAACAGTAAGCACACAGAATATTAAAGGGTTTGCTTGCTTAGCCTGATAAAGCTGGCATTTTAATTAAATATGTTGCAGTTATTAAAATAGAATAATTGAGGTATATTATTGTCCTCATCTTACCTCTGTCCTAATTTCCCTTTCTGAACCTTCATGCAGTTTCACTTAACATGTGCAGTGTACAACTTGTATTTGCTCTGCAGTAATTGTCTGCCTTTTTACCTTAACACTTTGCCTTCCCTCTCAAGTGCTCATACAAAAACAGTGACTGGAATACACAAACATGCAGTTATGCACGTCAAATAAATGTTGTGCACTATAGTGCCCTCTGCTGGGGGCAACTATCTTTGTGTAATGCAGCACAGTGCTGCTGTGATCTCTTTAGTATGCTTACTGCTTGATGGATAAAGCTTTCTCTCTCGTGGCTTTGTAAGATAATCCTTTTCTCACAGACGCTGTCTGTGCTATCTGGCCTAAGCTCTCCATTCTGTGTCACATATATTTCATCATTTTGCATCAGCAGCAGTCGGTTTGCTTTGTCTTCACGCTTTTTTAATTTTTACCTCTGGTTTCGTTGACGTCTGTTCTTTTGTTTCTCCGCCCTGTCTTACATCGCTCATTGCCCCATTTCTCCCCTCCCTTCTTTGATTTTTGGCTGCCAGCGTTCACTGTGCTCTCATCCAGTCGCAGTGTGGGTGAGTTTGCCACTGCCCTGCCTCTCCAGGGTGCACACAGTAAGTCTCTCTCTGGGCTTGTCCTCTTAACAGCTTTCACCCTTTTCACTGTCTCTAATGTGTAGTTATTTTGATCCTCCTCTCTCTGGATGTACTGTGAGTCTCAGCATGATGCTCTTTTTTTGTGTGTAACTCTGAATCACTGAGAATCCTACTGGTTGAAAACAGGGATTATATGGTTTAGTTGTTGTTGTCATTTATGAGAACAACTCTGCAGAATAGACCAAGTTAAAAGACATGATAACATAGCAATGTAAAATATAAAAGGGTAAGAGAGAAGAAAAAAAGCAGGCTAGTCGCTGTACTTATTTTAAGGTATCCTTAAAAAAAATGAACTGATTACCAATATGGTGGCCCGTATAGTACATTTTTGAGCTGGAATGTAAATAGACAGCAACTTGGTCAACTTGGAACACATCAGCTATTATCTGATGGCAATATAGCCTCTTACAGCAAAGCCAGTTTTTCGCTGCTTCTGGTGCAGCCAGCCGTTATTCAGATAAGCGATACATTCTTTCAAGGCCAAGACCTCTTTTTCATGCGCTCATCGTTCTTATCAGTCCAACCAGCAGCAAGTTGAAACAAGTGAAATGAGTTAAAGATAAGAAACATACGTTACGATAGCATTGTTAGCTGCACTTATAAGCAGATGTGTGTCATGGAGATGAATAAAAAGCTCTATATTTTGGTCAAAGGATAACCGCATTACAGCAAATGCGTTCCACATTTTTTACTCTCCACACAGACTCTTTTCCTGCATCCAACTAATGCCCGCTGAAAGGTTAGTGGAGGATACTAGTCTGACCACAAATACACCAGAACAATTCCGTCCCTCACTTACAAGTTCTGTATTCATACGCAGAATCTGATGCATATTCTTTAATAAAGAAGAAAGCCCCCTTTTGTGTTATTTCTGTAATATAATTACATTATGTGAACCAAGTGTAGTATAAACCTTCTCTAAACTGTGTTTTGACGGTTGCATGTGAGATTGTACCTGCCCCTTTGCTCTGATAGATCTTTAACTGTTTGCCTTTTCCCTGTCCTTAAGATGTTTTATACAAACAATAATCCATAGAATGCAAATCAACCAGTGGTTGAGACTCAACTGGTGTGGTGGTTTCACTGACAATACTAAAATGAGCTTCTCTTTCCTGTAGGGTCACAAAGACTTTGCTGTGTCTAAGTTAGCCTTTGTAGATTGATACATTTGTTGCATTCAAATGTATTAGTTCTCTGTGAGTTCTTAGCATGCTTGAGAAGCTAATTGTGTCTCGACTTAAATTGATGACAATGCGTGTTCTGAAAAACAAGTTGAATTTTCACCTGCTAGCATACCCGGAGATATAAGCGGGGAGTGTCTGAATTAGCACTGATGTCAAACAAAACAACGTTAGAAAAAAAAAAGAAACATTTTTACTCTAAAAAAGTCATGACTAATGTGTCCTAGTTTTTTGCTTTCCTGGTCACAGTGATAATATCTTACAGTGATGACTACAGAGTGGTTGGCAGACAAAATACTTTTTTTTATTGAACTATTATCAAGTTGATTTAAATGTATTTGTAATACATATTGGGTTGTCTGTAAATTCCTAACAGATCTGTAGTGCTGAACAAAGGTGTAACCCCAGCACTCATGAAAGTGTTATGCATTTTTTGGGTTCATAGGCTCATGGAGAGCCATTAAAGTGCGTTGATGCAGAATATATGGTTTGGAAGAGATGCTCTGTGTCCCACAGAAAATGACTCCACCCCAAGTTAAATGTCCATGCAGCTTCTCGTCTCCCTCTCCACCCTGTTAATGCTTTTTTCAAACCAACAATTAGGGTCCCCCTTATGACCTTTTAATCTCTCTCTTTCATACAGGTAGCACCTCAGGGGGACTAGCAAATGCCAATTTTGCAAATTTTGACAACTTCCCCAAATCGTGTAGTGCTGACTTGGGATCCTTCAGTTCTTCCTCCCAGAGTAACTCCACAGGAGCTGGCAGAGATGTTGTACAGAGTACTAGCGTCCATGCCGATAAATATGCAGCCCTGGCTGACCTGGATAACGTGTTAAGCTCTGCCAAAACAGAGCAAGGTAAACTTCTCCTGCCTAGCCCGTTGCATAGATCTCAGTTGTAGGGAAAGAGGAAGACCAAAAAAAGATCAAGGGAAACATTATGTAATCAGGCCCAGAGATTTAAGTCCCTTTGAGTCATTTTCCCAGTGCAGGGACAGCGATAGTCTCTCTTAAAAATCCAAACTGATTCAAAATTTCTAGTGAATGTACAATTCCTTAAAAAGGCTTCATATTTATATTTCTAAAATCAGTTCCCCGGCCCAAATGCTACTGAACCAGCCTCCCTAAAGGCGGCAGGCCACTGGATACGATAGCAACACCTCCTTGCTCGAAAAAAACAAACTTGCTATATGTATTCATTTAATTTGTGAATTTGAATGTGATCATCTTAACATGATCACAGTTCTGACACTGCATCTGTGAATACTGGGCTGGTACTATTTTCTTTGGTTCATATTACTAACTGTATTTCTGTTGTAGAAAATGCATATTTCCTAACAATTACACATTTATTCCCCGTTATTTTTAATAGGTTGATATGGCAGCTATCTCCAGACCTTTTGTTTGTTTCTTTTGAAATTAGAATTTTCCTCCTGCATTAATTGAGTTTAACTGGACTTAAGCTGGCTTGCCTGTTATGTGCTTCTATTTCAGGAGGTGGTATTCCTGGTGGGCCGAGCTCAGCTGCAGCGGCTGGAGTAGGCGGTTTGCCTCAGAAGCTGCCAACAGGGGGAGACCGCTATGCTGCTCTTGCTGAGCTTGATACCGTCTTCAGCCCTTCGCCTCCTGCAACCAGTGTTTACAACACCTCCAGCACCCCACAAGGGTGAGACACTACACTAAACACACTCACCACATTAAACTCCTTGCCAGGGTGAGTTCCAACAGTTTTAATCTATACCTAAATATAATATTATCCAAAGCAACTTGGCCTACAAACATACAGTGAAGCTCCTTCTACCACACTGTTTGGTGGACTCTGGTCTTTTTTGCTGGTAAGACTGTCTTAACATTGTTTCACTGCAGGGTTGTGTTTGGCCAAGAGACTGGGGTGTCAGCAGCACAAGCACAACAGGCCCTACCTGGCATGGCTCAAGGGTTTGGTGGTGAGCAATGGGGTATTCCACGCTTTTGTTTTTAAACAATTTTAGTTAATGCTCTATATTCTGTTTCACACTGTAGTCTTGGTTGGTGACTGGATATCTCTTTCCAACAGGTCAGTCCACCAATCCGTTTGTAGCTGCTGGAGTTGCCCCGGCAGCAGCTCCCACCAATCCATTCCAGAGCAACGGCAGAACAGCAAATATGGCAGCAGCTGCAGCAGCAGCAGCAGCAGCAGGTGTGTCTCTGAGTTTGTTTGTTTGTGTGTGTTCGTGAATGTTTGACACATATATTACACCAATCAATCAACTTAATCAGTTATTGCAATAGTGCTGTAAATCGTTTTGGCTGAAATCAGGTGTGTGCACTTCATGTACTGTATGCAAGATTTCCTCTCACACCCAAAGTGGCAACCTTTGCTCAAGCTGCCTCAGCAGAGAATAAGCCTCAGGCCACTCTGCCAAATTCAGAGGCAACCAATCAGGGAAGAAGATGAGATAATTAGAATATATAAGAAGAAAAAGTGCTGAATATGAATTATTTTCACTTTGTTGCCATTTAGTGGTGTGCTCAATGAAAGATGAAAGCTGCAGTAAGGTGCTTAATTTGAGATTCAGTTGTCTGTCTGATTGCTCTTGCCATGCTGAACAGGCTTGATGAGGGTTCTTCATGGGCAGGATTACCCTCCCACCTTCGGTAGGTTCCCTTGTGCTCTGTGCTTCCCCTGTGCTCTGGCTGTGCCTTCTTGTTTAGTGAATCTATCAGGAAAATGTTGTAGAGATGAAATGAATGACAACACTCAGAAATGAAGGGTTGACAATGTACATCTGGATCTGTTTAGCCAAAGTATAACATGAATGCCCCTCCTCTGAAAAATGTGTGTAATCATGGATTAGGCAATAATAACAATCCTAATTAATTTCCTTTGAGAGCGACAGAGAGATAAGAGTAATGCAATTTCATTATGATTTAAGTTCATTATTGTTCCATCTATCTTCATGATAGCTCTCATTTTGTTGAGAAGTAGGGGAGTTCCCACTATTGGGTTCCTGTAAATTCACTGATAATGGCTCCCTCAACATTTTCCATTTATTAGTTTGGAAATAGCATAAACTCTCTTTTGTCTTTTTGAATAGATTTAATTATAAAAACTAATTATGCACATGTTATTTACACCAATAATCAAGGAATCACCCAGTCATGGCTTGTTAAGATATTCTAATACAATGCTTCATTCAAGAATAAATCCTGTCACCCATTGAAAATTGTTGAGTCAAAGCCTTAAAGATATAATCTCGAAGATTTTCATGTAAATAAATGTCTGTTAAGTTGCTATTTATCGCTGAATGAGGTAACACAATGGTGATTGAGCTCATGGCCCACTGATGAAAGCCTTTGCATTTGCAGTATATAGTATTATTACGGACTGGGTGTACGTGGCGACATTCTCTGAATAAATCACAAGCAGCGCCCAGTTAGTGACACGTTTTCCATCAGCCAGCAGTGGTTGGTCTACCAGAGAGGGTAGGTGGAGCTAAGCGGCTGCTTTTCCGGTCTCTGCAAGTGTTGTGAGTAAACAGTAATCTACTATGGCTGAACACACAAAGAAAAGATCGATGACTACAGATACAACCTCAAAATACGTGAAAATCCAAAGAAAAAGAAACAAATTCGACGCTCAGATGAAGGCAAACAGTCTAAAAAGGAAAGCGACTGTCAGCGAGGAAAATCAAGAGTTAACCGTTTGAAAGGGAGCCAACTGTAGATGTCTAGTTATCTGGGAAGTGTGCTCCTGCAATTACCGTTAATTGCCATAAGGTGCCGCCAAATAGAATGAAACTGAGATCTTAGTGGTTATCACTTTAACCTTGTATTTTCGTACATATTTCAATATGTGTTGGTGCACCAGAGTTAATTTAACATGTTTCATTGAGGGGATGTTGTGGGCCTGTACGGCCTTCATGGCATTGGCAGCCACACTAATGATCACAGAATCATGTGCAGTTTTTTTACCTGCTAATTTGACCGGTGACCGAACATACTGCGCAGTATTATTGATATATTCCTAATTAGTGAAGCATTATGCTTTTTTGTTTCTTGTTGACTGTTCTGCAATCCCAAGTTGTTCATTTTACTCATTTAAGTTCACTTCTGTTATACTGCCTTCTAACCAACTGCTGATATTAATAACATCCTAATACTTTCATTTGTTTGTATTATGCTGATGTCTGCCAGCTCCCTTCTAGCATTTTTTTTATAGGTGTGTGTGTGTGTGTGTGTGTGTGTGTGTGTGTGTGTGTGTGTGTGTGTGTGTGTGTGTGTGTGTGTGTGTGTGTGTGTGTGTGTGTGTGTGTGTTTTTGTCATTTTAAAGTAAAATGAAGGTATTTTTGGGTCTGTTAAATTGTCGTTTCCCTGTAAATGTCTTGTGCAGGCTTCATTAACCAGTCGCTCTCCTGCTGTGTTGCAGCATCTTTTGGCACAGGTTCCATGAGTATGCCAGCTGGATTTGGGAACGCTGCAGCCTACAACCTCCCGACCAGCTTTAGTGGAACCTTCCAGCAACCCTTTCCTGGCCAGGGGCCCTTCCCCCAGCCTCCTGCATATCCCCAGCAACCCAATGGTGTGTGTCAGTTAGTAGATCATGTAGATGTAAATATAACTGCTTTAATAATCATGATGAAGAATAAGTGCAACAACATGACGATTACTCAGTTTGGAGACAGGCTATTCTGCTCTGGTGCAGGATTAGGTTTACTCACATTTTAACACGAGTTGGATGTTTGTTTTGATTTGTTGTCGGTATATATTGAATTTTGCATCACATCTCTAAATGACAATGACCATGTCTGTCAGGTGGTGGATATCCAGCCTATGGCCAGGCAAAGCCTGTTGTGACTCCTTTCGGACAGGCCATGGCTGGACCAATGGTCTCTAGCAACCCTTTCCTGGTAAGTAAAAGGGGCTACATGGCATGATGTTACACAGCCCCATGTGCAGAAATTATTGTTGAATATGACCGTGAAATGTGTGTGAGTGAGTTGTGTCAGTTGTAAAAATTGAACAAGTAAATCAAAGCTAGACATCATTTTATATAAATTATTAGTGTTCTTTTATCCCCAACTTAGAGTTAATGGATAGTAACTACTTTTTCTGATTGTGTATCTGTTTTCCCTTAAGGGTGCTGGTCCATCTGCACAATATCCTGCAGGAGGTTCCTCAACGAATCCCTTCTTATAGCGATCCATCCAATCAGCTCCACTACAGGGTCAACAACTGGCGCGCTTGCACCTATTGCACTGTTTTTGTTTCACAAGTAGCTTTAAAACACAATGTTTGTAAGGATTTGTATTTTCTATCGCAGTTTGTCACAGATGGAACAATATGACAGACAGTCCTGCTGACACTGTCTATGGCTACAAAACAAAGTGATGGTGTGTGCAGAGGGAGAGGTTGATCCCTTCTTCTCTATTTAACCTGTGAACTGGCCTGGCCTCTACTGAACCACAATGTATAATCAAACTGGCTGAAAACTAAGTTATTGCATACAGTGTATCTCATTCATTATGCTGCAATTGTGTACATATTATTTTTCTTTTAGGAAATGAGCTCTTTGTGCATATCAGTATTTGTATCTACCACACAAGATTTGTTAAGACAGAACTATTGCTTGGAAAAGCTAATGGGTACTGCCACTTACTGTATTTGTGAAGAACCAAACTGTTTATTTGTGCAGGATACTTTTTAGGCAAATTTATTCTCACTTAAGAAAAAAAAAAAAAGCCTATCGTGTTGGTAGGAGATGAAAGATGGAGTGACTGCTGCCTCGAGAGGAAGGGGACTTGTTCTCTGTTAAACCCTGCCCTGCTGACAGAGTCCCGGACACAACGCTTCTGAACTACAGTCGCCACATCCATTAAAGGGTAACATGAATGGCTGATGAACTGAAAACCACTTGCATTGGGTATTAGAGAATTTTAAGTTAATATGTAAATATATACAGTATATATATTAAAATGAATTTTACGTAAGAACTGACCAAACCATTCATTCATATGGATTTATAAAAAATCTTGTATATTTGTTTTGTATAAAAAAAAAAGAAGCATATTAACGGTGTTGCAGTCAGTATTTTGAAGCTTTTCCGCTTTAAAACCAGCATGCGGCCACTTGGGCACCAAAAAGCACAAGTGATTATCTCGGCTGGGAGCATCAAATCCTCTGCATTCAGAATCTGTGTTCTTCAAAGCCTGGAGGATCGTTTTTGACTGGAGGTGTGGAGTCTCTCCTGCTTCTCTGCCTTGTCAAAATGGTGAACAGTCCCCGAATTGAAAAAACGACAGCGATGACTGAGAAGTAGCTGGCATATACGGTGAACTGCAAAGCAAACACAACACATTTAAACACATTTGCAGTAGTAAGTAGACATAACGCATCTGCTACATCAACACGGCTCACCTGAGGAATGATGCTAAGGCCCAGTCCCCCGTTGTCCACCACTACAGAAGTCATGATGGTCTGTAGAGCCGATGCTCCAAAGTTGTTCGCTCCAAAGACCAGTGCATATCTTTCCATTGTCAGGTCAGCTGCAATCTGATACCTAAGAAAAGTCATGTATTTTCTTTATAAAACTGCTATTTTTCCTGTCCGGTCTGAAATAAAATTAGGTCTGAATATGAGGTTAAAAACAACCCATATTAACATGTAACACTCTTACATGGCTATTGTTATCAGCAGCATGTACAGGCACTTGAAAATGATGTAACAGACGTAGCAGACCCAGATGTTGCCGATGAAGGTCATGAGGAAGAGTGATGCTGCCCCAAGTCCAGAGAAACCACCCAGGGCCAGCTCTCCCCACTGTTCCCATCTCACTTCAGTGAAGCCTATCCCGTAGGCTGCGGTTGCACCTGCAAAACACGAGGATTTAAGGTTATTGTAGTAGAGGTGACAATACAATACACACTTGCATACAGTGACCACAACATCAGGGCACTCTTTCCCCTTATCTGTTTTCTGCAGTGGTTTGCTTTCTATCATGCTGCTTACTCAACAGGCCGGAAACAGCCTCCACGCCTCCATTGTAGATGCTGAAGTTCTGAGAAGGCTGCACGTGCTCCCACAGCACCTGCAGGGTTTATTGCTGTGATAAGTCTTGGTGATTTGGAAGTACTTATTAATCACACCAATACTTTGTTTATGGTGCCATCACAACTGACCTGCACATAGTTGGCAGTCTGCAGGTAGCCGCAGGTGGCCATCGCCCACCAAAGGGACCAGTAGAACAGTTGTCTGGAGGAATAGCACAGGCGGAAGTCCCTCCACAGATGGAGGAGGACTTTGCTGCAGCTCTCAGCACCAACTGACTCCTCAAGCTCCTCAGCTGCAGGCCCTTTTTCATCCTCTGTTTCTCCTCTTTTCTCCAGTCTTTGGTCAAGGGATACCTTTGATCCACTTTCGTGCTCTTTTACATCCCCAGACCCTTCTACATGCCCCACTGTACCCTCTGTCACTCTTTTCTGCCTGCGGTGAAAGAACATGCTCTGCTGTGGCATTGGCAGGAGGCAAGAAAAGAGGAAAGCAATGGCGGTGAGGACTAGAGTAAACACCAGGATGTTGTTGTAGGACATGAGGTCGAAGCTGACGAGCAGCTGGCCCAGGACGGAGCCCACCGTGTACCCCAGGAGCTGGATGCTGCGGCAGTAAGAGGTGGCCTTCCGGTACCTCTTCAGATCTACCACACTGTAAAAAAAAAAAGAACATAATCAAAATGTCATGTCTGTTCCAAAACTTCTAACACCTGCTAGTACTGGTGCATTTGCCCTTTGAGCTACATGACCTGTAGATGTAGGCGAAATAGGCCACCTCGCTGGCTGTCACCACCCCATAGAAGAACTGCATGGCCTGCATGGCTGGCACAGTTTTTGTCCAGAGTATCATTGATGTGGTGATGAAAAGGACAGTAGACTGGAACACCACCACAGGCTTGTAACGCAGGCAATCCGTCAGGAGGAACACAGGAACCAGCACACATAGGTAGGAGTATGTCGACACTGGAAAAATTTGATTGTTTACCTGAGGAGGAGAGACCAAGAGATAAATAAATGATAATAAAAAGTAATTGCATGTAAGGCATATTGCTTAATGATAATAAAGGTTTTATAACCCTGAATGGATATTTACCACTTAAGTTATAAAGATTGTATTTTAATTAACCAACTTGGTTGTTTTGTGTTGATGTAACGTGAATGTTATTTCAGCAAGTCCAAAAAGTAGACCCAAGTAAGCGCCTAAAGCGTAAGATGTTGGTCTTAAAGCCACAAATCTAAGACTGTAAATACAAATCAATGGTTATATTATGATACCGGTATGTTTCGGAAGTCATTCCGTTAAACCTTTTGTCTGTACCTCTTCTGCTGTCAGATTCTTGTCCGGTCCTGTCAAGTACGGGATCAGGAAAGGCTCCAGTGGTTTAACTGTGCTGAAGAATCCGTACATGCACAGCAGCGTAGTGGGATACCCCCAGTTTGCCCTCCACCTCCTCACTGCCTCCATCTTCTTCTGTTCTTCTACCTGTGTAAGGTGCGTGTATATCTCCCTTGTTGTGCTGTTCTGGCTGTCTTGCCTCCTTGTGCCAAAGCACCTGAAGTCGCCTGAGTGTTGAGCTTGGTTTGTAAATCAACAACCCGGTCAAAGAGCAGCACGCCTCAGGCCAACACGTGTCGCAAATGAAACAGGAAATCAAACAAATCGCTGGACTTAATCTAAAATAAATGTCACTAATGTGCAGTGATAGCAGGATATTGTGCTTTTATTGTGCTGAATGACCTTCTGTGTGGATTCTTGTAGAGGTACAGTGTAGGGATACAAGGTCAGTTACAGAAGGCAAACGTTGCTGTTTTTAGATGCTCAGTTTTACACTCATTAGAGAACAATGACATTGATGTCTGAGTATTTTATTCTCCATAGACAATCTTAACAATCACCTGCTCTTTTATATTATATCCATTAAGTATTGTAAAGACTATAAGAGTTTGTTGACCTTGTTCAGAAATGTTCAGCAGAGATCACCTCCACACTGGACTCCTTCTCATTGGTTTCTGTGTGTTCAGGACTGCTTTGACTTACACAGGCTGTGTAGGTCCCTCGAATCAGAAAGAGCACCGAGATGGCAGCGTAGTAGCTTCCGTAGATTATGAACTGCAGAGAAAAGCCTCAGTTAGCCTTGACACTCTTATTTTAATTTTGCTAGGGCACAGTCTTCATTAAACGTGTCCGTGAACAGCCACCAGGTGTCACCCTCTCCTCGTGTTTCAGTGATGGTTATCAGACAGACAGCTTATTCAGAGTGAGCTCCCCAAGGACAATTAGTGTTAAATACCTTTGAGTTGCTATTAAAAAACTAATTAAATACTATAATAATACATAAGCCTGTGAACAACATACCTGTGTCGCTATGTCCAATCCCAGCGCAGCTTCATCAACAACTATGCCTGTAATGACGGCCTGCAGTGACAGGGCTACAAAAGTGTTGATGCCAAATGTCAAAGCGTAGCACTCCATGGAGAGGTTGGATGCAATCTGAAATCTAAAACAATATGCGTATAAGTTCTGAGAGGACATTACTAAATGCTTAAAAGCAATATAAATAATCAAAGGTGAAAAAAAACTTTTCATGCAGACAGCAGCTTCCTCAGTGAGAAGCTAGTACTCTCTCTGTATCATTGTTACTTTAATATATTAGGTTCTTGAAATATTTTTCAAACACAGGAACAATTTAAATATGTCATTTTTTCATTTAAAAGACAAAAAAAATTAACAGGTGACTGTAGAAAACCGGCCGACTGGATAATAATAATGTGTAGCTGTGGCCCTAATCTTCCTGTGTTCCCTCCATTAACAGAGAGGAACTATTTCACAATAAAAGTGCAGCATAAAAGTTTGGTTGGAGGAGGTTTAAAGAGAACTTACGTTGTGATGGTGATGAGTAACATGTAGCAGGACTTAAATATGGCATAACCAGCATAGCATGCCCAGATGCTGCTCGTGAACGCCATGAGAAACACGGCCCCCGTCCCTACAGCCGAGAACAACCCTAACGCCAGCTCTCCCCACACGTTCCAGGTCACCTTGATGTGGCCCACAGAGAAGGCTGCTGCAGCACCTGGCCCAATGGAAGAGAAAGATACAGCAATGGATCTGTCATTGCAGTGTGTGTTAATTTTTGTTGTGTTTATCTCTAACAACATTTCTCTCCTTGACAGTTGGTATTAAGATGTTATGCGCACACATGCCTTGGCTGCCCTCCACAGCTGCTGCCTTTTGTGATGAACAACTTCCAACCAACTCTTGGAATCAACTATCAGCAATAATCACAGAATCCATTACCTCCTAACTCTATCTCCTTAATTGAAGCAATTACTCTTCTTCTTCTTCCTCTTACTCTGAGCCAGTTTGAGCATGAGCCAGCAGAACCATGGTGCTGCTGTTCCCTTTCTAGATCAATACATATTTTCCATTTAATCAAGCATCACATTAAAACAAGGATTGCACGGTTGTTTTCTTTTAACTGCAAGATTTTATAGGCCGATGTGCCATCAGACATCTCAGCTTTTAATAACATTGTTACATTTTATTTTGCACCATATAATGTGATGTGCTGCAAACTTCTGCATCTCCCACCTGTTTTTAATTAAAATGGTTCCCGATCACAAAGTAGTGGAAATAGTTGAATCCTCTCTCTGGTAAAAGTTCTGTTGTTCAGTCAGATTAGATGCAACTTTCACTCCTTTGTTAAAAGTGCTTTTGTAAACATAATTCTCATTTTTAATGTCCTGTTGAAGGATAATGCTTTTGTAAGATAATATTAATTTTGAAGGCTCACATTGTCAATAAATTCTATGAATAGATTAAAACAAACAATATGTTAGTGCTTATTATTTCAATACTAACTGATTTCTTTACCCATTCTTTCCTTATAGCTAATCTTAAAAAAATGGTTATAAATATATTTTCTACTTTAACAGTCTCTAATCTCTTTCATACAGACACACACAAACACACCCACAGCCAGTCTTACCCACAAGAGAGCATGCAGCCTCTACACCTCCATTGTAGATGGATGATGTGGCAGATGGTTCTATATGGTCCCACATTAGCTGGATATAGTTGAAAATCTGCACGTAGCCAGCTGTGGCCAGAGCCCACCACAGGGACCAGTAGATTAAATGCCTGCATGGTGGTCATTATTAAACAGATTATAATCAAGATTAAATCATCATCATCTCATTTTTTCATTTGCTGCAATAAAATAAATACAACTATGATATGAAAAAAAAAAGACAATGCCTGGAAGAATACGACTCCCTGAAGCTGTGCCAAAGTAGATGGCCCGCAGTGGCTACATTTTCCCCGCTGCACCAGCCAGCACTACCATTATGCTCCATCTTCTCTTTCCCCGAGCCAACAACCTCCGTATCCGTCACTAGCTCCCCAGGCCCGTCTGCTCCCAGCGGCCCCTCCTGCTGGGACTGCGAGCCCACAGCTGCAGCCCTTTTCCCTTTGAAGAAGATGCTCCTCTGCGGCATGGGCAACCAGAAGGAGACGAGAAAAGCCACACTCACAATCCCCAGAGTGATGGCATTGATGTAGAAGTAGTCCAATCCTGTTGATTGCAGTACATACTTTATCAGCTCAAGTTTGGAAGTAGAGTTCAATTTATTTCTTTCATTAATTAATTTTGTTATGCATGCATGCCAAGCAGATTTTGAGACTTTTATATGAGGACTTATTTTGTATTTGTCTTGAAGAGTACTCTTCATCCTAATGTAGAGAAAATGAATTACAATATTGACCTTTTTTTTCATCATTAAAGTGCAAATATTCTTACCTGCCAGGGAGATGAGCATTTGTCCCAGGCTGGCACCAATTGTATATCCAGCCAGCATGGCACTGCGAAGGTAGCCAGTGGCTCTTTGGTAATTCTCAACTGGAATCACACTGTAAATGTAGGAAAAGTAGGCCACCTCTGTGGAAGTCACTACGGCATAGTTGACCTGTTAATGAGACAGAAGAGTTTTACAGAGACTTTTGAAGCACATTGTACAAGTAATGCATAACATAATGCAATTTGTTTTTAATGGCCTTTTATGCCAGGACCCCCAACACCAACAATAAAAGGTCAGCAGTGTCAATATTACATGATACATGAGGAAAGTAATAACTATTTTGATGTTTTTTTTAATCATTCATATGAATGTTTAAGAGGACCTGAAGGAAGATCATAGCAGGCAGACCCGGGGCAAAGCAGAGCAGAACGTAGTTGGTGACCAGGAAGAAGCCCTGCATCATTATGAGGGGCTTATACCTCAGGAAGTCAGTCAGGAGGAAGATGGGGAAGAGGAAGGCAAGGTAGGAGTACGTCCAGATAGGGAACAGGTAGTTTGTCACCTGTGGTAAACAACAAGCACCAGAGAACAATTAAGTTAGTCACTAGCCCATGGTTTATGTCAGATAAATGAAGAACAACTGTGCGTTCATAGGTTTAAATAACAGCATGTTTTTGTCTGCCATTCTTACCACTTCTCCAGAGATGTTCTTGTGTGGTCCTATCAGGTATGGTGTGAGGAAGGGTTCGGCTACTCTGCAGTTAGCAAAAAACCCATAGAGTGACAGGACGGCAGTTGGATAAGCCCAGCCAGAGGACTTCAGCCTGGACCAAAAGCCCATACTGTTACCACAGCAAGATTTCCCAGAGATCCTCTTGGGTTTGAAAGAGCCTTTCCCCTCTACCTGAGCAACTTCGTCTTTGTTTAAAAGCTGAATACTTAAACTATCTTTAATGTGCATTGAGAGTGTGAAGCCCTCTGTCTTCATCAGTAGCCAGAATATACACACATAATCTTTATGATCTACACGTGCCTTAGTCACAGTTTATGAGCCATAGACTTTGAGCTGTAAGGAAACAGCTGAGAGGATCAACTGAGACTTCCTTTAGATTTTGCTATCAGTACAAGATCTTAATAGATCATATCAAACATGAAATTAGAAAGTTTAACAGAGAGAATAAAACTTGCGGGGATTAAATATGACTTGCCTGGTTGAACATGAGGGCAAAGTTAGTAAAAGGTAGGCCAGTTGGGAAGTGATAAAGCAATTATTTAACTGTTTAAGGGTTATGTAAACATCCATAAAAAAGCAGTGATATAACAGTCATGTGCAAATATATGTTATTTTTTCACCATACACAGCTGGAACATAAGTTTTAAGGGAGTTTGTACTAACCTTGTCATGAGAAATGTGAGGGGAAAGTGCTGTTTTTGTGAAAATAAGTTCATATAGAGGCATCCTAGCTTGGTTAATTTGCCTGTTTATGTTCCTACTACGCATGCGTAGTAAGTGAATGCGGACATGTGCTGCGAGTCGGTCGCCACAGCAACGGTTTGTTGACAGGGGATGTTAAGCGCTCCAAATAGATGGTAAAATGAAACTCAAGCGGTTCTATCTCAGATATTATCCACCAGGTAAATTACTTTTTTGTCAAAATTGTAACGTTAGTTAGTCAGGGGAATATGCCACTGCTGAAGATCAGCTATATGCTAACATTACTCTAGCAATAATTTTGTTCCAAAATCACTAACGATAAGTTAACACTAGCGTTTGTTACCGTTGTTGTGCTCTGTAAGCCGGGTTTTCGTTTTTCTGCTATCAGGTATAATCTTGGAATATGAGAAGAAAGGAAATTTGAAGGTGAAATCCATCGACCTTTTTGATTTGACTCCAAAGTAAGTGAGTTTTACCCTAAACATTCACAAAGGTAGCTAACACCACTGTAGCTAACTGAACTCCCCCAAGTATAAGTGATGATGCTTGCCATCTCTCATTTGTGTAATATTTATTTGTAATTAATGTGACATATTTTCAAATGGGAAAGTTTTATACAAATCCACATTACAAACCACAGTTTAGTTGACATCAAAGTTAACTCATAAGTGTCCTTACATCAGTAAGAGTAGAAGAGTTATTTCCAAGCATATTTTCACTTAATTAATTATTTTAGTGAATTTAATGCCTGTTTATCTATATTTCATTTCCCAAAGTCTGTCATTTGTACACATAAAATCTGACCTATAAGATGTACCGAAATGTCAGTCAATATTTTGCCTGTAATTTTTCTCATGTTGTCATTTTCTTCAGTGTAAACATCTATAAAAACTGTATTTTCCTACAATGCAGAACAAACCCAGAGGAGTTGGTGGCAGAAATCAGGCAGTCAGAGCCTCTGATCACAGAGTCCCGGGCTGATCAGGTCAAACAGTTGATCATTCGACTTCAGCAGAAACAAAGCCAGAAGAACCACAGGTTCTGTTTCTTCAAGGTCAGACACTGGACTCATTCTACATGTATATTACAAGTGGCAATTAATACACAAATGAAGACAGTTAAGTGATTTCTAGATTTATTAAAAAGAAATACATAAATTCCTTTATTTTAAATTACAGTGTATTGCTCTTCAGGTTCTCAGGACAGGCTGTAAAATCAGTTGTATCAGTTTGTAAAATATGTCCAGAAAGCTCTTTGTCCTTTCAAACAGTATGAAGATTTCTGTCACCTATATTGTGCTTCAGATTGAGGGACTAAAATAAACGCTAGTGCCTTGTGGAAATCTTTGTTACTGTATTTTACACAGACAGTTGAAAGATTTCTATAACACCGGTTAATAACAGCAGTAAATTCGTTTCCCTATTTTTGGTCTTTGTGAATGTTACATCCGTAGACAGTTAGAAGTTTGAGTGGTGAATTTAGCCAGTGCTACAAAGAGGCACTAGGGAGCAGTAGCGGTTAGGTTTCTAAGACTTAGAATAAGAAACCAAGTAAGCATGCAAACATGTATAATAACATGACAACAATAGTTGTCATCAGTGTCTAAGTGTGTTAACAAATACGCAAGACAAAAATGGTGAAAGGTCAGTGCTATTATGTGGCTGGAGGTCTTTTATAGTTAAGTTTTCCATCTGTGTTTAAAACTGGTGAGTGACTCTACATAAGGACAGAATATCTTTCTATCATTTGAAGGCTAGGTGGTATAAAGGGGATAATGTTACAGATCAATAAAGTACATTTATCTTAGTTATATTTTCTAATTTTTCTGTGTTCTATTTTAGGAGCTTAAGGCACACATCCTGCCACTGACAAATGTCGCCTTTGACAAATCAGGATCAAGGTGAGTTAATCATCAACACACAAAAGTTTGGTACTTAAGATTTTAGGTAAAGCTGTTTTTATGTTTGTTGTATTTGTTTACTGTTTCTGCTTACACTCTGCAGGTTTATAACCGGGAGCTATGACAGGACATGTCGAGTTTGGGACACAGCCTCAGGCACAGAGCTGCATACGCTGGAGGGTCACAGAAACGTGGTGTATGCAATTGCATTCAACAACCCCTATGGGTAATGAGCTGTTTCAAGAACATTTTGATTGCATCTGTGAAGGTTGCTCCATTTGACATTGAAATTACAATTTTTCTATTTGCTGTGCTTGATCCACATTTAGAGACAAGATTGCCACCGGCTCCTTTGATAAGACCTGCAAACTTTGGTGTGCTGAGACGGGCAAATGTTTTCATACCTTTCGCGGACACATGGCTGAAATAGTATGTACTACAATCTGTGTTAAATGTAAATTATATTTTTACGGTTGTTTTTTAGTTAATTGCTGCACCATATTTTATTAGCTACTGTACATAGTCGGTATTAATGCACATTTTTACCTGCCGGACCAAGTGCCTTAAGTAGAACTCAAGGTCATTTGAGCTTTAAAAAAGTTTTACTTCACTGGTTTTACTTTTGCATTATATGCAGCACTTTGATAATAAATATGTCACATTCTGTTTGGCCTTGAAGCAGAATCAACCACTTGTGGTCGTAAAAGAGTTTTGTATTGTGTAGGTGTGCTTGGCATTCAACCCCCAGAGTACACTGGTGGCCACAGGCAGCATGGATTGTAGTGCCAAACTGTGGGACGTGGAGACTGGAGAGGAGGTGGCCACTCTCATTGTGAGTTATCTTGACTTTATTTATATATCCCAAAGCTTCTCTTGTTTTTATGTCTTTTATCAGGACTCACATTTAGTCATTAATAATGCATTAATTAACTTGTAGTTCACTTCTAAAAGTAATTATTCTAAACTCTAAAGGTTTACTCTCGCTGACGGCCAAATCTTTTCTGCCACCAAATATTAGACAGGGGATGTGACAGTAACTCTTTCATAAGGCTCCTATAACTGATTCTGGGGGGAGTCGTGAGCCCTTTTTGATGTGTAGACTGAAAGTGGGTCCGTTGTGTGATGGGCTGGTTCGCTGGCTACGTTTTTGATGTTTTTTCATCCACACAGGGACACAGAGGGAGAAAAGAGATGGAGTTTAAAAGAGAAACAAAATCTGACAGTGAGGGATAATGCTTTCTTTCTGATTTCATTCAGGGTCACACTGCAGAGGTCATCTCTCTGTGCTTTAACACAGTGGGAAATCAACTTGTCACCGGCTCCTTTGACCACACAGTTGCTATATGGGATGTTGCTTCAGGAAGGTCAGACATTGTCATAGTTATTGCATTGTATCAATGATTTGTGCATGTGTTCAATGCTTTATTATGTACATTAAACATGCATAACACATAAAGAATCTGCATACATGAGTGCACAACTGTAGCTGTTTTTTTCTGTTTTGTTCAGGCGTGTCCACACTCTGATTGGTCACAGGGGGGAAATCAGCAACGTTCAGTTTAACTGGGATTGCTCCCTTATAGTCACAGGCTCCATGGACAAAACCTGCAAGGTAAACTGCATCACTTAAACACTTTCAATTGTTTGTGCCATTCAAACAGGAATTAGATTTTGTACCCACATCATTAGTTTATGTCTTCATTTAGCCCCATAAATCACTGCGATGGAGCTTCTCATTCATAGCCACCCTTCTCCATTCCCCACTCTCCTACTCTCTCCACCTCCTGTCTCTAAGGTCTCCATCATTTCAAGTACGAAACCTAATTCCTTATTCGTTAATTATGCCAAGATGAGTCATGCTCACATGTAAGAATTATCCAGCTCACCGCATTCCTCCAGGGGAGATGATGTTTCAAGTCACATAAGACAGCTAACAGCTACATCCAAGCATTCCTCACGGGACTGATTATGTGCTTGTTTACATGTATGGAGATGGTTTTGTGCCATTTTTTTCCTGCTAGTGTCTACATAAAATAATGTCAGTGACTGTTTTGTTTTATATGCATGTATTTGCAGTTGTGGGAGGCAGTGACTGGGACGTGTGTAGCCACGCTGGTTGAACACAAAGAAGAGGTGCTAGATGTATGTTTTGATTTGAGTGGCCAGCTCATTGCTACAGCTTCTGCCGACGGTAAGACCATTCATACACTTAAAGCTCACATTACTAATAAAGTATAAACCATACATAATATTAAACTATACATAAATAAACTCTGACTGTGTGTATTTGGAATTACAAATAATCTCTAAATATATCATTTTAAATCCTCCAGATTGCTTGCTTTTTGTATCTATGCTGTTTATATAAGTACTCTGCTAACAAGTCCCTCTCTCTAACAGGTACAGCTTGTGTGTTCAGTGCAACCACACATCAGTGTCTTGTGACCCTGGAGGGCCACGACGGGGAGATATCCAAGGTAAATCACTCGAATTGCTATTCTGCCATAGCCTGAGAAACTTTATTTTAGGGGGAATAAATCTCAAGCTTTATAATGACACGATGGACCCCTTACAGGGCAGAGCATTTTTCAAGGACCCCCTCATAATCGTAACAAAGATTAAGCATATGATTACTACCATTTGCACTCTTCGATGCCACTGGAACAATATGTATTGTAAAACTTACCAACCTAAATACTTCAGACCTGTTTGAATCATGTTAATACCACTTATATACGTTAAGACAGAGGGTCATTTTATTCAAATTGCTTGTGGACTCAACTTGACAGCATTTATACTTTCAGAAAATCAGCAGTAGCAAGACAGCCTCAGGAACGGTTCATTGTGACCTAAGTGAGTTGAGTGATTCATGACAGATTGACGTGATGTGTGACAATCATCAGTTTCTATTGGTCCAAAGCTAACGTGGATGGGAGTAATGGACACAATATGCTTGTTTCATCTGAGCAAATGGTCCTCATCTGTAGATATGCAGTTTTTAATCAGCACAATTTTATCATTTTTAAATGTAACCCATCCCAGGGGTCCCAAGACCCCACTTTGAGACCACTGCCATAGAGAGCCAAAGCCCCTATCTGAATGGATAAGTAGCTTTTGTTTCACAGGCCTCCATTCCACAGTGTATTGTAGTATTGACTCCTCTTTTGGAGAGCTAAAACCTGATTATTTTGTCTGTTTGATAAGTCAATTGGGCATTTTTATTGTTCTAACTTGTAAAATTAAAACCCATTTTTATTCTTACAATCATACAACAATTAGCACAATCACGACCATGTGGATGTACCAATCAACCTGCAGATGTGAATGAGCTTTAGTTTTCGTACAAAATCAGCCCTCAGTCTCCGGTTCTAGCTATAGTTCTCCTTTCCCATTCTGGAAGTAGGTTATTGCCTCTACTTTCCCTGTTTACTAGAGATAAAGCTCATTCTGAAGAGAAGGGACAGAATCCGGGCTTCAGGCTGTTTGTTGTTACTGTGTCACATGGTAAAGCTCAGCAAGTAGGACAAAGGAGTGCAGTGACGCTTATTGTTGATGTGAATAGAAGAATCTTAGGGTTCCAAACTAGAGCACAGTCTTTTCCAGTGAGATTTAAAAATAACATGTGCCATCTCAGACCATAAGAGAGCATGGTCTGACCTTGTGGCCTTATCAATTGAACACACACACGCTATCACATCCAATCACACACCCTCAAATCAAACCTTTAACCCAGCGGAACATTGCCTGACATTAGTTTGGTCATAAACAAATACTTTGACCTAAGCTGTGTTTTTGTTTGACCCTGCCTTAACCTTGTACTTTAATAGGAGTCATTTCACCCATGTACCGTGTTCAAGGTGTGTTGTTATTGTGTGTATCCTGGCTCAGAGGGTTTCTGTGTACCAGGGGCAGGCACGTTTCTGAAACTCATCAGGCAGTCAGTAATAAAAAGGCTGGTTGGGGGATCATTCCAGAGGATTATGAAACTAATCTCTACCTTACAGGACACCTCTCCCCCTTCCTGTCATGCTTCTTAACCATGACCATATTATTTTTTTTACATTGCTCCCTCTGCTCTGTATGCTTTGACTTTTTTTTAAAAGTGGCACTTGATAAAAGGTTACTTCTGCTCCTAGAATCGTTACCTTTGAGCACCTAACCCAGTTAGATCTAGATCTAGATTAGATCTTACAAAAGTCGACAAGACCTTTTTTCTTTTACAAATTATTTTACAAACAGCTTTAGAGGTGGGGTATTGTGCTAATTTCAAGCTTCATATTTCAGTCTGTGATACCTGTGAAGTACCTTAGCATAATTTGCAGTTAAAAAACTGGTGCTCTGTGCAGGCCCTCATACAGAGTCCGCCTGAAACAACTTAGTCACCTCTGTCTCTTTAAGAAAACCCACCCCTACAAGCTAGCTTTTTTCTGATTGGCCAGCTCTCCGAAGCCTGCCAAGGGGCAGAACTCAGTGTTATCTACCCTGTGGCCATGTTACAGATTTGTCGGTCCCTTCACCTTTTTGAATGTCTGGTGCTCTTGTCCTTTGGAAAAGTAAACACTGATATCTTTCCTTCATAGCCAAAGAAAAACTTTCTCCAAGACATTCTTTACCAACTTGACGAGCAGAGCCGTTGAGCAGAGTGGTGGAGTGAAAAAAGTGTCCGAGACAGACTGAGCTGCTGGCTGGGCGTGTACTTGAACTTTGCCAGGGGCATGAAGTTCTGCTGTGTCTCGTGCAGATGTCCATATAGAGTTCCTCCACTTTGTGAAGTCACAAAGTGAAGCGTTTGGAGAAGTCTGTCTGAAAGCAAGCGTTCACAGCAGCCTGCAGACTGAGACTTTCTTAGCAGGGGATTTCTCCAACCTACTTTTATCTACAGATTTGAAACTTCACCCATGTTTAGTTTGGACATCCAACATTGTAACATTATATATATGTCTTAAAATGTGAAACAGCATAATACCCCCTCTTTAAGAACCTTGTGGCATACCACGTGGCTATGACTACAACCTAGTGGCCATGAGGTGAAGAAGAGACTCAAATGATGTTGGATAAAGCCTAGTTTATCCATCCTTTTTCTATAGTTACTCAATTTCAATGAAAAAAAAGCACTGCATTTTGTGTTGCTTTACTATTAATATACATACATTTGTAACTTCTGTAGTGTGAACCCTTTATTTAGAAAGCGAGGTTAGAATTTGTATGCATAAGGAACCGGGATGCAGCTTTGTCTTGTTTATTTATATCTCTTTCCTGATGTTTAATTTCTTTGTCCATTTGAAACTGTTTTATCTATTTCTGTACCTGTCATTTCCTCCACTCTCATCTTCTTCCTCAGGTCTTTTTAAACTTCTTCTCTAGTCTGTTTCCATTTCCTGTTTAGGGTCGCCCCTTTGTGCTAAGTTTAGAGTTTTAATAAAAACATACTTTATTTTCATGGCCATCAAGAGCCAGCTTCATTTAATCATCTCTTCCTTTCCTTTTCTGTGGGGATGCGAAACCATTCAGGGAACAATGAACTGGGGATATAACACAATCAGCTTCAGCCATGATTTTCATAATACTCTGAAAAAGTAGCTGTAAAAAAAGCTCTTCACTTAGTAGTTCCACTAAAAAAAAGCTCTTCACTTAGTAGTTCCACTGGTGCCTTTATCCTCCTTAAGTACTAGCTGGAATGACCTCTGTGGAATAATGCTGCTGATGTGGTGAAATTGTGCTAAACTCACTCATTTTACCCTCCCAACGTCATTAAAACCACTTCTGGCATAATCTCTTATTCAGCACTCTCTCTTACTCACTCCATCACTCCAGCAACACACACGCACACATTTCTGAATTAGACCAGCTCTCCTGACTCGGCCTCTCTTGGTAGATCTGTTTCAGCCCCCAGGGCAGCAGGATCCTGACTGCCAGCTCAGACAAGACAGCCCGTCTGTGGGATGTTCAGTCTGGAGTCTGCCTACAAGTCCTGGACGGCCACACCGATGAGATCTTCTCCTGTGTCTTCAACTATGAGGGCGATACTATCATTACAGGTATACACTGTGCCCACACACACACAGTCAACACCTGACATCCACACACTGTTAAAATGTAGCCCTGAGCGGTGAATAAACTGCTCCTAGCTAGCTGTGTCAAAATTTTTAATTGCACATTTTTGATGAAAACATGCAGCTGTGTCCGTCTGTGCAGCCACCTGTTCCTGTTTGTGCTCTCCTGCAGGAAGCAAGGATAACACATGCCGCATCTGGTACTGATCCCTTCCCTCGACCATTTAGGGCCAGGCGGGCAAATACCTGGACACAGCAATCAATTTGTGTACCACGTGTGACCCCCTGTATGTCTTTCTACTTGTGGATGACCAGCTGAAAAACCTGCTGCCACATTGTGGAAAGGTTAAAGTGGTGTCCCAAATCCCTGTCCATGAACTACACAATTTGTCTCTCTAATGATCCTCCTGTTCCTCAATCTGTTTGATGCTGATCTTGCTCCATGGCTGTGTCATTTTTTACCAGGCTTGACCTGTAGACCTAGATTTTTCTTTAATTAAAAGCACAATAACTTTGCTCATTAAATGTCCTAATAAGTGACGAGAATTCTACAATTTTGGACATATGCTTAATTGCTTTCTTGCTGTGAGTTTTATGAGAACCTTGAACCAGGAGAACATTTGTTTAGCTTAGCATACAGACTGGAAGCAGTGGGACACATCTAGCCTGCCTGTGTTTAGTTCTTAATACACTTACCAGTCCTTCTCAAGCTAACACTTGACATTATTAAAGCACATAATGTCAAAAACTCTAAGTGGATTTTTTTTACACAAAGCCAGACTGATTCACCCTGCATCTAGTTTTTATGCTAGGCTAAGCTAAAACCTTAATGCTTCCTATGTAACAGACCTTTCTCAAAGTAGTCTCAATCTTCTCATTGAACACCAGGAAAAAGAAGAAGTAAGCATGTTTCACAAAATGCTGGTCTAGTCTTAACATGATTTGTAAATAATACTGGTCAAGTCAATTCTAGCTAGTGCAAGCTAGACTCTGAACATCCATAATATTGTTTCTGTTTAACACAACATGCTGCAGCACTAAAACCCTTTACAACATTCATGCATTCGCATAACTGTACTGTCAGCCTTCATGTCATGTTCCTGCTTCATGAGCCCGTTATCTGCTTACAATGGTAATCTGATATGATTCTTCTTACTGCCTTGTTCATTTCTATGATGTGTACATAGTTTGCATTTGTCTACAGGCACAATACACTGATGAATGTTTATTCAGTAGGTTTATAGCAGGTATTATATGAGATGAACATCCCATTATATGGCTGTTGTTCTACAGTCGAACATGCGATACAGTGTAATACTGATGTGGATAAACAGTGTTCATTTCCATTTCTGTTGCATGTTATGAATAACAAAGACTGCTTGAATTTCACATCACAGGAATTTATTGATGTCAAAAGATAAATACATTCAGTTCTACCGTGACAGAGTTTACAGTTGAATCGTGTGCTTTTTTTCCTCAATGCTGATGTAACACTAGAGAACCACTAAGTAGAGAAATAAACAGACCAAATTCACATACAAATTCAACATTACAAACCTTACTCTGTCTTCCTGACACAGTAAAAGCTAAAGAGAGCAGTCCACTACTCCAAGGTGCAGCAGTTCCAAATCTACAGTATATACAGTACAGCTATTCAAAATAATCAGTTCTCAAGTAACATTAACAAGATAACACACTGACTTAGAACCCAATTTTTCAAGGTCACAACAGAGGTGGTATGTTGGCCGATGAACACAACAAAGACATGGACATTTTGCTTACTTTAAGCAAATGTGCACTTCTAAGTGGCTATCACAAGAGAGTGAAAGAGCTTTTTCTGGGCTTATATATTCTCACTCAGCCTCTTTTACAAAGTAGTTCTGATACAAAAGGTTTAAGCATGTCGAGTTGTGGGAAGAGTTTCACCTGATTTTCCTATTTTCTATTGGTACTATGCTTCATGTGTGTTCAATAGGAATAAATAAATAAATAAACACATAATTTGGTAGTGTGAATCTGTAAATATATATATATATATATTTATATATAATCTGGAGCAGTTAAAACCTGCTGACTATCATCTCTTAAAGGCTAGTTCATCCCTTTCAGGAGTCCCCAACCCAAACATCAGTTTGCTCTGTGTTTGTGTCGCGCTAGAGAGGTGAACCTGAAAACAAAAACATGCTTTTATTAAAGGGAGACTTTCAGTCCATTCATGTCTAGGAAAAGACAAAAAACACAACTGCATGGACGGATTGAGGTGTATGAATTTCTCACGTATGCTTGTTGCATCTGGCTTCCAGCTTGCCGTAGGAGACACTTGGTGTGATGAGACAGGACGGGACAAACGGATAAGAACACGTTAGAAGTGTGTGCGTGTGTGAATGAGTGAGCGTGTGTGTTTCTGTTTGCAGTATGAGGAAGCTGGTCCGACACTACAGGGTGTCCAACAGCCAGTCAAACAGGCTGGACAGAGACTGGCCCTCCTCTTTCTCGTGTAGCTTACAGAACTGCAGCACAGCGCTGAACAAGTCCGCAATCCGCCATGACTTCTGGGACATCAGATGGACCACCCTCTGGAACTGGGAGGAAACACGCAGGTAATGAATCCAACAAGAAGTATCTGGTCATCAAATTTGCTGAGAAATGAAGGAATTTAATGTTTGTTTTTGTAAGACAAAAGTAAATTCCCCTGCTTTTGTGTTTTTGGTTTTACACTATGCCTACCTTTGCAACCCTCTTCTCTCTGGACTTTCTGAAGTAGAGAGCGGGAAGGCCCAGCTCGGAGGCAGCAATCCACTGCAGGGCCACTCTCAGCTCAGCGTCCACGCACTCTGACTCGAGGTCGCAGTTAACCACCAACAGCATCCTGAGGTTCCCACTGCCGCCTGCTGTCCTCGCTGGACTGCTCTCTGAAAAATCAAAGGTGACAGGACACATTGTAGAAGGAGGGCATTCCCAGAGTACACACCGTGTATGTTCACTGTGTGTTCCTCACCTTGAAGGCACTGCAGGACTTCACGAACAAATCATTCTTTTCTAGACTTTTACACGCGATCATGCACCATGTTCAGCTACGTTAAAAAGAATTGTCCTTGGCTCAGTTTTGCTTTGAGATCATCTTTGTTGGAGTGTAAGCCATTAAACAAAGATGAACTTTGTGTTGAGACACTTCTGGAAATATGGGCCCTCTTTAATTATTGATAGCCATCTATATTTCAGAGAGAAGGATCACTTTGATTCATCCATTTGTGGGACTAATTGTACACAGAGCAAGCACTGAACCTCAAGCCACCCAAGAGCTCTCAGTAAGAAGAAAGATATGCAAGCAGAAGATGGAGGTGAATAATTGAGAAGTTGATAAAACACCAATGACATGACAGTCCATCAATACACTTACCAAAGGCATTCTCCTTGGTTCCTGCCACATGGCCTTTCTCTGTCTCCTCGCTGTGAGGAAAAAAAACAGTTACAGAAAAATACATTTTAAGGATAAGTTTAAAAATTTGAGATAAAGTTATTCACCAAAAACACTTCTAAAATATGAAACAACTGATTAGCTTAGCTAAAGTCTGAAAACTCAACAGCTGGCCTTGCTCTGTCCAGAGGTAATAAATCTGTCAATACAGCAGTAGTAGCGTGCACAACTCCAAACTTTGATTCAAAATAGTGTTTCGGGTGCACAGTAGAAAATCAAATCTTCAAAAACAAAAGCTCCGGCACTCACAGGATCATGGATGATTCAGTTTAATGTGGGTAACAAACGCGTTTCGTCTCTATGCTGTCTTCAGCATACTGAGGAGAACAAAGGAAATGATTTATATGCCCAGGGGAGATAAGTGAAAGGACCACCCAGCAAGAAGGAATGCGGGAGGTGTGTCCATACGACGACAAAAAAACATTTCACTTTCTTCAAATAACATGGACAAACTTTTTACATAGGCCAAATACATGGCAGAAAAACTAACAAAATGTCCTTGCTTCTACAGACAGAGTCAGTATATAAATAGGGGGTTACAACTGCCCGTTAAATAGAATAAATTAGAAATTGTTTTATAAATATATACCACAGTGCGTATAATAATCCGTAAGGACAAGTAGCATATATAATTAGATTAAGAGCTGCATGTCCCTACCAAATAGTGTAAAAACAGTGTGAAGAATTATATAGAATATAGAGAATTAGAATTTAAAAAATATATAGAATAAATATATATACTAGAGAGAACGTGATTACACAGGGGAACTTAATCTGCAGCACAAGTGCAGTGAAAAGTAACAGACAAATGTTTGGCTAATCTTATTTTAAATTAATATATAGAAATATAAATTTATACACATATACATACATAAATATATACATGTATATCCATATATACATACACACGTACAAATACATACACACATAACTACATCACACTGCACAATCTTAATAGGCATATATAATATAATGGTGCATGCCATAACTCATAAATACTAATTACAAGAAGCAACCAAGCAGCAGTTCTTCATTCAGGCCTTTAGGGCTCTCAGCTTGTAAAGAAAGAATCCAAAAAGCTTCACTCTGCAATAAACATCTGTTCACATCTCCACCCCAAAGAATGACCCTTTTCAATGCCCTGAAATTTGAGAGAACATACATTGTGGCCTGCTGCATTAAAATGTCTGGTGGAATGTCAGTGGTGTCTTTCAAGTAAAAAAGAAGCATATATACCAGTTGTTTAATGTGTGAATCAATAAATTGCGAAATAGGTTCCATGAGGGACTGGTTGCCAGCCACAATGGGACGTCCAGGGACTGGTTCAACGCATGATTTGTGAATTTTGGGCAAAGTATAAAAAATAGGGCGTACTGGGTGTTGCTGCAACATGAAATCAAATTTGTGTTTTAGAGACAAGTTGATCTTCTAGAGCTTTATTCAGAAAACAATTTATCTCCAGAGAAAATTTAATAGTGGGGTCATAACTAAATAAATCATTTCCTTTGTTCTCCTCAGTGTGCAGAAGACGGCATAGAGCCGAAACGCGTTCGTTACCCACATTAAACTGAGTCATCCATGATCCTGTGAGTGCCGGAGCTTTTGTTTTTCTCAATAAATCTGTCAACCCTGCAGCTCTAGGTCCACTACTTAAAGTAATAATCTCGAAGATTTTAATGTAAATAAATGTCTGTAATTCTGTTAATCTATCGCCAAATGAGGTTACACAATGGGGATTTAGCCTATGGCCTACTGATGATGAATGCCTTTGAATTTGCAGTATATAGTATTATTATGGACTGGGTGTCTGTGGTGATTTTCACAGAAAAAATCACAAGCGGTGCCCAGTTAGTGACACGTTTTCCATCAAGGTTGGTCTGCCAGAGAGGGTAGGCGGAGCTAAGTGGCTGCTTTTCCGGTCTCTGCAAGTGTTGTGAGTAAACAGTGATCTACTATGGCTGAACAAAGAAAAGATCGATGACTACAGATACAACTTCAAAAATAAGTGAAAATCCAAAGAAAAAGAAACAAATTTGACCCTCAAATGAAGGCAAACAGTCTAAAAAGGAAAGCGACTGTCAGCGTGGAAAATCAAGAGTTACAACCGGAGCCAACCGTGGACGTCACACATGCGACACTGTCTGGATATCTGGGAAGTGTGCTCCGGCAATTACCGTTTATCGCCATAGATGCAGCCAAAGAGAACAAAACTGAGATCTTCGAGATTACCACTTTAACACGTTGCACCTTGTTTGTTCAATACGGGCTTTTATGTCTATTAAACTTAAGCATAATTATCCATGCTATAACAGCAACAGAACACATAATTAGCAATAATCTTTCTTCTGCATGAGTGTTAAACCAGCAGCCGCTCAAATGACGATTGATTGCTGCGCTCTTCGTAACAAAATGAGAAAAGGCAATATTCTGTCTGACTAACATCTTGTCGTATAGAAAATTGCCATTATAGGCTTCAGAATGACACATTAATGAGAAATGTTTCAGCCCCGCGTTGTGACACTGACAGTTACCTGATTAATGTGCTCTGAGTGGGCACATCAGAAAAAGCATCCAGGTCCGCCACGCCTAGGCTGGATGCGCTGCTGGTCCCATTCCTGTTAACCAATACAAAAACAAGAGACGGCGTCATCCGCATGTTGTCTCAAGACACTCAACATGATCACTGACGTGTGAAGGGAACAATAACCAGGCGCAGCGATGCAGGTCATGTTGTTCATTAGCTGGTGATTAACATATAAATAGAAGCTGCAGCGGAATCGGAGGTTCAAGGTGGGAGAGCTGGTGATTTTTGTACAGCAGCAGCAAGCCTATCTGCATATGAAGATGAGCAGAGTTGGGTGTAGTTTAGGCGGGTAGGGTGGACAGGCAGGGCTGGCAGCCATGCCCATGTGTCACAACATGGATCAAGGGAATGAGGTGAGGCTAAGGTAAGCAGGTAGATGGCGAGTTTGCGAGGAGCAGCGAGTGTTATGGTGGTGCATACAACTTCCCCTGCAGTTAATTAAGTACAAAACAAGTATCTTAAATCATTGCATCATTAAACACATGGAGCCTTTCAGCCTCCCCTTTCATCTTTAATTCATATGTCACCATCTTTAGAAAAAAGTGCATTTAAATATTAAGTTTAAAATGTTAACTGTGGTGTTATAGTTGGTCCAAAATGTCTGTATATTAGTTGTTTTAAAGGCAAGTAAAAAAGGGGACCGTTTCTTAGAAAGCATAGCATGGTGCAGTGACTCAAGGCTATTAGTTTAGCTATTAGCGAAAGGTGTAGCAAAGGTCCGGACACATAGGCTTGTACAACTGGGCTGCAGGTAGGTGTGTGCCTGTGGTGCAGGCATGGTTCTGTATGCAAGCTATGGAGAGGGCTTTGGAGACTGAGCACTCTGCCATACACCACCTGAGCAGGTGTGGATATAGCAGCCGCAGGGGGAAAACTGGAATTGGAGAGCACAGGTGTCAGTAGCAATGGGCCAATGAGAGTGGGGTGAGGGTGGGAGTAGCAGCGTTTGGAGCAGCATCAAGTAGATACGGTTACTGACCCCTCGCTCAGCTGGATAAAACTACTGGTCTCCTCGTGGGGGTCATCCTCAGGGGTTATATGGGACCAGCTCCCCATGCTCTCTTCACTGCTAGCACTCATAGAACGCTTGTCCCGCTTCACTACTGCAGCCACCGCCACAGCTGGCCTGTCCCTCTCACTGCTGGGGAGAGCAAACCGCAAAGATGGTGGGAATGTCCGTCGACTAGATGTGCACAATATCTGCTGCTATGTGTGGTCACTGTTGTTCCAAAGTTCCTCTGTTCATTATTTATAGCAACATTGAGCTTTGTTTCAACTACAATACAATTCAAGAGGCAGAATCGGGACAGTTTACTCTTTAAAAATTATACAGTACAATACAAATCAAGGCTTAGGGAACTTGAAATAACTTTCCATTACATTAAAAGAAAGCTAATTAATTTGAATATCTTTAATGCATCAGCAAACTGCTTTACCCTGGAGATACTGTTGGATTTCCAGTTGTTTTTTCAGGAACTCATTTAATTAAGTCATAATCAGATGATTGAGGCCTGCCATCCTTGACAAGTCCAAAGGGAAATCATGTTTTATTGACTAGGTGAGTGATTGAGTTCCACTGTTACACAAGGGGCACACAGATTCACTCCACTTGTTCCAGGATTGCATGTATTGTCAAGAGAAAGGGAGCGTGTCTTGTGACTCTCTTGTGGCTTGGGAGCCTTTCAGCCGTTGCACTCTCATTCACTTGTAAACAAGTCATTTTTGAGCAGCTACATTTGTTTAAGACACTCAGTAAAAGACAAACAGAACACAAATGACTCCCCGCATCCAGGTAATGTATTTTCACTTTCTTCTATATAACTCTGTTGCACATTAGCTGCTCTTTCCACTTGCGCATTTTAAGCAGGTTCATTTGATTCCACACTGAGACGCACTATGAACTGCTCCTGTCTTCACTACCCTCAGAATATCCACTAAAATGTCTTCTGGGAGAGTCTACAGTCTGCTGCCTCTCTTGAAAGGCCACCCAGACTTTGAGTTTTTAGAATTGTAGCAAATCTTACTGAGTCCTTATCTTGCTAAAATGTCAGTCTGGGTTGAATAAGAAATGCAATGCTGGGACAGAATGCCTACCTCTACCTGTGCATGACAGACACAGAACTACTGGGCTTGGTGCTGCTACTGCCAGCCCAATTCTTCTACATGGAGTTTGCATTTAAGGCTATTTTTATATTCAGTTTAATAATATTTGATTTAAGCAGAAAAACATTAGGAAGTATGTCCTTGATTGGGTGTAGTAAAAGGTGCACTATCGCTGATATGATTTCAATGTGACTGTGAGGTTGCTCTAACTTGTTAACATCAATATAAAGCATAAAGCTTTGCAATGCAAACACACTCCTCAGTCAGGCATAAGAAATAAGACTGACTGTCTTTAACAATGTAACAATCAGAGGGACCCTTGACCTCAACACCATTCTTGTGCTGCCAAAGAACTTAAAGAGTATACTTTGGATTTTTTGAAGTGGTGTTTTATGAAGTCTTTATCAATAGTCAGTGTTACCTATAGTAGATGACAGTCAGCCAGGACCATGTTTGGAGAAGCCGGTCGGAGTATTGACTCAGAAGCTAAGCTTTGTACCACTGGGGATGGCATCTGCACCAAACATACTTTGCCCCCCAAAAAAGGTCAACCTAAAAAAAATTCTATATCTAAGTTTCACCACTTTGATTCCTTTGGCTCTACATATTCTCAACCCTAGAACTTTCATTACCGACGGATGTCACGCTCTGTGTTAGGCCTCAGATTAGCTTTGGAGACAAGGATAACTTTACAAACCAGAAAATAAAAAAACACTAAGTTTAGCAAATGGAGACAGACCGACAGAGAGAACTTTTGTGGGTTTTTTTTGTTAAGTTTTTGTATTTAATTATTTATTTAGCACTATCTTTCATCTTGGTTGGGTACAGCTGTGCACTTCAGTGTCTCCCTGGCATTTTTGCCAGTGGTTTTAACAAATCATCTATAGCAAAATTCCTTTGTTTGATCAAGCAGAAAAAGCAAATGCATGCACCTTATTTGAGATCTTCAGAAAAGTTAAGTTTGATTTCAGTCTGAGTTCGCAAGGGCAATTGCTGACACAACCTCTAATAATCATCATAATCTGGGTTGCCCCTGTCCACAGCGTAACATTGCTTAGCCTGCACATCAGCACTCCGGCCAGTTTGTCATAAAAGGGGGTCACACTGACTGCCACCACTGCAGGTTATACACTGGCTACTTGTCATTACCTCATCCCTTTTGATCTCTTGTGGCACCAAGCTCCTGAATATCTTAGTTCTGTAAATGTGACCTGATTATCTATGGTTGTCTTGTTGATTTAGTGTGTTAGCCATGTGAGAGTGCCGTTTCTACTGAACAAGGTGATTTAAAAATCCTCAGTGGATAAAAGATGAAGCCACTAAACGCTTTCTGCACACACAGTACATCACCCAGACAGTCACAGCCTAGCCAAAGGTTTGTCAAACCTCACACACGGCTAAAATAGATTAGCTTTCCCAGTGAATGGATCCTCTGTTAGCCTGCCAATCTGTGGTCAAATATCAAAAAAGCTTTTGTATGCTTGGACAGTTTCACGGGCTGGTTGTAATTTGTTTAATGCCTTTTTTTTAATCATAAATAATTATAATAATTCTGCTGTTGGGCTATAAAAAACTTTCTGCCATGGGGTGAGACCCTCACAAAGAACGACTATGAGCAGTATAATACCTGCTGCTGTTGGTTGTAGCTCTCTCTGTACGCTTGGTAGCTGACACCTCTGGAGTTGTTTCCTGCAGTCCTCCTGCTGTCCTTTCCGATTTTAAAAGAGAATCCTCATCCCTCTGATCTCCCTCAATGTGGATCAATGGCACATCTCTTGGGCCCATCAGGCGTGGTGCAATGCTGTCACTACTCCCGGACCCTACTCCAGTCCCAGTTTTGTCCCGGCTAGACCTACTTCGACCACAACTTAGATGGGATTGTTTGAACCCCCTCCTTCTTTCATCGACAGGCATGTGCGGCTGTGGATGCGCCCCGCATGTGCCCCCAGCTACATCTTGCTGGCTCCCCATCGCAGACCTGCCAATATCTACAATGTCCGCTGCAAGGCGATTGGCAAACTGCTGCACATGGGGTTGGGAGTCTCCTGCAGCCTCCAAGTCAATACTGTCCTCTGGATCAGCAATGATCTTGTTTTTTCTCATCAAGGACTCAATAGAGCTTGACCAGGTCTCATGAATCAGCATGTCAGTAATCTGGTCAGACTTGCCCCTTTGATAGAGGCAGGAGTCTGACTTGCAGAGTCCCATGGCGGACACCGAGTTGGTGGGAAAGATGTTCAGCGTGTCTCCATGCACATTGCGGGCAAATCCATCAAAAGAATTGGCCTTAATGGGTGAGTTGACAGTAAGTCTCGAGTCTGAGGAGCGCCGGTCTGGAACAGAGGACTGTCTTATACAGAAGGGTGTTCTGGGTGAAGGGGGGAACAGGCTATTGCTCCACTCTTTAGTCTTGGCGATCCCATACTCCTTGTTTTCCTTATCCATGTCCCGAAGCATAAACCTGTAGAACTCCTCTGTGATACTCTCTGTGCTAGACTGTTTGGAAAGGCAGGATGTGGTCCTGACATTAAGGTGACCATTTTTCTTTGAGGCAGCCTGTTGCACAGCTGCAGCCAGAATGCTGCTGGCATTTTTCCCTGCGTAGTAGTCCAGCAGAAGGTCAAAGCCCCTGCCCTCTGTCTCCATCTGGTTAACCATGAAACGTGAGAACTCATCTGTGATGCTCTCACAGCTTGACTGCTTAGAGATTGAGCTTCCACGGCTCAAGTTCTGTCCTAACCGACTGCCAGGGCCCAGGGTGTTGGGAGTGCCTGTAGGGTCTGCATCTTCCTCTGGAATGCTCTCATAACTAGATGCCTTCCCTCGGCTCCACCTCTCACACTGTAACCTGCTACGTGGCTGGCCTGTTTTGGAGGTATCTATCACATTTAGCTCGGGGCAATTCATGATCCTGGCAGTCACTTCAGATGCAAAGAGTGCAAATGGGTCCTGTAGTTCCTCAGGGTTGACTGATTCATCCACTACCCTGTTCACCAACCGCTCCATCAACTCCGGTTGCTCCTCAGTTTTCCTTTTGATCTCACTGAGACGTGGTGCCCGATGTTTCTTGGAGGCAGCATTTACACTTTGACCCTCTTTTCGCCTGAGCACTGAGCGGCAAGCAGGTATCAAGTAGGCTTCTGGCCCTTCATTAGATGTCCCTTTTAGGGCACAGAACCAGGGTTGTTTCCCAGTAGAGTTCTCCAGGCAGATGGCTGCTAGTTCTGTGGCCATAGACACCACTGTAGCAGCCAAATCATCAGCATAGCAAGTAATAGGTGTCTTTGACTCGGAATCCATTCTGAAATAGAGCAGGGAACTGCAAGAATTGAGGGAGGACTGGGGTGTTAGGGAGGCCTGTCTGCTGTCACTGCTTGTCCCAAGTCTTCCCCTCCTCTCTGTGCTATGAGCTGGGATTTCACTCCAAGGTTCTCTAATGGCACCACTGCTTTGCTGGATCTGATGGTGGTCAGAAAAGTCCCTGTTAGGCAAGGAGGCAGATTTAAATATATTTTGTCTGCATGTAGACTGTTGCTGTTGGTCTTTCCCATGGGCTGTGGAGGAAGATGCCATTTGACCACCTTCCTCAAGAACATGTTTCTCTTCCCGCCCAGGAACCCTGTTCAACTTATCTGTGCAGTTAAGGGTCCAGCTGTGGTTCTCTCTATTAGAGGACTGGCTATGGCCAACTAGGCACTGTAATTGATTTAATGGATCCTTGCTCTCTTTAGTGGTAGCAGGCTCCCTAGCACAGGTACTACCCTCTTGTGTCTCAAATGACCCTTGGTCACATCTAGAGATGTGACTGATTTTCTGCTGTGTCAGGCAAAGGATATCAAACAGCAAATTGTTTACACTGTCCTGCAGAAAAACTTGAAGATTTGGTGCATCTTTTCCAGTACCCTCCAGTTCTTTTTTCTTTTTTGCCTTCTCTAAAGCATGTTTGAATAGGCTGTCTGCCACCTCATTTATTAAATCATCAACTTCCCTTTCATCCATGTAGGATTTTTTTGGACAAGTAATGCCATCTACTATCTTGTTATGTGTGGCTTCTAGTAGTTGGGCTACACTCCTGTAACCTTGTGGCTGAGTCAGGACCTCAGCTGCCTCCCTGTGTAGAACTTCAGCAATATTGGCACGAAATGCTTCAACGCTGGTTCCCTCGGCCACACTGCAGTGCAGTGTGATAGCTGTGGAGGCCTCTGCAGCGGACATCAAACCACGGGAAGCTGTATAGGTTTCAGCAGAATCTGCGTCAGAATTGCAGCATTCCCCTGATTCCTCTGTAAGCTCCACAGCTGCTACAGCACCAGCTACCTGAGCCATGCCACACATTGCTGAGGAGAAGGAGTAGTCAGGTCTCTCCTCTGGTCCCTGCAGCTCCTCCTCTACTTCTTCCTCTGAAGCTGACTCCATGGTAAGTTTTTCTGTCAGCTGTGGGGTGGTTATGGTTCCAATGACACTGGCAGCACAGGCCAAAGCCACCTCTACATGTTTGGATGGGTGTTCCCCATTGTGATGTGGAATATGGGCCTGTGTCCCATTCTCCGGCACCTCTCTGGCTTTGGCAGTGACATCCTGATCAGGCACATGAGACACCTGGGTCTCTTGCCATTCTACAGCCCCGTCAGAACTGTCTGGGCTTTGAACTATAACAATCTTGGGGAGTTCAAAAGAGCAGGTGCGCTGTTGGGAAGGCTGTTTAGTCTTAGAGAGAGCAGTGGAGTTGGACGGGCGACTAGAGAGGGACACACTGACAGCAGCCTCAGAGACAAAGGAGGTTTCATCTTGAGAGAGGCGTATGAAGGCATCTTGCAGTACTGACTCGGCTAGATTGGTGGCGTAGTGACCAGCTGATTCCTTCGTATGAAGGCTGGCCTGCTGATGCCCTTCCTTTTTCAACTCAGCATCCTCCCTGTTCTGATGATTGGCCAGCTGTCCCCTCTGACATGCAAGTCTGACGCAGTGTTTCTGTGCCACCTCTACTAAGCTCTCTGCCAGGTCACCAGTCTCTGGTTCTGTGAAGAGACAGGAAACAGAAACACAGGGAATGAAAAATATGTCCTCATATATTCGGAGGTTGCTCCATTAGTTCCTAAAGTGTTACAGCAAAAGTAGAATATTACTCTCTTTTACCCTTTACTGAATATTGGAGCTTGTTTTTGTCTTGTGTGACCCATTAAATTTCCCTTTGGACAAAATTCCAGAGATTTATTTTCATTTATTACATTTCATTCATCATCAGGGTAACACAATGGCAATTATTACATACCACTCCCCTGAGTTATATATTTTCAGTCACACACAGTTTCTGTGCTTACAAAACAACTGCCTTGATAGTGCTGCCGCAAACAACAGGAATTACAGCATGTAATTCTACTCAATATGCTTTATTCATTTTATATACCTAACACCTGCTAAAAAAACCCAAATACAGCTAGAATACTGTTTACAATATTAAATTGTGAGTTTTAGTTTTAAGTCAACAATATTGTCAGAATAGTTCACACATTTTTGAACACCTTACTTTGCAATGAAGTTTTTTTATACCTCAACACTACAACCACTGCTGCACCACCCACAACTGCTGAAAGAACTATACGGACATCATATTGATTCAGGATAGAGTTGGCGGTGTTGCATCTTATTTTTGATAAGGGCCAGGTATAGACTAAATTTGTAAGGAATTTAACAAACTATCCAAATAGTTGGACAATTTAACACACACAAAAAAAAAAAAAAACTCTACAGAAGAGATGATGAGATTCACCATTTCTGAATCCATCATCCTCGCTGTCATCACCGAGGTGTTCTGAGGCAGTCTGGAAGTCCTCTTCTATAGACGAGATGGAGCGATTGGTGTCGTCATCGATCCGCTGCATTGCTGCTCGGCCCTGCTGAAGCTGTCGCTCCTTTCCCCACTGCAGACCAATCAGGAACTTGTTGATATCGAAAATGATGCTGCTAGGTTGGTTGTATCGTCTCTGCCCTGAACACTGAACCAGGCACACGCCTGTACTTTTCTGCTGCCCGACCTGAATGAAACATGCACAGATACCTATTATGCTTGCACACCAAGAGACACATAAATTCTCACACATCATGTGTATACCAAGATCTACATGCATACACAGGTAGTGCACACAAACAAAGGTACACACCAATGATGCCGAAACAAACAAATGACAATAACATGATAGATAAACATTTTAAAACTTCAGACGCACAGAGTCCTTGTAGTTCTCATACATGCTTTTATTCATTTAATCAATACACTATTAGCTTATTTGGCCTGTTCCTGCAAGTTTAATTGTCAATGCAGGGCTCCATTGGGTTGTGTATCGAGTCTAACAGGTGTTTTTGACATTTATGTATTTTCTAAGAGTCAAAAACTTCAATATGTTCAATAGCTATATTGAAGAGTTGACCTTTATTAGTCCTTCAGCATGTCTATGTTGACTTCCTAGCACTTGCTCTCAGGGGAATTCCTGTGGCCATGACGCCCGAGATCCATCAAAGTGCATCGCAGTTTCTCATCATTTTCCCTAACAGGTCAATGAGCTCCTGATTTACAGTATTTAAAAATCCTCAACCTCATAGGAATAAAAAGAAAGAATGTCTGAGCAAACAATCGTATGTATAAGTAACAATATCCAAATAATCAATGTAATAATGCCGAACTTCAAATTAAGTCATATTATGGAATTACTTCCCAAGTAAATTACAATTCCCTGAAATTTGCGTGCCGATGTAACGCAATCATTCAAAGGAAATGCTGTCATTGACAGGCCTCGGCAGTTATTGTGAAGTACCTGCAAGGTACAATCAAGCACTGCACACATATTTGGCCGTTGATCCACCATGAATGCTGACTACAAGGGCAAGTGCATTCCATTTAAATCACCAGCTCAATTTCCTTCTGCTCTCCAGGTTGTCTTTGTGCAATATCAGGAATATAATTTCAAGGGGGTAAGTGAAGGAAATGAGGATAAATTGAACCAATGAAACATAGCTTCTATTTATCGATACCTTTAAAAGCAGAAATAATATTAGTGAGTAAAAGTCGTACGACTGTTTGAATGATCAATTGCTCCGTACCTGCAATCCATAAATGCAAATGGTAGTCTAATCAAACACATGTTCATTTGCCTGAGTAGATGAGGAAGTGTTTGTATTGGAGTGTATGGGGGAGAACTGCTGGAGAACTGCTAGATAAAATGATTGCACTTCCTCCTGTGGATTTTTCATGGCACAAAAAGTTCAAATCTAATCACACAAAATTGCAGCACAAAAGAACAGCTTGCACTCTCTACTTCACTCTCCAGGCCGGTTCATTCAAAGGCTGAAAAGCCTTGCAAGGATTTGAGGACATCACTGCAAACTCACCTGAGAGGGGGAGTGTGGGTGTGTTTGGCAAGTGTCTGAGGCATCTAGGCCACCGAGCAGTAGGATCTCATTTTCTTTCGGCTGGTGGACAGTCAGTAATTCAACAAGCTTTGGCAGGTCTGGAGACACTGATGCCAATTTCTGCAGGAGACATGCCAAGCACAGAGACACAATGGTCGATGATTATTTAAAAAAAAGCTTTTCTCCGGGCAACCTCAAAACTGAACATGTGTTCACTGTTGTTCCAATTCAGAGACACATAATTATAAAATCCTTCCTGTGAGAAGGCCCGGGCGACACAGAATGCTTTTTAAACCCTGCCACCGCTGACGGCTAAATCTGCATATTAACTACACAAAATCAACCCTCTAATTCTGGTTAATGATTCTGAATCCATGGCAACGGAGCCAATGTTGTTACGTGACATACAATGACCAGAGTTACTGGTAGATAAAAAGTGGGTGTGAAAGAAGCAGGGCTCACAAGTTAAGAAAAGAATGAGTGTGGATGAAGATTCTGCTCACCTTGATGCTTTTTTCATCACGGTAGTCCGTTTTCTTGGGGTCCAGGTTTACAAAACAGATCTGAAAAAGACAATAAGACAAAACCTTAGACTGGAAATGTATACTGGAGGATTAAACAACAGCTGAGCTGGAGGAGTAGAGAAAAGTGTCCCAGTTGTCAGATGTGAGAGTGCTGTCATAGTGAAGTCACTGCATCGCCTTTCCTACTGCCATTTCTTTGTCAACACTTCTGCAAACCAGACATCTTTCCTCTTAGTGACTCACTGTTTAAAACTACAGCAGCTGTCTTCCCTGTCTGAGTAACCATTGTATGAGAATGTCTCTGATTGGCAGAACCCTTCCTAAAAAGACGTTCTTGTCTCTCAGGGGTGGCAAGCAGCAGGTGTAAATCAGCAATGATTTCCAATCCGTCTCTGTCACTCCTTTTCCGCTTTCCTCTTCCTCTGTTTCAACTCTCCCTCTCTCTTTGCTTCTGTCACACTCTCTGCCCCCTCCTCTCCCCATCTCACCCACCTTCGCCTCCGGCTGCACGTTTAATGGTGTGTGATGGAGTCTACATGTCAGTGCAGGGAGTCTGGGACAGTCCGCCGGCTGCTGTTTGATTCCACAGCACACAGCCTCAGATCTAAGCTGGCATAGCCGTGTTAGTCCTGTGTGGCTAAATGGATAACGCACGACACAAACAGCACTTGGGGTTTGGGGTGGGAGGGGGTTAGTCTCTTTGAGCACCCAAACTCAGAGTGTGCGCGTGCAGGGTGCTGTGAGTTGCTTTGGGAGAAGTGGTATAGTTCCATCTCGGTCACGAACACATACACTTCTATAGCACCGTCGACATCCCACCATGCTTGTCATTGCTAATCAAACCCAGTCGTAATGTGAGTCACTGAGGCAGTCTCGATCTTTTCAATTCAATACACGCACAGGTGGGATCCTGCTGGCTGCCTTTTACCTCTGCCATCTCCATATCCGCTCTGCCTGCTGCTATCTTCCCCTCTTCTCCCCTCTCTAGAACCTGCCAAAAATATATATCGTCTCAAATAATCACATCTTGACACAAACCGGCGTTTGAAATCATTCCCCTTGAACAGCCTCAGCGCTTGTGAGTATATATTTTCCATGATTTCCATCTTTCTTCCATTTATCTGGGTTGTATTTCTCAAGATTTATTCCCACAGAGTCATGTCAAGGTATAGAAGAAGCCGAGATCAAGGTCTATGCTTACTATTTATTATTCCTTCTTTTAAAATGTTCTCTGTCTGTTTTCTTGCAGCAGATTGGAAGTAAAACAGAAAACTGGTCAAATAAATAGGTGAATATAATGACGTGTGTGTTTATGTTTCAAAATAAGGCTGCAATTCTGCTACAGTTTGCATACTTCCCCTCCGTTGGAAAACAGCCAAAATGTCCTTCAGCTGACGCGGTAATGCGGCACATTCAGAACAGGCCAATTTCCCCCTCTCCTCCAACCTGGTGTCCTCAAGTCAAACATATTTTCCAAACTATTAGTTCTAATGTGGTGAAAATTGCCGTCAGTCAAGTATGAAAAACGTGAAGTCAGTGAGAGCTGACAATGACAGCATATTTAAAAAGGTTTTCCATTCTGTGTAACCTATCGCATTTATCTAGATACCACGAGATTGGGCCTTTTGTTACCTTTCCCTCAAAATAACAACAATCTATTCACTGATGAACATAAACAGCTTGTTCATTCACTTGTCTGTTGTTCTGATCAGTTTTTTGCGAGTGTGATGAGAACCTATTTGTCAGAAAAGCAGTTAAATGTCAAACGCATAAACACAGAAACCTGAGATTATCCTGCGCCCTTTTACTGAAAACAAAGACAATAGCTTGATTTTTATCACTAAATGACCCTAGTTTCAATGTTTTTAATATTCAGCAGAGTGTTTTCATACTTTTGTTTCAGCTGCTGAAAATATGCTTGGAATAATGGCTTTGAATTTTAACTTGATCTTCTGTATCTGATGGCAGACACATGCTCTTTATCTTATCTGACTTATAGCACTAGCATGCAGAGATCCAATTTGGTACCAAACTCAATTTTAAATTCTTATCCAAAGTACAAACATGTAAAGAGGAATGGTGTCCTTGTTGGGAGCACATTGGTATTATTCACTTGTGCTGATACTGGAAATCATCCCAGAAACGCAGCCACAACACCTTCCCCTGCCTGCTAACACATCGCCCACAGATAGCACACAGTTAAAGGAAAAGCGAGGCAAGTGATCCATGATTTGACCTTCAGACGGGTTAAAGCAATTTAACCCTAGACGGATAAAGCCAAGAGGCATTTGTTCTAAATTTGGGATTCAGAGAACCACATAGTCATATCTCAGTGTCCATGTGTGATACGAGCCCAGGGACATGCTCTGATTCCATCAGATTTTCACAGACTTAGCAGACAACACGCGCCTACCTCATACTGTCTCTGAAGGTCTGACCACATAAACAACAGCTGAGGAATATAAAGAGGGAGAGGAAGAAAAAATACAGTTACAGAAAGGTTTAAAGTAATATTTTGTTATGTGGATAAATTGATACCACAGAGGTCTAGCTTTGATCGGTGCTCCAATTAGGAGCAACAGCAAATCATAACACTGTTCGGAGAAGTAGTGATTACTGACACATCACTGATTTTCTTTATTAGCATTCATTTGGAAGCTCTGGCCACATGAAGCATCTAAGATAAAGATGTACTCTCGCTCATTTGGTCTCCACCAACTCCTGAGGGAAATACCTAGCTTTGTAGCACCAAAGTGCTCTGTTATTTTCACCAGCTAGTTGCTAACTTTCTCTGTTAGCTATGTGGTTCTGAGCTGCTAGCATAAGGCTATATTTTAGGGGTTTCCTGGCAAAACAATGACCTGCTGCATCTTGAAAAAAGGCTATGAGAGCCATATGAATTAACCAAAATTGTAAAGTCATGTCTAGTCTGGCCAGCTAATAAGATAAATGCTGACTCTCACCTGTTTGGTCTCTGCCAACTCCTGAGAGAAATACCTAATAGCGGCTAGAAGTATTTTCCCAAGCTAGTTGCTAATTTTGTTTGTTACCTGTGTGGTTCTGAGCTGCTAGCATATGGCTAATTTTAAGGGGTTTCCTGGTAAAACAACTAGCCTACCTATTGCTGCATCTTGAAAAAAGGCTATAAGAGCCATGTGAATTAACCAAAATAGTAAAGTCATATCTCTGGCCACTTGATAAATCTAAGATAAATGCTCACTCTAGCTTGTTTGGTCCCTGCCAACTCCTGAGGGAAATACCTAGCATAATAGCAGCTAAATGTCCTTTTATTTTCACAAGCTAGTTGCTAACTTTGTCTGTTACTGAGCTAACATATATGCTATATGTTAGGGATTTCCTGGCAAAACAACGACCTGCTGCTTCTTGAAAAAAGACATTGTCTCTGCTGGGAGAGACAAATGCTTATGACATCCACCCAACCAAACAGTCTTACTATGACATGTTGCAGCAGTACTGCTTTGCTATTGAATGCATATTAGCCTAAATATATCATTAAGCAGTGTAAATAAACAGCCTTTAAATTTTCCTGTATAATGACATATCTAGGCTGTGTCTGAACCCTGGCTGCAGCAGAGATCTGGGTGTCTCACCACATCTTCTCGCTTCACTAGGTGCTCAACCCTCGTAAATCTACAGCTGGGTGCATCGGTCCAGCCAACCAGAGTGAAACTCAGGGTGACTCTGACCACCTGTGCTGATGGACCAAACTGGACATTAATAACCCAACAGGAAGTAGCTCTGGAAGCAGCCTCAGGGAGTGCTGGCAGCAGTGAAATGGAGCATGTTTCGGTTCACTTTGAGGAAAATGTTTATGATTGTATCAGTGCGTTTGGAGCTTGAAGGGCATCTCGACTTGTTCTACTTTGTAAGTCAGCATTATTGTTCCTTGGAGTATAGACTAAAGAGGTCACATGCTGCAGTTTTGTCCTTCCTATGTGAGGCTATATGTTTTCTGATTAACCTTGGAGAGAAGTTCATTCCTGACCTTGGACACAGTAGGCAACTAAACTATCTCACCTGCTAGCTTGCAAGCTTTCAACCGTATCACACTGTTGTCATGAGCAGATAGGGTTTGCTCAAATGTCATGTAAGTGGTTAAGGTGAAAAGCGAGCTCAGTAGCAGTTTAAGTTGTTTTTCAGCTACTTTTAAAGCAGGAAAGGCGAGTGACTGGACCTTGATCTGTGACAGCTTTGTTAAACTACTCTTTCAACTCCAATTTAACTCCTCTGCTTTGACATGGAAGGACTGCATGGTGTGTATTTGTGTGAGTTTGTAATCCACTCAACACAGACAAATTGGTGTAAAACGTTAAATGCAATTTAATATTTATGTAGGAATGGACTTTAACAGGGCTACAGATGAAAAATTCTCAACAGCCAAAATCAATTACAGTGTGTTTGCTTATTGTTCGAGGCGCAGTGTGTGTGTGCCTGTGTGTGTTACTCTAACAATGCACACACAAGGGTACAATTGTCCCAACTTATTTATGCATAAAATCTCATTTAGCCCTGGACATTCAAAACTGTCAGGCAGGCACATTTCTTTCTTTCTTTCTTTCCTTCCTCAACACTACACACATGAACACATACACATAGTAATACAGCTTATGCAGAAGCTAAACAGCAGAATACAATATTATGTGGACAGACGTGGTCAATATAACAAACCACTAAAAACATTTTGGTCTCCTTTGTCCATCAAAGCTTCCTTCCTCCTCAGCACCCTCCATCTCTGCTCTGATCCTCCCACACACAGCTGCTGCTCTTCGTCCTTCTGTCTCCTTTTTCTCTTTAACTGTGGCTCTTTTTTCTTTTGCTCTTTTTCTTGACTTCAAACACAGAAATATTTGTATTTTACTGAATATTTAGTCCTTCATATATTGTATTTGTGTTTTGGCTGTGGTGTTTCCTCCCAAAGGAAACATAAGTATGGCTACTTAATGGATTTGGCAACAAAAATTGGGGTAAATTGTAAACCCCCAACCAGTGCTGCATGGGAAACGTAAAAGTATTCATTCTTACATTCCCCTATTTGTTGTTAGGACTTCTCTCAGTGGCCTGCAAATTTAATCCTTTTAAAGTTTCATTTAAATCAAATTAGGTTCTAGGGAAATAACATTAAGGCTCCATGACTATTTCATTTCAATTTTTCCATACGACTCACAAGCTGCACAGTGCTGCTGTAGAGACCAGACATGCTGATCTCGCACACTGGTGACTATAAACAGCCTTAGTCTGTGCGCATAAATTTGAGTACATGATAAAAATGCAAAACAGTAGCTGTTCAAGAAGCAAATCAGGAAATAGGATGACAGTCCGCATGCTACACATCAAAGTTGTCCAGGCTTGTTTTTCCCGCTGACTCAGCTGCTTTTATTTATCTGCTTTTTAGCTTCAACTCTTTTATCTACAAGTAAAACATTGAAGGATGCAGCATCATTGAGAACAGATGTAAAAATAGAGTGTACTGCCTTTTGACTGGTTATATGCAGTAATATGAGTAGTGAAAATCAATTGTGCATGCACAGAGAGAGAGAGAGAGAGAGAGAGAGAGAGATACAATTAGTGTTTGGCTGAGAGTTGCTCTGCTTCGTGCCCTGGGCTAAAGAGAGCATCAAGAAGCTGGGGCTGTCATGGTTCTTCTCACAACATGATAATATGGATATGTGATGGGGAAAAGGGAGATATATAGCATCTCTGTGGAATGTGTATATCTCCCTGTGAGGTGGCAAATGTATACATTCACCTAAGGACCGTATATTAATCAGTAAAAACAGACACAAACATGTTAAAAGGTTTTTGTAATTGAACAGAAAACCCTTAAAAGGCCAGGACGGAAATTTGGAACAGCAGTTTGTGCATCTTTGAAATTAATAAATTGTAATGCGTTGTTTTCACGCTTGGAGAAGTGCTAAGACGTGTTTTCATCACAATTTTTTTATGCCAAGTGTTATCGTCTGAATAATTTCCTGTTAAATCATCAGAGAAGTGCATATGAAATGAGATGTGCTTGTTTTAAGAGAAACTTAACACTGAATTGACTTTGATGGGAAAGTAAATAACATGTACACACTTTGTTACACATGCCTGATCACAGTTTATGTAATGCAACACAAGAGATTCTTCTTTTTTCAGAGATTCTGTGCACTTCTGAAAGTTTAACAAGGCAAAAAAGAAAAAGGCAAACGTAAACGCAAGACAGGGATGAAGAGTTACAAGAAGGCTTGTCTATACAGATGAGTTTTAAACTGCTTCTTAAAACTGCCCAAAGTTTCAGCAGATCTGATGGATTGTGGAAGATGATTCCAGAGAGTCGGGGCTAAAACAGCAAAGGCTGTCACCTTTTGTTTTGGTATAAGAGCGTTTGGAATGGATAGAAGGCCGAGACTAGATGATCGGAGTGGACGACAAGTAGAAAATAGAACAAGAGGGTCTGAAATGCAACCGGGCGCGAGGTCATGCAGTGTTGACAGGAAGCCAATGGAGGGACACAAGACCAGGGGAGATATGGGAGCGACGGCTGGTTCTAGTTAATAATCTGGCAGCTGCATTTTGAACTGACTGTAAACGATTGAGAGATGATTGGCTGAGGCATGTGTAAAGGGAATTACAATAATCTAGGCGGGAGAAAATAAAAGTGTTAATTAAGAGCTCGAGATCTGAAGAGGAGATGATGGTCTGATTTCTTAGCTGCAGGAAACAGGACTGAACAAGCTTAGTGTTATGATGGTCAAAAGTCAAACACTGCTGTAGAAAATACTGAGATAGTAATTCAGTGCATTGGCCAGTTATAGTGTTTGTATGTAATCTTTGTTTAAAGCTGTCCTGTCTATAGTAACTTGGGCCTACAGTGCACCACCAACAGCTAACATGCACACATTGAGGCCCCAGTTTCACAGCATCCCAGTAAGTAAAAGGTTATTTGATTACAGGCAAACTTGTTTGGTAAACCTTTATCTAAACCCTGTCTGCACTGTGTATCTAAAGCTGTAGTTTTTCAACATGTCAGATGCACAGTGAGAGTAAACGATGAAAAGAAGAGTTTCAGGTTTAGAGTAAAAAGAAGGTTGGTGTTCGTGCTCTGACCCTGCTGTAAGTCAGCGCTGCTGCTGCTGCGGCCGGTGGCGTATTTGCTCTGTTCTCCCTCTCTGCAGGCCGTAAAGGGGACAGGTCAGGACGCTACACACTACCCCAGTGTGAAGTGTTTGAATCTTGTGATGAATGGATCGCTCTCCTCTGGGGTCTGCAGGTTCAAAGCAGGTAGACAGATAGCCAGAGGAATGGACAGAGTGTTTCTGCATTGGAACATTTTTGGCAACTGCGAGCATGAAGTTGAATCCTGCACGGTGACTTTAGCTCTCCCTGTTTGATTTCGATTGTCAAGTTTTTACTGGAAAGTTTTTCTCTGACCAACTTTTGTCATTATGTCTCAGAGTTAGTGTTTACTCCAATAAACACACTGATCAGTGTAAAGGAAATACAACATGCAAATCAGATGCACAGTAAACATTTGCCTTGCAAAGGTGCCATCGTCTTAAAAAACGCTCACCCAGTCGGATCTCCCCGGGGTGTGATGGGATTCAGTGTGACTATCACAGCAACATAACACTTCTCTGTGGCCTCATGCATTAAAACATGAGCGAGTGATCAAAGGTGACAACATGATGCAGCCAGAGGTGGATGATGGAGCCAAATACAGCCAATCCCGAGCTTTTATCTGTTATTTAGCGCACAGTTTTTGGACTTTTGCGCTCACTGTTTCAGATTGATATCCTCGACTCTCAAAAGAACTATTGGACTCATTTTGTTAAGTTTGGACGTAAAAGTAAAATCAAATTAGGCTGTTTTAACCTTCCTAAACTCAATTCAATTCTATAATTGCTTTGGTCCATTAAAACTAAAAGACGAGACAATTTAAATTTCTCTCTTCATTACCCTCGTTTGTGTTCTTAAGTATCCAGTAACGCCAATGTCATTTGTGGACTCTTCTCATTCTGTTTGGATCAGCGTTCATCGTCTCACCCAATTCTTTCACTGTTTTCACCCCCCTTCCTTCTCTCTGCCTCCCTGTACAGTTCAGGCTGGGGCAGAAGAATTTATTTCCCACCCGGCGTCATCAATCGTAAGCTGCCGTTTGATTGATTGGCCGCAGAAAACCACGGAAGAGCCAAACGTGGAATTGAGAGCCGGACGAGCAATCCGTCACGTCAGGGTCCGAGAGCGATGCTGCAAGGGGACGGGCTGCATCTGCTCGCACTCGCATTAAAGTTCCCTCTTGATTCATAGGAAACAGACACAAAGTGAGGAAAACAAACGGCCATTGTCTCATTTAAACAAACCAGTGAAGATGAAGCTGTGTTGTTTTTCTGTTCACAAGAGAACAATGAAGATAAAGCTGTTCGCATAATCCCAAACTCAGGTAGGAGCTGGAGGAGAGGCGGCCTGTTCTGCGGAGACAAGGACGGCACAGGTGATGTCTTTGTTTTCTGCTTGGCAGCCATCATAAATAGAAAATTCCGGATGAAAAATCAGGAGGCAGAAGAAGAGACATGGTGGATGCATAAATCTACTTCCTGGAACTCTATGTTATGGTCAGCAGAGCATGTTCAGGCCACTAAACCGCCAGGAATGGATAAAATACTGAAAGCTGCATTAAATATGAACCAACTCTGAAACTTCTCTGATAAAACTCTCACACGGTTGTTTGAATCATGTGTGCATGTTGTCCTACATAACACAGCTGCTGTCTGGGGGTTTCAGGAACATTCAATTCAGCACACGTCTGCTCACACTTACAGAGTGTGACATGAGTGTGAGAGAACGCTGCTCTTTGCTAAATTACTGCTATTCCTGTTACCGTGGCAATGATTAAACACTCGAGGCATGTTTCAGTAGGAAGTATGGAGGAAAATAATGTCAAAACACTTACTGCTGCTGCTACTGGCATTTATTCTGCTTAAAACGGACCAGCTACAGCCCGCGATGGAGGAAGTAAAAATAAAAAGTAACACCTGCTCGTGGAATGACTGAGTGGTTAAGAGAAACTGCAAAAAGTTTTAATGGCTTTAGATGAGGCGTGAAAAAGGTGTTTCAACTGTGTTGAATCATCCTTTTATTATTTTGAATTCCTGATGATGACCCCCCTCTACCTCCATTAAAACATTGACTGTGCTGAGAACTGAGAGAGAGCGCAGAAGCAGCACTAAACAAGACTACAAGTCTTCAACAAGGCTGCTAGCTGTGTGAGGCTGAACAGGATTATCCCTATGTTCCCAGGGTGCTATGATGAGTAACATTTCAACCTACATACGCAGGGTTAAGTATTGCTGAAAATGAAAACCCTTTGAAAGGCTTCCTTAATGTGTTATACTGTATAGTTAGAGAAGACTGAGCTGGGGAACATGGGACCCTGGGAGCAGAGACGCTCTCGCAGCTGCATAGCAACGCTAATGTCAACATGCTTTTCGTAAAGGCCTGCCATCAGTTGCCTAATATGCATAACAATTATTCATTATCCCCTTTGCGATCTGAATAAACAACCTAGTGCTATCAATCTACATGCTGAAACGGAATGGAAAGTTTTGACAAAGATTGGGATTGTGCAACAAGGCAGGCCTCAGATCACCATCTAACCGTCTTTTAATGATTATGATGGCCATTTGTTTTGTAGGAATTTAGCCAGCACACACCTCACCATGTGCTAAATGTTCTTCCAAAACAAGTCCCCACCCTAAACTATTAAGCAAGGGCACCGTCACTGCATTCTGGGCTTTGCACGGCTCAACATGAGAGTAATTGGTTTAAATTAAACAAATGACCCAGGGCCGAAAATTTGGGTTAAAACTGACCTGTCTGCAGCGCTCAGAGATATGGAGAGTCTCACATTGCAAGACCTATTAGTATTGTAACAAATGCAAAGCTAATATGTTGATGTTTAGCTGGCCTAATGTTTGTCAAGTTCACAAACAAAGTTTAGCATGTTAGCATTCTATCCATCCATCCATTATCTATACCGCTTATCCTGTTTAGACTGGACTGATCGCCAGTCAATCACCGGGCTGACACACAAAGACAGACAAGCTTTCACGCTCACTCTCACACCTACTGGCAATTTAGAGTCACCAATGAACCTAACGAGCATGTCTTTGGACTGTGAGAGGAGGCAGGAATACCTGAAGGGAACCCACACAAGCACGGGGAGAACATGCAAACTCGACACACAAAGGCCCACTTCGTCAGCTCAGGGAATCCATCTAGGAACCTTCTAGCTGTGAGCCGACAGCGCTAACCACTGCACCACCGTGCAAATTTGCTAAACACATCTATCTAAAAACTCATTTGAGAATGAGTATGTTTTGAATTTCAAGGCAATCCATCCAGGAGTAGTAGATTGATGGAGAGTTACATCAGTTGCATGGCTTTAGCCGATTAAACTTCTTTCAAATCTTGTTTCAACATCTCTTCAGTGAAAGATGTTTGTTGGAGATATTTTGCAGCTGCAGATATTCATGCAATGTTGAGGCTATTTATAGAAGGCCATGCCTGTAGTGAAATTGAATTAATACACTTTAAGAATCAAACATCTGTTTGCCCTCCTAACAAAAGCCTGCCTTTGAGCCACTGACAGATGTAAACCCTGAATGCGATTCATGCTTAACTTCCAATTTCAGCTGAACGAGTGATCAAAGGTGACGCGTCAGAATTGGGTGACAGAGGGGATTAAGCATGTGCGTCCTCTGCAGCTAAAAGCTTTTCTCTTTTTTGCTCTGTCTTGATGTGTTTTTGAAAATCCCATGTCCTTGTTTAAACCACCAACAATGTCCCTCGTAATAAAAACACAGACTGTGTCCTGAATATCCTCAATAAACATCAGGTTCTGCAGAAAATGTGCAGCAGAGATACAGATGAGTTATATTTCCTGACAATACTATTCTAACACCATGTCTCACATTTGCACATTTATGGTATGTTGTCTATGTTGTCTCCATATGATATAATTAATGACAACATTAAAGAATCAAATGTGCACTGATGCTCCATGCATCCAAAATGGTTCACTTCCTGTTGTCAGCCAAACCCACATCAGCAAGGTAAAGCAGACGTACGACTTGAGGCCAGTAAGAGTTTTGTTCTCTTGATCCAAGGAGAGAGTGAAACTACTCAGGGTTACAGCAGAGATTAACAGTCCTTTTTTCACTTGTAGCCAAACAGTGAGATCAAATCAACACAACAAGGACGCATTTGCTCTACAGAACCATCTTCCTATAATGAATCGCCTGCTGATACTAGATGTAGCTTTTAACTCTATTGCAGCAAGATAAAACAGCTTGCATTGTCTACTCCAAGAACAAAAATGCAGGTATATTTCCAGTGATATAACACACTGTATTCCATTAGCAGAAACAAATAGAAATGTAGTTTTCTGACTCGTTTTCAGGAATGCAAAATACAAGCCGAACCCTCCTTTCATTCACAGAGCTGGTACCAATGCAAACATGTCTCTCAGAGTTGACACATGATTCAAAATTTAAACATAAACACCAGCTGAATGGCTTTTTCATTTTTTTCTTTTTAACTGATTAATGGGCTTGTTTCACAGCAGACATTTTTACATCCAGCAGGAGGCAAAGCACAGGTGTTAATAATAACTTTAACAACGGTTCTGTTGTATTCAGGTAGCTGAAAAAGCCATGACAGGCAGTCAGCGTGCACACAGCCAGGACCATGAAATCGAAGCAGCTAAATGGAATACAGCCATCGTTAATGCTATTATGAACACCTGCGCTTTTCCTCCTGTTGGATGTAAAACTGCCCGCTGTGAAAAAGGCCTCTAGTTATTTCTTCCACAATTAACTCATGAGAAAGGTATTTATAGAAAAATTTTATACCAGGCAGAAATGCGTTGGTTCCCTCAATTTTGCATGTCAAAGTTTCACATCCCTCACAGTGGTTTGCATATTCATGCATGAGGTTTGCATGAGATGATGCATACATGCAAACAAATCTTAGATGGACTTTTGTCTGTAAATGGCCGTTTCTCAGTCCTGCAAAGCTGCATGGTGATTATAGTACAGTATATTCACTGGACCTAAAGAAAAAGCTTAACAGGAAATGTCGTGTTAATATATTAAAAATATCACTTTATTGTTAGATGTTAAAAATATTTCTTAGGAAAAGATAAAGGAGAACAAAATCTTACGGTTGCACTGCTTAATGCATCCACTGCATGAACCAAAAACATGTCCCTTTCATCTCACCACACTGGATGTGACACATCAGACCTCAAGAACAAGAACTGTCTACTACAAAGCAGCAAGTGAGCACCAAAAACCTGCTGCGAAAACACATTTCTCCACCCTCTCCATGCCCACGAGCAGCACAGAGGAGGCAGACGGAGGAGAGAGCAGTTCACCTCATTTCTGCCTTAAAAATTCAAACGGTTTCCTCGCTGTCATTTCAGGCCACAAACCTGCTCCCCGCTGCTTCCGAACTCTACTCCAGAAATGACTCACTTCAGCTTTGTTGTGTTTCATCACCCACAGCATGCTACTCACCATGGTGCAGCTGCCCTCCGCGTCGTCGTCCAGCAGGCCCAGTCTGCACAGAGCCTTCTCGTTCCTCAGCCAGTACTCGGACGAGTCGAGCACACTGTTGCTGCACAGCACCTGCAGCACACAGATAGACCATGCTCAGGTACAGCAGCGGAGAAAGCACACTGAGTCACACGTTCACTCTCACCCCCCCAAGGCCTCTGTGTTTCCCCATCTGGTCGTTGGGATCAATTGACCTTTCTCCAGGACCTTCATTTCAGGATAAGTGTCCGCGACACAGGATCAATAATGTGTCAGATAAGCAGACTCTGCTCAGTGTACATACGACGTTATTGTGTCCCCCCTGGAGCGACATTTTAATGACCTACAGTTATAAAGCTGTCTCCGTCCTATTGACTGATGCACTCATTTGTCATGAAATATTGACTTTGCTTTTTTAAAAAGCACCAATTACAATGCCAATTAATTAACGTGAGGAATTAAAGATTCCCTTTACTCCAGCACTAATCACAGCGATCCAGTTTGACAAAATACTATGTGTATATTTTACATTTTATATATTCATATTAGAAAAATTTTTTTGGAATCTTAAATAATCAAGTTTCCAGGGCCAATACGGCAGATAAATGATTACAATGTAAGTAATTCTTATGTAATATCTATGACATAAGACAGATATTGCGTATGTGTTCTCACTGTGTATTTTTAGTCACAAATCACGCCCCCCCTCCTCATGCTTGCACCATCAGGAACAGGCCATCTGTGCAGGCCTTCAGCCAGGTAAAGGTGACGTAGTCTCAGCTGATCCTTGCAAAGGCCTCTGGCACAGGTCAGCAGAGCACACAGCCCATAAATAAGAAAGACATGATCTCACAGGACAGTGGAGGGGAAGTCCGTTAAGATTATGAGCCAATTAGAAACAAACACCAGCGACTTAACCTGCGCATAGTGACACACAAATAGAGCAACACACTTTAAAACAGAATTCAATTGAAGCTCCACCTCAGCCCACTGATCTGTACGATTTACCCCTCCTGTCTCTTTGATGCTGGGAGGGGATAAATCTACTGCGCTGACCCAAGGGTCCTGGCTGTTCCTCTTATTAAACAACCCCTGGGTGTCAGCGGCACCCCGGAGGAGGTAATGAAAATCACTGCACTGCACTGCTGGAATCACACAAACAGATATCAGGAGGGGGGCCAGATTTGATGGACAGGTGCACAGGATGAGAGGCAAAGACAAAAAGAAGAGGTCACACAGCGGACAGACAGAGGGACACACAGGTGGATGGATGGTCTTTACCTTCTTGCAGGCGCTGATGGACGAGGCCACGGTGCTCTCCGTGCTGCCTCCCTCCACCTCCACAGACTCAGAGCCTTCAAACATGGCAGACGACTGGAAGTTACTGCAAGGCAAAAGGGCACAGAGTCGACTTTGTCAGAGCACGTTCCTGTCAAGTGCAAAACACTTCCCTTACAAAAAAATCTAAGATGAGCGAGGATGTTTTATCTTCTCTCGGACTGGAGCAGTCCATCGTCTGTCACATTTGTTCAGACTGTACAGCTTTGGCACTCTTCCAATGAATTTATCAGACAGCTATTGTCGGAAAGGATGATAATTCGATAATCTGAGCTGAATAGTTAATTCCTTCACCGAGTTTCTTCCCAGGCTGCCATGGCCATCCAAGGGGACATCTCCCAGAAATTACTGGAGCCTGCACAGACTTCTGGGTGTTGTTATTTTAATGCCAAGAACTTTTAATCACATTATTATTGAAGAGGAACCATTGTTGCAGAACTTTCTTTAGGGATTTCTGTAATGTCTTAACTCTTTCTAGCATGAAGTGCTACTCGAACCCATTAGTGACTTGTAGCTTTCTGCAGCCAGTCTCCAATTTCTGTATGAGAAACACCCACACAGGCCTGCTGGTCCCAACCAAGTACAAAGTGTCCAAAATTCATGGCACGTGGCTGTCGTTTTGCACACAAGTCGGAACTAATAAAGAATCCTTAGAGACGGGAATGTCGGTCAAACACAGCAAACTCAAAAATCCCAGAAATGCATCATTATCCTGCGTGCATGCTTTCACTGAGATAAGCCAAATCGAAGCTTATCTGGAATGCATTAATGAGGATCAATTTGCAAAATAAAGAGGCTGGGGATGCATATTTAAATAGAGCAGCTGCTTTTTTTCTTCTGTAATCCACATATTTCAAAGCAAATTAAAAGCATTTCATTCTGAAAGCCCCCGAGGGATCACACAACTGTATCTATTTGTAGTTAATGAACGTGCCTGATGTAAATAATGGTGTCAGAGGAAAAGTGAGTTGGACACGTGAAGAAAAAGATGATGTTCTGGAGATAAGTGGATGTGATGGTGTGCTTTAAATAGGCTGCTGTATCTGCAGGCACACATCAAAACACGCATCCAACACACACACAGGCACACACACACAGGCACCGACTCTGCAGCGAATGTGTTGGATCCATGCAGAAAATTGGCATCGAACGACACTGTAAAAAATGGAGGTTAAAAACACTGTAAAAGAAGAAGAAGCTCCAGAGCCTGGTGTGTGTGTGGTGTTCATGCAAATCTTCAGTAATTTTCTCAGAGAGCTAAAAAAAAAAAAAAAAAAAAAAGACCGGCGGGAGAGTTTTGTCACGCACGACCTCCTTTTTAATCTGTGCGCTTTTCCATCACGACACGCTGATGATTGACAGATCGGTGCGCTCTCGTGCGCCGGGGCGCCAGGTATCCAGCAGGCATCCCCCAGATGTGAGGAGACAATTAACCCCTGAAATGTCTGGCTTTCAAGGACAGCCCCCGGACCGCTGTTTTAATTCACTGTGACGGATGGTGTGGTTGAGGATTTCGCCAGACTTCACAGACCTGAAGGCCAGTTTAACGGTGAAAAAACAGGCAACTTCGGACTTCATTGCTTTGGAGAGCGTTCAGCTGCGCAAAATAATCAATTGGGCAAGTTTCTGTCCTGAAGACTGCAGATACCTTTAATTAAAGCTCTAGTTTTGTCAATTACCCCGGAGGAAAAACAGATTAATGACCAAAGCTCATTAGGAAGCATACTCCAGTGTGTAAATTCAACATTTTAATTCTAAATGAGACTGCTGTCCACTTTCTTTACAGCCACACATGTCCATCAGTCAGGCTGAGACATCTTGTTTACCGCACGAGCTCTGACAGTCGAGCGTGAAAGAGGCTTTGCTGCACCACTCTGCGTGGATTTTAGTGCGCTTTTTCAACACTTAAACACACACTGGCACACTTTGGACAGAAAACTAAAATCACTGCGCTTGATTCAGTACAATGAAAAAAGACAAGTGACATCTCACAGCATATATTCCCGGTGCTTGTGGAAAAATATCAAAAGCACTCTTTTAAATAGAATATATTACAGTAAATCCATCTGTGAAATGCTGTGGGAAAAGATGAAATGCAACAACACTCTATAAAGTCGATGTTTACTACCATTCAAGCAGGGAGACATTCTGTATTTTGTTTTGAAATATGCGCCAATGTCTATCGTTTTTTAATCCCAGGATATGATGCATAAAGAGTCTCTTACCTCGGCGTTTTCAGAAGGCACTTTGCGCCTGCCATTCTGTCAAAAATAGACAAACTATCCTCAACCGGTGCGATTATTTCCTGTGTGGGGGCAGGGGGGCGGAGAGAGGTTCAGCGCAGCGCCTCGACGCGTAATTGTCCCCGGAACGCTCTCCGGTCCAGATACGCATCCCCGACCGATCACTGAAGGAATCCAGGACTGTTTCACAGTGGAGGAGGGGGACTGTGATAAACTGAAACCTGCGGTACCACCACCATCAGCAGCAGCAGCAGAAGAAGAAGACCTCTGCCTGCCCTGCGCGTCTGTCCGCCAAGTGCCGAATGCAGGCGCAGGAGCCCCGCGTGGATCAAACGTAATGAGTAGCTCGACGCAGGCAAGGGCATGGATATGGACCGTGCGCGCGCATGTTGACGCACATGCATTTGTACAATCAGACGCGCACACAAACGTTTTTTTTTTGCTTCCCAAACACCATGTAAACACAAGTTAACCTCTTAACATATGTTTGTCAAGATATACTGAAGACGCATTAATGCAAAGACGGGAATGCTTTAATGGAGGGAGAAGCACGAACAGCAATGCAGCAACACACATAATAAATAAAATAAGTTTAGGCCACTTAAAAAGTAAATAAAACTCAAATTAAACAAATGATTCTAATGTTCAGCTGCATGTCCTTTCTGTTTCCAGCGTTTCTCTTGTTTTCCAGGCAGGCGCTTTATCTCTTGTTACAACACAACACAACGACTTTTTCTATCAACTGGCACAGATACACTTCCATCCATGATCACAGATGAAGTGCTTATTGTCCATCAAAGCGGTGGCAGACCCACCTGCTGTTGCTGTGTTAATGTGTGACCAGTTAAAGGGGATAAACTAAGACTGTTGAACTCAGCAGTATCCATGGAAATATTCAAATCTTCTGTGTATCTTCTATAAATATTCATATCATCTCACTGGTGGTAACTGAGTGAAAGTAATTAGAACCTAACTGACTATAGAAGAACCACACTGATGTTTAACAGTATTGATAACATAGACACATAACTTTTCCAAACATTTGAGATGAACTTATCTTTAGAGTATCTTTAAGTGGACGAACTTAGTCGTAACTGATTCCATTTTACTACAATTTCTTACATCTACGACGAAGGTTAACCTTTCCTGCTTCATCGCCGAACAGTCAGGACGCACAGGGGAGACTTATTGCTCCGCTCCAGGGCCGAAGTTGTAGTGAGGTGTGGAGCGAACCCCCTTTACTCTAACATGCCAGCAACAAGCAGCAAGCAAGACATGTGTCACTTTAGGAGTGTAGCCTTTATTATTTACACTCACAGCCTAAACTGTACATTCGTCTTAACTCGCACACACCCTTCCTTTCTCTCACTCACTCGCTCGCTCTACCACCCACACTCACGCACTGAGCTATTCCCAAAACAGACTACGCTTGTAGTATAACAATAGAAACAGAAGGCAGTATCAGTCACGTGGATGTGTTGTCAGGGTGTAGTTATTGAGTGATTTTTACGTGTTTGGAATTGATATTTCATTTGACCACTTCCAACTGCAATCATTTATTTTTGTCCACCTTGAAGCAGCTCAATGACAAACACAACTCTGGCATTGAATCAGCAAACAATCGCATATTAACACACTTTAATAGTCATTTGGAGTCATGTTTGAGGGGACAATAAGTCCAATATCCACTCCTCCGAGCTCTGTGTTTGGTCTCCACCAACTCCTGCTTATTTTGTCTGTTTGCTTTCTATTGGTGCTGAGCAGGTAGTGTACAGTTTTTTAGAGTTACTTTGCCATCTAGTGCCTGTTGCATCTGTAAACCAGGCTGATGAGATCCTCAAAAGTGAACCAAAATAGAAAACTGAGCTTAAAGACACGAAAAAAACTCCATCGGACTGGGGGGAACAGCTTTGAAGGTCCTAATTCTGTCAGTGAGTGACTTATATTATTTCTGCAGGGTTATAATTAGGTCAGTTGCTTGGTAGAATTTTACCGGTAAAGAATTTGAATAAAACACAAGATACTTGTGCCCTATAAGGTTAAGGATAAGCGCTCAGTGAAGAAACCCCTCCCCTTGTGCCCTCATCCTTATACTTATACTTAACCTACCACATGACCCTTAGTGGTCACCGCAACCCAAGCAGCATTGCCAACATCAACAAGCTCCAGGTATTGACAACGCCGATACTACAATACTGTATTAAGCACAAAAGAGAAAAATAGAGAGAAAAGGACAGAGAGAAGAGTTTGTAGAGAGAGGTTTGTTAGAAAGAGGACAAGGAAGGTAGAGCCAGGGTGAGGTGCCCTGTCTGGGGCTAGCACTCACCCCCACTGGACCAGGCTGTACGCGCTACCTTCCTCTACTCCCTCAGTTTCATGAGGGAAGAGAGAGCAAGGAATATGGGGGTTAAGGTTAGGGTAACCCCAAGCCGATACTACCTTCCCGAGCTTCTAATGGCCCCCACATCTCAAACTTGTAGTTAGATGGGCAGCGAGAGGCAGCACATCACCAGGGTTTTCACGTGGGCACCTCCCTTCACCGGTGTTTCGTAAAGTTAGGCCCACGACACCTCAGGGAGGCTCAACAGTTAGCTCATGTGTCCCGGCCCCCCTGCTAGCTCTCACCGCCCACCAAAACTGTGTGCAATCAAATCCTTTTGAAAAACTACTCCTGGTGCCAACTCCAAATAGCTGCCATGAAGAAAATGTTATATCTTTTAAAATATCTGATACAGTAACATGAACCGCATACATCATTACACTGCACCCAATATAAAATATAAGCAATGCATCAAACCAACATGCACACACACATGCACTGTTTCCAATTGCCACTTGAGACAGCCATCATCTCCATCTCCCCAGCAGCAATAAGAGCGTCTGAGAGTAATATCTACGTTCTCTGTATCTGATGGTTGGGCTAAAATTCTCCTCTGTGGTCCATTAGGGAGGTCAGCACATAATCAGGAGGGGGTAAAAGGAGCCGTGACCTTCGCTTCTGTATCATCCCACTGAGACCGTGGCGGGGGGATGGAGTCGTGGGAAGAGAGTGAAGAAAATGGTGGATATTCAGAGAAAGCAGGGGTCCTGATGAGATGATTTGTGTGTGCGTGAGAGAGAGATGATGATGATGCTTTTGCGGATTCGTACAGTTGCCAAAGTGTGCGTCTTCACTCTGCTGAGAGGATCATTTCTGCAGAGGGAATGATTATTTTCAGCATGCCCTCTACCTCAAAGAACACAGAGTTGTACATGCTGTTATCGGCTGCCGTGTTATTCACTCCACCCAGATAACATCTGCTTTAATTCAACAATTCGACAACATCCAAACCCAATTTCTGCCATGCTAATCTCGGTGCACGAGTGAAACCAACAGGGAACACGTTTGCAAAAGGCCTTGCCTAAGAAAACATTAAACATTTAAAGAATATACACATACTTCTCTTGTTCATACACATGTAGATGAGCATTTTTAATTAAGAAACCAAAGTCCTCATTAGATCTATATCTCCTACACAGAGCCTGATATAAAAGCAGAACTCCTGCATCAGACAGCTGTTGAAGCCCTCTGTGGTTGTGTGCTGCACTATCTAATTTCATGCTTCTCAGCTGAGGAAAATAGCTTTTCCCTCTCAGTATTTCCTAAAATAATCATAATAATAAGGCGCTAAAGAAGAAAAATGTATTCTGTACTAGTTTTAATATCTTAAAAACATAAAAGTGAGATACTCACACAGCTACATGCAGCTAACAAACAGAGAATAACTTGTATCAGAGCGATGGAAAAAGAGACATCATTGTGTGAGCAGAAGTGTAAACAGCAAATACAGCATGTAACACTGAATCATCCACATTTTCACTTTCTCAGAAGCTGCTGGAAGTCTGAGAAGCCTTTTCAGACGAGATGAATAGAGTGTCATCACCCTCGATCACCCTCTTTTACTCGCTGTGTGAAAATAAACACTAAAACCACCTTAAACACAAGAACACCGGTGAGATGTTCCTGCCAGTAAACAAGCGTGTGTGAACACACTGTACTGTATCCACACGGATTTCTGCAGCATGGCTAAAATCTCGATGAAACAACATCAGTGTGTCTGAGACTGGAAGGAATATGAAGAACGGGGCTGTATTTTAGTTTTGGCAGGAGACGAACTCCCACATCATCTCTCAGATTTTGCTGCTCAGCGACCTTAAAAAGGTGACCCAAGTAGAATATCAGCACAATCCCCTTTATCAACTCCAGCGTCTAAATATAGACGTCGGATCACAGTTAAAGAGCTGGAAGTAAACCAGCAGCATCACAAAGCCAAAGATTTTTATGGGCAGATGTGTTGAGGTTTAAGCTGTTTGAACAGGTTTGCAGAGGGACCCTACAGTTAGATGAAGACATATAAAACATTTACATTCAGTGCACAGTAAATAATAGTATGTGTAGTGGACATGCTGGAAGTATACTTTTTTTTTTACACTTCTAAAAATGCATTCATCGCTGCTTATCGTTCACCCCCAGGTTAAGTCAACACCAATGATTAGGAGACCTACAGTGAAACTTAATGGACATACAGTATCTAAAGCAAAAGCTGATCTAACAACAGGTTAGACTACTCCTGTCTGTATCACATTGCAGCTCATATTCCCTGTTAAAATGATCATTGCCATTCACGTGTAATTACTTGGCAAGTTACTGAACCACTACTAACTAATTTGTGTTTTCTGAAACGTATTTAAATGCAACATAATGTGAGTATGGAGTGCTGGAGTGTGTCTGAGATGAATAAGCCCCGTTGCACATGTGCTGCGTCAATTCATCAAACAAATTCAGATTTGAAGATGTAGTCATGAAGTAGTGAAGCAGAATGTAGTCATCACAAGCTGAAGATATTTCTAAGTTTTCTCAAATGCACTTGTTAATTTTTAAGGTTTAATGTCTCCTGAAGAAGGCAGGGACATATCACTAAGCTCTGTGGAGGTGCCAATTATATCATGCATCAGTGTTGCAGTTTGTTTATAGCCTAATGATAGCTTTTGTGGCGTTCTTCTTTTAAGGTCTTGCTGAAAAGAGCCTGCAACTATCATAAACGTTTGTTTGCGATGAAGCTTATTTTCTGCAATAATCCACCAGAAAAAAACTTTTTGCCATTGTCGGAAATGCATCCTAGCAGAACGTGTCAGACTGAGCGCTCGCGCTTGTTTAATCGTCTAACAGCATCTGAAGACCTGTTTTGACGGCATTATCAGAGAAGTTGCAACTATTTTTAGACTTTTAAAGGGATGGGCGCACTTACATTATGTCGAGATTGGCCTGGTATGCTGAGCAGTGTTAAAGTATGTGAACATGTATGCCATTACCCTCGTTATACTATTCAGCGTTTCTCTCCACTGTCGTTAACAGCAGGCCTTTGGCCACATCTTTGGGGATGGAAACCATAGACTGTATAAAAAGATGGACGACATGACAGCTCCCTAATAGTGAAGCCAAAACATTTCGGGCGCCCCCTGCTGACTGGCTGCAGTGTTTCTGTCATTATAGCTAGTTATTATCATGCTGATTTTACGTCCAAGTGTTAATTTTTCTGTTAAAAAGTTTATTTTTAATTAATTATTTGATGCTGTCAAAATGATGATTGACAGCTCTGTTGACAAATTCGGCTCCTGCAGCCAATCAGTTCCGGGTGAGCAGAGCAGAGGACGATCCGCGAGTGGAAACGTAACTAAAGCAATCACTGCAGTCATTGAAGTTTCCATACCTGTGAACTTTAACCTTAGACCAACACAGAGAAGCTATTCTGCTGTTAAACAGGCCGGCGTGCGGGATCCTTGCTGTTTTTTCGGTAAGTTAAGTGTGTTTTTGTTCTCAGCCCACCACTGAGTCTGGTTCTGCTGGAGGTTTCTGCCTGTTAAAAGGAAGTGTTTACTGTTGCCAAGTACTTGCTCATTGTGGATTAATGTTTGATCTCTGTAATAATATTATAAAAAGGTACAGTTAACGCCTGCCCTACATGTAAAGTGTCTTAAGAAAACTATGTAAATAAAGAGGTATTGATTTATTGATTGATATATTTCCTTAACATCCACAGTTTGAATCACTTGCCTCATTTACACCTAGTATGTGATCTTTATCTGGATTCATTATCCTTGTTCAGTCAGAGACATAGCATGTGTGCTGGCGTCTAGGCTCCCACCTCATCACTCCTCGCTGATTTATTGTACATGCAGAAACTTGAGGAGTGATGAGACAATATCTCGAACCCCCGAGCCGGAGCCTGCAGGTGGATGCCGAGTTGGTGGCGGGGCTGAAAGTATGAGCACAGTACTGGTGCAAGGCTGCGATGGCAATGACAGAGTGGAGGGATAATAGACGGCCAAATTGGGAGGAAGTGTTTGTCAGGTGACTATGGAGAATGACGCATGTCAAGTGTGAAATCAGTTCACGTCCAGTTGCCTGCTTTAACTGTCTCGCAGGCTGATCCACCAAACTTTGAATTAACACCGGGGTTAATGTGTTTTATATTATCCACATTATGTATTCAGATACAGACAGCATCTTAGTGACAGGTCATGCTGTGATGTCACCACTAATAGGTATAAATGACAGATAAACATACCTAAACAGCTCACAAAGAAGTTCCCTGCAAACCAGCTGCTTTTCTAACCTTTTATTTCTAACAATAAAGTCAACGTGTGCTGACAGCTCTGTGTGATGTTCATGCTTTTAGCGTCAGCCTCAGCATGCAAGCCTGATGATGCTTCTGAAGATCGCTTCTGAAGATTTCAAAATTAAATCATTCCAGCGAAAGATCGCAGGGCTTCAAACTGGTCCGAAACTGTTTCAGATAGTCGCATAGCAACAGTGAGTTTTTGTGTTTTTCTAAGGAGCCAACAGACGGATAATAAACAAGAAAGTAACAGCCAAGCAAGACGAAACACAACACAAACTGTTGCGCATGCAGCCGCACAATGTTGAATACCAAACACAGACAGGAGTTTAACCTCACTGATGCAAACATACGCACACTTAATATGATGCTGTCTCTGCTCCTTCAGTGTTTTCCCCCTACAGCTCATCACATCACTTCCTCTCCTCTTAATCGTGTCTTTCTCTTCCTCCCTCTGCTATTCTTTTTATTCTCTCTTTCTTCTCTTCATCATCTTCTCTGTTTCCCTCCACACATCTTAATCCAAAAGACTTTTCAAAGAGGAGAGGCGGGGGGGACTAATCCATTGCACACGTTCTTAAAATACAAGATGGAAGGACAACTAAAGTGGAGATGAAAGCGCAGACGGCTCTCATCAGCAGAGAGGAGACATCTGAGGGAGAGGGGAAGAAAAAAAAACCCTATAAAGAGAGAATCAGCTGGAGACATGGCTCTCTCACTGTCAGAAACTCAGTCTCTTTGGGGCTATTTATAATTTAGTGACTCGACTACAAACTGAAATACGTCACGTGAGATGAGAAAGGAGACGTTGAGGAGAAGATGTGAGGATTGATGTTTGTGGTTTTCAAGTGAAAAGATAGTTGCAGAACATCAGGAGGGCAAAGAGGTCAACCTTGTCCTCGGGGGTCGGGGAGTTCACAGGGAGGGTTCAGACGGTAAATAAGTAAACAGGTTATAAAATGAAAGTAAGGCATGAAGCTTGGATTCGGCATGTAATTCTACCGGCAGTTCACGAAGAGTTCTTGTAGCTCTGCTTTGAAGTCGAGATCACAAAAGCTCAGGTGCTCAGAAAAAATAGACCTGGTTCACATGACTAAAGACAGGCAGTGTTCTGATCACATTATAGCAATAAAGTCTCAAATTAGACTAATTTCAGAAAGAATGCTTTTCAAAGAGATCAAACAGACTTTTAACAGACTTTCTGAGTTATTTTGAATAAACCACAGTGAATCGTGAGCTGTCGAGCCAATTCTCCAAACTTTGACTGAGGTCATACTCATCAAATTGATATTCCAAAGTGACTGCAGTCTGAGAGGTCGTGTGTGTGTGCGCGCTCGTGTGTGTGTGAGGATAAAACCAACTGAATATTACATTATAGGATTGAAAAGCCAATCCTGTCTTCTGGCTGGCATTAAGAGCAACATCAACTGGCTTTATATTAAACTACAATTTACCTCAGTCAGAAGTTTGGGAAAGTACGGAGGACATGGGATCAAGCTGCTCACTTTTATAGCAGAAGTTAAATGAGAACTTAACTTTTTAAGCAATACATTTAAAGTATCTACCCCCTGCTGCTACCTTTGTACTGTAGCAGAGTCTTCCTGTACCATGCTCGCACAGCAGCCTTCTTCCTCTGAGGTCAAAGATCAGGATGGGAAGCTCAAATGCTGCAATCAAAAGGATAATGTCTTACCTCTTGTAGCGGTCGCTGGCTAGCTGGGTCAGAGGGTTCCTCTGACAAAATAATAAAGTTAACATTTAATACCAGCAACCCGACAAAGGAGTTGACAGAGCCTTAACCACTTTCCCCAAACAATGGTACACAGCAACCTAAGCAAGCCAAAAGAACACACACTTCAATTTCCCAAAGTGTATTAGACAATAAGTGCAGCAAACAACCAACAATAGTCCGGAAAAAAAAACAATCCCCAAAACTCGCCAGTCAATTTCTCAGTCCCAATAATGCATGAAGACAATAGAGGTGACACAGAACACTGTTCAGAGTGAGACCTCCTGTCTCCACACAACCTCTATGTAATCGCCCGGCACGCCAGCATTACCTCCACTTCCGCAGCTCCCGTGGGGAGGAGACGGCAGCAAGCCGACAGTTACAGGGAGTGAATGATTTAACGGTAGGAAGTCTGACAAAATACAACAATTTTGCAGCTTTCCAATTAAAAAGCAAGTGAAAAAGACACCATGTAGTAAAAAATCCAGAGGGCCATCAGGCCGTATATCAGGTTGCTGTATTTCATCCTCGTTTTTTCAGATGATGATCAACCCTAAATGATACGAGTTCGTCTGATTCCCTCCGTTTACATGCACCTTGGAACAGAGCAGTGCGACTTCATGACGGCAATTTAGCTTCCAAGGAAAATTGTGGGTGTGTGAATATGATGGTTTTTTTACTTACTGTTTCGAAGAAGTTTTGCCAAATAAACCGGACTATCTAAACTAACTATCTCATGTTTTGGTAACCTGTAGAATAAATAGTATAAATGTCTTCATGTTTTCTCTCTGAAGTCGGAGGCCACTGTTTGTTTCCACTTTCTTACTGAGAGTCTGTGTTTCTTTAAATTCATGACCACAATCGTTAAATTCATGACCACAATTGTTCACTATTTTAACCATGACGACAGAGGTACACAAATGTTAACGTAGTAGCCATTTTAACCCAAACCTTAACTTAACCCCTGTCTTTTTGTTGCCCACACAAAACCAAACTTAAATAAAAATGTATCAACCATTTGGCTATCCAGACCAGGTCAGAACACTCCTTCAGCTATCTGGTCAAAGATCGGTACAAATCATCAATGTGTCAGACTTCTCTCATATCAAGGGCTCAACGGAGGCAACAGAATTAGCATTTTTCTCACACAACTCAAACACTTGAGACACACACACACACATACAAGCCTACTGGACAGTGCAGAGTGCCTGTAAACAGGGCCCACAGTATTCAGTAGCTGACACTCAGTTCTTGGAAGCAATTAGAGCTAATGGCCTTGTTAATCAGCGTAATCACAGCCCACGCACACTTTTCACATTTATTTTTGTTTAACCTTTCCATCTATCTCCCTTTCCACCTGTGCTCTCATCATAATGGAAACGTATGATTATGTGACCTGATCATTACAACCGCATGAAAAGGTTAATGATGGCTAGTCATTGGTTTTATTGCTTATTAATAGAGTTTTGCTTCTCTCTTCAGTAATGTACTAAATAAAGAGGACCACATCATGCAGAGGGTTTGGGGTTACATTTGTCTTTGTGCATTATAATATTTTTCACTTTTAGCTTTTAGTTGCTCAGCCTGTCCATTAAATATGTTATTACTTACAATTCATACTTCTTTTTTTTGGCTCCATTTTTTTTTTTTTTTTTTACGATTTTGGAGCTACAGACCAATTATTTGCAAACCAGCTGCCTCTTTTCTGAGAGAGAAAAACTCTTCCCAAAGTCAAAATAAATGCCTCGAGAGATATCCCTGCAGACTGTGTTGATGTTTGTATACTAATGGCTCTTTGTCTACTAATGGCTCTATTTGTTTCGCACTGGCACCGCCTATTTTCTATACATAATCAATGCAGTTCAGTGTTTCAAGCGCTCAGCACCCAAACGCAAAAAGTGCCTTGTTTGCTTTGGCTCGTGACATCAGGCTGTGCGCCATTATCTCCATGGTGACGTGTCACTAATGACGGACTTGACAAAAACAGTCATAACTTTTTACATGTTACACATATATGTACAGTCTCTCGTCTACTATATTGAGGAACAAAGGCGTCAGGATAGATTTTTTAAGACTTTTGACAGGCCGCGATTCTTCTACTTCTTCTTTGCATGACCTGGTTAAATCGCCGCCTGTTGGTGTGGGATTCTCATGACAGCGTTTTTGTTGTGTTTTTGTGTTTTCGTTTCGACTGGGATTTTTTTATCACCATGCGTGTGTGGACAGGATTTTTTCTGCAAGTGAAGGAGGCAAAAAATCTGTTTTCAATATTACACGTGTACATGTAGACATGGCCTACGAACGGTCGGGATTTACAATATTAACTTTGTAAACAACAATGGCGGGGGAGAAGCTCTAGGTTCCAGCTCTAGAGCTGCTGCTGTGATTCCTTTTCATTGGTTTTAGTTTTTCTTTGCAAAATTTCCTCCAATAAAAGTAAATATCAGGCATACAGAGCAATTTAAAACAGACTTAACGGTCACTACAAAGGGACCAGAAGTGCCCCCAGACAACTTCCGTAACATAGCAACAGTAAGCGCAGGTTATAAACGCTCTGAAGAAAATGTCTACAGACCTAAGTCCCAATCACACATGTACTGCTTTACTGGACTTGGAGCTGCTTGTCAGAATGCAAATATTTGAATCAGATGAACCACAAAACTCAGGGATCACGTCAGCCCATACAGTATGTGTGGTCGCGGATTGGGCCAATGTGTGAACAGCAAGCAAGACGTGTGTGGATGCCGTTGAAATTGTTGTACACAGTATAGCTGCTTTGACTTTTTTCTGCTTGCCTTCTTTTTCCTTCAATGACATGCAGATGAGGTCAGTTCCGGTTGTTTTGTTGTCATATTCCTCTTCTTCCTGCACGCTCAACCCCTCGCCTAGACCAAACAGGTTAGGGAATGCGATTGAAACGGAAAAATCTCCGACTACGTTCTACATGTTTGGAAAATGTCTGGACCTGGTTTTCTGGATTGAACAGCGTTAAAAACTATTTAGCATTATTAAAAAATATATATATTTAGCCCATCATTGTCCCCGCAGCATTTTTAAAGCAATACTCCAGAATGTGCATAAAACACATTTAAGGAAACATGAGTAATGTCATTAACGCTCCAGGCTTCGCTGTGTTGCTGAGTCTGTTCTTTCACACCAAAAGATGGTTAGTTTTTTAGTTTTTCATTTTAAAAGTGTCACTGTTATTAAACTATAGCACCAGAAGCAGCCCTGACTTTTTAAAGGGATTATGGTAATTCTACTGTAAATGTTACGCTCACTGCTGAGTAGGTAAATAATGTAGGGAGTGACAGATGGTGGAGGCTGTAGAGTACATAGTGTTAGGGAGACAGGATTATGGGGATGGATGGAGGGTTGGAGGACAGGGTGGTGGAGCTGTTGGGTGAAGGTTGTGGGAGGGATTGATGAAGGCGGGTGAGAGATGGAGGATGGCAGGAGAGGTGGTGACAGCGACGCAGAGCTGCGCTGTACTACAGCTCGAGTCGCTGGTGGTGACAGATTGTGGTTCCGGTCTGCTGCTGGGAGGAGGCCGGCAGGTTTTGGCCGGACACAGGCAGGGGTCTTGTAGGAGCCAAGTCAGTGACAGGCATGCTGGGTAATAATATAATAGGTTGTATTTAACGCTGATGAGGTTATCATGGAAAATCTGACTGACCTTGACTTGACCTTGGTGAAGAAGAATATCATATAACGCTAGAAGCTGGATGACAATGTCTACTTGTGGTTTTAAATTGAGTGTTTGGCGACGAGTCCAGACTTCACTGTCAGATCACTAAGCTGCAAAGCTCATTGAAAACCTGGGCAGCAGGTTGAATTGATTTCCTAAACACTCGCTATAATCTCTCCTCCTCTCTATCTGAGTATCTCTGGCTCCTTCTCTCTTCCCGTCTTCCTGCCCTCGCCCCACTCTTCCTCCCTCCTCTCACTCTGGATGCATCACTCTCTCCATCCATCACCTTGGGCTCCCTTGGCAGTTGATTAGCGTCTGTCCACCCTAATCTTCCCCGTATGGAGGAGAAATGGGCTTCTCAATGTTTTTTGTTTTTTAAATCTTGTAGGTAGAAAAGGTCTGCAGAAAAAGATGAGCGCACACATTTACACTATAAGACGTATCAATTTAATGGTAATGGTTCCAATTTGGGCTTTTATACAATCTGCTAGTCATGTGTCCTTTAGTGTATCCTCCTTATTTGCCACACTCTCTTTATTCAAATTACCACCACATATGTTAACCATGCATGTAAAGAATTTAGTTCAAGAATGACATTTTTCATTCTCTGTTTGTGTGCACATACTGGTTGCTCAAATTAAACCGATCATTACATTACGACCAACTGCCTGATATTGTGTAGGGCCACCTTTTGCTGCCAAAACAGCCCTAAGCCAATGCATGGACTCCACTAGACCCCTGAAGGTGTGCTGAGGTTCCTAGCACCAAGACATTAGCAGCAGATCCTTCAGGTCCCATAAGTTGCAAGGTGGTTCCTCCATGGATCTGACTTGCTTGTCCAGCACATCCCACAGATGCTCGGTTGGCCATTCACATGATGTAAATGAAAAGGTGATTCATCAGACCAGGCCACCTTCTTCCATTGCTCCGTGGTCCAGTTCTGATGCTCACGTGACCGGGGTCAGCATGGACAACCTGACTGGTCTGTGGCTATGCAGCCCCATGCTCAACAAACTGTGATGCACTGTGTGTTTTGACACCTTTCTATCAGAACCAGCATTCACTTTTTCAGTAATTTGAGCTACAGTAGCTCTTCTGTTGGACCACACGGGCCAGCTTTGCTCCCCACGTGCATCAAAGAGCCTTGGTGGCCCATGACCTTGTCACAAGCTAACCGGTTTTCCTTCCTTGGACCACTTTTGGTCGGTACTGACCACTGCAGACCGGGAACACCCCACAAAAACTGCACTTTTGGAGATGCTCTGATGCACTCACCGAGCCGTCACAATTTAGCCCTTGTCAAAGTCGCTCACATCCTTACGCTTGCCCGCTTTTCCTGCTTCCAAAACATCAACTTCGAGGACAAAATGTTCACTTGCTGCCTAACATATCCCACCCACTAGCAAGTGCCATTATAAAGAGATAATCAATGTTATTCACTTCACCTGTCAGTGGTCATAATGTTATGGCTGATCGGTGTATCATGACAACCAATGCAAAAGTAATGCAATGAATATATAATATAGATGCCATTATAATGCAATTTGTTGGTTTGTATTTTGTACACCTAATTACCTCAAACAGTCAACAATTCAACACCGCTAACTCAAAATTGAACATTTTCCTTTTTAAGTTGCTGACTTCATTTTTAATTTCTAAAGAGCCAGAATGAGGATCTGTTTGGTCATTATTTGTTTTCATTAATTGTCTGACTCCCCTGTAAGGCATACGTCAGCAGCCGTTTGCTGTAAGGATACAACAGAAGAGGAAATACTGCCGACATCAAGAGAGAATTTAATTAACATTCACAATTAACATGAAAAACAAATGAACTACCAGGTGCTTTGACTCCTCAATTCAATTACTGCTTCTTACTGGCAAGGGGCTCAGTGAAGGTCGAAGCCGTGCCACAATTACAGAATGCTATGCAGTATAACAGCACTGAGCGTTATTGAGCGACAAAGGGCTCTCTTTAAAAGGTTAACTACGTCCGTCTGTGCTTGTGTTTAATAAGCACAGTAAAAGAAGGCAGCATTTGTCTAATTAAGAGACTGTAAAACGTCAGCTGCTAAACATGAGGGAAATGTGGCACTGATGAGATAATTACTGTGAAGTAGCTACTGGTTCTCTCTGAGCTAACAGGACGCTAAACAAAAGTCCCATTCCTTACAGTGGCTCTCAGATATCATCAAATACCGTTCTATACCGTAATTCTAAATATTACTCTTTGGGTTACGTGATGATTGATCAGCATGCATTATCATTTGGCCCTGCTAGCAGCCAAGCTTGACATTCACAGTGTTTGATGCTAATTAGCAAAAGAAACATACAAACTTTCTCAGTTAAGATGGAGAAAATGGTAAATATTACATGTGCTTAATGTCGACTTTGAGTACAGCTTGTTTCTTCTAATGGAAATGTTTTCACAACATTTCAGAGTGATTGCCCTTGTCCGCCACCGTAGATGAGCATGTTATTCAAAGCCAGTGTAGGGAAGTAACGGCACTACAAATAGCAGCGTTAGTAGTTTAACTTCATTTCTCGGTATTTATTTATTTTTTAAGTAGTGCGCTAGCTTCCACAAAAGCTACATTCTCTGACTACAAAGTTACAGCCATGGTGCTCTCTGCTGCAGTCTGAAGTATATCTATCAAGGATCAGTTGATGACTTCACCGCACTGATGTCACCATCCTTCAGATGCCTGCGATGTCTCTGCCGCTGGACAGCTTGCGAGTTTACCTAACAGAGGAACACTCACTCAGATGATTTCCAGTCTATAAGCTAACACAGCCAACCCCTACTAAGGTTACCATCATCAGTGTTGTCTGCCAACACACTTAGCAACTTATCAAGAGCTAATCACAGAACATATAGTGGAGAAGAGGTGCAAAAAAACTGAGGCAAAACTAGAAAAGCTGAAATGTTTGGATTGGGGGAGAGTGGGGCAATGGGTATTGACCCACTTTTTGTCATTTAAGCATACTTTCAGGAAGCTCTTATCATTTCCTTCTGGTAATGACGAAGAGAGACATGTGGGAGAAAGGCTTAGTATTATTTAGGCCTACACACAATTTATTTTTTGGTTGGTAAAGAAACATTTTAGTTTCAGTTAAATGACATGTATGTTAACTATCTGGGTCGAAAATGCTGTTGTTGATTGATCAATTTAGCTTTTTTAAGTTTTTTGTCTAAAACTGTGGCTATGGGAGGGCCAAATGCTGTGGGTTAAATTGAGGCAGTTGTTCAACCTACACTAGCATAAGGCAATGAATTTAAGTTTCTCTCTTTTGCAAAATTAGTATTTGTTTGTATGTAGCTATAGCTATTATTTTTGTACAGAACAGTCCAAATAAAAATACCATAATGAAAATAGCTTCAAAGTAGCTAGCTACTTTTGCTGTACAGTAGCTTAGCTTGCTACATTTCTCTGAGTGGTAGCTTCATTGTACTGAAGCTAAATTGAAATGTAGAGTAACTGGTAGCGTAGCTCACTACATGTCAAGTATCTTGCCCAACACTGTTCATAGTACTGCTCTGTATCACTATAGCCTCAAAAAGCAGCTAACATAGCTGTTTTAGTATTAATTCATACTTCAAAATGTCGTATATTGATACAAGAAGCAGATCAGTGCTAATAATTTATGGTTGGATATCTGCGTTACTGTCTTTTCATACCTCTCACTGTCTCTGTGTAAAATCTCCAAAATACTGTTGCTAAAAATGAGCCTTTGATTGATGCCGATGTCCTTGGCAATGATGTTAAATTGCAGTTCAATTTCTCTTGAAGGCACTGAGTAAAAATAGCACCGGTATGCAAGGCTGTTTAGCTGTCGATTTGCAAGTGCTAGATAAAAGACTTTCCAACCTGAAATGCATAAAAAAAAAAGGCTAATGGCAAAATCCCAAAACGTGTTACTTGAGCTAAATATGTCACATGAGTCACAGCCATTTGTCACAGTTTCAAGCACTTTGCTGGGAAAGGGACAAGTGACAACAAAACCTCCCACTTTGTTAGAAGAGGTAATTAGCTGGGTAAAATTAAAAACACAACCCTGGTAAGAGGGGTTGGTGAGGTAGAATACAAACAAGGAGGGGAACAAAGAGAAGCATCACTACTAGTAGGAGAGAGAAGCCAGTGTGGGTCGAAGGTTAGAACAAGAACTGGATTTGGATTTACAGGATAATTATCCCACGCAAGGTAATCCATTTGTGTTTGAGGAGTCCATTGTCCAGTCTGAAAGGACAGAGGCTAAAGATTAAACTGAGATTGCTCTGTCTTACTTTTCCAAAAGCACAGACACATAGATGTATCGAGTGGACGCAGTCGCAGGCCTGAAATTTGACCAACCATTCACAAGCTAGTAATTGACCTCCAGTAGATCAATATCATGGACCCATGCCTTATTTCTAAAGCCAACTCAATTACCTGTGCACTGAGAAAAGGACACAGTACTCCACCTTCAGACGTAGGTGGAAACTTATTCATAATTCATCCCCACCTAGCAAATCTGTGATCATTTAAGACCACAGTGAATGGGGGCAGCTGTAATGACTGGTAGCTGCTGCCTTTAGCACAGAACAATGTGTCGACAAATGGCTATGAGTGAATTATGACTGACTGGTTTCCACTGTTTAAAAATTCATGAAGAAATGGAAAAGCTATGAATGGCGAGGGAGGGGCCTAAACAGGGTGATCAATGCTTGCTGTTCTTGGGGCTAAATTTAGCCCAACCTTACACTCCGTCCCACAAGCCCAGTTTATCAGTATCATTCATCAAAATCTGTGACAGGCCGGACATGGCGGAGGCAATAAAAAGGGGTCCTTTCTGGCTGCTCAGGAGGCATGAAATCACCTGGTGAGGGTGGGGATAACAGATGAATAAACTTTGAGTGGGAATATTAATCTTAGGGAAACATCCGTCCTTAGAGAGCGAGGGAGCGAAAGCTACCGCCGCTGACTCATTTTCTCTTTCTGTCCCCTACCTCACACGTCCGCCCTCTTTGCGCGGCTCCATTTGTTTTACCTTTTTGGAATTCCTTTTTTCTTATGTTCCCATCTGACACGGCCGGGTAACAGGCTTTCATGTCTCAGTAAACAGTTATTGCATATACAATATTCTCATCTCTGCCACAGAAGTGAGACAAGGGTAAACCTTGGAGACCTCTTCCTATTATAATGATGATGACATTCATTCTGCTGCAGGTTTTTATGGTCATAACTCAGCCATCAAGATTCAAAACATAGTAAATGTAAGGGATCACCTGTTTTATGCTCTAGACCTGGAAAAATTCTGAAAGACATTATCCTGGACTGTCCTTCAACTCAGACAGAATCCTTGTAAACATTGGTAGATTGGGAATATAACAGAAACATATTGGTGCAGGTATTTTTTTTCATTATTTTACCTCAGACACATATTAGCACTTTGAAACTGGACATAATTAAAGACAAAACTAATGATGTAGAATTAATGAAAACCTTGAATACAAGTTAAAACTAATGCACAACAACATGCATACTGCACATTTTGGTGTGAATAACTTTCATGTATATCAAAAAGCATCACCAAAGTCCCAATTATAAATAGATGCCAGATAGATTAAAACCACAGGACCACCTACAAAGGATGAGAGTGAATCTCTGAATAATTCAGGTGCACCAAAGCTTGACGGGTGCCCAGAACACACAAGGGATTATGGATAATATTGTGCGGCTGCAGGGGGGTCAGAATGTAAAGCTGTGTCTCCACATGATCAGGCTTTTAGTGACTTTATTAAGAGAGACTTGATCAGGTTGTCTTTAAAGAGTGGGTATTATGCTGTTTCACATTTTAAGACATATCTATAATGTTACAATGTTGGATGTCCATACTAAATGTGGGGGAAGTTTCAGATCTGTAGGTAAAAGTATGTTGAAGTAATCCCCTGCTAAAAAAGTCTCAGTCTGCAGGCTGCTGTGAACGCTTGCTTTCAGACAGATTTCTCCAGACGCTTCGCTTTGATGTCACAAAGTGGAGGAGCTCTATATTTGGGCATCTGCCCGAGAGACACAGCAGAACTTCCTGCCCCTGGCACAGTTCAAGGACACGCCCACCCAGCAGCTCAGTCTGCTGCCGAAATTCACTCCAACACTCTGCTCAACAGCTCTGCTCGTCAAGTCTTGGAGAAAGTGTTTCTTTGGCTGTGAAGGAAAGACATCAGTGTTTATTTTTCCAAAGGACAAGACCACCAGGCATTCATTTCAAATCGAAAAAACTAAGTTTACTCTTTGCTGACAACTCTGTTACATGGCCACAGGGTAGGTAACACTGAGTTCGGCCCCTCAGCAGGCTTCGGTGAATCAGAAGAAAGTGGGCTTGCAGGTCGGGGGTTTCTTAAAGGGACAGAGCTGACTGAGTCGTTTCAGAACAGAGTTTTTTTTAACTGTAAATTATGCTCAGCTACTCCACAGGTATCACAGAGTGAAATATGAAGCTTAAAATTTGCATAATAGCCCACCTTTAATGTTTTTTGTGCAACAAAAATGCACCACACTTTTTGTCCAGTGTGACATGCTTCAATCCTGGTTCAATCTTTGGTAATTTATGGTAAAATAGTAAATGGACTGCACTTATATAACACTTTTCTAGTCTTAAGACCACTCAAAGCGCTTTTACACTACATGTCACATTCAACCTTTCACACACGCATTCACACACTGAAGGCATAGGCCGATCTCCAATCAGGATGTCACCATTTACTCCTTTGGGAGCAATGGGTTCAGTGTTATGCCCAAGGACACTTTGACATGTAGCAGGTAGCGATCAAACTGACAACTTTTCAATTGAAAGACAGTGGACTCTACCACTGAGCCAGAGCTGCTCAAAACTTCCCATATAAGTCACTTTGATATGTACACACCCTTAATCTATACTATTGTCAGTTAATTTAAATTTCTCTGCAGGGAAAGGTGTATATACTAGCCATAACCCACCCTTAATCTGTCAGCCATCATCCTGAAAACTGTGATCTACTGAGACAATTTCAGACGGTCATTGTGCAGCACAGATAGTGGGAAAATCCCTGACACTGAAACTGTCAGTGTTTGCTGAAGACACACTTTTAACTGAGTGACTGATGCTTTTCTATCAGCAGTGTGTGTGTTCAGCCCAGTGGAAATACTGCAAACACTGAATGAAAATACTCACTGTACACACTGTTGTTTAGATAGGAGGGCCCTCCTCCATCTCCCCTCCCGCTCTCCCTGCTGCCTGTTTCTCCTCGCTGGAGGCGACTGAGTGCTCCTAATCAGCAATCATTTTGAAGGTCATGAATGAGCCGACTGTGGGAGAGGCTGCGGGCTGTAAGCTAACAGTTTGTCTCAGTCAACTGCTGCACTGAGCTGCCACTTCCTGAGCCGTGTTCAACTAAATTGGCATGAGAACCCTTCACTGTAAGGGTCCTTCTTTTTTTTTTTTCCCTTTCTGACTTTGTAATGACCATTTTTGAAGTTTTTAATGTTATTAAAAGTGGGGAGACTATTATATCTTTTTTGTTACATCTCTTCATCTAGTAATCAGTCTTCAAGGCTTTTTTCACACATTTTGACATGTGGTGCTTTTGCTAGTATCAGATGAGTCAAAATATCTCCAGTGAAAAAAAGTTACGACTCTAGTAATGTTTTATGCTGCCACATGCACTAATTTAAATGCTGCCAAATATGCTTTTGCTTTCTTGCCAAGAGATAAAAATATTGAGACTGCTCTTGTGTCTACATGCTAATTATCAAGCTTCATCAAAGAGCTGGTTAGCTAGCTAGCACTAAAGAGACTAAAAGCAATGGGAGACAGCTAGCCAAAAAAACACTGTTTCAGAGGTTAAAAGTTTAGTAGCTACCAGCTCCTCTTAAACCTTCTTTTTAACAAAATATATCTCATAAGTTTGATAGAGTTCATAGACGAGTTGAGGTTTTACTTTGGGTTGTGTTTGACCATTTCTTGGTTTGTTAGCAGGGTCCGTGATGACAACAAACAGTGACAACAAGATAAAACAAACAAGAAATAACACATGAATTAGTGAGCATCATGGGTGCTGGTATTTTAAAATTTTAAAATAGAGCCAAGCTAGCTATTCTTCAAGTCTTTATGCTAAGATAAGCTAACCGCCTACTAGCTGTAGCTTCATGTCTGTTTTATTCAGACCTCAGAGTTCAGTCATCACATCTTACTGTTTAACCGCACTCAAGTTGCTTCAAATTGAACCCTTTAAAAAATACTCTGACTTTGTTGACTCTGTTTTTTCATCGTGCTCTACACTTGTATAATCATTGGCCATGTGCAGAATGGTCTCAGAGACAGTCTGTGTGCTTGGACAGATGGCCGACGCCAGATTTACTCAGGCGTCCTACAGTCTACAACCACAACGCTGTCTCCTTCCGTACAGATACAACAGTGTCCATCTGATCCCTACAACCACACAGCATCTGCTCCAGCATTCTGCTCCGTGTCTCTGTGTGTGGGTCTCTCTCTATGCAGTGTCTCCTCGGATCTGCTTTGTGTTGCATGTGAATGAGTGTATCTATGCTGTTTATGAAGTATGCCAATATTTATGTATACGAGAACATATGTTCCTTGCTGCTCTTCTTGTTGAAAGGCAGCAGCGCCTAACAGAGAGAGAGAGAGAGAGAGAGAGAGAGAGAGAGAGAGGGAGATAGTGATGTGAAGGAGCGGCAAGTGAACATAGCAGAAAAAAAGGAAGCTGAAAGTGAGTTGAAAACAGTTGATGGAAAAACTTCTAAAAAAAAAGTCTGTCAGAACAGCACAACAATCACCCAGTGAACTAATGAACTTACTCTTCTATAAAAAAACAACAATCCTGCCAAAAATAAACACAATGTTAAAACTAAGGGCCCATCCCTGAACACAACCCTGCACAAACATTTGTGGGCAAAATTTCAGTCTATCAGTCAATCTCTAATGACCCTCAGCTTTGCCTCTCATTATTCCTGCTTGTCCATGTGGCAAGCCTGGCCTGCCCTGCCGCTGAGCAGACACTCCTACAAATGCTATCACTGTTCATTATATATACAGACATCTATATTTCCCTCAGGATAAACTGTTATCCCTTTGGTGATCCCTCAAGCCAGAGATATATTTGCTTTTTGATCTTGCATTTCTTTCAAAAGTAATCTACGAGGATTGAGTGCGAGCTTGTAGCTGGTTAGCCAGCAAAGTGGTGCATGACTCTATACAATTATATACAATAATATAAACCATTGCTACTGTTACCATTCATATTACAAACCTGATTCCACATGTGTCTGTTCCAGCCAGTGAGACAGTTTGCCCATCCTCAGCCTCCTCCATCAAACCTGGTGATCATTGCCTCACTCCAAACTGGCTGTTTGTGACACTGTGATAGATGAGTGACGATTGTGAAATGAGAGCACTTGCAACATTCTGTTGACAAGGCAAGATACCTGATGACAGTAAATGGAAGACTATTGCAGCATCACTCCCTTCACCTCCTTTAAAAATGAAACCTATTCTGTTCTTTTTTCCCTGAAAGACTCAGCATCACGACTGTATCACAACTTTTCTATAGACAAACAATCACACGGTGCGTGCTGCTCCAGTTTCCAAACAGTTCCCTTGACCCCGGAGGCAAACTGAGAGGTGTGAGGCTGGCACAACACCCATAAATGAGCCTTTCTCGCCTCCCACCATCGGCTTGAAAAGTCAAAGTCACTCTTTTTTTTGTCCGTCTGCTGAAAATCAATTTTTTTTTAGCTCTACAGAAGAAAACATTTTACAGTATGGAGGGTAGACATGAGTGCAGAAATACACTCTGTGAAGCTCAGAGCCAAGACAAAACGGCCCACTTCCTACAGGGAAACACAAAATGTCCAGCCGTCATGCACTGACCCTTTTGTTTGACTCACTAACCTGGCTAACTTACCTTTCATGCATCTATTAGATCTGCCTGGTTCATTAAATCCGAGCTGGGAGAGAAGATATGAGGTAAAGCCGGAGCCCAGAGAGGGCATCATGGTTGGAAGGCCTCAGCCCATTAGCATTGTTCCGCCTAATGCTGAGCTCATTCATGCAAAGAGAGAAACACAGAGCGGCTGAGAAGGATTGGAAAGAGAGACAGTGAGAGAATAATTGCTGATTTACACCTGCAGTTAGGAGCCCCATCTTCCCTCTGATTAGTGCACTCCAGACGTAGCCCCCTGAGCACAGCTCCACACACCTGCACACCGAGCCACAGCTACACCCTCTGCTTTCCATACGTGCATGAAGAGCTCCTGATTCCTTTGGAGACAGTTTTTTGTGTCCCTCAAGGCAAAGAAAGCACACTACCTTTAAGTCTGATACTAGTAGCCATTAAGCAACATTACCATCTCTTTAAAAACCCAATTGGAGTCTTATGCAATATAGGAACACATCAGGGTACCACCCAGGGTTTACGTTAGCCGGTATGTACCAACTTTTTGTTGTTGTCTGGCACATTAAGATATCAATAGCTAAAATGTCCGGTTGGAAAATATTCCAAAAAAATAAATACATTTAAAAATAGTAATGGCATATTAAATAGGCTATTGTGTTTATTAAAATAAGTTAAATATAGACTTATACAGCATTTGCCTCCACTGTTAAAAGATCAAGAGATGGACAGGTGGAGACAGACAACGGAAACCTACGCCGACTGGATTGCCAGCACAATTCCCGTAACGAGTGTGGCTGCAGAGCGAGGATTCACGCTCCAGAACGTGATGAAAATGAAGCTGCCTAACTGAGGAAAAAGGTTCGTAACTTGCAAGTTGTCCCAATGGGTTGGATGGCCTCAACTTTGCAAAAGCAGCAAAGCAGTTCTGTTCAAACAAGCCCCGCCGCAACCTGACCTAAACGTCAATTTGACAAACGCGAATTTGATGAGGCTATTTTTTTTTTAGACCTATATTGGCTTCTTCATGTAGATTATTTTAAAGTTATTTTATTCAACGTTAATGAAATGCAAAGACACATTTAGCACGATGTCTAATTAATTAATTCATGTCGAATAAATTAATTAATTAGGCATATACAGCTATTCAAAGCATATGTCTGAATTCTGGAATATTAACAGCCGACAAAAAAACCCTGCTTCCACCGCTGTCTTTTTGTGTAGCTTGAAGCTGGACTGTGTGGAGTGCTTGAATATGCTCAAAAATCTCAGCATGTATACAGAAACAAATGCTGCCTCTTGTGTAGCTGGCAGCATTGCTACAGATAGCGCTGGTACCTCAGTTTTTCAGTCTCTAATAGACAGTTTTGAATTTCACAGGTTAGACTTTTACCATATATTATTTACTCAGCAAGTGCATCATAATGTTTTACAGCTGCTGTAATGGAGGATGGGTGATGGGTACCTGAGTCATACATTCATTATAAGAAATGAGATTAATAAATGTTGGATGGATTGAGGTGAAATTCTGCTCAGGCATCTTGATCTCCCTAGAATGTATTTCAATAATTAGGTTGATTTCATAATTTGTCATTTCGAGCTATCAACAGGTAAAAATGCCTCATTAGTGTAATACGTTTAATTTACAACCAAATACGTGCACGCTAAGACTAGGATGGTGGACATGGTAAAAAATTATATATGCTTAACAGCTGGGAATCAAACCGCCAACCTTCTAAATATAAGGCAACCCACTCCCCACCTCTGGGCCACATACGCGATATGACCGTTTAAGGAGATGTACCGTGAACAACACATTAGCAGGGCAGCTGCAGCAGCTTCTCCATCTATGTCTCTATACACAGGATGCATTTAGGCACAGTGTTGAGTGTAGGTCACGCATGTTTTCGCAGCGCTCAGAGCCCACCACACTATCACTATCAATAAGTGTATAACCAGAGGAAAATTCACTTGAAGGGTAAGAATACACCTGGGGTTGCTTTTATACACATGATGAAACGAGAACCCTTCTGCTGCTTGTGTCGACAGCTGGATTGATCAAAATAGAAACACATCTGTTCCTTCAGACACACGTGAGAGAGACGGATAAGAAACGTGACTGAGAGGCCTCCTGTGTCAACACACTGAAGACTTTTTATGTGACAGCTTTACAATCAGAAAGAAGTTCCATTTCTTTTTGCTCCATTCATTCATTATTGTAATTGATTAAAAGATAAAATAGATGGAAAACTTATCCAATTAAAAGTTTAGAAAAAGATCTACCTGAACTCTGCGGTACACCAAATGTATTTGTCTTGGTTAGAAGAGTTATTAATGTGATATCCTCGATTTTCTTTTGCCCAACGATTCATGAAGAAGAATTTTCTTTAGTTATTGCAGATGACTGATTACAGCCATAACACTGTGTATTCACCCAACACTGTCCACACACATTAAGACCAGTGATGACAAATTAAGTACATTCGAGCACCTGTGCAGACGTACACGTCCAAGTTGTTCATCTCCCAAAGCACATCTTGACCTACAATTATCTTCTGCCCCACTTCCGTTTGTCCCACATGATTCAGCCAAAATAATCTCAGTGCATCTGAAGCAGGTGTTTCTGCTGCCCTGCACCATTTATCACCTCTGTCCTTTAAAGCGCTCCCCTGATGTTGGATCTGCACATACGCATGAAGCTGCTGCTCATGCTGACAGTATATCGTCCAATGGAAGGTCAAGGTTGTGAATAGGACAAGTATTACTTTCGGACAATATTACTTTTATTCTTAACTGTAATTGGAATCAGCATGGGTGATGTGTCCTATGGACACGAAATGGAAACCAAGAGAGAAAGCTGTTTATCCAGTGCTCATTGGAAAAGTTTATATTGCCCTCTTTCTTACTATTAGCTGCATTTGTTATACATTTGGGTCTTTCTCTCTGAATGCCAGCCTACATAAATTACAAAAAAGCTGAAAAAAATGCACTGCACCTCCCTGAAATGCTAAAAACCAATCCCAGACGACGGCCCAAGCTCCAGCACATTATATCAACCTCAGCAGCTGCAGATGTTAAGTTACCAACAACAAAACATCCCATCCTGCTCATCACCTTCCTTCTTATATTACATAAAAACGCACAATGCTCCCATTCTTCTCCCCATCTGTCCCAGTTGTTCGTCTGTCAGCCTCCAGGATTGTCGCACCTGTTACGCAGGCCGTTCTGCTGAGACATCGCCACTGTTGCTGATGATGTGTTGACTCTCTGAGGCCTGTGCTCTCTCAGCAGCCCGGCAGCCATTAGTGCTTTATGACCAGCTCTCTGCCTCAGCAGTCCCAGTGCACGCACAAGTGTTTGCCTTTTCATTTTCCCCCCTCTCTCCCTCCCTAACCTGAGCCCCCGGGGGGAACGCCGGCTCAGGCCCTGATGATATATTACGACAATTAAGCGTTGTAATCATCCCCAGACTAGAGACAGGAGTTAATGGGGTGGAGCAACAAAGTGTGCCCCCATGTGGTGGGGAGGGATAATGCTTTAGTAGTGAAGCTACAGATAGCCTTTTAAATCAGGATGGGTTTAGAAAATAAAACCTAATGATCCATGTTGATAGTGTGTGTAGGAGAAATAGAGAGAATCAATCAAAATGAATACACAGAATGTAAGGGATTTGGCAAATATTAGGTCGGCAAATAAGGTGCATCCCAGCATTGATAGTCTAAATATTAGGCTTAGATATTAGACACATCTCAGTGATATTCAGGGTCATATTAAGGGAAGTTCTTCTTGGACAACCTAAAGGGAGCACTCAGCATTATGCTGCTAACAAAACTGCTCAGAAAGCACAGGCTTGTAGTAACATTTGTCACGTGACAAGAATAAATAATGATTATATTTCGATTGGTAGAATACATCTGGTTAAATTAAGGATTAAAGTTTAAAAATGAAGATTTGAAATTATTCCCTTTTAAAGTATTAGGGCCTGATCAGACAGAGAGTTTTACAGCCTACAAAACTCGAGGCGCACCGCACTGCCTTTTTTGTTGAAGCCTAGGGTTAAAAAAAGAGCAGCTCACTGCGCCTTCTTTTTCTACTGTTGTTAAGGCAACCACCGAATCATTAGCTGTCATTAACCTAACCGTTATATTGTAAACTGTCAGCTTCATCCGATTGGAGAATGAGAAGAAACGAGAAAGACAAGGCGCTCAGAGTGTTTCCTCAATAACGCGAGGCGCACAAAGCGAAAAAAACACGAGGCGCTCTGCAGTGCAAAAGCAGCCCGCAAAAAGCCCTCTCATTGAAAACAATGACAAAAAAGCCGTCCCCAGCTGCTAAAACGCGTTCCATCTGATTGGGCCCTTACACTTAAATTATAGAGTTGGGTTTGGTAAGTTAAACAAAGGCTGACATAGCATGCATAGTAAGCATGTAGGCATTATATAAATTATAACCATTTGACAGTTGAACATGCAGTTTGCATAAGCTATGTAGGCCTCTGCCAGTGTGCTTTATTGTCACTTAGACATTTGTTTACTCATGTTTTTCCTCGTCCAATGACACCTTCTATGAATTATGGGATTGTTTATTGCTTTCACTAAACTGGAGATTAAGCTTTTTGGAAAATGTATGGAAATACGGCCCCCACTCCTTACAGATAATCATACTTTAACTCTGTGTTCTATACAGAGGAATAGCATGACAGCTTCTAGATTTGGCTCAGATAGCAGTAAAATAAGTTAGCTTAGCATTGGCTAATGAGTTAGCTTAGCATTTCTTAAAATGTCAACACAGAGTGCTTGCCATTTTTCAAAGTGATCAGGCTTTGAAAAGCGAGAATAGTTGATACTTTTTGTAACTCTTTTAATTAAATAACAAAAGAACAGAGCACTTTTAGAAGTGTTATAATTCAATCATGAATATACATCCACAACATGGCATAACAGAGTTAAGGTTTAGTTCTTACAGCTCAGTGAAGGTCCGCAGCACCGTGAGCAATGACGACAGCATCTTGGCTTTTTATTGTCCGGCTACGTTCCAAACTTGTTAGTCCAGGTTGTTGACCTGAAAAACACAAACGAAAATCACTTAATGGCTAAACACACACACAAACACACACACACACACACACACACACACACACACACACACACACACACACTAGATCAGTGTCAGAAGGTAGGAACAGATGGCCGCCTCCCTTTAAGGTCCAGCAGTTTTTCTCCGCATCATCTGGCACATGTTGTGGATGTAAGCAATTTAAAGCACAGCAGTTTGTCTTCAGCTCTCCTACACACAAACACACACATTCATGCACACATAGACACAAGAAGGTGAGCAATGAACAAACATACAGGCTATTTAAGAGGAAGGAACAGATATAGCTGATCCCAGGTGAGAACAACAGGTCCTGCTTGTTGTGTTTGTTACAGGTTAAAAAAGTGAACTTGAATACTGGGGCCCACAAACACAGTGAAAAAGTAATATCATGCAGATATTTGACTTTGCGGTGTAAATTTGTAGCTTCTTGCTGCTTGGAAGTCTTAAAGATCAAAGTCTCCCTCTCCAACATTAGCCCTCTGACAGACTGATGCAAGACATTGTGCTTCGTTGCTGGAAAGTTGTTGCTTGTTACCACATTGGCTCAAGTTTCTCATCAAAGCAGTCACACTAGATATTCTGTGAGTTTTTTCATTGGTTTGTTCTTAATAAATCTTCCTATTATAGCTGTATTTATTGACTAAATGATAATGTAATGGCATCTATCATCCTAATACACCTGCTACAGTAGCTTACACCGTGACCTTTTAACTTTCTGGCTTTAACAGTGAGGGAGCTGGGGATTGTACCTCCGACCTTCTGATTGAAAGATGACCGACTCTACCACCGAGCCACACCCAAGATGGGGGACTACATACAGCAGGTAACAGTCAGCTCGGGCCCTGTTAGGAGAAGCCAGTTACACACAGAACTGGGAGTAATCTATAAGGTAACCAGGACTCTCTTTGTCTGTGCTAGCCGCGGCACTTTCTGAGCCAAACAGCTGACACACAGCATAATACACTTCATGGCATGCGTAGGAAAACAATGTCCTCCAATCCCCTCCCTGAACGGCACTTTGTCGTTTCCACACTATTGTTTTTACTTTTATTTGTTGTCTCTTCTACAAGCCGCTGACCCAAACAGCTGATCCGATACCGTGCGCTGCATGCGTAGGTATAGAGCTGTTGTGCGGAGTAAGGCCGAGGGTAAGGGCTGTCTGACGTCACTGTGAAGCAGTGACAAAAAAATGAAATACAGCGTACTCTTAAATTGAAATGTTTGTCCGCAAATTTATAGAAAAACGGACTGATTTTCGTAAAACTTGGTAGTTAGTTCAATAAAAAAAATATCCCGTTGATGTCAAACATGAAAATAAATCAATAAACTACTCCTACTTGCTCTTACTTATGCTCTTTTAGATATAATAAGAAAAAAAGTCTATTTGTAATTTCAGTGTTGGGCGGATTCATTTTAAAACCAAAATGTGCAATTTTTCAGGTTACTGTAGATTTGTCTTGTTTTACTTTTTCTTTGCACAAATGAAGAACATATAGAACAAATGTTCAGTATGTATAAGTTGGAAGACAGGCACAATATAATATTTTGACAAAATTGTTATACTCTTGGAAATATATCCAGATATATATAGTGGTTGAGTTTGCAGATTTGCATATCACCCTTCTGTTTGTTATGATGTTGTAAATGTACAGTGAACTGCAAAACAAACAGCTTCAGTAACTTATCTGCTTCAGTTCATCAGCATGAGTCCAGATTATACAGTCGTGCACGGCTGTCACTGGGCTGTGATGAGGTCATGGCAGATTGTAATGAGGTTGGCGCACACATTAATGAAGTTATTGGGGGTTTTAATGAGGTCAGAGCATACAATGATGAAGTCATTAGACTAGTGTTGATGCTTAAGTTAATCCCGTATACACACACATGAACATTAATTGCTTCCTGTAACACGAGGAGGCCACATCCTCTCCGTGATTGCTGAAGTTGGATGCAAACTTGATTAATTCTCATTAATGCATTTTATGCAACAGCACAGTGTATTAGCATAACACACAGCAGGATCTGAACTGAGTCACTTTGTAGAGTCAGAAGGTGAGAATATATTATTTTTATTGGTGTAACAGAGGGAGAAGTTAAGACTTTCCATGCTTATCATTTAGGTTACATGTGCTGTGTGTTAAAGGGCACTAAATTGTCTCTTCTCTGGGGAAGCCAAATGTTTGTCAACTGTTTCCAACAAACAGGCAACTTTTCTTTTAACCATAATCGTTCCATCAGCTTAAACACATTTATTTTTGTAACCATGCCAACAAAGGGACCTTAACCATAAAGAAGTCATATGAACCCAAACAAGAGGTTATTCTAGCTTTATTACACGGCTGTGTGAAATAATTGATTCTGATTGGTAAATTACGGCATTCTGAGGTCTGCTATTTCTCGATAGCAGACCGTTGCTATGAAGAATGGACCGTTGCTAGGGAGTCGGCTTCGCGTCAGGGTCCTACATCTGGGTTCTATTCTGCTATAACACCCTGCTCACTATATATTATCGCTGTCTTTACAAGTATGTCATGTCAAAGTATGTCAGAGTAAGGGTTTCTGGGAGTGATGGCCAACTTTTTTAGCGGCTAGCGATACAGGACTACCTACCAGACTTTCTTTTCCATGTGCTGCATTGTTTACAGTCTTACTACAAACTTGAGAAGCAAGAATGGAGTTGGAGTGTAGATATGACAGCTAAAAGTGGACTGTTAGATGCACTTGCTTGCAGATGTCGATGGGACAGGTACTAATACTTGCTGATTCATGATTGGTCAATATTATTTGAACTACAAATGCACTACAAACAGAAACTTTATCACTTATGAGACCAAAATCCAGTCCCGTGCCTACAGATTCTGCATGAAAATGTGGAATCTGGTCGAGGTCAAGCTGGGAAGGATACATCCTTCTTTTTAGCACACATGTTCACTCCTGAGTTAATTTGTGTTCAAATTACAGCACATCATTTATAGTCCAGCTAATATTCCAGCACTAACAAACTGTAAATAATGAATAGAGAGCGGGAGGGACAGAAAATTAATCAGGGTGAAGAAGTAAATGTTTGTCACGGGGCCTCCTTTGATGGTTTAATCCGACCCTGAGTAGAACAACATGCTTTGAAGCTTTGAACACAGAGCAAGCACACACGTTACATCATCCGTGTCTCTTCCTTCAAATGACCGCTATTGAAAACAGTATTGCACCCTCTAACATCACCACCAACAGTCAAGGTACACAGAGAACCAACTTCTTTCATTCCAAAATAAACCTAGTTCCACTTTATCAACACTGGATGATGGTGTTACATTACATCTATACACTCTCAGCAGCAAATCACTACTGCTGCAGTCAAGCTTTTAACAAGTCAAGCTTTCTGCTAAATCAAAAAGCACACCGACAAATAGGCTGTTATTGGCCCCCTCAGCCGGTCACACAAGCCAATCTACAGCACTGCCTTCCCAACTACCCTTTGTACTTCAAATAATGCACACCTGAAAGGAAATAAAAATTGATGAGCATTGCTGTTTTAGGCCCCTGCAGCCCAAGAACAACAAGCCCTCTGGTGAGTAGGTTGAATCCCTGCCTACATTGTAAGTGCCTCTTTAAAGTCGAGGTGAAATTAAAAATGTCATTTTAATCCTTTTACATCACATCCCCGGTAATGTTGTGCATCTATTTGACAATGTAGGCCAAAAAATACATGAAATCCATTTCTTCGTATTCTTATATCATATCCGATATTTTTTTCTTCCTGTAAAACAAAATATCACGTGTGCCTACGTAAGCTAGTCCCAACCAATTTCAACCAATATCATCATGACATCCACCTATCAATCAATCTGCATCATTTAGCCGCAGAGCACCAAGAACACTCAGTTGTCAGTTGTCTAGCTACTGCGATGTGGAGAACGTCTGTCTACGCCCACTTCTCAATGATCAAATCAAATCCCTCTAATGATATGTCCCGCCTGCACATCACGTTTCACTCGGAAATACGTCACGATACGGAAGCTAGATACTCTCGAAATGCCGTTTCAGCACGACTTTAAGCAGACCAGTGGGCTAATGGGTTTACCCTGCAATATGACACATCATGACATTGTAGGTCAACTTTTAGCAAACAGTTGCTTATTTATAAATCCAGAAGAGACAGAACAACATTATCATTCATTTGGAGTCATGTTTCTGGTTACATGATGGTTATAAATCCAATGTTAACTCTCTTTTAGGTCTCTTTTTGGTCTCCACCACCACCTCATTTTACATTGGACTAATGCTGCATTCACATGGATTCAGGCAGACGGTAGACGGACAACACCTTTTGGACGGCACGGGAAAAGCAAACAAACACTGACGGAACGGCAGGACGGCAAAACGAAACACGCATAATGAGATGTTGCTATGGTGATGTTGAATAAACTATATAATTGATAAATGTATTTCTTGTCTTCATTTTATGTAATAATTATAATATTTGTAGCTATTACTGTAGCTTTCTCTTGATATTCTATGCAAACATAAAATTATTGTTAGATTTCCCTCAAAACGCAAAGGTCATTCATTCATTTCCAATATGGACAGTGAGAACTGCATTCATGTATCCCTTGTATTAAGTTTCGGGTGTTGTTGTACCAAAATGATAAGCTTCTTGTTGTCCAGATCGCCCATGTTTTCTTGTTGTGTGAGGGAGGTATGTAACATCTGGTCGTAAATTCCATTGCAGGGGACGGCAAAAAGTACTTGTTTTTTTTACTTTGGACATCAATGGGGTCTACCGTTACTGTTTTACCATCCTGCTCTCATCCACTAAAATGATATCCGGTTTTCCCGTCTACCGTCTGCCTGAATGTGAACGCAGCATAGGTCAGCGTTGTGGAAGCAACATGCGGAGGGTTTAAACAAACAGTGTTCTACATACACATGGTGCTGGTCCGCCTGCCAGCTCTGTTGAGGCACTGTCGCCCTTACCCCTCTGTTACGCCTCTGTTACTACGTAACAATCCCAGCCAATCTTCTGTACGTTCATTACATGCAAAACCTTTCACATGGTCATTTGATGTGATTTTTGGTAGTTAACAAAATATTGATTATCGCTGTTTTAAAAGAGGTCTGTCCATCATCTCTAAGCTGCTCAACTGCTAAAAATGGAATCTGAGGCATGCTCTTGGCAAGTGCACCAACACAGATGACAACACCCGGTTTACACTCTGTAAACATATGGCAGGGTTGTACATGTCTTTTTTTCTTCTCCTTACATCCCTGTAGAGGCAAAACAACCCAATCCTCAAGATGACAATACACAGAGGACGTGTTGTCACAAGAGCCAACACATATCCTCGAAAATAAATTATCATACCAAACATTTAAGATGATAGCTTCCACTCGCCCATTATCATATCTACTCTGTATGCCTTTTACTCTGTATTGTTTTGTTTTATTTTACAGCAGGCAAATGTCAAGGTGAGCCAAGGTTAATGAGAGACATGTCGCTGTCTGAAACCCTCTCCCACAGTATCGACGGGTGCTGTTATTCACGTCATGAGTTTTCACACATCACAGCTGTGACACCCTCGATGTCTCAGGTGTTATATTGCAGAGGCTCAACGGGACTTCTACATCCTGCTGAGAAGAGAAGGAATTGCCAATAACACTTAGCATTTGCTATGACATGCATGGAAATCTGTAGGATTTGAATTTGCCACATGGGGCAGCTGCAGTAAATTTGAAACATAGTTATGGTAAAATAAAAATCGATGACTAACAGAAGCCTTCAAAAGAAAGATTTAAGTCAAAGTGATCGTTCAGAGGGGTCTGCAGAGGGTGAAGCAGAGGGCACGAGTTAAGTGGGGCCAGAGGGCCGCGGTGACTTCAGTGAGCTTTACTTGTTCTGTCTTTTCATTAGGCGCTGGGAAATCAGGATGGCAGCCTGGCGTCACAGAATCACCCATGCAGCCCCTTCTGGCTCTTTTTGTGCTGGTTGGAGTTCAGTATGGCGTCAGGTCTCTCTACAGTACCTGCCAAAAAGAGTCGACTCCCTGCTCTTTCTAGATAAAAAAGGCTTTGGCTTTTTGTTCCATTACTTTGGAATTGATGAAACTAGGAAAGACATGGAGTGAAAATGGGAAATAAAATGGGGACTAGTGAATTGTGCATGTGTTAAAGTGGCAGCCACAGTACAGCGATAAAGCTCCCCTCTCTTGCTGTGTAACCTCTGCTGACTCAACTCCTCCATCTTGATTAAGTTTAATAACCCTCATCCCTCCATCTCCCCTCCTTTTATCCCCTGGCTTACATTCCATATGCACCTCCATCTGTGTGCTGTCCCCCCTGTTCATTTCTCACTTCACTTTTATGCTATTTATTTTTTTTACCCAGAAAACCCCCATCATGCACCTAACACCTCTATGTGAACATTATCAATGAGACACACCATCTGGAACCAGCTGCAAGTCCAGCATTTACCCAAGGTGAGATTTTCCGCTTTATTAATATTGAAGCTTCTGTAAACACTACATGTGCACGAGATGCGCAATAAATCGTATTTTCATCCTCGTGGTTATCAGCACAGACATGATTAAAAAAAAAAGATAAGATAAATACACTAAAAAAGACCGCTGAACATTTTTTGGTTACTCATGTCGTGTATCCAAACTTTAACTTAACCTTGATACTTGGGGGTCATGCATTCACACCTCTTGGCCAATCAGGTGAAGCCCCAGCTAGCTGTCAGCTAACCTGAGAGGAATAAGCATGATGGCTGAACAGTACAGTAAGAAATAAGAACTGTATGGCTAATATCTATACTTAAATATTTGTCTATTTATCGTAGGTCATATCCTTATTGCAATGTTGAACAATTTTATAGTACAATACAGATTTTTCTCATTTGGTGCAGGCTTAGGGCCTGTGTCCACTAACAGCTTTTTTTGTTTTTTGCACTGCCAGTGCCCACAACCTCAATTTCAGAGCTCTACCGGTGCTTACTGTTGCTACGTTACAAAAGGCAGCATTTCCGCTTCCTTTGATGGTGACCGATAATTCTATTTCAATTGCTCTGTATTCTTAATATTTGTAAGAATCGTGTCCTGGCAGCAGCTCTACACCTGGAAATTGTACCCTCGAAAAAACAAAAGGATTAGCTTCTCCTCAGCCATTGTTGTTGACAAAATTTAGATCGTAAATCGTAAGTCATTGAGGGAAAAGTTTGTTTTCAACTGAGCGCAGTGAGCGCAACGACAAAAAACAACAGAGGCAGAGGGCATTTTTTGCAGCAAGATGAGCTCTGACAACGCTGAACTGTGTTGGTTTTGTATTTTAAAAAAAATGCGCTGGACACAGGCCCTTAATGTGCACAATACTAAGAAAGTACAGTGATTACAGTAAATGTTACTTTGTTCTCCACTACTATTATTCTAATTAGCGCACTTGTATCTTTGTAGCCCTCTAGGCTGTTTAACAAATGCTAAAACTAATGATCCTTTTGCAGGACAGAACCTGCAACATGTCATCTTTCAAGTATCTTAAACAGTCTTACCTTAAATATAGGACTTCAATTGTAGCCATGCTTAATATTATCACACAAGCTGCTTCATTAGGTAATTAACAAGACTCTGTGCCTTGTCTAAGTACATAAAAGATGTCTGACAGTAGATGCATCAGACAGAAATAGTAACAGATTTTCTCACCCAACCCCAGAATTTTAATCAGTGCACAGGCCTCTCTTCACACTTGTTCAGACAGCAACGCTTAAGCTAACTCTAATGACATGTTCAGCAGGATAATCAGTGGTCACATGCTAAAATCAGCTCTGCATCTTCTCAGGTTGTCAGTAAGTGACAAAGTAGCTCCAGCATGGAGGGGTGGAGAGAGGCTGTCAGGCAAATGAAGTCATCAAGAGGACTAACCTGCACGGGGAGCTGTAGCCTGTCAGTTTGGAATAAGCATGTGTGTGTGTGTGCCTAGTCCCAGTTTGTTTTGCAAATGTGAGTGACAGAGCGACAGAGCGAGATGAAGAGTCCCTGCTTGTTCTGTAAAAAGCTTCCTGTTGATGTTCCTCACACTCAGGAGGACTGTCTCTTACTGATGTTTCGTTAAAGGCTCATTATTGGCTCTGAGCTGCAGAGAGACTGCTGAAGTCTTAACAGAGACGGGCGCTGAATAAAGAGACACACTGTATCCACTACAGTCGCTTCTCATTAGTGCTAAGAAAATAGCCACTACCAGTTTCCTACTCCTACGACCAGAACAATGATGTGGGAGGGAAGGGAAACATTCATTGAATATACAGATCGCTTCTACAGCTACTAAAAATGGGGCCAGATTCAAACCTGTTAAGGTTGGAAAAAAAGCAACATGAGGCAAAAACAAACAACGTCACACGAGAGGTTAGGGGACGGTGCGTTCTGAGCTGCAGTGCACGCTCCGTGATTTCATCTTCAGCTCCAACAGACACCCAAAGCTCAGCGGAAAAGCAAAAAAAAAAAAGGAGAGGAGGAGGAAGGATGAGGCTGGAGGGAAGGATAGGTGGAGGGCACGGACAGATGCACTGACATTTCCCACCCATTAACATGGTCCACAGAGTGTGTGCTCAGAGTGTGTGCTCCATCTGCCCACACACACGGCTGATCCTGCCCGGTGTGTCTAACAGTGTGGAACACAGACAGGCTGTATATTTGCAGAGCAGGTTTAAAGACAGAGATGAGGGTTAGGGGACTTGGACTTTTAACCGGCAATAGTGTCGTCATTTGAGTCGTTTTTTCAGGAAAAATAAGAAACAAACAAAAACAAACAAGCTTAAAACTTAACCCTTCTACAAGTACAGCTACTGACAAGTCCCAAAATGACTCATATATTAAGTTCCTATGGCACACACAGTGATGTGACAGCTGTGTGAGACACTTGATGTTGTGACAGTATCAGCTTGTGATTGGCATTTACATGGTGACATAATCCAAACAACACAGTGCTATTTCTTTTAATAGAGACAGTCGATCTGTGCTTGAATTTCCATTTGAACCTCGTTTTTTTTTCTTTTCTGGGCTTGTTATTTTTCCCACTCTCTTCACCCCTCAGTGCCATGCAGTATCTCTTCCCTCGGTGTATGTGCACTTCATATTTGATAGCCTGGTATGTGTTTTATTCCACGTGCCCAGCCTGCCTGGCTGGTACAGTGAATGTACTGTATAAAATAAAGAGCTTTCTTAATGCAGCTATTGATTTTGTGTCTACCTTTCTGTATACGGTTTCAGCTCTTCTGAGTGATGAAATAAGCCCGGTTTAAAGTTAGTTTTTCTCTTCTTTTTCTTCTTTCATTTAAAACAGCAGGACATAACATATATTTGCAGTGTTAGATGAGGGGGCAGTTTTGGAGAAGTAGCAGCTGATCACAAACCTATTAATATATAAATCCTGCTTTTTTGTTTAGAAGAGCGAAAAAACAACAACATTTTGCCTGGTTCACCTTTAGCTGAAACTCGAGTTTTTTCAATACTGATATTGGAACCAAAAATGCTCTTATAGCCTACACCCAAAAGTAGGATAAGGTTATTGGCAAGCAGTGTTGTGTGAAGTAACTGTTACGTCGCTGTGTTACCTACTGTGAAAAGTAAATAAATGAGTTTTGCGTTACCAAAAATTAAAACCCCATTTGTGACTCTTCACACATGTCAGTTATATTGTTAGGACGGCATGTAGCCTACTGTATGTCTACCTTTGAATATATTGACTCTACCTATTGCTGCCTAGTTTACAGCCTAATAACAAGAATGACAGGAATGACACCATAATTAAGAGCTGTAAAGGTTAGATTGCATCTTACAATCTGACAGAGACATGCAGTGTTAGGCACAGCTGTTTCAATGACAAGAATACAACACAGGCTCTTAGTCCCACTAGTGTTGCGGAGCTCTGTTTAAATGCAGATGCTTCTTTAGAAGTAGAGCGCTTCACAGCTGACCAGCACTTATCCTCCTGGCACAATTTACATTACACCGTGATGTTGCTCTTGTCTCTTTTGCCCAAAAATTTTAAATGATGGGAATATTTCTACAAAGTAAATGCTGTCCAACCTGCCTTCTAGCTATTTGAGTTAGCTAGCAATGTATGCGCACTGACACAGCTGTGTTTATCTACCACTGGTACACAGTTACCTGCCAAGGAGTAGGAGAGAAACAGAAACAGTGCTTGGGGGATTTTCTTACTTTGTGGCGACCAAAGGAAAAGGGAAATGCTGCAGAACTAACAGGTTACGTTTCAACAAAAAAAGTCATCAGAGTACTCTAACGGATTTTTTTAACACACTAACCCCCAACACTGTTAGCGACTGTGCCACTCTAGTCACCAATCTCATGTTACTTATTAGCCTCAAGATTAATCATCCAGTTTCACCTGGAATCGACTCTACTTTGTCAGCTTTCTCATGTTGAAATTCAGTGTTTCTCTGTTGCTTCAGTGGACGCAGCTCCTCCAGAGAGGAGGCCTGCAAGCTGAGCTGCTACTAACGTTAGCTTAGCTTGTCTCAAGGTGCTTTTAGGTCAAAATTCCTTCAGTGTTCACTTCACAAGGTTTTTAAATGAGGCCAATAATCCATAGAGGTTTCCACCGCTGCAATACAAACAGACTGTAATTAAAACTGTTGAAAACACTGAATAAAGCAGCTTCACATTAAAAATCAGCATCTCTCAGAGGTTCTTCTGCAGACATGAGAGAGATTTTTCTAGATACAGGCCAACAACAGGTCGACAAATCTCCACATCAGCAGCAGATGTGACACCCTGGAACAGTTCCAGCCTCAGCACTGCTGTAAGAGCACTCACAGCCTCGTCCACACTCACTATACAATCAGGAGGAGGCTTTAATCAGTGTTGGTCAAGTTACACACAAAATATAATTAATTATTCATAACACATTACTTATTTAAGGGGTAATTAAATTGCTTTACTTATTACTGAGCAGCAAAATTAATTGGTTAATTCATCATTTCGTCCCGCTCCAAACATACCTCAGAAAAACCCTGAGTCTCCAACAACCACAATCTTCTGTATTTAACTCATGTAGAAATGGAAAGAGAAGATTGTGGCGTAACAAGCAGCCAGCCTATACTGTTTCAGACCATTAACAGTTAAATGTGCACTGTCCACAGTGACTGCACACAGCCTTATGTATCCTCCTCACAGTGAAGCTGCTGGGTTTACCTTTAAATTGGACGAAAACAGCAGATTCTTAAATAATGGCTAAAGTTGCTAAAGTTGACGAAGCTCTTACTATGAAGTTCCTGGGAGTTTCGAGCTTCCTCCTCTCAGTCTCTGCATCCATAAGTAATGTGTTCCTCCTTAAAATGATCGGCGTAAGGTGTGAGTCAATACGCAGCCAGTGTAGGCAGCTGAATTGATCAAATCTGTTCTGTCAGACAAGCTCGGACTATGTGTCTTATGATGTCTGCTGGACACAAAGCATATGCAGCTATACTGCACTCCAGCTCTGCTGTGGCCCTGCCAGGTTTAATCAGACAGATTCTGTGCCAATTTAGTAAAGCTTCAAACATGCCTGAGAACTTGTGTGTGTTGTTCCCTATGTCATTTAGAGTCACAGATTAGTGTCAGAAGACTTTGAGTCATGTCAGCTCATCACTCAGGGTCCAGCACTTAAACGGTTGAGAGTCTCTGTTTTTGGAAACATCATCAAATCAAATGATGCATCATCAAGTGCGGTGGTCTTTCAGTCTTTCAGGAGCAGAGGCTAACTGAATGTAGTGACAAATCCGTCTTTCAACACTCTGACTCACACGAGCCCCGTGTTCACTTCTTTGTCTACTTTCCCAGCTCCTCGGCTCCTTTATCTCCTCTCCCACTTGTTTCTCGCTCCCGGCCCACTCTCTCAGTGGGGAGGAGGGACATGCGCTTCTTAGCTAACGCTCCTGCTGGCTCGGTGTTAGTTTTTGTGTAATTTTTTTTTTACTTTCAACTGCAAGTCAACTAACAAATGGCCATTATTAAAGATGTAACCAGATCTCGGCACATCTCTGGCTCGCGGTGGGATGTCTGGAGACATCGACACCTCGTCACTGAACAGTTGGTCTGTAAAGAAACCTGCTGCTTCAGGATTTGTCATAAATCAACCCTGTCAATTAAAATGAGCTGTGCAAAATGTGCAAGTTACTTTCATGCACAGATGCAACAGAAAAGGGTTTCATCTTAATGATATGGCTCAGGAAGGAAAAACAATAGCACTGAAAATATAACAATAAATCAGAGTACATTTTCGAGGAGAATGCTCAAGAAGAAAACATACTCAAAAGAATCAGCCAATGAACTTATGACTTTCCTCTTTATTAAGTTTCCTCGTCCCAGTTTCTCCAACATGACATGAGCCAGATGTGTCCTACAAGCTTCTGAAAAAAGCCTGACTTCTCAAACAACAGCTCTTAATAACTTTGTATTGTCACAGATATAAGAAGAGGAGGAAACAAACACACTGCATTGTAATTCAGCAAACATGTTGAATGCTTTTTCAGTCTATCAAACATTTGCGTTGACGTTTTTACCTTTCAGTCTGTTCCAGAGCTACTTCTTAGTTCACATGAACGCCAAAGACTGACGACATGTTTAACTGCCCTCCACAGTCAGCAGAAATGTGTAAGGCTAATGGTGTGCATGTGAGTCCTTAATGGAAAGGTTTCATCTTGTAAAACAAGCTGACAGGGTGAAAGAGATGTGGATGCTGTAGCTGTAACACACACAGGCACACTGAGCGTTAAAGCATGCTTGTCCTTCAAAATGTGTACATTGCAGGTATTTTGTGTGATTACATGCATGCTTATTTTAGCGTAGACAGAGTTTCCTGACCATTATATGTATTTTTTGTGTCTCTCTGTGCGTGTACACTCGCTGCATCATCTGGCAGAAGACGGAGTCTGCAGTCGTTGAAGACCGATGCCTTGAGCTAATGAAAAACATGCATGTGTAATTTTTACCGTGACAACCTAGTTCGACGTATTAGCATGCTAATATTTGCTAATTAGCACTGAACACAAATGACGGAGGCTAATGGGATGGTCATTGGGTTTGCAGGTCTTTGGAAATAAATAATTTACTGGTAGATGGCACAAGATTAAAAAGTTTGTACATTTCATCCTGATGGAAACGATGCAAATGTCATGGTCATATAATCAACAGTTGATTTGAAATTTTACAAAGCACCACACAATTCCACTTCATAGTGGCCATTTTATTCATCATTTGGGCATTTGCCATTCAGAGTGTCATGCTAAAAGCATTATTTCAACAGTAGATGATTATTTATCTGTTTTTGTTGTTATCATATGAGGACAACTGAAAAAAATGTACTTATCAGGCAGCAATAGGGGTGCCGGTTTAGCTCAGCAGTTAAAGCATGCGCCCCATGTACATAGACTGGCTGCCCTGAGCTCAAGTCCGGCCTCTTGCTACGTGTCATCCCACCCTCTCTTCCCACATTTCTGACTCTATCCACCATCCTATCGAATAAAGGCAAAATGGCCCCCAAAAAAATCTTTGATTTGCTCGGATCCTGTGTTTTTAAACTTTCTAACTTTTCAAAGTTCATCTGAATTTTGGAAACTTTCATCCACTCAGGTGATGTTTTTTTTCTGTGTCCATTTGCCTGAGTCAAGTTAGTTCACCGGACGCTTCTCTCACAAACAGACATTTATTGGTCTGTAAAGTCAGCTCTAACGAATGTGCATGTGTGTGTGAGCGTCTGATGCGGCCTGTCAGGTGTAACCATGCAGGGCCCTGTGGGAGAGGACTGAGGGGACTCAGACGGACGCAGAAGCCTTGTTTCTGCTGCTTGAAAAGGGCGAGTGTGGACGAACGAGAACACAGGAGATGCAGGTTTGAGGTGGAGTGTGTTTGTTTGTGTGTGAAGAACTGGAGGGCCTCCATCCTCTGGCTTTCCAGCTGCTGTGTCCAGACGAATACAAATGTACTTAAGTCTTGGCCGGGCTGTTTGCTGCGTGTTTCCGCTGGCAGGAAAAACTAAATCACAACTTTGTGTTTGGCGTTTGCAGCGCTCTTCTATCCCTCGAGGTGTAATTAATGTAATTAATGTGTTTGGCTCGAGCTGTTTAAGAGCAGCGTTTGTGTGTGAAAAGTTTACAAATTGTTTATTATATCTACACACATGGGTTTCTGCAGTTTGTATGTGTGCTGAAGGCAGTGGTCTATTAATAGCACAACCTGACAATGTGTTTATCTGCAGGTTGTGGTCATGGGGCTCAGGCAGCACAGGTCCACGAGGGAGGCAGGAATAAACAAAGCTCTGGCACAGTGCTCTAATCTGGGGACAAATCACAAACAATAGGAACACTAGGGCGGCATTTCGCTACCTGGAGACCTCCAATTACACCCCGGTAGGAAAGGTAGGATATGTTTCAGCAGCATTTTTACTCTTTTATTTAAAAAAAAAATGTTTCTGTCTAAACTGGTTGTGCATGACCTGGCTGTACATGTGTTACTGAGAGCCAAAGCATTTTTCCTGTTGAGGTCTATTTTTCTTCCAATTTTACACAGGTGAGTATGTGGTTATGTACTGGGCTGATGCTGCTGTTGAATGCTTTGAGTGCACAGCAGTACAGGAGCTGAATTGATCCAGTTTTTGACACTGACAGACGACTATAGCTGCTGCTCTGCTGCTTTTTTGTTTTGTTTTCCTGAATCATGAAAATAAATCGTAATTCCAAGCAAAGTGAAATTCAGCTATAGTCAGTTATACCGAGTGTTAAGCCTAGCTCATCCAGTGAAGTCTGACTAGTTACATCTCAGAAAATAGACAATGATAGTCTTTTTGTATGTGCATGGACCTTAAACCTGGTCCAACAAAATGTAATTTAGTTTTATCACTAACACAGTGATTAAGACATTTTTGTCTTAGTATTTTTTACTTGCTTGCGTTCGTGTACACAACCGGCTGCGTCATGAATGTAATTGTTTACATACTTGTCTATGCACTACCTATGTTACTGGAGGATACCTCTAGAAGGCACACCAGAGAGCTCAGGCCGTATGCAACTAACCAGATAAGTGGGATGTAAACAACATAGACAGCGACACTCGATTAAGTTACTATTATGTTAATTCTGAGATCACGGTGGAATCAGCAACAGCTTTTGTGTGTTTGGTGGACAGAACACACTGTCTGCACCGACCCCACTCCCCATTTTCCTCCGTGCACGAACATAACCGTCCCGGTTTCCACATCGACTTCCAAAATGGAACCGATCTGTCGCCAGCTGTTTTGACAGGCATGTGCACTGGCAATGACACATCAAACTTTCTGCCATTGTTGTCCCTGCTGCTGTGCTGATCCTGTCACACCCCCTCTGCCTCCACACTGCCCCTAACGTTTATTCACGTATGCATAGCGTTCAGTGTGGAGTATGTGCATAGCTGACGCTCCAAACAGACGTAGGGAACGCCCAAATCCGGCTCTACAGTTATTAACAACTGGACAGTGCGGTACCAGTGTTTGAACTGAAATTCATTTTGGGCTAAACCATTGCTCCCCAAAGGACGAAGATGGCGTACATCAGACAAATAGTTTGCCCTTTTCAAGCTTCTGAGCTCAGTGAACAGCAGCTGTTACAATGAGCCTCAGCAGGTCTGAGCCTCTGACCCCGACAGGGAATAATGTCTGTAATCTTGTGGCTTTGGTTGTATTTACTATAAATCATTATATTGGTGCTTCATCAAATGTACTAAGAAGTCCAGAACAAAACATGTTTAAGTAACTATTCAACTTCTTATACGTCAGTCATTTTCCAAAAACGTATTTTTATGTACAGTAGATCTTATGGCCCTTGTTACATTTATAAGATTAATTGCATAAACTTGTCGTTTTTCTCCAAACAGCACAAAACACTGCCTGTACAAGCTGACATGAAAGAGCACTTAAAGGGGCCATATCCTTTAAGTGGATATTCTCATTTTGTGCATGGGTTTCACATTTTTGAGTGTTTACTGTTCACAGTGAAAAAGTGAAAACTACATAATTCTGTGTTTTTCCAGAATGACATTTTTAAAAAGGTTGCCTCTGAAAAGGGCCGTTCAGAACAGCTGCAGGTTTCTACATAGAACCTTGCTTTGGCTGAAACCGACCAATCGTCATTCAGCGTCATTCACCTCAGGCTGCCTTCTTGCACTAGCTTGTAGTCAAGTCGTTGTCAAGATTTCAACTTACAATTCTGATACCTCCTGGCGATTCTGGCTCGTACATATAAGGCCGAATAACCGATCCTAGAGCAGCCATGTTTTCTACAACTTTGGAGTGACAGCGCAGTGTGACCACTCCCCCGCGTGGGATCGCACAAGTGGGGAAGGGCTGTGCCGATCGGCTTGTTTGTTTCAGGAGGAAAGAGAGGCTCCGAAAAAGAATTAAATTAAAATATGTATACAATTTTTAAAACGAAACTAATTTCACTAACATGATTCAAAAACACGTTAGAATAATAGAAAATTGATTGCAGAGCTAAAATATGTCCCCTTTAAAACCCCCCTTGTAGAAACAACTTCCTGAGGATCTCTCAAGATGGGGAAGAACGCCAAGGCAAGTAGTTTTGTTCCAGCTGTCAACCTCTGCTTCTTTTACTATCGGATAGCCATGCTTATAAAAATAGCCTACACTGCCAACTGTTGACGAAACGCTTTGTAACATACCTAGTTGACTCGCTCCAAACAGCAATCTTATTTGTTTCTTTTGCAACATTTCAAAAGTTCGCTTTAAATTCTCTTAATACGACTAATGTCTCATTCATTAAGATGTAATCAAAACTACTCCACTACTAATTCTCTTACATTAATCTTACACTGTCACCACTCATGCTGTCTCCCTCCCCTCCACCCTCCAGGCGTTTGTTTTAACCTTCTGTAATGGCCCCCCTGCATTATTTATATCCCAGGGCTATTTTCAGGCACCTTGAATTATGTACATACACAGTCGCAATGAAGCCAACCACAAACCAGGAAGTGTTTGATAGCTTAACTGATCCGTTGTGTGTGTGTGTGTGTGTGTGTGTGAAATTCCGGGAGTACATCCTTTTGTTCTCTCTCTGGACAGATGTGCGGGGCTGGATGCATGAATAAAAAGTGCAGATGAAAGTCTGTGTGTGTCGTGCCTGTACTTTTATGCACAGTGTAAATATCTGTTCATCTGTGTGTGTGAGTGTGCCTGGCAGCTTGATCCCATGCGTTCCAGTAAAACTATAGAGATCAATGGTCTCTGTGTCCATTAGCGAGGCGCTCTGACCCTTTGGGATAAGCCTGAAGCGGAAGGTGATGCCAGCACTATAGGAGCAGAACATAGCGCTCTCATCCATTTAATCCCTGTCTGCCCCTTTGTTTCTCTCACTCTCTCCTTGTGTTTCACCCTTCCCTCATACATATTGTATCACAGCACGTTGATCCTTTTCCCAGCTTTGCATCCTCTCTGACACCGTTAAATGCTCTCCAATGCTGTACAGTTGAAGCTTTTATCGTACACACAAGGACATATCAATGCTCAGTAAATGAGCAGAGGAGAGTTAAAGGTCTCGTTCTTGCTCGGTAAACTGAACTGTGATGAGCATTTAAAATATGCATGTGTGGTGTGCAATTTGTTATTCAGTACTTACAAATCAGAAATGAAGTGGTTTATGCAAAGCTTTTATGGTCACTACTAAGTCAAGAAGAGCCCAGTTGTACCCATAATTTGTCAGTGGAACCTTTGCCCTTTTGTTTTTTAGCTCTTTCTTCCTTCACAGATAAAGGAAGGAATAAGAGCATGCAAAAACTTTAAAAAGGTTTTTAACAGGTGCAGAAGTCCTCTCCTCCCTAAGGCAAATGGACTAAGGAATTAAAGCAGGTACTCAAAACGCTGAGTAAAGTAGTTTCAAGTAAAAAAATCTGGGTCTCTTTGACCCTCTTCAGCGGGACTCTGAGGCCTCTGGCAACTTTAGATCCAGACGTCCGATAAAATTCTATAATCAGGTCAAATTATACGGTTAAAAAAGACGGTGACGTGAGTTGGGACACCAAAGAAGTACTGACACAGGAAAACTCTGATAAACCTGAGTTAAGTCTGGTGCTGAACTGCCAAAAAACGAAACAAATGTCAAATGAACTCATCCCAATACTTATAAGTTACATAACCGACCACATGGCCTTTAAAGGCTACCGCAACCAAAACAGCCACCTTCAACAGACCCAGGCTCCCATGCGATCGCCAAGTATCCACAACACTGATACGACGTACTTTACCACGTGGCCCCTACAACCCAAACGGGTAGATAAATGGGCAGTGCAAGCAAGCACATCAATGGGGTTATCAAGTAGGCACCTCCCTTTACCAGTGTTTTGTCAAGTTAGGCCCATGACACCTCGGGGAGGCTCAGCAGTTAGCTCCAGCAGAACCAACCTACGGTGGCCAAAAAGGGCGATCACGCTGCAGTTGCCCAAACAGTTTTCATTAGAAGAAACATGCAGCAAATTCAAAAATGCATGCAAAATTCCAAAACAAGCAGGTTTAGCTCAGTTGGTAGTGCAGGCGCCCCATGTACCGAGGCTACAGTCCTGGTTGCACTTATCACAAGCTCGACTCCCGTTCCTGGTCATTTGGTCCATGTCATCCCCCACTCTCTCCTCCCCATACTTCCTGCTATTTTCAGCTGTTCTATTGAACAAAGGCAAAAGCCAAAATAATTTAAAAAAAACAATCAGCCAAAACTAATGCAACTAAGGAAAATTTAAAAACAGACTGCAAAAAAGGAAAATGGTGCAATTCCAGTCAACACAATGGAAGTGCAACAAACCTGTAGGGAGCCAAAAGAGCCCAAAAATGCGCCATGGAATTCAGCAGAATTGTAGTGTTATGATTCATTAATATATCGCTACAAGTGATCTCTTTCACATTACACACAGTCATTTGCATCATACACTGAATATAGATAAATGCTTTAGGAAAATATAATTGAAGAAATGTATTACTTTAATCCTGGTTTACTTTAGCTGAGGCTGTGATGAGTTTCTTAATGTGGCTGCAGTGAAATTAACTTGACCTCGGTTATCCTGCGCTGCATTTATTAACATCCTGCACATTCCAACTCTCTGGAGCTTAAATGAAGTGAGCATGATGACCGCTTCACATAAAATCATGATGCAATAAATTGGCTGAGTAATAAAAAGGGAGAAGTGTCCTGCAAATGTGTTTTGATAATGAGCGTCAATAGCTGAGAGAGACAAAAAAAAAAGACATTACTTTTATCACGAACAGCAGCTCACTGCCTGTTAACGGCTCGAGCTAATCCACACTACTGTTTAATACTGCTTACGAGCCTGAAGAGGAGAAAGAGTGGAGAAGCTGAGAGAATGAAAATGATTGGATAGTGGCTGAAGCTGGTCTGGTCTGGAATGGGTATTTTAAATGAATACATAAATGTCAACTAAAGAAAGCTAGCAGCATCACTAAACTACTGGTGCTTTAAGTGTAAAACTTTTGGTTTGTTTGTAACTTCTGTAATTGTCAAGCATTATCCTTGTTTAGGCATTGATTTCAGTGTTCAGTTTTCATTTCCTGTTTTATTTTGACATTCACCTGTGTACTTCCTGCCTTCCTGTGTGATTGATTGCCCAGCCCTGATTCTTTTCACCTGTAACTGATTCCCGTCACCACCCTATTGTAATTCAGTCTTTGTCGTCCTTATCCTTGTACCAGTTTTTCGTCTTCTGACCTTGTTTCCAGGGTGGATTATTCCTCGTGTTCTCCCTAGCGTTATTTCTTTTCTGGACATTTCTTTTGGAGATTCTGTGCTCGTCTGGTTCACAATTTCAGTAAGCCTTTTTGTTTTGCCTTTTGTTTGTGTTAATTAAATCTTTATTTCTGCAATGAGGTTTTCTTCCTTTTTTGTTACAGCCACAGCGTGCTAGTACAGCTGCCAGAGGGAGAAACAAACATGAAAATTAATGCAACAGTACGTCACATGAAAAAGTCCTCGTCCTCGTTTCCTATTTCCATTTCTTTCAAAAGCCTCCACTTCCTTTTTTGTGTTCCCTCGTCAAAGAGATTAATTGATTACATGCTGTAGGTTTGGCTCATTAGCAGGCTGCTTGCCCACACATGTGAGGTTTAACGAGCTGTGCAGCAGGGGGCTCAGCCAAGAGCTCATTAAGGTTTGTCAGGCCCGTCTTAATTGCTCCATCACGCTGTTTGTCCGGTTCCTCTGGTGACGCGCCGCCTCATTGACTCACACAGGTATCACATTGTACTCTATGACTTCATGCATTAGCTCTTTCTCTCTATGGCATAATTCCCCACGTTAATGCACACACATATATATACATCTACATTGATGTAAAACATATGTACAAATGGTAATTACAAATACATTAACACATTGTCCTTCTTTATGCACACAAAATATAAAGAGCAACAACTTGAAACAAAGACTGGTAGCCCACAAATATAATCACTAAGCCTGTTAAATAACATGCAAGAAAAGCTCTTAACATTGAGTGATGTTTATTCAACTGGTGCCTAATGGGTTTGTTCACCCTGAAAATGCGTGCGAACATGGAAGTCTTTAATGATGTATCTTCCCATCACATGATTGAACAGAACAGCCTCAGTTAAAAAAAACCACCAATTGCCCAGTGGCAGGAAGCCCAGGAGTGGCTCACCACAACAACTAATCAGAGATGTTTTAGCCAATGGCAATCTGTCGACCAAATTTCAGCCAGCGTGGTCGGTAGCTTTAACTTTTTGAGACAATTAGGCTGGAATGGACCCTTTCCTATTTTCAGTAACTGTGCTTCAAAGTTAGATCATGCAACGTTTTCTGAGCAGAGGACAGTTTGGTTACAAGTTGGATGTCGTGTTGAATATTGTCTGTAGAAAAGTACAGGTGTTACTACTAATATCAACAATGGCGCTCTTCCAATCAAACGTACAAATTGACATGACAATGAGTCAGCGTAAATACACGTTATACTCACCTATTTTCTGTACTTAACTGAGTGTGTGTCGTCTACATCAGTTAGTCAGATGACAACCCCAGTGGCCTATGAACTTAAGGATGAAGTGATAGAATAATGATAGAGCTGGTTTTGTTGCAATTTGTTAAGCCTAGTTTATCGCCTATGTAGTAGTCAGCATTTATACTTGTGTACTGGTGTGTCAACGTTGCTTTTGATTAAACCACCAGATGCTTATTGGTCTGTATGCCGCTTTGCTAAACTTTTTTAGCATCTATGTGTACTTCCAAGAGTAATAAATTAGCATAAGTGGATCATGTTGAAGGTTGTTGCTGGAGCTAATTAATGTTGAACTTTTAGTTACTTTTAGTGAAATTACAGGAAGCAGATAAATATGCTAATAATATTTCAGCTTTTACATTAAAGTTGAGGCTGACAGACTGTTGCAGCTAGCGTTACACAGTTTCCTCCATAGTTTTGATACAAAGCTACCAAGCGGACCAACCACAGCTGTTTTGATCAACGTTGCAGCAACGGTGTTGTGTCAAAAAGGTCCGGCCATAAGGGCCTGATTAAAGCCAGGACCCCCTGCCACAACGTAATTAACGGCATTCTTAAAAATATAGTCAAAGTTTTAAAAAAAGGCTCAGCAGACAAGCAGGCAATGGAGACTGGCAGAATCTGATGAAAAGAGAGTTTATTTCTGTACAGACATTCTATACAAGCAACAAACTCTGAGTCACTCCAGAAAGTTACCACCTACGGAGTTTAAAGCTTGGGTTTTTATACCCTGTGAAGGTCACCCTATCTTGACTTGGTCCTCCATCCCTTTTAGAAATCTAACCAATCCTAACCCTGGAATCATTGGTATCACACAAATTTGGGATTGTGTTTTTCAAATTTCAAGTACTTCTTTATTTGCATAATGCTGACTCAGCAGTTCTTAGGGCGGCCTCCAAGGCCGCCTTATTGTCTCGTGGCTTTATGAGCTACAGGTGATATCAGGCACAGCTACAAAACTGCCTTTTCTTGCTGGTGCTTGGTGTCAGAAAACATATTTTTTACTTATTGTACTCCTTGTATGTGTAAACTTACTTGACATTAAATTGATTCTGATTCTGAACTCTGGTGTGGACCAAACCACTGGACCATGGTCCGCCATAAAAGATGGGTCTATTTCCAAATGAACCATGGTCCGGTTCAATTCAGGTGAGAACATATGTGCTTTGTGGGTTGTTAACTGATGTTGACACTTGCAGAGACAGCCACGCAGCCAGGCAGCAAGTTGAGTAGAGGACAAACATAGGGGAGCGATGAGGTGAGGGCAATAATGGAAATATGGGCTGACCAAAAAAAGCCTGTGTCTGGTACTAACTATATGTGTCATTGTTTAATGTGTTTCAGGGCTGGTCAAACTGAAAATAAAGCCAGAGACTAGAGGTATATTTGGCACAGTGGCCATAGTTAGAATTGCAGGTCATCAGTGACAAAAGTGATATTCCTATACAGTTGTAAAAGAAGGAACTCCTGTGTTATTTTCTTAATGACAGCAGTAATGTGAAGAAAAAATAATTATAAAGCCAAAAGTAAACTCACAAAACATCCCTGAGCTGAAGTTAAGAAATACATTTGCTGCTGGCATAGGTAGCGTTATTTTATCCCTAATGGTCAGAGGTTAAGAACAAACTGTCCCACTGGAGGTTTAAATAAATCTCAGTGTTAAAATTATTGGTTTGACATTCAAGCTGTTGGTCTGACCACTTCATTAAAGCAGGTCAAGAGGGCTGTTGACAGCCTGATGGTCTGTGCCGGAGGAGTATCAACATAACAGTCTGCTCCTCCGTGTAACATGTTGCTGTAGGGCTTCAGGATTAGTCACATTAAAATTGCAATTTTCATCCGTACCTCTCAGCCGTTTCATTTTCACATGATTCTGCCATATTTGCATTCGCAGGGAGTTGTGATGAATCAAAGTAAGCACAGATAATTAATGCCCAAAGCTGAGTCAACAGATGACAAACTGCCACAGAGGAGCCGAGAAAAGGCTGGAGTTCTACTAAAAGGAACAAGTTAAGACAAACGAGCGGTGAGTTATACAGATTTTTTTTATCCAGAATTATGTAGCCGGATGTTCCTGCACAGCAAGTGAGCAAGAAAATTAAACCATGCTTTAATTTGCGACATCCCTCTGGAAATTATAATGAAGAACTACAAATAAGGCAAGCGTTAAATAATAGAGGGGTAAACACTTTTGAAGTGTGTGTGCTTGTTGACGTGTTTATGCTGCAGGAAGAAGACACACTGGGGAGGAAGTGAGTAGAATTAATGCTTCAGAAATGTGATATCCCAGAAGACACGCAAGTGCATTTGCATGAGCACACGCAGTCATGGTGATAAACTCTCTAAATCCATGGATTTACAAGTTAATTGTATGTACATAAAAAAACAAGGACAAACACAGAGTGGATGTGTTGTTGGTAAGCTTCCAGGCTTAAGTTGATCCACTAAACTGTTGTGTAATGTCCGATCAATAGCCAATAAACCAGCGTTCACGCCAACAAACCCAAAACAGCTACTCTGGCAGAAAAGAGCAAAAGTCTGAGGAGTTTAGAGACACAACCAAAGGTTATCCTGATAGATGACATCCTGTTTGAAAGGGGAATAATGTTACGATCCATTTCATGGCTCATCAGCTCTGAATACAATTATACAGTCCTTACTTGACCAAATGTGATGAAATACTGAATGTAGAAAGAAAAACCCACCCATACCCATAATCCTCAGCACATACTGTACACATCCAAGTTTTAATACCTCTGAATGTTTGCTACTAAGATTCTGAAACAATCCAAAGATGAAAACGATACAATATGTTGGCTTTATAGACCAGCTCAGGTCATTTTTTAAGACATAAAAAATGCTCTGCTTGAAATAATAAATTGTGTCTATGTTTTTTTCTGCAAAATATGTTTAATTACCTTGTAACAATACTCCCAAGGCATCTCCTCCTTCTCCCTCAGTAAAAATTCCTGAATCTGCATAGCCCTCGCCCACTATGCAAATTTCCAATCGCTCCCCTCCGTCGTGCGCCTGTAGCTTACCTTCGTCTCAGCCCATCAAACTCAGAAAGCTCAATGTTTGTTTTGATTTTTCTATTTAGCTTCTGTACGCTACACAATGGCAGTAGTAATATAGGTGTAATTCAGGCATACATGTTCGAACTGCAAAGCGATTCAGAAGAAGAAGAGGAGCCAAATGGTAATGTATTTTATGTATCACTCTCGAACTTATTACAACGTTACCGTTAGAAACGTAACGGCACGACTACGTTATCAGTCAGCTGGTAATAAAACATTACTAGTGTTAGATAAACCTTGGTTCAGATCGCCAGCTCTGACAAGTATTCTACCTTGTAAAGATAAAACAAAACACGTCTCTGCCATCGTTTAGTGGCAACTTGTTGAAACTTCTCTAGCTTGAAATGTAGTAATTAGTAGCAGTAACGTTAACGTTAGTAGTCAGTAGTGAGTTTGTAAAATTACGATGACGGTTACAGCTCGCTCGCGCATCGCCGAAGTGGTTGCCAAAGGTTGCACTTAATGATATGCATAGCGTCACCCCGTCCACTAACCTGATTGGCTCCTTAGGCTTGTGACTTCTCAAACCTGCCAATCTTAAAACATGTTGTTCAGCCTGTCCTTGGTACACTGCCGCTTAATAGCCCACAGGCCCAGCCATGGAGATGACTGCTTATGTTTTCCCTGATATGCCTTGTAGCACATGAGAAACACCACATGGAGACGTTTACAAGGTTAAACACTTGATATTCACTGGAGGGGGTCTTTAAGCAACTGGAATCAGCTTTAGAGAGCTGGTAGCCTAAGAAAAACACAGTTATAAATTGTATTCATTATATCTCCTTGGTACAAGCAAGATTCAGCTTAATTTAAAAATAAAACAAGGCCTCTGGTATGAAAATACATTTGTTTTTTTGTTACTACAAAACTAATTTTGTGAGCCCGGAGGGAATGGGAAACTACTAAGAATTATGTTACAGGAGACAAATCCACATGTTTAATTACAACAAACAAGACTATAGGCATTGCCCATTTTTACAAACACACTCCTTCACCACAGTGACCTCATCTCCTCCCTGACAGGAGATCACAAAACACCCACACAAGGCAAATTGAATTGTCATGTTTGTCTTGCCATGTAGGTGAGCATATGTTCAGCAGCACAACACTGCCTCTGGAATCTGCTTTGATTCCCTTAAAACCAGGTTATCCCTGCTCTCTACACAAGCTAATTATATTTTGGACATGACTCCAGTAATGTGCTTTTGATAGTGTGCACCATACTGTGCCTCAGTTTTGGCACTGGAGCTGTAATTTGATACAACACACTTGCTATCACCCAATATTGTCCCTTAACGGCTTCTAGCTCTGAGCTTTTGATCTGCCACTTGATCAATTTTCTGCCCTGTCAAAACCCATTAGCCAGTCACAGCCTCTTACATGGGTGTCAGGCAGCGGAGAGGAACACTGACAGTATCACTCAACACAGATCATATGCCGGTGTAAACACTTGGACAAGACAGACGTGGCATGACCAACACAGTCACAACAAACAGCAGGCGGAGAGACGAAGCAGCACTGCTTAGAGGCTCTGTTCTCGTGTGGGTCGGATATCAGAATTCCATGGCGCACCAGTAAATGTTTCATCTTTCCCTGTCATTGAGTTTATGTCCACATTGTGTTTATTACCTTAATTACTCTGGTTTGGAGTTACGATTGTGGCATAAATACCAACAAGGCTGAATAAAATTGATAAATGAAACTCACATCTCTGTAATCCACAACAGTTATTAGATAGCATATACTAGACACAGTTCCCTTTACTCTAATGACTCTTTACAGCCGTCTGAAAGCAGCAGGTGTCTGTTCATCTGCAGCCACTAACTGGACTCATGCTTCACACTGTCACGCCACAATAACATAAAGCAATTGGCTGGTTAAAGCACCAGACTGTTGTAAAATAACCACAGAAACCCCCGTGTCGTTATAATTATACTACGGTTTCTTCTGCGGCCCACATCGGCAGGCTTGTTGGAGACACATAGAAAACAGTTTTCAGATCAACTACAACTTTTTTCTCCTTTATAACCCCCTCAGGTGCTGTTCTTGTCAGTCCTCCTGCAGTGTTAACATCTGAAACGGCAGGTAACCACAGTTAACGGCCACGTCTGCTTGAGCTGTGTCGCCATCTGAAGTTTTAATTACAATAGAAGTAGATATGTGACTGTGTTTAGCGTCCATTGTGTTTTTAGTTGCCGTTTTTTCGACTTGCAACCTTGAATGTACAGTTTGTAATCAAATATCTGACTTCCTGACCAAGAACAATCTGTTGGACCCAAATCAGTCCGGCTTTATGCGGGGCCACTCTACCAAAACTGCAGTACTACAGTAATGGAATCACTGCGTCTGGCTAAAGCTGCTGGACAGTCCTCCGCTCTATTGCTGCTATCTGTCAGCTGCCTTTGACACAGTGAATCACCAAATCCTCCTCTCCATTCAGCTTGGTATCTCAGGATCTGCCCTCAACTGGTTCATGTCCTACCTTTTAGGGAGATCTTTCACAGTATCTTGGAAAGGAGAAGTGTCCACACCCCACAGCTTATCCACAGGGGTGCCTCAAGGGTCAGTGTTCGGTCCCCTTCTCTTTTCAATATATACCTTGATCATTGCTTATATTGTATTAACTCTCAGATGTACGTCGCTTTGGACAATGCTAAATTAAATTTTAACATTGTAATTGTAACATTGCAACCAAGAACACAAACACAGCAGTAAGACCTTATAAATAGCATATGAGCTTCCCATCATTAGCGTGAGGTCATGGACAAATGGCTGCAATGTTAATATAGTGAATTGGGTAGATTACCAATAAATAAAATATAAACATTCTTGCACACTAGGAAACTTTGATGATGCTGTCACTTGCTGTACGTGTAATTGTATGACTAATACACTGTTCAACTAGTTGTAAACCAAAAGCCATGTTGAATAAATGTGACAACCAAATTGTAGTCACTTTGTAAAATCAATATCAGTAAACAATTCAGGATGAATCGCACTGGGCCTTTTTTCCACATGAGCTGAAATCCTTTTCTGTGAAAATAATGACAGTGTACCTAATAACGCACCTTTTCAGAGTAATGAGCAGAGATTGCTGAAGCTTTAAACAGGAGACAGCTTAATTGTCCAGTCAAAGCAAAAAGACAGATGATGGAATGACTTAATGCTTCAATAGGTCTCCATCAGAGTCATTAAGTGCTATCATCAACAACGAGGTTAGAGAGTGAAAGTCAAAGGAAGTGTCACTTCTTTCTTTTTGAAGGTTATCTCATTTGGTGTCATCCCTTTGCTTCATTACCCAAACATGAATTCTCAACTGCAGATTCACATCACAATAAATCAAACCTGCTCTGCATCATATATTTAATGTACATTTTGTTTTAGCCTCATTGCAGTTTTCAGCAGAGGCCACCATCAGTCAAACATTACTAGGCCTCATACTTTTTCAGTCTAATCACTTCTCCTACTTTCTTCCTTAGAGCTAAAATCAGGGTACATGATGAGCCAGCAGCTTCAGCCCTCCCCTCTGCCTTAATACACATTCATCAAATTAATGTGAAAAGCAGGGCCTTAGTTCTCATCAATTTCCCCTGTAACTGAAACCATATTCATACTCGTATGACGTCACTCTTATGCAAAGATAGGCTGGCTAATGTTAAACGTCATCACCAGGCTGATGAGAAATCATCCTCATCCTGCTGCAGGCCCTTTGGCCAAACATCGTGTTGGATTACTTTGTCCCCTGGTCTTTGATCATTTGTTATGTAATAGAGGGCAGATATGTACTGTTAATAGTGCAATCAAAGAGATGTGCCTTAAATTAGTAAGCAGACAAAGCATAAAAAACTAATTACAACAGCCAACTGGTTGAACTTATATTTGGCTTCATGTCTGTAAAAAGCTGTTAAAAACGACGATGCCGACATTAACGATTTCAATTTGATAGGAAACGTTCATGTCCTTCAACTTTTAGGCTGCTTTTAGGCTGGAGATATACTTGCTTTTTAACCTTACGTTCACGTACACAACCGGCTACATCATGATCGTAATTGTTCACATACTTGTCTATGCACTACACGTGTTACTGGAGGATACCTCTAGAGGGCACACCAGAGAGCTCAGGCCGTATGCAACTACCGTATGTGCGGGATGTAAACAACAGACATAGCGACACTCTGGGAGGTTACTATGATGGTAATTCTGAGATCACAGCAGCAAAGGTGTCCCGGACTTGTTTCCGTTTGGTTTTGCAGGTTTATACGTCGACTTCTAAAATGGATCTTATCTGTCGCCAGCTGTTTTGACCATAGACTGTATAAAAAGATGGACGACATGACAGCTCGACAGCTTGATCAAAATACACACCCAATAATTTTTTCTCAAACATGGTTTCTGTCATTATAGCTAGGTATTATCATGCTGATTCACATCCAAGTGTTCATTTTTCTGACAAGTTTATTTTTAATTAGTTATTTGATGCTGTCAAAATGATGATTGACAGCTCTGTTGACAAATTCAGCTCCTGCAGCCAATCAGTTCCGGGTGAGCAGAGTTGAGGACGATCCACGAGTGGAAACGTAACTAAAACAATCACTACAGTCATTGAAGTTTCCATACCTGTGAACTTTAACCTCAGACCAACACAGAGAAGCTATTCTGCTGTTAAACACGCCGGTGTGCGGGATCCTTGCTGTTTTTCCAGTAAGTTAAGTGTGTGTTTGGGTTAGCGGAAGTGGCTACGGCCGCTTCACTCGCCGGTCTCTTCTGCGCAGTCTCTGGCTCCATATGACGTCACCATCGCAAGATGGCAGCGCCCATCACAGGGGCTATTTAGGCATCAATTTCGTACAATGGGAGCAGATGGAGACGCGTTGTCCATCTATATATACAGTCATTGGTTTTGACATGCATGTTTGTCGGCGTGCAGTGGTAATGACACATCAGCAGTCAAACGCGTACTTAAAAGCGAGTATATCTCAGGCTTAAGACGAAACATTTTTTTGGGTGTGTGAATTTGTGATTGTCATTCATGACAAATATCTGCAATAAATCATTCATTTGAATGGTTTTTAATTGATATATTCAGTAGTTAAAGCGAAAAGTGTTTCACTAAATTATGTTCAATATGTAAATGAAACAGATTAATATGTCAGTCATTGTTGAAGCCTACATCTTATAGTTATACTACAGATGTAATTATGATGTATAGGATTTTACTTGTCAACTGATTATGTTGATATAAATGCCTGTTTGCTACAGAGAGTTCCATTAGTAACATGCTCGTAATAAGGCCAGGGCTGGCGATGGCGTCGTCACTTATCTGCTCTTTGTGGCATCCTGTTCAGACAATCTTGTATCTTGTTTCATGAGACGGAAAGAAAAGATGGCAGCAGCACTGTAACCTGTCTGATATTTGTTCTATAAATGACTCAGTTGCTGTATGAGGTACACTTGTTTGCCTACATGAAAGTGTGTGTGTATGTGTGTTTGTGTGTATTTGTGAGGAAAACCAGAAGGGAGCCAGTCAAAGCCGTACATTAGAATTACCCACAAATCAATATGCTTCTGTCTCCCATTGCGAGGCGACTGAAGTACTGATATTACTGATAGTGGTGTCTCCCCTGGATACTGATCAATGCAGCACACACCTGTGACGGCGTACATATGAGAAAAACAGGAACACACACAGAATATACAGAATATGTGTGTCTGTTTTGTAGCTGCATGTTAGTCGGGGCTTCTACACAGAGAGATGTTGTATACATTGAGAGCTGCACAAAGAGAGTGTCTCTGTCTAGTTGTTGGCTGATTGTATCTGTCTTGATGTTCCAGCCTCACGTGATCCTCTCTGCATGATGTGATGCATGTAGGTAGCACTAAATCATGTCAGCCTGCATTACGCCTGACTGCGAGTGAATATGGCAAATAGCTATGGCTATATTTGTACCCTGGCTGCATTATGTATGAATATGTAAGGGTCTGTCCACAGTGCTCACGTTTGTAAGTCTAAATGCACGAGAAACAGATGAATCCATGAGGCTGAAAAAGGCAAAGGGAGAAAAAACACAGTGAGGCGGTGCCGAAAATGACATTCCCCTCAGTCATTTGATGAAAATGATGCGAGGTCAGTGCAGATCAAATCCATTTGGTCTCTGGAAATACTGTGTAATTAACTCCTGTAATTAGGGATGGCACAGATGATAGGTTGGAAGAAGGGCAATGTGGGCGTATAGAAAGGAAGAGTCACTGAGAGAAACGCCATAAAGAAAGACTGCCAGAAGAGAAAGAAGAGGAGACATCTGAATGGTGGAAACATCTGCTAATTACAGCGCTGCATCATTTATGCTCCTTTTGTCTCAAAGCTGCAGTTTAATGTAAATCTCCATCTTTATTTCATAGGAAATGCATAATTCATGCTTTTTCAAACTTTAACACACACACGAGAAAATGGACATATTCAGGCGTCTCCCCCTCGGGATCCGCTCTCTCTCTTTCCCCCTCAGCTGTTATTTGATGCCAGAGTCCCATCAATATGAGAGAGGTGATGTGGGAAAGGTGACCCTAATGGAAAATTCAAAATGAAGCCGCGCTCTGTTGGAAAAAAGAGCATCTGACTCCGTAATGCAATTAGATGTATCTGGCCTCGATGATTGATGGCTGCAGTAATGTGTGTATATTTTTACCTTTGATAATGTCGTTAGAATAACTGGGTGACACAGAAAGGAGAGGGAAAATAAAGCTATAAGAAAATAAAAAATTGAGATAAAAAAGAAAGGAGAAAACATTGCATGAAACTGGACTTTGGGGGAATGATAGTAAAAACTATTAGAGTGTTCATCTACTTTTCTCAAGCTTTGTCATCATCATCATGACCGTTATGCTGACTATATCATGCAGTACTGTGCACATGTTTCCTCTAACAACTCATTAAACTCAGGTCAGATCTGTGTTTCATTAATTTTGCATGGTAACATCCTACTAATGTAAAAAGAAAGCTGAGCTATATTCCATGACAGAGTTCTGTCACTGCCAGAAACGTTTCAATCATTTCAAGTTCTGGGTTCAAGGGACGGCAACATTAGTTAGTCAGTTGGTCAGCTACTGTTGTCCAAAGTGAAATCGCTCCACAATTATGACACTTTTCCTTGTGTGCCTCCATAGGGTTATCACACTTGTGGTTTTGAGTGCAACGTCTCTTTAACGGCTGGGTGGATTGTTGTGAAATGTAAGTACACTTTCACTTGTGCCTTTGTGGTCTGTATTTCATCATAAAGAGATGTGGGTTTCCATGAGTTAGCCTGCCCTCTTGGCTGTCAGTATATTGTATACTGCATTCATTTCTAACTAAGTTTGTAAATAGGACTGCACAATTAAGTATCATCCAAATTAAAATATGGTCAAGTGCCCAATCCAAATCCTTTTTGTTTTTTTGTTTTTTTAAAGGTTAAAATGTTTGACTGAACAGCACTATAATTAAATACTGGACTTCGGGTGACGCCATGTTCAAGGAAACAGCGTAAAAGATGACAAATTCATAATTAAATACTGTGGTGCAGTGTTCATTTTGGCAGCTATGTTAGATTTTTGGTTAATCTTAAGACGAGAGTGCTTATTAGTTTTTAGTCACATATTAGTCATTTTTTACCCTTTATAGTTTTAGTGTACGAAAACTTTTAGTCGACAAGGAGGGAGCGTCATATTTTCTCATGAGAGAAAATATGACGCTCCCTCCAGTCTCCCTCTTCTCATTTTTACCTGTTTGCTTCAGGTAAAATTATGACTTTAATTTCAGTAGATCATCCCTACAGTAAAAGACAGATGACGATCACTCCTTCTTGTGCAGAAGAAGCATCAAATGATGCGTAAAATGCCCCTTTTTCTGTGAGCGCGCACAGAACCTGAAGCTGAAAGCCGGGGTAACGGGGTAAAGTTCATCTCCAACTGGAATTGGAACTGGAATTGGAAATGGAACTTAAAATGTCATGGGTTTTGAATGTCCGACAGCCCACCACTAAAGCCCATATTCCACAGGATCCATGTGCGGCGCGTTCCATGTGCTGCGTGAGCTCCAGAGTTGATCGCGGCCACTCTAGCTAATGCTTGTGTTTCCACAGCATGCGCCACATCCCGCTCTGCTCTGCTCCGCTAAAAATATGTGCCAAGTCTATTTTTGACGCAGGCCTCTTTAAGCGAGCGTCAAGCTGAATGGAGCAGATCGTTCCAAACAGGAAATCAGAAACGAAAACCGCATAGAGCATCCGGTCATTTCAAAATAAAACACCATGCACAGACTCCCGTTTTTATATCCTGTGCTCACCCATGGTAGAAGCACAAATATCACGGAACGATGTCCAAATGAGCAGATAATCAACCTCTGAGGTGCAAACTGAACTGTTGTTTGTGTGTTGCTCTGTTTTAACATTGATGTTATCTCATGATTTTGCAATTCCCGCACGATAATTTAGTTTTCCCGCGTTCTTGTGATCTCGCAAATTCAGCTGCTTGGGCCAGCGCTCCACTGAGCTGTGGATCAGACTCGCTTCCTGTGGGCAAGGGCTCGTGCCGTCTGATGGACCAGAACTGTCACGCACACGGAACATGCCGGACACGGATCCTGTGGGGTCAATGTCTCGTCTTCGTCATGGAAAAATGATTGTTGACGAACAATTTTCGTCATAATTTTGATTTTGTTAACAAAATTAACACTGCTGGATTCTGTGATGCAAACAGGCTCACTAATCCTGAATCATATGGTCATCTTAATATCTGTCAGAATAATCCCAATGTGATATGTTTTGAATATTGTGCAGCTGTACGTTTGTTAAGAATATTCACGTTGCATACTCTGAGCCCTGACAGAGGAACATTCAGACACATCCCCCTCAGAGAGAGACGACTTTCTTCAGTAAACTGAAGTGACATGGAGCCCCAGTGTTACATCCCCTCTATCAGATTTGATTTTATAATCTCACAGCGTATAGGGAGCCGACATGAGCATGTACAGACAGCAGTCATTATTATTCTCTCCATCAGCACCTCCTTCTGCTCAGCACAATAGCATGTTATCCCAGCTAAATTAAACTCTATTTACAGCTGAGGGTTGTAGAGGCCTGATTACAAACAGTGGAGCGATAAAACAAGGTCGGCATGATTAAATGCATCTACACAGTGAAATGTGTATTAGCGCTAATACAGCCTTTCAGTTCTCTATTGTGATAACAGAGGCTCAGTTTGTGTCTGGCCTGCGACGTGCTGAGCATGTATTCGAGATGTGTGACACAAAGAGAGGGGAGGAAAAAGAGAAGACGTCAAAAATGGCCTATTTCTGTATCACGGCTGACTCATCAACTGTGCGAGCATTTAGCAGGGGAGCAAAAACTGTCAGAGACATCTCCAGTGAGTTTGTGCTCCACGAGGGGAGCCCGCTTCTCTTCTATTATTTCTTCAAACAGTGTGATCACGCTCATTGTCTGATCTGCAAAGGAGTGAGAGAAAGTGTGCATGCATGTGGACAGCGCGGATGCGACGCAAAAACTGTTCATTTGAGACATTTTGTCTAACTGTATAATTTAGTTTAGTGAAGTGTATGAACTGTAGACTGGAGAAATTGTAAGGAGTGATGACTCATATAAACAACTCCTCTGCTGGTTGCAAGTACAACAAGTGTAATTTGGACAAAATTATTGGTAGGGACAATTCAGTCATTTCTGGGTATTGGTAGGGACATGCCCCTACCGTCCCTACCCAATTCTACGCCCTTGTCTGCATCCAGTGTGTTTTTGTACTACAAAACAAGGCAGGGAAATTTGAAAGATTATTGTCTAATTAAAGCAATAGTTGAAGCAATAGGACATACACATCTTATTTTTTTGCCAAGAATAAGATAAATAAAGTTCCTGACCCTGGGAAAGAAATAGTCCAGCACAACAAACCATATTTGTGCTTAACTAAGCAAGCAAGCTAGCTAGTGGATTTAGCTTTGTTTTAAATGCACAGATCTGCAAGTGGTACGATATGTTCTGCTAGGCCAATACCACTAGGCCAAATTTCAGTATTTCTTTACCTTAGGGAAAGATTGTTGTTTTGAGTGTGATTCAAAAAGTGAACCTGTTCTGTCTTCTGCTTTAATAAGACAGTGAAGGATTTGCGGCTACGATAGAAATAAAAGTTGTCCAGTTATGTTGTTGAAAGTAAACCTTTTGGCATTGTCGTTGCATGAGTGACTTTACACAGCAAAGAGATACACCAAAGGGCTGTGTACTGTATCACATCCACAGACCGACACAAAACAGTGACAATTCAAATCCAGATCCCGCTGTCTGACAAGTTTTGCCTCACAGATTTGATTATCACGGCTGATTCCAGCACCGTGTGTAATCTGCTCCATTTATCGCCATCATGCTCTAAAGTATGATTAGCTTGGCGAGACTTGAGGGGACAGAGGGAGAGAGACAAACAGAACGAGAGAAAGAGAGACAGACAGCCGAGATGGACAGATGCAGAGGGAGAAGGAGAGCTCAAGAGCATCTGTCGACTTTGCTCCCGGCGGAAGAATGTTTGTCACCACAAGCTGCTCAAAATGAAACTAGCAGCCAATTACAGTTAATGCTAAAATGAAGCATATGCTGACATTATGCTGCTGCTGGATTTCCTCCCTGAGAGGCAGAAAAAGGGGCGTCAGTGAAGTAATCTTCAGTCCGCCTGACTCATCCATACACCGCTCGGAGAGTTCACCTGTACTGCACAGGTCACTGCTCAAAAAGGACTCGGTAGACTGAGCCCTGAAGCATAAAACTCATTCAATATTGCAGTCGGAAAAAAGTACATCGACTGAAGCTGAATATTTATTAAAATCACTCTTTTGTTTTCCTAAAAACGAATACATTACACTGGAACAAGTCAGGTACTCCATCAGCTGGTTTTACTCTGTGATAATCGCTCATTTCAAGGAGGAGATAATTAGTCTAATGAATTGATTGTTAGACGCCTCATAAATACAGCAATTGTGGATTAGCTAGTTTACAAAGCATTAATTCCCAATCAGAATCAGCCATCGCAAGGTGAGCGTGAGAGGCAATGCAAGGTGTTAATTGAGACAACAACAAGAAAATGAATGTAAGCAGGGGAGTCACTGAAAAATGTGGAGACCCCCCGCAATGTTAAGACGTGCAGACAGAGGAAGCCGTGCTGAGACCTTTCACTGTTTCCTAAATTAAACTCTGGAAACTTTAAAAAATGCCTGTAAGCCTGTCAGTGAGTGTGACAGACGGTGGATACACAACATTAATCATGTACTGTGTTTTGCTTCTGTTAAAAGGAGGACACACAGTGATGGTTTAACATTTTTGACATCAGAGGAGGTATTTTGTTGGAATATTGAATTCAAGAGTTAGTAAGAAAACATGGACTGTGTGAATAAAACATTTGGAGAAGGATTTCAATTAAATCCGGCATATAAGACACAATGTGTATAACTTATTACATTTTTTCAAGTTATTCATGTCAATTTTTTTTCATTAAACACATTCAAATCACAAATTATAGCCTACCATCTGTTTTCGCCATGTCAAGTTTGCAATCCTGCCAGCTACTGGTGAGGTAGCGGCTGCACTGGCAGTTGCGACGTCCAGGACAAAGCGTTAGCTGTTAGCTGTATAGCGCCATCGTCTGGGTAAAATACCGTAACAAAATAAAATACCTCTTTGGTATATTTGTCGCACCGGTATATCGGACACAGCCCACTTTTTAGAAGAAAAAAAAATATTAAAACATTTTCTTTGGGTTCTGTTCAAGTTACAATTAGTTCTGATGCTATATTTTTCTTCTCGATACTGTTTTCAATGCCGGAATTTGCTAATTAATACTAGCTAGCTTTGGGCACCAAATCATAACCAAAGTTATCTAAGACACTTTACATGATGAGCAGGTCTAGACCGTACTCTTTTTTTATATTAATCAGACATGAATCCAGAATGAGCAGTACGTAGCAACAATAGGTGAAAGTTATTTTATGCTGGTCTAAAACGTTAGTGTTCTGTGGCAGCGCAGTAGGACTATGGAGGCTACTGTTGTGGAGCAGCAAAGAGTAATTGAATTCCAGTGAACCACGTTTTTTTTGGGAGCTGCTAAATACATAAATAATTTTAGCCTATTTAATCAGTGCAGTGTACAATTGTAGTTGAAATATACGTTCAGTAAGAAGAAAACAAATCTTTCTGCTAGAGGAGTGAGCACGAACACACCCTGTGCTTAGAGCCCTGACACAAGGCAAAGTCAACTAATAGTACCGCTAACCGCACGGCTAACTTTTATGACGCTAACAGAAGCAACACTTAGCTGTTACACTGTGCTGTTTTTGCAGATCGTTTTTTCATTTGTAGTTTTCATTATGTTTTGGTTAATTGCATGCGTTTCTGAATTTTAAATCCATTTCTACCAATGGAAACGTTTTTTTTTGCGGTTGCAGTGTGATTGCACTTGTCAGCCACCATATATTAGCCTACAACCCACTTAGCCTAATGTTGCTAGTCAGTTGGTTAGTCCGCACCTTTGGTCCGGACAGAAAAATCAATCAAAGGATGGATTAGCACAGTGATTCTCATACTGTGGGGCGATCCCCCCCTGGGGGCCACAGCGGCATGACAGGGTGGGCGTGTCACCGCTCCTGTGGGTTCTTTTTTTGCTTGGAAAATGTAGCAGGTGGAACTATGTTTTGACGTTGGACAACCCGGACTCATTTTCGGCATAGTACACAAATGCGTTGCCCTGGTGATTTCCATGACAGATTTCACATTCAGACACACACAGAGAAAAAGTCTAGCTTTGCCAATGGACAAATATATTACAGGGGCTAAAACCAAAACAGCTGACACTTCAGATACCAACAAGACGACGTCGGCCGACGTTAACGCTGACCAACCGCCAATTTACAGCGAATATGGTAGGAGATGGAGAGAGACCTGTCTGTGTTATATGTCTGAAAAGTCTGGCAGCTGCAGCAGAAATCTGTTTGTTGTTTTTCTTAGCACAGATTGATCTTTATTGTTATTGTTCTGAAAAAGTTTTATTAGATTTCTATTTGAAAAAGTCTGATGGAGGAATTGAAATAGTTTTCTTTTTTGCACAGCAAATTACTCAGAGAAAAGTGAAAACAATGGTCACAATCTTGACTTTTTTTTCAATAAAAGTTCAACTTTGACCCATTTGTGACAATTTTGTTGGGGCGGGGGGGCCTGGAAATGTTTCTTTCTCCGAAGGGGGGCATGACAGAAAAAGTTTGAGAACCACTGGATTAGCATGACATTTCTCACAGATATGATCACCCAAGGATGAATCCTTCTGACTTTGGTGATCCCCTGACTTTAATCTTATGTTAGCAGAGACACTTGCCTGGTCAATGATGGTCAGCAAATGTTGCAAAACAAAGCTATAGGGACCCTTACATTAAGGGAATTATTAAATAGTTTTTGACACCTTTTAAAAGTTAAACTGTAAAAACACAGCAGCCTGCACTCATCTGATGAGCCACTGTCACAGTGTTTCCTGTGTTTCTAAACAGTTGCCTCACACTGCGATTTGTCACAAGGAGCCGTCCAATAAGAGTCTGAATGAGGTTAAAAGAGCATAAAGAACAATTACAATCAAGAGTAATTTGGTTTTGAAACGGTGCTGATGAGGGAGTGATCGGTCGCTGATGTGACAAACGGCAATAATGGCCCCGACCTTTAACCACGCAGGAGAGGCTGTCTTTGGAGGGAAATCATTATTTTCAGAATAAAATTTACATAAACAAAAAACATAAAAAAGCACCAATATAACGGGGTTATTTCACCCTCTGCTCTGCTTTATTCACCCTACAGTACAAAGAACAGATGATGTTGAATTAGTGGCTCTCTGTTCTAAACTTTTATCTCTTCCGACAGTCTCGTGTTTATCGCCTTTTTGATCTGATTTCGTTGTCTTAGATCTGAACGTCCTTTCTTCTATTATTAGGCCGCGCATGTTTTAGTCATTGTGTTAATGTTGCATTTACTGTCTCAACCTTTATTCCCTCCTCTGCCCTAATTCCCTGTTGTTCGATCCGCACCCCTAACAATGTGTGTTTGCACATGTGTGTGTTAGTGCAACCCCCACCGGTGCTCAGATGGATTCACACTTATTTTGCTAGTAGCAGCTCTCACTCCCCTTGCGATGTCATTTTCACATCTCGCGCTGCATATTCCAACTGAAGCGCCTCGTACACTACTCAAAGAAGAATGAAGCAGTTGGTGAAACTGCGTGGCTACATTTTGCAGTCCATCTTTATTTTGCCAGGATTAGAGATGTTATTTTAAAGATGTGTCAAAGTGCTGTTGCAGAATATGAATGGACTTCATTAGAGCAGTCTGTTTGAGCCCGCTCCTAAACTCTTATTTTATCCGAGCGAGGCAAAGAGAAGCTGGAAATAACTTCACAGCTACTTTTTACTTTCTTCCTCTTCCAAACAAAAAAAGCATTTGAGCTCAGTAGTACGCGTGAGTAGGTGAGAGCTTTGAATTTCCTCTGATGCCTATTTTAACATGGATCTAATGCTTTTGATTCTGACTGCTGGGAGCTATTAATAGTGCGTGTCTCTGGGTTGTGTTAAGGGAAGAAGGGATGGAGGCAGCGTTTGCAGAGGATGGAGGAGCCAGCTGCATTTAACATTAGATCAGTCCACTCCTGAGGGCCTCCGCCAAACATGCACATGGGCCGTGAAATAAGCAATCTGCGGGGGATCTTTGGAGATGCTCCGTCTGGAGGTAGGGGTCATCAGTTGGACCCAAATCGAGGATATATAACTGCTTGTTTTATGCATCGGCTGCCCTACATGGTACCTTTCAGTGTACCTACCGTCACCCCTCTTAGCCTCGTTTTATGGCTCCCTCTTGGAAGTAAAACAAAAGATAAAAAGATTCCTCTGTTTCTGTCACACATGCTTTCTCTTTTTAAAATACACTCCAGTGAAGAAATGAGGGTAACAGCAGGGTGTCCTCACAGTGGTAAAATATTACCCATACCTAAAATATCAGATGATGGCCTCACCTCAGGACATCAACAACAACGTCCGCAATCGGCAGCGAGATAGCACCATTACTCACTGACTGGGGAGGAAGGAAGGAAGGAGGGGGAAACAGGAATTTAATCTCCTTTTAAAGCCCGGTGAGTCACCCAAGCAAGAGTGTTTGTTGTTGTCTTTATTCCTGAGTGAGACGGCGAATCCACTGGGAGCAAGAAAAGCCCACTCTGACCTTTCACTAAAAAGGCCTGCCTTTTGGTTCGCTTTCTTCCTCTGGTGCACTCACGTAGGCAAAAAAGAGCCGTGAACACCCACGCCTCGACTCCCTCCGTCCTTTTAGGGGGGGAAATAAATGTTTCAGATAAAAGGACAATAAAGAAATAGCTTTTCCTTGGCTGGCTGACTGTTGTGGCAGGTGGTAATTTGTTCTTTGCTCCTGCATACTAATATTAGACGAGAAGGAAAAGATGAAAGCTGAAGGCTGGTGGTTAGACAGGTTGCACTAAAGTACAGATTTCAAATAAAGCTGATTTTAAAGGCCAATAAATACCTTTAAAAGGTAGAGTGGGACAGTTTACTAAGAACTGAAATTCAGTCCGTCATGTGTAAAGTGACTGAACATGGTTTATCACAGAGCACTCATTACCCATCATCCCTTGAGTGCTGCGACAAAACAAATGGGAGATGGCAAAGGATGTAATTACCTAAAATCTCTCTTCCTGTTTAGCCCCTTCACTTCTCTTGGCAGCTAATGTGACTAAAATCCATGGTAAGCTCATTTACTGCAAAATGTTGTGTGTGTGTTTCTTCGTGCGTGTGTGTGTGATGGATTAAGAACGCATAAGTCAACCTCTGCTCTTGACCTGTGGTGCAGGCGAGGTGGCTTATCAGCAGCAGGAAGAGCAGCTCCAGTGATCTCTTGCATTGTTCGCTCACCATATCAGTTTAATTAAATGCCATTGATTCCACAGACGCACTCTCTCCTGCTACCTTTTGTGCTGCGTCCCCCTCTGAACCAGCTCAGTCCTTTTCCACCTGCACCTGGCTCGGGATCTTCTCACTGTCCGTTAGCGTTTTAATCTCCTGCGGTTGTTGCATTAGAACATCGGGAGTGGGCTGGTATTGACTCGCGCCCAGCTTAGAGCAGGGTGGGCTTAAAAGGTAACTATTATAGCTATCAATTTAAGTGATCTTTTTGTTGTGGTGACCTTTCATGACCTTGCCTAGAGGGCTACCATCACTCCATACTTAAGTACAACCTTTGTCCTCGACCCATTGATGGCTTGGAAAGCAAAGGCTAACCAGTGAGGGTATCAGCTGCCTGGTCAGCCAAAGCTTTAAATACCTCAATAAGGGTAAAAACATGATGTATTTTATTACTACATCATTCAGCAATACATCCAGGAAACATCTGAAAGTTAAATGAGCAACTAAACAATCTAAAGTGAGTACAAGACCTTTTACCCAATGTTTTCAGTGAATAGTACCTAAATGTAACAACTATGATACACTAAAATAAATTAGCACGCACGGGGAGAACGTGCAAACTCCACACAGAAAGGCCCCCTACGTCCGAACCGGGATACGAACTAGGAACCTTCTAGCTTGCTCGTGTTAATTTACTTACTAAGATTCAGGAAAGACAGCCAGTGTAAAAGTCAAGAGAGGGCTACACATTTAAATGTTTTGTCATATACGATACGCCGACTACAAATAAATATATAAATACTTTCATTCATTCTATAATACACAGCAAAATCTTAACTTCAACACCGATGGCACACTGACACCAATTAAACCAACCCTCGCCTGCAGCCAAGAATGCTTGTTGACGCATTCACACTTTGCAGCACAGGTCCAATATCTTTGGGTAGATTTTATTATGATATTATGGGTTGCAATTGTTACTGTTGAAAATGAGGTAATGCAAGTAAGCTTTACTCATTTCAATTAATTCACTTGCTGACTATACTTTTAGAATAATTTACACTATTTGCGTGGATTTTATTTACTCCCCTCAAAAATCATTTTTTACAGTGAAGTTAGAAGATCTTGATTCATCCTCCTCGACACTATTAAAAATTAATTCAAAGAAAATCTCTCTCTGCTGCTCCTTAAAAGGAACTCCCAAAACTTAATTTCCAACCATATCTGTGTCAGCAGCGGTTTTCACCGTGTGAGCAGCAGGTCAACAAGTGGGCCTCATGTTCCTGTTCTCGACCCTGAGGGAGGACGATCTCCTCTAAAGCAGATAGAGATTGGGCTGTGGTTTACAGAGATGGAGTACACACTGATGGAAGAATTATATATTCATGACATTTTATATATATATATCCGGTGTTGGCGTTATACCTGCTTTTTTACTGGTGGCAAGTCTGAATGGTGTTCTTCCTCTCAATCAAGCAGTTTTTTCTCCGTCCAAATGAAATCCAGACTGAGCCGTGGTTGGAGGGCATGTGAAATGAACTCCTCAGAGGCCCTGCTTAGGAAATGAAATTGCCTTGGCTATGGCCTTTTGTCACGTAGCTCCTCAGCGCATATTAATGATCAGCGGCACGTGGCGTCGCAATGCGCTGCAGGACTCACACAGTGGCACAAGTCTAATCAGACTCGCCGCACATTCACCGTCTGCTTGTAGTCTCCTGTCTGTTTCCTGCTTCATTTGGTTTGTTTCCTGCCCTCATTCTCTTTTATTCTGAAAGTCCTAGCTAAGACGATGCCTGTAGCACAATACAAATGTTTTACCGAAGAAGAATGATGCATCTAGTGGCAACTTACCTGAAATTTGTCTCATAAGAGATTCTCCAACTTGGCTCTACTGTGAAATGAATGATTGAAAAGCTGCAGCATTTACAAAACAGTAGCAAAGTGAACTTCAAACAGCAAATAAAACTAGAACACTGCAAAGGGCGTGGGTGTTTATTCACTTCCAACACGATCTAAGTCAGTCCACTTTCCAGCAACAGTCAACACAAGAGACAAAATCGACTTATTTCATCACGTCACGACTGATCACACCAGTAACTAAAGCAATTTGTCAGAGATGGAAGTACACTGCAGGCAGTTAATGCAAAACAAGCGGCCTGATGTGTAGCATTAAATTACCTGCCATGAGTTTATAAATAGGAAAACAATTATCCAAATGCACCGAAATAGCTTCGTCATGCAGACTTTCTCAGACAGAAGACAACCATCGCATATGAATTTCAAGTTAAGACTGAAAGTCATTATTATTTTCTTTAATGATCAGCCCTGTGAGTGACTTGCGATCAGTCCAGGGTGTACCCCGCCTCTCACCAAATGTCAGCTGGGATAGGCTCCAGCCCCCCTGCAACCCTGAACAGGATAAGCGGTATAGAAAAGGCATTAAAAAGTAAAGTGCTTATCAAAAATTCTTAGTCTTTTTTTTTACTTTGTCCAATTATTTCAGAACTGCACAGGGAAAAATCTAGTAATGCTCACGTTTCTCAATTCTGTCCTGCAAATTTAACTTGAAAAATGCTAAAACTTAGCCTAAAGAAAGCAGATATGTTCTCTGAAATATCTGCCTCCTTTAGACTTGGTAAAACTTCCTCCTAGCTTGACCTAACACAGAAGAAGTCTCTAAGACGATCAAAGGCTCCACCACATTATTTTCCCAGAGTCTTTCAGAGAGCTTTTTCAGGGGGTTGCAAGGCTAAGAAAATAATGTAACACAATCTGAAATGAATCTCCGCTGTGAGCTAAGTCCCTCTCTGCTGGATGCATGCATGGGAGGATAGATGAACATTACTTCACTGTGCACTCCGTCCGTTATGCTGCTCTGCTGCACTCGGCGTACGTGCCTCTCTTAGGAGACACCACAAAGAAACAGCACTGAGGGAAAGACAGAGAAAGTACCTCAGTCTGAAAAATGAAAATTATTCTATCTTATAATCTGTACCTCTTTCAGTCCCTCTGTGCAGTGACAACAGCAATAAAGCCGCTGAGTAATACAGATGTGAACACAATGAAATAACCATACTTCTTTTAGGTCTTCAGTGTGCTGTGAGAGAAGACCACTTTACTGCAGATCCAAAGGGGACTTCAGGGATAAAAGGACATTTTTATATATATATATTCACTTTCAGGGGCAATGCACTTTGGTCAACATTGTGAATCAATGACTGTATATAAAGATGGACAACGCATCTCCATCTGCTCTCGTTGTACAAAATTGAAGCCTAAATACCCCCGTGACGTCATTTGGAGCCAGAGTTGCGCGGTAGAAATCGCCATGTGGAAGAGTCGGTCGTCTTTCAATCGGAAGGTCGGAGGTTCGATCCCCAGCTCCCTCAGGCTACATGTCGAAGTGTCCTTGGGCAAGACACTGAACCCCAAATTGCTCCCAGTGGCATAGCCAACGGGTATGAATGTGATATCTGATTGACAGTTAGGCACTTTACGTAGCAGCCTCTGCCATCAGTGTGTGAATGGGTGAATGTGATATGTAGTGTAAAAGTAGCTTTGAGTGGTCGCAAAGACTAGAAAAGCGCTATATAAGTACAGTCCATTTACTTCAGCTAACCAAAACACACACTTAACTTACCAAAAAAAATTGTCAAGTTCCCACACATCAGCATGTTTAACAGCAGAACAGCCTCTTGTGTTGGTCTGAAGCAGTCGCTCACAGATATGTAAACTACAATGACTGTAGTGATTGTTTTAGTTACGTCTCCTCTCGCCGTTCCTCCTCTACTCTGCTAATCCGGAACAGATTGGCTGCAGGAGCTGTATTTATCAACAGAGCTGTCAATCATCCTTTTAACAGCATCAAATAACTTGTTAAAAATTAACACTTGGACATAAATCAGCATGGTAAGAAGTAACTATAATGACAGAAACCATGTTTGAGAAAAATGTTTTCGGCATTTATTTTGATTTTATAGTTTGACCCATGTTACCCCACCCCTGTAAACATGGAGGAGGCGGGCTTTATGACCTATACTGCAGCCAATCAGCAGGGGGTGATAGAGATGTTTTGGCTTCACTTTTAGGGAGCTGTCATGTCGTCCATCTTTTTATACAGTTTATGTTCTGAATGTGTCTGTTTCAGCCATAGACTGTATAAAAAGATGGACGACATGACAGCTCCCTAAAAGTGAAGCCAAAACATTTCGGGCGACCCCCTGCTGACTGGCTGCAGTATAGGTCATCAAGCCCGCCTCCTCCATGTTAACAGGTGGGACATGAGTCAAACTATAAAATCAAAATACACGACCAATACATTTTTCTCGAACATTGTTTCTGTCATTATAGCTAGTTATTATAATGTGATTCACGTCCAAGTGTTCATTTTTCTGACAAGTTTATTTTTAATTAGTTATTTGATGCTGTCAAAATGATGATTGACAGCTCTGTTGACAAATTCAGCTCCTGCAGCCAATCAGTTCCGGGTGAGCAGAGTTGAGGACGATCCGCGTGTGGAAATGTAACTAAAACAATCACTGCAGTCATTGAAGTTTCCATACCTGTGAATGTTAACCTCAGTCCAACACAGAGAAGCTGTTCTGCTGTTAAACACGCCGGTGTGCGGGATCCTTGCTGTTTTCTTAGTAAGTGAAGTGTGTGTTTGGGTTAGCGGAAGTGGCTACGGCCGCTTCACTCGCCAATCTCTACTGCGCAGTCTCTGGCTCCATATGACGTCACCATCGCAAGATGGCAGCGCCTATCACAGGGGCTATTTTGGCATCAATTTCGTACAATGGGAGCAGATGGAGACAAGTTGTCCATCTATATATACAGTTATTGGTTGCAGCCTATGCTGTTTCTCTTGGCCTCAGGCTTGATTAAAACATACAATAAGACAACATTCACGCAAAATCGAATGAATTTAAAAGCGTTTTTTTTACGTATGTTCAGATAATAAGTCACTTTGGCTCAATAAAAATGTGGTTGAGAGTTAGATAAGAGATTCCAGCACTTTCACTCAAAGTAATTGGTGACAAAGTAGGTCCAAACTAAACTGTGAAAGATCGTTCCTAGTTATCAGTCAGAAGTCAGCATTTGGGCTAGAGTAGCTAACCCTTTGCTTTGAGGTCAAACAAGTCAATGCATTTGTTATACGGCTTTTAATCCCCCATGTTCTGGAAAAAAAGAAAGTACACACCTATGTCATTTGGCACTTATTTTTTCACTTTCAACTAACTGTGACTAACCCAAGGTTGTTCCCTACCTGTATCATCTGTGTCTGTTGCTTCTTTTTGTATGTTGCAAATGTAAAATGTCCTTTTTGTTTCCACATATTTTGTATTTTTCTTGGTAGACATGTTTTCTGCCATTGAAGAAAGCATTAAAAGAAAGAAAGAAAGAAAAGAGTCTTGTGTGGTTATCGGGCCCTGTGGGGACAGCGTGAGTGTCTCTGTGGAATAACAATGTCCACACATTTGTCTTGTCATCTGGCTGCCTCTCTGGCCAATCTCTCCCATCACCCTGTCAGCTAAATACAGCAATTTCTCTGCTCCGTGGGAGCTTCGGCGCTGTTGACCTATAGAACACACACACACACGGAAACATACACATCACGTACAGATTGTGTGTGTGTGTAAGTCCCAGAGTGTGGACACTGCCAGGCCCTGAAGCATATTGGAAGAGGACAATTATATTTGACAGGAATGATTCAATTTCTCTGCTGCCTCTTCACATGCAGGAGAGTCTGACTTCTGTTTCTTCCTCTGGTGACACATTCATGCCTGAAAATCTCCCCTGTGGAGCCGAAAATTAAAAGTTGAATATCAGTTACAGTCTTAATATATTATTCTTCATTTTCTTGATTGTTTTGAATTTAGTAATAAACATTTAATTTTGAAGCCTTGTAGTGTTACACACCTCTAGCAGTGCTATGGAGCTGTTTTTCTGTGAGTCCCTGTGTTGTCTGTCTTGGTATCATGTGCTGCAATGGGCCATCAAAGGCAGGGAAGAGAGAGTAAGACTGGAAGCTACTCTACATGTACAACAATGGATTTACAATACTTTGCAAATGTTTTACGACAAAAGGATTGAAGTAGACTGGCTTGTTACACCTCAAGGATACACACAACGTGCTTAACATTTGCTTATTCCACCTTTTCAAATCTGAGTGTGCTCTGTGCTCTGAATAATGATATGAAATTGACTTTTAATAGTCAATTAATGAATTGGTAGATGAACAGAAATGATTTAGAAACCTGGTCAATAATCTGAAAAAGTCATTTTTCCATGCAAGAACTCCAAACATTGGTTCCAGCTTCTGTAATGAAGATTTGCTGCTTCGCACTGTTTTTATATCAGTGTAAGCATAAGCTGATTGTCTTTGTGTTTTGGACTGTCACCTGGGGTCTGATATCTTGTACCTAACAATAGATTAAGTATTGCTGAAAATGTTTGGGGGATGGATCCCGGATAAGAAGTGAAACTGAGATGTAGACCAGTGGACAGGAAAATTACTTTAATCAGATATGTCTCCGTTTCCTCAAACTTTTTATCCTCTCTCCTTGTGACTGTTTAAATGACAAAAGAAAATTACATTTGTGTTTTTTCGTTTTCTTATACACAGCAGTGTTGGGTAGTGTTACTTTTAAAAGTAAATTGTTACATTACAAGATTACTGCTATGAAAAAGTAACTTGTTACGTTACTGCGTTACCTACTGAGAACAGTAACACGTTAAATTACTTTTGAATTACCAAAAGTAAAAACCCCTTAGTGATGGCATGTAGCCTACTGTACGTCTACCTTTGAATGGATTAACTCTACCTTCATTTGCAGCCTAGTTTACAGCCCATAATCTGTAACTCTAATAAAAGTAATGACAGATGCAAAACATATACTCTTTATTATGCTAACAATCTGACAGTGAACTGAGCAGAGGCATACAGTATTAGGCACAGCTGTTTCAATGACAACAGTACAACACAGGCTCTCAGTCACCACCAGTGTTGTGGAGCTGTGTTTAGCTTGCAGTAGAGCTATTCACAGCTGACAAGCACTTATCCTGCAGACACAACCCACATTTCACTATGATGTTGTCCCTGTCCTTTTCCCCCCAAAAATCTAAATGATGGGAATATTTCCACAAAGTAAATGCTGTCCTCTCTGCCATCTCGCTAGTTCAATTAGCTAGCTACGCATGCACTGACACAGCTGTGTTTACCTTCTGCTGGTATGCAGCTTCCTGCCAAGCAGTAGGAGAGAAACAGAAACAGGGCTTCAGAGATTTTCTGGGGGGTTTTTTTGAGGTGACGAAAGGAAAAGGGAAACACAGCCAGTTTTTTCGATACTCGATTTTATGTTTAAAAAGAAATTTGAGTACAGATTACTTTGTAACGCGTTACCCCCCACACTGATACACAGGCACCTCCTGTTGATCACTCACACACTCACCAAAGATATATAACCTCTTACCTACTCATTACTCTGTTTATTGTTTGTGTATTTGTATGTTTGTTTATCTTTTATCTTGTTGCTGTTGTCTTTGCTGTTCTTGTAGCTTTGGTCATTGGTCATCACCTCGCTGCATTACCCTTTAAGTAGTTATCGCTCCTGTTGAGCACTCCTCTTGCACAATTATAAAAAAAAAAGACAAAGACAAAGTTAACATTAGGTGAACACAAGAGGGTCACAGACATGTCAGAAAGGATGGAATATAATTTCCCTCTGACACACAGACGTCTGCAGGTGTAAGGAAGAATAGTAAAAAAGGGGGGGGGGGGGTGACAGCGTGAGTGCTTTAGACAGTCAGCGAGTGGGAGTGAGAACAAGAGTTGTGGCATGAGACGCCACACTCGAAAACAACTAGATGTCAACCTGGAGGTCGTGACCTTTCATAATGTAATAAGTTTGGAAGCATTCGGCCCTGAGCGGACAGAGCACACTCCATAGAACAAGATTAAAGATCCCATCCCATACTGTTGAGGAAGAGTGATGCACAGAGGTAAAGACTGTGTTAGTGTGAGAGACACAGAGAAGCACTGCGCAGCAGGGTAAGAGAATAAAGTGTTTCATTTATCACCAAGTGAGGGAAAAAAGCCCATTCATCTATAATCCATTAATCTAGGACACTTGTGAGAGCCTCATTGGTGTCTCTCTCTCTCACTGTCTTATGACAAACGGAGCTAATCACTGAAAGCAGAGAGGAGAAGCACAGGCAGCTCAGCCTACACTGTAAAAAGGTTCTGTCCTGCTGCTACCCATTCGGGAGTGCAGAATGCTTCAGTAAAATGCCTCCTGACCACTTTACAGAACAAAAGGTCATGTTTAAAATCTTCAATTATTTCTACCAGAAGTCCAAAACAAGTAAAGGTGGTATTAAATAGTTAAGCAGGATAGTTAAATCCAGTAAAAGCTAAAATTTTGAAACATACTTGTAATTGAAAATTAAAATTGATTAATTGTCTTGTTTGCAGCACCACAACCTGCCCTGGCTATATTTACGACAAGAATCACTCTACTCTTCCGACCCTTGTGCTTTTCCATGTGTACACACTGCTTCCTGATTTGGTCTTATCAAGCATGACAATTAATACTCATGGCATGTTTCCATCAACAGGTTTGGTGCAAGATAACTTAGCTTCTAAGATATCACACCTCAAAAAGTGCAATGGTATACGGTGTGTGCTTTTTCGAGCCTTCAGACCGCTCAAAGCATTTTCACACCACATATCACATTCACACTGTCACACACACATTACATAGGTAACAGTCTGTATGGTGCCACGGTGCATATACATGTCCGGCCTTTCCAAGTAAATTCTATGTGTGGGAAATGCGAGGTAGGCCAGCTAAAGGCTAAGGTCTAGCTTAAATCAAATCCATGCTCGGTAATTAAAGTAGATTGATTGAAAGTTGGGACATCACTAACAGGCATCATACTTCGTCTTAAGAAGGAAATGTCTAAATAGATGTGGCATGTTGTACATTGGAGAATGTATCTCCACAGGGAGGTCATAGTGCACAGAGCAATGCCCCTCAGAGCAGGCACTTTGCACCCTTGTTTACAGACCAGCCTCCCAAAGCATCACTCATCTCTGTCCCCTTATTAAACCCTATTCTAGGACAACAAAGACTTTAAAATTTCCATCACTTTTATCAGTGCAGGCTGCTCCATGTAATAGAAAACAAAGGAGAGATTCAGGGGGAAGGTAATCGGCTGCTGGGTGATGAGCCAGGGGATCCAGGGGCTCCTTGGCCGGCTATGATAAGGCCACACTCATCCCACAACACCCACTGCTGGGATTCAGGCTCAGGCATGGGCTGCTGTCTGAAAATACATTTGTCTTTCCACATGGAGGGACACTGCCAACTCATAAAATCATCATTTGCATGGAAACAGTCCACACACACATATCATTTAGCAAGAAGAGAACAGACTAACAGAGTTAATGGCCAACATAATAAGAACAGAAAGTTATGCGTCTGAAGAAAACTTAAAAAAAACGCTCTTGTAGGCCTCACAGTGGTTGACTTGTGGTGAGGGAATTGGTTCATGAGTCTGGTCTCGTCATCTGATATCTTCTCCCACTGCTGCTGTCAGGGCTGTAAGAGAGCCAGCCTCTGTTCTTCTTCTACTCTGATGAATAGCTGTTTAATAAAACAATAAGACGAACACTTCAGAGTGTAAGTGGATGAATTTCTCATCCACTGTATCGCTCTGCAGCCTCTTTTCTAAAAGGATATGATCACGAGTCTGTCTTAATACAATACTCCCATTCCTATATGAACATTTAAAGAGACACTCGTCATTGGAACTGAGAGCATTCTGTCAGTCAAGTCTGATATGGCTGTTCAATAAGAAGCCTAAATTATGTTAAGTATGTTCTTTTTCAGTTCAGCGCCTCACCAAACTCCTTTATCAGCCTGTTTTTCCTGTACGACACACATTAATCTGTCTTCCATAAGCATAAGCCAACATCAACTTTTTTTCAGTCATGTTTACATATTTTTAACTATAACATTTAACGACCTAAAGGATATCAATATTCTGAAGTAAGAAAACAGAGAAACAAGCTAAGCAAAGTTAGCGGCAGCTTAGCTAACAGTACCCAAAGCCCAGACAAGGAGCGCTGGAAAGTCACAGATTTTTTTTTATGTGAAGCTGCTTGATTCAGCCTTTTTAACACTTTGAATTACCAGGTGTGTTAGTTTTGGAGTGGACAAGACCTTTGAGGATAATGTGGCTCCTGATAGCAACTTTGTGAATGATGAATACTGCAGGAATCCTAACCTAAAAACAAGCTAACACTTAAAAACAAGCTAGCAGTAGCTCAGCTCACAGCCCGTCCTGACATTCTGTGCCCACCAGGGAATAAAAAGTGGGGTTTTTTTTTTTATCATAACAAGGCTTTTAACCATTATAATATAGGGTTAGCTATGTTTTGGAGAGGAGGAGAACTCTAAGGATAATTTTCCTCCTGGTAGAAACCTTGTTCTAACCAAAAAAAAACAGAGCTAGCTTTGTTAGTGGCAGCTAAAACTGCGCTCTACTGTGTTTCTACTGGTTTAAATGATCTTTCCTTAAAAGAATACAGCTTTGAAACTTGAGACACTGCTGCTTCAAGTATGTTTGGCATTTTTAATAGATAAACTGATTATTAAAAGTGTTATTGGTAACTTTCCAGTGGACTGACCAATTGATTTTTTTTTTAATTGATCTCTTTACACTGTAATAAGACAAATTAGATTTCCCTAAAAAGTTGCAGACATACTCCCCCACCATGAGCCCCCACAGACACTTTAACGTCCTGCTGCTTGACAGAGAGCTCCAGCAGATAAGCCCTGAAGCACCTGCTTATAAAGAAGAGGCAAACAATGAAACTGCGAACAGATTCAATTAAAGGAAATCTATGGCATGTTGTAACATTTTTCAAGGAGCAGGGAAGAAAATCTCTTCAGAGTGACAGCACCAAAGCAAAGGCCTGATCTCCCCTCTCTAACAGGATTACTACAGGGACATCTCTCCTCCTCCTTCTCCATGCTACCTTTCTTTATGCCTCCATGTCTCTCTCTCGCCTCTTATCACCTTCTCACCTTTTCCTTCCCTCCATTTTTACTCCTCCCTTCCTCCCTCTCTTTTTTCTCACTCTGACACTCTTTCACTCTTTTCAGCTTCTTCCCTGTCACCTCCCGAGAGCTGACAGGGAAGCAGTCAGAAGCAGACAAAGGGACAGGCGCAGTGACCCGGGATGAATCAACCCTGTTTATTCCACAGAGAGGCACAGGAGAACTGGGAAACCAGCCTACAGCTAACATACTGAATACATATCCTTTTCTCATATATGTTGTCAAATTACAAACATACAGCAACATGAAAAGTCTTAATGTACTTAATTAACATTCTCAAATCCTATGGGGTAGGCTATATCTTGCTAGTGTAGCTAACAATTCTTTTAGCTAGTAATTTAGTTATTTCCTATCGTTTAGATTACCGTTAGCAAGTGAGTGACTAAAGCTCACATTAGCTTTGTCTATGGGTTATAGAGTTCATGATAAAATATGTTGTTTTATATTAAAATATAACACAATGCCCCCCTGTTTTTATGTTTGTTGTTATGTTTTTACTTCCCATTGCTTTACAATTCCTAACCAAGGCAGTCAGGGTTCGTTATTCCTTTGGTAACAACATTTGAGGACTGCCACAGGGTGAATATGGTCAACAGTAGAATTGATCATGATCATGAACTAAGTTTATTTTTAGCCTGAAACCCCATTAAGTATGATGAACTCCTTTACATAGGAAGTACTGCAGCTTCAGGATACTATAGGAAGTAAGCTAATTAGCCAGGCATGCTAACTTTTGCAGCCTATATGAAAGCATATCATTACTTATACAACAGTTAGTTCCAACAAAGTCATCTGATTGGATAAGAGACATTTCATGAGTTAATGTGTTCGGACCAAAAGGGGAGCAAATTCACCTTTGTTCTTGTATACGTTTTAAAGAGTCTAAAATGGCACACCTCCACCCACAAATAGACACATTTATAGCTTAATAGGTCTGCCCTAGTAATGGGCGCAAATTTAACCCGTTAGCTGTTCAGGGGAGTAGTTAACAAAGGGTCAGTTAAGTATGATGTGTACTTCCACAGCACTACCATCAGTGCATCAGTGCAGAGTTATGTCATACACACCACTCTGCTTCTCCTAATAACTCTTCTCCAACAAAAATATTGTTTTAACTTTTTACACTTCTTTCCAGATGTATTTTAGCCCATGTGATTATTCCTCAGCAGAGGCCTTTGAAACATTTATCTTTGGGGTTTTTACACCACATACAAACCTAGTCCTTCAATCATTATGGCATACTATTTTTGACTGACACTGGCATCAGTGCTGCACAATGTTGAAGTAAACACAATTAAGGCTTCTGCCTCATTAGCATGCCTGGGCTGGTATCCTGTTGGTTCCTGTCTGACCAGTGGGCTGCACTCTGGAGAGTGTAAGCTGTCAAACTGCTGCTCATACTGGTGGATCGTCATCACTGTCCTGACAGCATCCCCCACAACCCCCTGTCCCCTGGACACCGTGGAGTCCCTCAACAGACGTACATATCTTTACACACTGACATGTACACAATGAAAACACACAAAGATATGCTGCTGACACACATGAGAAAAGTCATACCAGCCCATCTGTAGTTGAGCGAATGATTGATGCTCCTGTGAGGGACCATTTCACCTCTGAACGCACCCTTACTTTTCCTCCCCCACTGCCAGGAAACATGTTCACATTTACAGGAGACAAACCTCACAATAGGCCACATATGATATTAATAACAATTTCCCTGGCACCCTGGAGGTTTTGGTCACATCCAATGAGTTGGACCTACACATAATCTAATTTGTTTGTTGGGTTGCCCGGGCAGTTGACATATATAGATTAGCTGATACGTAATCAGAAAATCAATACAGGAGTTACAGCTTCAGCTAACCACGCATTCAAACTAAATCCAGAAAGACATTTGTCAAAAGAAATCAATATGGCTGTCAAAAAATTACTCTAAGCTCCCGTGGCTGGTGCATGTGTGGGGATGAGTGACTCACCCCACCTCCAGACCAGCATAGAGCAGGGAACTTTTACAGAAAGTTTCCACATGGAGAAATGCTTAATTCTAAAAATAAGAGAATCTCTGCAAAACCTGCCACAGTGCCGTAAAAAAAAAAACAGATTTCACCATTAACTACAGTGCAAATTTGAGAAGTTAGCATTGCAAATACAATACCCCTTTTTATACTGCCAGTTTAAGGAGGGATTATTACACCTCTGTTACGCCTCGTGTTCAATGAAAAACACACAGAGGCAGTAAGGTTGGGCGAGGTCGTTCCGCCTCTGAGCCATCATCGGAAGCAGTATTCGAGGCAAAACAGCGTCAGTGTAAACATTGCACACATTCTACTTACACAACGCTAGAATGCATGTAAAAACACACATTGGGGCAGCTTTACATGTTTTTTTTTTATGGTTCAGGACGACAGTACATCAGTAGGGCTGAAAGTTTGATACGAAATAGTGATTTAATTCATGTCCCAAACCATGTTGGAATTTGGACATTTTTTACTTTTATGGATCGATCTAACAGCCAATCACATAGAGGAGACAAACGCTACAACAACCAGTCAATCTTGATTATTTAGCTTTCAAGTCAAAGATGATGCACATTTCCAACAGCATTGTTAGTTTGTGAAGAAAGTTGATGTACAGTGTGATAGATAACTCTGTATTCTCACATTTAACAAATGAACCTAGCATGTTTATTTGTGGCTTCGGTCAATATATGAATATTTTTCAAACTGGTGGCGCATTCAAATTATATATCATGATAAATATCAAAATCAGTGAATATTAAAAGAAATATTGTGGTTAAAGTTTTCTATATATCGCCCAGCCCAGAGTATTAGCAAAAATAGCTAGCAGTGAAGTTGACTTTATCAAGCAACAAAGCTAGCATTAGCAACTAACACTACTCTCCAAGCCCAAGGTAATACCAGAGGCAGTAATTTAGCCATTCACATGGACAAGCAAGCAGCCATATAGTTTAGTTTGAAAGTGCTGGGTTTAGACAGATTGCACTGACTGTGGAACTGAGGGACATAATGCCCAGTTGGCAGAATGTTTCCCTCTTAGGGGCTGCCAGAAAAGCGTCCTTGCATAGTGTGTTGTCTCTCAAATGCTCGGAATAAACCTGTACCTGTGACTGGATTGTCTGAAAGAGAGTTTTCAAAGTAGTCATGCTTTAGGATTGGTCATGAGAAAAACGTGGTCTCATCTGTCTAATCGAGTCTGCGACCTCAGTTGATGATGTGTCTTAACGGTGAAACTGAAAAGCTCACAGTGTGACCTGAAACAGATAATAGGAGGAGACGTTTGAGTCATTTATTTGAATAAACATTGTAAATGGGTTTTGTGAGAGCTTTTCTTTGGAAACAAACCAGGACACATTTGTGCAGTATGTGGGCTCTCTTCTCGTAGTAGCAACAGTCCCTTCAGGCATCAATTTTTCAGTATCTGGCGTTCTGTTTATCTCCATTGGTTTGCAGTTTTTCTATGACTGGCTGCTTGAACACACACAGATAATCACAGAAGGAGGGGGCAGAGTCGTCAAAGAAGTGCAGTCGAATGGATTTGTTTTTGTTTGGTATTCAGCAAAATTAACCTCAGGGAATCTAACAGCCAAATGAAAATGTCCTCTGTTTATAAGAGGAGCGTGACACCCAAGAGAGAAGAATCAAATCTACACTTTTTTCTTTTCTTTGAACGGGGGTGAGTTCAAGGAGAATGGTGAGCGTGGTAAAACAGAGCTGCTGTCACTGTTGGTAGATAAAAAGCTGACCTCAGGCTGGTTACTAAAAATACTGATTGTAGAAAAACATGACATTTCAGTCTTTCTAGTGAAGCCTTTGTATTGTAAAGTCTTTGCATAAAAGTTTTGTGTCATTGAGTGTTTCCTCACAACACAGCCACTAATACAAACAGAGGGTGTGATTGGCTAATGGAGCCACACTTTAAGCCATAACTTGGTATAATGAATACTGTCAATATACTCAACAGAAAGCATCTTGTGCACAAAGGCACTGCAACGACCTGCAAGCTAGAGTAGGTCAATGTCCAATCCAAAATTAAGCCCTGTGATTGACTGGCCATTAGTCCGTCTCTCGCCCAATGACAGCTGGGATAGTCCTTTATTGCTAACAACCTCTCACAGCTTTTATCTTTAAAAACACTAAGGGCTGTTTGGTGCTTTGACCTCCACATTTAAACTGGTCCAAACTTCACACTTACACAATGTGAGCAGGAAACGATCTGAGCTGTAGCTTCTGTACAGGTCCCGTAAAATCTATAAATAAGAAAGTTGTGAACGGAAGCTCGTTCATTTGCGTTCATTGATGGTGACGCTTTCAGCCTGGGGTTTGAAACCCCACATCCCCACCCCCCTTCCTGTGCAGGATTGTTTGTGTGAGAGCGTGTGTTTGCGAGGGAGAGAAAGGGATAGAGATAAGTAACCAGAGAGAGAGTCGTGAGAGAAATCAGATGAAGGGTTCAGCCACTGATAGCAACACTCGGACACAGAAACCAGCAAGACAAAAGCAGCACGGAGATTAAAAGAGTCTGTTGTGCTCTGCTGTTATTATCCTCCATTGTGGAGAGCAATAAGAGAGCAGTGCAGCAGCGAGCACAGATTGGACAAAGAGGGTGGACTGGTGATGTAGATGCCATGATTGTTTCCTAACTATTATTAACTCATTGTTCCTGAGATCTGCGAGGGACATTATATTACCCTGTGCTGTGGCATGTTATTGGCCTACTCAGTAATTTCCCAGCTCTACAATTGTGCCAGAGGGTTCATTAAGCTACTTGCACATTAGTGCTTCCTGTGAAGATTAGAGCAACTGCTAGTTATAGAGCGAGAGAAGAAGAAAAGACAGAGGAGAGGCAGATTTTAGTTGGATGGTGACGTAGGTTCGTCACTGTGCCTACGTTTAGGGATTTGTTAAGCTGTGGGAACCTTTGATTAGGTTACACACGTTCTGTCGTCATCAGTGTGGGTTTAGAAATCTCCAATTGTGAGGTTGATTGGGGAGTTAGTGGGTCAAATGCAGAATCAGTTAGCTTGTATATTGTTGTACATAAACTTAGTGTTCGTGGAGTTTAATGGAGTTAGTGTTTGTGGAAAATAAGGTAAAAAAAAAAAAAAGACAGTTTGCCTTTATGAAGAGCAGCAGGGAATTCACCCTTTCTTCATCTGTTCTGACAGGTATGGATTAGGAGACAGATAATATGCATTGTGACAGCACAAACAGCCGTTGAAGAAGAGTTGAAGCGACGCAGTGACAGTGATGGTTTCACTGACAGACGCATTAACTCACGTTAACCCTGCAGGGAAACACTACATTGTATCAAATAAACAGGATCATTATGTTTTAAAGCTCAGGCTCAGCACTCAGCAAGTCAAACTGATCACTGCAACATCTGATAGAGATGGTGACATGTTGGACTTTGGACTGTTCTCATCGAGTTTGTGCATGATGAATCCATTAAATCATCAGCTGGATATAAAAAACTTAATAACACGTGAGATGTTACCCAAATTTAAATATTATTTTCCAAAACAAGAACCAAGAAAATTCCAATGCAAACTGGAGTTTTCTTAAGAAACCCTGAATGTGTCCTCTGTTTGCAGCTGGCTGCTCAGCCAATGTTTACGCATCTAGCGATAATCTGATTCAATCTTATAATAAATAAATGATTATACTCAAGTCACAGATATAAACTATGTATTATTTATTTTATTAAACTTTACACTACAAGCAGCCTGTGTTTAACAACTCTTAAAAGATTATGAGACGGTCCCTTGGCCTTAAATGTCCAACCCTTATCATTTGCATCAGATCAAGTTTAATGTTTGATTCTGTGTAGGATTGGCAATCATCTGCTAAAGTCATTGAATATCTGGCAAACACTATATTGTTACTTGTATGCAGCAGGCATTGTATCTTAATGGTGTGCACATTAACAGAAGACATGCAGCTAGGGAAAGAACACAACCCTCTAACAAGTTTCATGTCCACAGTGAGCATAAAAGCTTCTCCTCACACAGAGCTGTGGGACTCATCTCTAAGACATTATTCAAATTCACAAATATCCACAACTACTGAAATTCTAAAGAGACACTACAAAATATATTCCTAAGTTATTAAGTCCAAATGTTCATGATTAATTCCTGATTACTAAATTACATGAAATGTAAATTTGCACCATTATTTGTACATGAGCACAACCATAAAACATGAAGTCAGTTCTTTGTACCATGCATGGAAAGGCCTTCATAACCGCAGGACAAAAACCTTCAAAACTCACACTATCCTTTGTGTGAAAGTAAATCAACGCCGGTTTCTTAAACCTTCCTCTGAGGTGTCAGACGTCCTGTGTGCCTGTGTTTGTGTGTGCGCAAGCTGCAGCACAGAGGTTATCACTAAAGCAGCAGTGAGGCAGCAAACGAAGCGATCCTCGCCTGGATAAAGATCACAGGAACAATATTAGCAATCTGAAGTGAACAAGCTGAACCTCTGGCCTTTGAGAACTTCCATTACTTTCCCCACCTTATTCTCCAAAATTCCTGTTGAGTAAAACCCATTTTTTTTGCTGATTTCTCTCAGAAATCCTTCCTCTGACCTCGAGATTTCTCTCCACACATCGGGCCTTCAATAAAGAGAGCAAAAATGCTCGAAATAGTGAAACTCCAAACATTATAACCCTTATTCTTATACTTGTTTTGATGTTCTTGCTGAATCTGGCTTTGAAGTTTCCATATTACATTCTTTACTCAATATTTATTGATTTTGGAGATGAAAAAGAACAGACTATTTGAATAAAATAGGCTAGCAGACGATAATTAATCCTCCCTCAACTTTTCAGCTAAAATCATTTTGAAGTGAAAAAACTTAAAAGGGAAACAGTGTCAGAGTCTCCTCCTCTGAAGCTGCTAGAAGCCAGCTAAACCGCCTTACACTAATCCAGTTAGCTCCCCCATAATACCTCTTACAGCAGTCATCAGCCATACAAACATTCACTCCACTCCACTCTCAGGTCACACATCCACACTGATGAGGCCCCTGCAGAGACACACTGCTAAAGACACACACTCTACGACATGTTAAAGGTATACAGGATATTATAATAGTAATAGTATACTGCAGTTAGTCTGCACTTAGAGTAAATTATGCTAATTGGTACGTATCGACACCAATCAAAAAAGCAGCTAACTGTTAGCTATGCTAGCATAGCTTTAGTGATGACTATGTCGGCTGGGAGGTTCTGCACTGACACTGGACAACTTTATGATTGATTGCCATGCAACTCGGACAGATATAACACTCGGCTTTTGGTTTAAATGTATCAAGTACTGGATGGATTGCCATGAAATTCAGTACACACATTCGTGCTCTCCAATGGATGAACTGTAATAACTGTGATCCTCTGAGCACAGATCATCAGGTCCAAATGTGCAGTACTCTGGTTGGTGACCAAATACTGAAAATGGGACATTCCCATCAGCCTGAGCTGTATTTTGTGGTAATACCAATTAGTAAATGTCATCATGCTAATAGGCTAAGCTAAGATGGTAATCATGGTAAACACTGTGCCTACTATCACCATGTTGGGCTTTAGCTTTAGCCTCAAAGAGCCGTTAGCATAGCTGTAGCCTCAGAGGCGTGTTTGTTTTTAAAGCTCTTCTAAAAGCTGTCCTGCCACCCACACTCAGGTAATGTTGTGACAGGCTTCTCCGTTTCCTCTGTGCATTGCACGTCTTAGTATTCAATAAAGCTTTTTTTAATACAAAAATGACAATTTTGACTTTATTTTGACACTATTCCAGCGTTACCGAAATACATCAAAACCTGCTTCTGTGTGTTGCACGGATTTGTGGCCTAGCATGATTACAGTTTGAATGAAAATTCCCATTAACTTGCAAGACCCTGAGAAGGGCCCTACAATAAGTGACATGAAGCAACTGTGAAAGATGGAGATGGGAAAAAAGTATTACTCAGTACTTCAATAAGGGCCTTCATCTGTGATGAAGAATAGATCTGTAGAAGAATAAAACTGGCTGATGTCACAGATGTATGGTTGTGTATGGTTGTAGGGAATTCAACATGCAGCAGGACTTCCTGTGTCCTGCAGCTCAGTTTTTGAATATTAAATGTCTCCTTAGCATGTTTGAAAATGTGTGATTATCTGATTGCATCTTTGATGTAAGAAGTACCATTCCAGTTTCATCTTTTCATTGATGCTTCTCCAGCCACCGCACGTCCACAATTATCAGAGACATGAATATCTTTAGTATGATTGGCGGCAGTTACACGACATTACACGACATTACACGACATTACACGACATTATAAGCTAACAGAAAAAGTCAAAACATACCTTCTGACTAATAAATTAAGAGTCACTGAGGCTGTGGCAGGTGCAGAGCATTGAGCTAATCCTGTTCTGTATTGTGACACATGTTGAGACCTTCTACATGCTGAGCAGATTTTGTGACCAGGCAACCACATGAAGTTTAATGCAACATATGCTAACACACAACTCGTGTCAAGCAATAACAGGAATAAAAATAATAAAGGGCTATAAGGGATTCCGGCTGAACACAACTGTGTTTGCCTGAATACGTCAGATTAAACCGCTGGGCTGCAAGGAGCCACTACTGCAAGAAGCAAGCAAGTAATTGCAGCATTGATTACAAAGACCTTTGATACACGCAAACACACACACACACACCATACACACATCAATATGAAAGGCATATGCCTCCAGCCACCACACACACTATTGTTGACATCAGCAGAGGAGGTACATCAAACAGCAACAGGTATTATCACAAGATGACCAAAAGCACTCACCACACTTATGAGGGTTGATCACATCACCTTTGTACAGAGAGGGTTGCCTGCTCTCTCTCTCACTCTCTCTCTCTCTCTCTCTCTCTTTCTCTCTCTCTCTCTGCGTAAAAAGGTACTTTTATAAGACTCTCTGCTCTCCTGCTGCTTCTATCGCTACAACCTCTCACTGAGGCTCAGGATAGAGCGTATTTGGCTCGTGTGTGTCTTAGTGTGCCTAATCCCTGCTGAGTGGAGTGGGTGCTAGGCAGCAAATGTTCACTGGAGAGTTACATACACAAAACAGTGGGATTTGTTAAGAGGTGGGGACCTGTTTTCTTACATGTTTTCATGCATATATTTTACAGACTTATCCAGCATTAGACAGATTATGTTTCGCCTGCACAATAGGTCATCTACTTGAATAATCAAGACCTATACCTCATCTATAGCTGCATAGCTCACATATTCCCCACTCAAATCCCCTATAGGTTGATGTTACATCACTCTTTTCTCAGAATGTAAGTACGAATTATTAATAATCACAGTACACCACTAATTAAGAGGCGAATTCCTCCTGCCCACATACTTTGATCCATCATTTTGTACTGAGGCTGAGCAGAGTGGGCGGTCAGGACTGACTGTCAGTCGAGCTACATGCAGTCTAGATAAGTAGCCTTTAAGTTTATTGCCCGGTAAGTTATTCTCTCACGCCCTCCATAAAGTTAGTGATTGATGGGACGTACAGTAAGTCAGGCCCTACTTCTGCCTAATGACATTTTGCTGCCTCAGTGCCGCAGCCGATCCTCAGATAACCACCCGTGTGTAGTCTGAGGGCTCAATTTATGCTAACTGGCTAATGGAATTGTGCTGCATTAGCTTAATCTGGGGTGACCATACGTCCCGATTTGGTCAGGACGTCCCCGTTTTCAAGCTCCGTGTCCCGTGTCCCGACAGATATCTCTAAAACACTAATATGTCCCTCTTTTGAACAGGCCCTGTCCCGGTTTTGACCAATTGAAATATAACGATGTACCATGCTCACAACACTGATTTGTCTGTATTCATGTCAATCAATGTCGTTGCCAAGGCTGTTGCTGTTTTAACCAATAGAAAACATCACTATGTACCACCAGCCAAAGTTCAATAGTCATTTGTTTGTTCATGTGTCAATCAATCAGTGTGCGGCTGTTGCTTCGCTTGCCTGTCTCATCATACTGACAGGACCTGCTGCGTAACATCAGATAGGCTAACTGTCATGTCAATTTTATGTTTTCATTTATCTGTTTAAGTTATATTGGCCTCACAGTATTTCCAGGCCTACCTTGTTTTTGTTAAAACGACTTCCACTCAAGACTTCCTTTTCCACATGCTGCATTGTTTACAAAAAAGAACCCGCTTTTCCTGTGATGTGTCCCTATTTGGAGGTTTGAAAATATGGTCACCCTAGCTTAATCACAATTTTGATGTTGACCCCTCCTAGCTAGTTCACATGATTAGGCTTCTTCCCTATTTGTGATGTATTTGCTTTTGTTGTTATTGAAGTGTTTCAAGCAAACTCTAAAGGAACAGATCTACATGGGTGCATTTTTCTCAAACAAAGACTCAGCTAACAAGTACGTACTCAAAACGTGTGAAGGGCATCGACCTACAGGATGTAAACAATAGTTCATTTCATCATCCAGCTCTGTTCCAGATCTAATGAACTCAAAACCTCTCCCACACTCACGCACACTTACCTTATATACACACACACAACATGAAGGTTTAAGTAGATTAGCAGGCTATATTATGAGCTGTTAACAGGACTAGTCCTTGGCACAGAGGCCAGCCAAGGACAGACAACAAGCCCAAACCTTGACGACATGCCAAACTCTACTAATGCTTTTAGGTGATGGTGATAGCCTGAAGGGTGCAGAGGCAGGACGCCTGTGACCTCAAGGTGACCTGGCAGGACAAATTAAGGAACACATTAAACAACAGTGCTCTCTTCCAACTAACTTCAGTGTGTCCTTGAGGGTATATTTTCCTAATCCTTTCAGATATTAGTTTGTTGTCCCTTTGTGGGTGGACGTGTGGACTTGAGGCCTCCTGTGATATTTATGAATCATATTTCCCAAGAGAGAGCAGCCAGGAACTTTGTCAACCCTCGTTCAACCCCGTCTGTTGACTAAGAGCAAATTTCGCATCAACAGCAACAGACTGCGAGGGCATTCGCAGCGTGTGATGTCAGGTCAAACACTCGCACACAAATACCCGGGGGCTACCCAACACTATCACATATGCTTGGCCGAAGAGCAGCTGGGTTTTCTGGGCATCTGAGAAGTTCAGCTGCTGCCAAAAAGCCTGCATTCATTTACTACACTTTACCAGTGCAATCAAAAACACATAGCTTCTTGTTCCATTTCCCCTCTGGTCGTAATATTTTATTCAAAGGGTGCACAAAAATTGATTGCACTAGAAAGGGAGTCAGAAACTGCTACCGCTAATGCTAATTACAGGGTCAATCAAGCAGAGCAAAGAGTTCTGCGACATCAAAATGCTCAAACAAAACAAAAAAACAGAAAATATTAGATAGTTATTCATTGTATGTTGCTCAGAGTCTCCTCTGCAACTTCATGAATATATGCAGATATTAATCCATCTATAGATTCACTAACACACACACACACACACACACACACATACAAGTACGAATACACACAGACAGCAGATAAAGCCAGAGGCAAGGAGAGAATAGCTTAACTTGTTTTTTTAATGCGAGTACGGCGTTCAGCAATACAACAAGAAAACATTTAGGGTGCATAAAGTGTAAACATTTTACTTTGTCTGTCTGTTCTTCTGGATGTAAACATTCATAACAAGTGTCCTCCCTTCACAGATGAGTCAGATGATGTACAAGTAGTTTCCAGCTGGCCTCCTCGCCGTGGAGGAGAAATGACGACGTGTTTTCCATAGCTCACTTTCAGAGGCCGACTCCCTTGCGTCCTTTAAAGCGCACACAGATGTGGGGAGATTAATTGGGTGAAAGAGCACCTTGTCGATCCAGTGTGCACTTATGCCTTGTTTGACATAGGGGACTGCTCTCTACACCTCTTAACCACTTGAACACTTAAACCATCACCGCGGACAAGAGCTCGCTGCGTGACAGTTATCATGACCAGGTCAGACTGGGTCAGACTGGGTCAGACTGGGTTGAATGGTGCCAGGACATTAATTATCCAACCATATTAAGCCTTTATTATGATAGCGTGTCATTATGGAGCCCTTTTGTGCTTCATCAAACATGAACACGTCCATCACATCACATGAAAAGCCAACCATCAGACACCATATAGGGTAAAAAAAAACTACAAAACAATCATTGAACGACACAATGAAAAGTTAAAAAGACATTTATTTAGAGCTGAACCCAGCTTCTGTTTAGATATGGGTCTGCTGGTTAATGTGCTGTGTGATGATTTGCACCTTCACTGATAAAACTAGACCACAACCCAATAATCCCAAGTACAACAAACCAGTGGCATTCAGACGTGGCAGCTTTGGTCCTGACTTTCGGACTTTACTCTGAAAGTCCAGTTTGCTTAGACAGGCGAGAACACACATTCGAACTCTGGTGCGGACCAAACCAACGGACCATGGTCCACCAGAAAAGACGGCCACGGCCCAGTTCCCTTCAGGTGAGAACATAAACAGACTTAGAGTAGGACCTAATATAGGTGGCAAACCGAAACACTGTGCTTTGTGGGTCGTTACTGGATGTTGAACTTGCAGAGACAGCCACACAGCCAGGCAGCAAGACGAGTAGAGGACAAACATAGGGGAGTGACGACGTGAGGGCTCTAATGGAAATATGGGCTGACCAAACAATTTCACAAATGCTTGTGGAAACACAAGAATACAAAAGGTATTCAAACTGTTCAGTGAAAAACTAAACCAGAATGGAAATGATGGAACTGTGGAACAATGTTGGTTTAAAGTAAAAGAAACTCAAAACATTAAAGTCTGTGATTCTCTCTCTGCTTGTTCTCTCTTTTTTCTTCAGGGAGTTTTCCCATGTTGAAATTCTGTCCAATCAGAAAACTGTTCCCTTGCGCATCAGAACTCTTGGTTCGCTGGTAAAAGCTGCCGTGGGATGACAAACCAAACTCATGGCAAAATGTAAAATTGTAACAATTTGTTCTTTGATTTGGATCAAACAAACGGACTTCAGGTGTGAAAGCACCCTGAGACAAGCTAACGACTGATCTTGTGGTACACTGTGGGGTTGATGGGTCATTTTTGGAAGCTCCCAGTGTTGCCAGCGTACATTGGGATAAGCCAAATTGTTTACAGTCCAACTTGAGACACAGTATGGACTGGGATTTAAAGCTCTTATCTCTTTGCTGATTTGTCCGGTACATGCTTAAGTCCAGAAAATCTCATCCTGCTTTCTTTAACAGTCATATGTATCACTCACTTTAAATTTTTGGCTCTACGCCGGGGTCAGCTCTACACACAGGTCTATATGTGACTGACTGACTGACTGACTGAGGGAGTGACGGTACTTTCGCAGCCGTAGAGAGAGAGTTGCGACATAGCAATGGTGGATCATTGAGCATATTAGACCTCCACTGACGCGACTCTCTGTCTACATGGCTCTGGATACTTTGTTCGGGGAGTAGGCGGGGCTGCTCCTCCGCTGCTCGTCCACTGTCCTCAGCTACATCCGCAGCGCGCACCTGCTTTCAAACACGTTGTCATCTGCCTCATAAGGACAGTCCTTGTAACACATTGCCCACAAACGTGCACAGTGACCTGATGCGGTCAGCCACATACTAGGTTTTGGCCTCGTCTTGTTGTCTTGAAAAAAAGGTAAACAAAGGCATCGTGCAGTTAATCGCTTCTTCTGACACCTACCGTCCGCCAGCTGTTTCAGGCATTAAAAAAAGCTATATAGAAATAATCAATCTTGTCGCTGATGGTCTGGTTTACTTTTGTTGGTCATATAAAGTAATCATGATTAAGTTCAGTCTGTTTCTTTACCAGCGAAAAACTCCTCACAGGAGCTTTAATAGGCGGCATCTACGACTGGATCGTTAGCTGCACTTATATCCAGATGTCTGGTTTTACGGATAAATAAAATGCTAAATTGTTTACAAGATGATTCCCAAAGGGTTACAGGATTGCATTATGGGGGGTGCAGTCTGCATCTTTTCCTCTCCACATGGACTGTTTTCCTACATACAGCCAAAGCCTGCTGAAAAGTGATTGGACAATATTACTTGGACTAAAAACACATTGAATGTTCACGAGTACTTTTTTTCTAGAAGGGATAAAGGTAGGTAGTTCCCTGGTTGGGCTAAATGTTTGGTCATTATGTCACTATTTGACAGAGCCACTGTGATTTGATAAGGACTAAGAGCTAGACACAGTTACTGCACAATATCTCTCTAAAGTCCTGTCCGGACTGTGACAGGGCAAGTTCAAACTAAACCCAGATGACTTGCGAAGTATTCATCATCTTCTAAAATCTGGCCTCATCTTAAACTGTGTAGAGGTTCAGTCAAAAAACAATGTTCCTCTAAAAGCAGCATACCTGAGGGCGCTCTTATCTGACTAATCCAAACGGGAGCTTGTGCCAACACAAAGGATGTGATTTCCTCTTGTTTTCTTTTTACTCCACCTTTATCTAACCAGACAGGTCCATTAAGATTGTTTTTGATATGGGATTGATCCGTTTTCACCAGAGACCCTCCAGTTCAAAGATGAGCTCTTTATCTCCTCTCTATTATGAAGTAAACGTGACTTTTGTCAAACTGGAGGGAGGAAACTGTAGAAACAGCCACACTGAGATCAAAACCCTCCTCGACCCCATCATCCAATTCATCTGCTGCAGCCCTCGCCCGCAGTCTTTTTTCTGTTACCAAAATCTATCAGACATCTGTCTTCTTCTGCCTCGAGGGAAAACACACACACAGACTCACAGGAGGAAAAGTTAGGAGAGTTACGACGGGGGAAATGAAGAGAGGAGAGAGACGACTGAACACTTTGGAGGAGGAGGTGAGGAAAGCAGCTGGAAGCATGCGTACACATACTGTTAAAAAATCTGGATTATGGGGCGCTGGTTTAGCTCATAGACTGTATTAAAAGATGGCCGACATGACAACTCCCTAAAAGTGAAGCCAAAACATGTCGGGCGCCCCCTGCTGACTGGCTGCAGTATAGGTCATAAAGCCCGCCTCCTCCATGTTAACAGATGGGACATGAGTCAAACTATAAAACCAAAATACACGGCTGATAAATTTTTCTCAAACATGGTTTCTGTCATTATAGTGAGTTCTTATCATGTGTTCATTTCATGACAAGTTTATTTTGATGTTATAAAAATGATGACTGACAGCTCTGTTGACAAATACGGCTCCTGCAGCCGATCTGTTCTGGACGACGAGAGGAAACTAAGACAATCACTACACTCATTGAAGTTTACATATCTCTGAACGTTAACCTCAGACCAACACAAGAAGCTGTTCTGCTGTTAAACACACCGGCGTGCAGGTTTTTTCAGTAAGTTAAGTGTGTGTTTTGGTAAGCAGAAGTGGCTACGGCGACATCACCCGTTGATCTCTACTGCGAAGACTCTGGCTCCAAATGACGTCACCATCGCAAGATGGCAGCACCTGTCACGGGGGCTATCTTGGCTTCAATTTTGTACAATGAGAGCAGAAGGAGACACATCGTCCATCTATATGTACAGTCAATGGTTTAGCTGAGTTGGTAGAGCAGGCACCCCATATACAGAGGCTACATTCGTCCATGCACTGATCGCAAAAAAACTATTTTCAAAAAACAAAAATTGGATTATACCTAGAGCAGAAATTAGCAGAAAAAAAACTAAGAAAATGTGTAAACAGGGAAAGCAGTTCTAGCTTAAAGCTCCTGTGAGGAACTTTTGGGTTGTGTTGATTTTGGCGCCCCCTGTGGACAAAGCTGTAACTCTTATCTCTTTGCTGATTTTGTCCTGTTCATGCTTAAGCGGTGTTTTTTAACAAAAAATGTCATCCTGCTTTCTTTAACAGTCATATGTATCACTCACTTTAAATATTTGCCCTGAAAAATTTAAACAAATGCAGCGTGCAGTTAACTGCTTCGTCTGACACCTCCCCTCACCAGCAGTTCCAGGCATCAAAAAGAACTATGTAGAAATAAACAATCTTGTCACTGATGGTCTGCTTTGCTTTTGTAGGTCATATAGAGTAATCAGAATTCATTTAAACCTGTTTCATAACCAGTGAAAAACTCTTCACAGGAGCTTTAAGTTTTTTATGTTGCTTTTATGGCTTTAAACTTGCACTGCTGTCAGTGTAGTTATCAGCGCTTCTCCTGGGACTCTTTCTTTGATGATGATTTTTGTCGAGAGCTTTGGCATCTACTTTGACTTTAGAAACTTTTCTGTGTGATCAATTTGCCTTTTAATTTCTTCCAAAGAATCTTTGTTGTTGCTACGCGAGACATTAAAACACACTACTTCTGCTGTACGAGGGACTTTTTGGAAAGTTGTACCCTATACTGCATAATGTAAATTACAGAGCGAAGAAGACTACAGACTCTTGTGAAGAGTACTGAGCCCCAGCGACCTGACCCCCACCGGTCAGCAACACATTTCCTGTCTGCCTTAATATCACTCAACATTTTCTAATTTACAAAATGTTTTTGGCTCTCGGACTTCTCAGCGTGCACATGCCCCTGTTACACTTTTTTTTAACTCTCACACTTTTCATTGGTCACACCAACAGCACTATGAATGCTAGTGACCCAAATGGTCTCAACATCCACATCAGCTGCGTCAGCCTCTCATTCACAGTCAGCTTTGGTATTCAGGCGATGAAAGCAGGGTGCTACAGGTGAGGGTAATGGATAAACAAATGGGATGGTGGCTCCTGTGGGGGTAAATGAGAACAGCATTACCTTAAAACCAGGAAGGAGGAGTATTTAGTTTCTTCTCCGCAGCCAAGCAGCCAGCAGGAGTCACCAGTGCAGCAACAAGCACATGAACCCACATCAGTGTGCCAACTGCAAATTGTGTTTGATGGAGCACCCAGCCAAGCTCGGAGAGCCTCTTTTGCAGATTGAAAGTGATTCTCTGAGGTGGTGGGCGAGTGCTTTTTCTCCCACACAACCCAAACTTACACTCACACGCACCGCAGGCACAATCCAACGCTCGATTGTCTGAGGGCCCGAGCAAAAGGTTTGATAAATTGCTTCTTGGTTTTGCTTTTTTTGTCAGATGAATTACCAAAGGGAAAGTTCAATGATTGAAAAGACATTCTGGATGTTATATTAAATATGAGAGCTTGGGTAGACCAATGTTGACAGGACACAGCCAAGCAGTGAGGAAGATGCAGGGAAAGAAGGAAATGCTTACAAAGAGAGGAAGAACAAGCGAAGGGGATTAATAGAGCAATGGTTTCTAAAAGTCAGTGGGTGAAAGATACAGAAAGGTAAACAAACAACGACAGACAGGCTCAGGAGGGGAAAGAGCGAGTAAAAGAGAAAGGTCACAGCTACTAACGGGACCATTCATCATGGGACAGTTTGAGGAGTAGGTGTTATGATCCATCTATCCACTGAGGCACTGGCCCTCTGAGTGGCCGATGATAAGACTGCCTGGAGTCAGGCCAGGCCAGCTTCCAGCCTTGGTCCATTTACTTCGGCATGAAGCTTCAAAAGCTGCTCATGCAGTCCCCCGGCACAGGGTTCTTACATGTACAATGCTACTGGTGCCTGTGTCTGTCATTCTATGTACTCTTATGTATACTAAAATCAAAGTGTGTATGCTGGTGGTCAGAATGTGAATGATGCAAGTTTGACAACTCATCAATAACTCTGTAGCTTGGATGTAAAAGGCTGGTGGGATTGAAGGCAAAAAAATGAGTAGAAAAAAACATTTTGTGAACTTTTCTGCGAGTTAAAATTTGTGATGTATCAGGGCAAACTAACAAGGATGAGAAGTCACTGCTGGATGAAGATATAAACCAAAAACATCGTCTCTCCATCCATGTTCCAACTCCACTGAGGATACAGCAGAGAGTTCTCCTCCACTGCAGGCTCTTACAGTAAAATAAAACCTCTGAAGAGCACAAGAAAAAAGGCAAACCGAGCTGGAGTGTTGCTTTGGGGAGAGTTAAAGTGGAGGAGAAGAAGATGAAGAAACTGGAAAGAGGAAGATGAAAAAAGAGGAGAAGGCTTTAGACGGACGAGAAAGACTAGAGACTGTAGAGACCAGAGAAGAGCGATGGCGGAGTACAAGTGTGACTTCAAAATGTTTTAGCCCTGAGTATATTTGCTTGCTCACGTAGTTTAGATGAGTTTATGTGAAGTGCATGGATGCTCCTTGGCTAAAAGTTATAAATAATTCACAAAAATCAACACCGTGTAGGAGAGGGAGAGGGTGTTTAGCAGGGCTGCTAAAATTAATTAGCTCGTGCGACTGGCATAGTAGTAGTAGTAGCATTCTCCTTAGAGGTGATCTCCTGGCCATGTGTCAAGGCCATGTGGCCTGCCAAGGGTGTTTGGTACAGTGTACACACTGTATTGGATTATGTATCTATTTAAGCGACACAGCTTCACGTTTTCTTTGATAAACTCATCTACACAAACATCTCAAACTTCTTGACAAGATGCAAACTTATATAGGTAACTTAAGGATAAGATTTCAGGTATAGGTTCTTGGCTACATATTCACTCGTATGATAAGATGAGAGAGTAAGAGTCGTGGCTGAGCATACGGTGGTGTTTGACCTCGGCCCTAAGTGAGTCCATGTCTAGTAGAGTTCTTCACAGTGCGGTGAGTCACACCCTTGAGGAAAGTGATACAGTTACATGGTAATGAGAGGGCTGTGGAGGTCATATTAGACACATACAGTAGCTCCATTATACACAGTGAAAGCTTTCCTGTTATTCATGCAACTAAATCCCTCAGAATTAACCTAAAAATGTAAAATATTTGGGATGTTTTTAGAGCAAAAGTTTGGACGGCTCTTCCAATGTCTGGATGCCGGTTCGGTGTTCTGTAAGCGTTCTGTCCTTGGACCTATTAGGGAGCCTCTTAACCTTGCTGTTGGCGTTCCCTGTGGGGCTGCAGTTCCAGAGGCTTTTTCACAGCGAGCCCACACTGCTCTCAGCAGAGCCGGCCTGATAAAGTCTAAAAACACGGGGCTCAGACAAACCTCTGGTGTGCACAGCAGGGAGGAGGGGACTGGTCCTGCTGTTTCTGTCCTTTTAATCCTTTTTTATATTGAAACTTGGAACTTAGTTTTGCTAAAAGTGACAAATCATTAGTTACATTTTGTCTAAAGGGCAATTATGAATTATTAATGCAGTGTTTACGCTATGCAGGCCGCCTAGAACTGGCACCTCCTAATAGTATGGCATCCTTAAAAAAACAGGTCCCTGCAAGTTAAAAGAGACGTCATTCACTAACAGCAAAATTGTGGTCAAATTGTTGCAATCTGAACTGACTAGTTCATACTGTAGCTAACGTTTTACATCTTTGGCCTAAGAATTATAGTACTCTGCATGTATTGGTGGAGCTTTGCGAACCGCAACATTGCGAAATAATGCTATGAATAAGTCAACTGCAATTGTTGGCAAGCTACCCCACAAACATTGTTGCTTATTTTCCTTGCCTTTCCCTGTCGTAAATATGTGTGTATTGAGTGTTAAATGAGTTCATAATGAAATCAAGAGAGTAAACCTACTGCAGAGTTTTAGTCTTTGTTTCTTAAGAGCAAACAGTGGCAGCTGTTCTGTCTGCAAAACCAAACGTAACTCCCCAGTTTGGAAACATTTCGGCTTACAACAGGATGCAGTGAGAGAGCCAGCCAATTCAGACAAGGAAATATGCTGAAACTGCACTGATTAGGTCACTGCGTAATGGCAAATTACTTGAATATGAGGGGCAAGCTCAGCTTACTCTCCCAGCACCAGAGGTGGGTGGAGTTAACAGGGACAGCTCGGACCAGTGCCAGAGTGGCTGAACCGTTCACATGAGTTGCTACATACAGCTGTGAAAGTATGATGCATGAATGGCTTAAAGATGTGTCCATTGATGTTTTTTAAATTAGGGTAAAAAAAAATACATACCATGCTGTTGCAGCGCCCTAAATCACAGCAGGGGAAATTCCTTCACCATAAACCTGACCATAAACATAGACCTGTTTGAATACAACTATAACAGAGGACCTAAAAAGACTGAATACTGTTTATGAACAGGCAAGTTCCTCTACAGAGTACAATAGACACCCATGTGTCAATTTAATTGACACCAGCACACACACACACAGCAGTAGAGCAGCAGGCAAATAGACTGAATGCAAGCTGTCATATCCAGCTGGTGAATGTCCTCTCCTTTTCTTCAAAGATCCAGCAATGAGAGAAAATCATCCATCAGATAAACAGGATGATTGTTATTTTGCCGGCACTTAATACCGTTTCCAACACAGGAGGGTCTCCTGAGACTGAAATCTCATTTGAGGGAGATAAGATGGAAACACCATTTTTTCAAATTTGCAATTTATTTTCTTTCCATCATTTTTAAAATACCTCCAGCCATCGAGGGGAAGCTCTCCTGTATTATTTTCCAGCCTGCTGCAGCGCGCATACTCACACTACCTTATACATTTTTTACATCTCCAAACTATCACTACAAACATGAATATTTTATATGTTCAGTGTTATGCCAGAATGTATTGCTACCTTTTGAGGACATCAAGAACGAAAGACAAATGAGCGAAGAGGGGTCTCCCATTGTGACACACACACACAATAACTGCCCAAGGTCACTCCTGGCTTCCTGAGGCAAAATCCTACTTAATATTTCATGTCAATGACAGTGGAAGGTGGAATTCAGCATTTTTCAGACGCCGAGAAGCTGTGCCATTTCTGGAGTTTGCTTTGTGCTGTGCACAGTTACATCAACAAAAGAATAATCTTGGTTGCACACTGAGGAACACCTGTTTGCTGCTATAAAGGCACATATGAATAAACACATCTCCAAGCCTTACTATGCATGTCTGTTTCTGTGCATTATTTGTATGTAAAGCAACACCAAGTAAGGCATCTGAACTAGCTTAAAAGCCTAAACTACAATTTAAAAGAGTTTCCCCAACGACTTAATTGATGCTGCTGAATTTCTGTAAATCCTTGTGTGTCTTTGTGATGGAAGTGTGATGTGATACGAGACACAACAGACAACAAAGTCAGACTAATGGCAAGGTAATTTTCTCAGGAGCAAACAGTCTTTCTGTATATGTCGGTATATACAAAGATAAGTGGGTGGCTTCTGCTAAGTGACCAAACTGTAAAAAGCAGCCAGCAGATTATAAGAAAATGTATCAGTTAAACATATCAATTTCTAAAACATATCTCTGTGCGTCCAAACAAGCAGCAACATTGCATTATCAACAATAACAAAGGTCCTTTACCTTCCATGTTATATGGTGATTGATGTCATCCTCAGCTCGGAGGGTACGGGTCTCCCAAACCCCTTTGTCTGGTTATTTCTCATGCGAGGTCTAAAATGAGAACAACCAATGTGGACAACCAGGCTAATCAACACTTTAATTTTAAGATGGACAAAATCACCAAAATGTGTGGTTTTTGAGCAGACAAACTCTTAAAAAAATGTTTTTTAAAGTGCATAGGTGGACCCACATTTAACCACAACATAAAGCAACACTATGAAAGTATCATAATGTAGTGCCATGCACTAAACAAAGACAAAACACCAGTAGGAAGCAGCAGCCAACTGATGTCAAGAGAACAAGAGACAGTCCACAATCAAAATAATTAGCGGCCACTTTGCTCGGGCTTAGCTTGATGCTCGGCGACCAAGAGGACATTGCTAAGCTCACAAACAGTACTGAGCAGAGCTAGGACAAGCAGGTACTTACTTTGGCATCTGTCAGTTGAATGAATCCATTGAGAACAAGAAAACAAGGTCTTAAACTGCCAAAAAAATGTCTGGATTAAAATTGAAGCTAACAGCCAAGAGCTAGCTTGTGAGATGCTACATGAGCAGCAGCTGTGGCAGGACAAACAGAGGGGCAGAGCATTGGGGAGTTTTAAAAGCCCGCCTTATCGCAAAGATTTGGGCTGATTGGCTATATGTCACATCAATACATCCAGTATGTCAGGTTTTAGGTTTTTTTTTAGTTAGCAACTTTATTGAAACAGTTATATTAGTACAAAGGTTATATTAGTACAAAGGTACAAAACATCTTGTATACAAAATATTAAAATTACACATACGCAAAGAAGACTAATGTTGTCATAAAAGAGATGAAAACATTTTTAACAATATCTTGTAAAACTTTTTTGTTTGCTCAGTTTAAAGGAAATCTCTTTAACTTTGTAAGTCAAATCGATATGCCACGTGTGGCTGAAGCAGCGCAACAAACGGCGGCTCCCCGTAGTTCCAGCTCTTAGCTCCATTTAGCTCCAATGAACTCACTATGGATGTCCCTTTTAATAACAAAATTAGAGATGATTTACTGTATTTTTAATGTGAAATAATTTTCTCTTTAAATGATCTTGACTTTTTGTTGTGCAAAATATTGTATAAATTTATGCTATATGGAGATATAGTCAAGTATTCAGGCAGATGTACAAAGGGCAGAGTGGTTAGTGCAAAACATAATTAGTCCAGTTCAGCATCAGCAGGTTTTGCATGTGCGGAATTGTTATAGTTCCTGATCGAGATACGTAAGAAAGACCTCCTTTGTCTTTCCTTGGAACAGCGGGGGTGTATGAGTCTGATGCTCTCTTTAGATTGTCCAGCATGTTGTGGAGAGGGTGTAAGACCATGACCATTGTCCATGATTGTCATCACTTGTCATGAAGTTATGCCAGAATTGCCTTGAATTGGCCTCAACCACCTCTTCCAGTCTGACGGGCTGCAGGCCCACAACAGACGAAGCCAGTTGTTGGCATCCTTTGCTGTCATGCCTGCACCCCAGCACACAACAGCAGAGAAGACTGTGAAATAATAATATGAATAAAACAATACACATAAGACACAACATTTTAAACTCCACTGATAGGGCCTTCATGAGCTTTACAAGGAACCAAAATCATCTCATGCACACATCAATCCTCACTGGCAGTGTGAGTTATCGGACTGGATGTGGATTTTAACGAAAGAGCCGTACCTGCGGCTGTACACTCAGAAACACTAATCAGTTGTGATAGTTGGTGGCGAGAATCAACAGGAGAGGGGGGATGGTGGCGAGGTTGGAGCAAGCTCGTTAAGAGATGAGTAATCTGCCCTCGAGGATTGTCTGACTTCATTAACCCTTCACTGAAAGTCCCTCTTCTCTTGCGTTCTCTCTGTCAGTTTTCTGTCTCTCTCCTCTGGCTCCAGCACCTCTGTCTGCACCTCCAGCTCTCAGCCTCACTCTCCAACCAAGTGGATGAGTGGCCTGTCAGAAGGCTAACTGCACCACTCAGCTGGAAAATGAATGGCTTTTCACGTGGTGTGTTCACAATCGTCAGCAAGGCATTGAGGCTTTCACTATATTCCCCACAGAGAGTGACTAACAGTGGAAAGTCCACCTATATCTTTGTATTATGAATGCTCCAATATAAGTATATGACATGTAAGCCCAGTGTCAGAAACATACATTCCTAGGCGTAGGGATAGTGGCAGGAAGCATTATGTCAGTAGCCTGCGTCTGAGCAGCAGAAGTGTGACGTAGTTGTAGGCTGCTGGGATATGTAGCTAGTTCCAACATCCAGTTCATATGGCTTAGGACTTTTGGCATAAAGATGAACAGAACAGTTTGTGTAATAGCCTACTGAGATGAAAACAGAGGTACTTTCTACTTGCAGGTCATGGCTGCCTGTCAGACCTTCACCGAGCCAGCTGAAGGGTTGTTGGGAGCTTCTGGGAGCCACCTTCACAGATGTTTCGCCCTTTAAGCACCATTTCCTTTGGAGCCAAAGCCAGTATCTCCCTTGCTCCCTCTCCTCAGCCAGTTCCTTGAGTGCTTTCCTCTGCTTGGATCTGGTAACTCTGAGATTTTTCAGGAGTTGTTAGTTGGATTTTCCTATGAACACTTTGCAGCCAACTTCCACAGGGTAGGTAAATGCCTTCCACCCAGCCTAAATGCATGCCGCAGACAGCTTGGTGTACTTCATCTATCTCCATGCCTTCCTCCCATGGAACAGTGAGTTCGGCCATGATCACCATCCTGGCAGGTCAACCACATGATAATGTCTGTCCATAGGGAGGTTGCATCGATCTCAAGTGAAACACTCAACTGTTGGTCCAGTTCAACCCTTATATACGGGTGTCAGGACAGTTCACTCCTTTTATCTGATCCCTTGCCTAGTGATGTGTCTACGCAGCTTGGATGTTGGCAGGCTGCATGCCTCCCAAACCTTTGCCAGTGTAAGCAGGAGCCGTTTATGGTGCTATTTGTACGGGCACTGAGTCAAAGCTGATTCGACGTTTAAGTGAATTCTACATCAGCAGCAGCTGTCCTCACACTGAACGAAAACATCTCAATGGTATATGCTAAATGATAAATGGACTGTACTTATGTACTTATTTTCTAGTCTTGCAACCACTCAAAGCTGCTTTTACACTACATGTCATATTCACTCTTTCACACTCACATTCATACACTGATGGCAGAGGCTGATACATAAAGTACCCAACTGTCAATTAGTCACCATATTCACACACCAATGCCACCGGGAGCAATTTGGGGTTCAGTGTTTTGAACCAAGGACACTTCGACATGTAGACGGAGGGAGCTGGGGATTAAACCAACAACCTTCTGATTGAAAGACTCTACCACTGAGCCACAGCCGACCCCTCTCTGTCAGTCATGTTCTTATTAATTCAATTGATTAGATAAACAGCCGTGATTGGCCTGACACGAATCACGGCAGATGGAAATCTACCTGTACGGGAGGGGAGGGCAGATTTGCAAATTAAACATGAGCTCACATATTTGTCTGGTTCCTGGCTATTCCAAAGGTAATGTCAACATTAAGTTATATAAATAATGAGTTAGGAAAAAGTCTTTACCGACATTTAACTGCTAACAGTTGCAAAACATTCTTGCCCATAACTTGAAAATGTTTTAGCTCGAGTAAAGTATCTGTTCCTATCCCACAGCTATATGAATCTGCTCCATAAACATAGAGAGGTGTGCAGAAGAAGAGAAAGACTATAGAAATAACCGCACAAAGCTGACAAAATCCTTTGAATGCTTGGCTAAAATGTGCCTAAACTAAGATGTGTAGCTCGATAAATTACCTGTTTAGCATCACTATTGTGTTGGTATGCATAGCATATAGACATTATGTCTAAAGCCTAATACCTTCTAGCATGGCTTTTTAACACTTGTTTTCTAAGCCTGTCAGAAACGCCTGCCAAATATGACATGTGAGTTACAGAGAGACACATCTGACTTAAAACATCCTGCAGTTTTTGGCTCGGTCCCTTGAGCATTTGTGTCTGCGTCAGTGAAACAGATTCACTTTTATCTACTTAAGCAACGTTATCAAATAAGGCATCTACTTTTTATTTTATGATTTAAGAGGGCTGCTGTTCATCAAAGGGTCATCTGGTAGTGACCTAACTTCTTCTTCTACATTAGATGAAGCCTATTAAATCATCATCATCTCATCTAATCACAGGAACACTTCTCCATCCATTATGTTTTATGAACACTGACCTTATGCTCTTATGTAAAGTAGCTGTATGCTCTCAGCCTCTCAGTATATCCACTCCATATCACTGAGCCTATACAAATATTTTCATTATATGCCTGCAGCTGTGCACGACTCCTCTCTGGTCTGTCGTAGAGGATGAGAGAGTGGCCTTTGACACCAAGACACCGAAGACTGGAGGCAAATCAGGTTCTTCAGAATCGGACTCCTCCAGACAGTGCGGCTCGAGTGTATGCATTTTGAATATCGCTGAGTGTGTGTGTGTGTGTGTGTGTGTGTGTGTGTGTGTGTGTGTGTGAGGAGGATAGAGACAGACACAAGACGTGAGTAATTTTTGGAGCTCATGTTTTTCTCCGCAGACATGACTCACATCCTATCAGCTCCTTCCATTTCTTATCACGGGCCACACAGGGCATAAAATATAAGCCTGGCTCCCGGTACAGTAGCTCTGGTATCAAAATCATAAGCATTAGAAATAAACAGAGGGAGGATTTTTCTTTAAACAGACTCAAAGTGCATGTGAGGTGAGGGACAGCCAGAGGACACGGTGAAGACAATATGACCTGGTCATTTATGTTTTTAGCTGAGCATATAAGACCAACCATCAATGTATTACCATTAGTAGGTTATAATTATACATTTTTTTATATGTAAGAGGAGTCTTAATTTTAGTTAACAGATGCTGTATGTATTGTTTTGGCTATCTTTGATCACGCTTGCACAGTAAAGCAGGATACACATGGTTATGTCACTGACTTCCTAACTAGCAAACACGGCAGCTGCGGCACTTCAAAGAGAATCAATTAACTTCCAAAACTTCGACATAACTTTCTTATTTGCAATAACAGGCATCTGTTTCTCTCATTAAACGTCTGTCTCGCCACGTTTTCATATTGTTTCATCACTTTTGCTCACCTGGAAATACATAAACACAAGCACATCAGTTTAGCATGGCTGCATATTGCCGGACACCTTGGTCTACAGAATGATGCGTGTGCACAGGTGCATCCTAAAGACCCATAAGCTGCCCAGAAGTGCCTGTGTGCGCCTCATTTTAACCACAAACAAACCTATTAAAATATTACTGGTGCTTTTGTACATGGATATAAATCACATAACAACTGAACAAAATAATATACAGAATAACAAATGTGAAACATGAGGCCCAGTGTCCATTTACATGCTCAACAGTGTCTATAAATATGTATAACATTACTATGGGTCCCACATATGCCTTCAGGAGCAGCTTAGGGTTCAGTTTTTTGCCCAAGAACACTGCTACAATCAGACTTCAGGAGCCGAGGATCGAACCAGCAATCTTCTAAATAATTGACGAGCCATACCCGAGCATATGGTTCTATCTTCATTTATCAGACACCCTTTTATCAGGTAAACAGCTCAGTCTGTCATACCAGTCTGTCCATCAGATATGCATGTGGACTGTGCATAAAACAGTTTTTGTACTTTTTTCTTTTGTATTAACATTATTTCAAACATGGCTGGGAAAAGGTCATGGAAGGAAAGATGAGCATAAAGTCCTGTAGCTTTAAAAAAAAAAAAAAACAATCATGATGGCATGAGAGAAATGCGTCACCAAAAACACATTGTAATTCAGCTGGAAAGCGGCCTGTCCTTCTTGTAACATATCAAAAATCTCATTAACTGGGTTTTATGTTGTTGCCACTTCACCTGCTTTGCATCCTGATTCAAATGGTCATCATTAGTGTGACCTTGGCTGAGAGTGTTGTGCTGTGTGGTTTACAGAGTGAAGGAGTCACAGCACAATTGTTGCACTTCCACCTGAGGAATACAGATGAGCTCTGTTAGATCCCATATATAGGTTGAACAGCTCATACTATATACCTGTGTCACTAAGAGGTCAAGTCAGAAAAAAACTTTTTAAAGCTCCTGTAAGAAACTTTTGGGTTTTTGTTGATTTTGGCACCGCCTGTGGACAAAGCCGTACCTCTTATCTCTTGGCTGATTTTGTCCTGTACATGCTTGAGTGGTGTTTTTTAAGAATAAATCTCATCCTGCTTTCTTTAAAGACCACCTTCAGTCATGTTTTAAGACATTTAAAATGCTCTGCTTGAAAAAAATAAATTGTGTCTGATGTGTTTTTTCTGCAAAATACATTTAATTACCTTGTAAAAATCATCCTCCTTCTCCCTCATTAAAAATGTCCAAATCTGCATAGTCCCCGCCCACCATGCACATTTACAACTGCCCCCCTCTGTCACAAAACCAAAACAGGTCTCTGCCATCGTTTAGTGGCAACTTGTTGAAACTTAGCCAGCTTGAAATTAATTAGTAGTAGTAACGTTAAAGTTACTACTACTAATTAGTAATAGGGATGCAATACTGATTTCAATACTGATATATTAGGCATATGTTTTTGGCATATTATGACATATCTGCCGATATATCCTGCATCCCTAGTTAGTAGTCAGTAGTGAGTTTGCAAAAATTACGATGATGGTTACAGCTGGCTCGCGCATCGCCCAAGTGGTTGCCATAGGTTGCACATAATGATATGCATAGCGTCACCCCGTCGTTAATGGGATTGGCTCCTTAGGTTTGTGACGTCTCAAACCTGCCAATCTGAAAATGTGTTGTTCAGCCTGTCCTTGGTACACTGCAGTTTAATTGCAGACAGGCCCAGCCATGGAGATGACTGCTTATGTTGTCCCTGATATGTCTTGTAGTACATGAAGAACACCACATTACACTCACTTTAAATTTTTGCCCTGGAAAATGTAAACAAAGGCAGCGTGCAGTTAATCGCTTCGTCTGACACCTACCCCCCTGCCTGCAGTTTCAGGAAGTAAAAATAACTATATAGAAATAATCAGTCTTATCGCTGATGGTCTGGTTTGCTTTTGTAGGTCATATAAAGTCATCAGAATTAATTTAAGTCTGTTTCATAACCAGCGAAAGAGCTTTAAAAATGGGACACACTTTCCCATTTAGCGATCAGACCTTCCATATGGACACAATTTTAGGTCATCAATCAGTCACAGTTTCTCGGTGTGAACCCCTGCTTCAAAGGCTGCGAGCATCATGGTTTAAAATGTCTGTGGAACAATACTTTAAAACAATCGTACTTTTATTCACTGTGGTTGGACATCACTGAACTAATGAAAAAGACTTCCTTGTCATGGCTTGTTTGGTTGAAACTGTCCTATTTGACAGTCAGATCAAACAGAGCCAGACACTGGAAGGGACTCATTTCACACCATGTTTGTATTTTCATGCATCAGAATTAACCATCGGCACAGAAGTGGCACAAACGGTGGATCTCCTGTCTTCACTGTGGTTGAAATTTTAGAGTTTTTTTAGTCATATTTAAAAATAGTATCTGGGACATTTACTTGTTTTGTTTTCCCTTTTATTCTGTACTTCTTTAAGTATTTTCCGAGTGTGTAGTGTGGTAGAAAGGTACAACTGCCTTTCCTGTGCAATCCTGTTTTTTTTCATGTCACTGATTTTTTAATCTATCGCTCATTATCATCTCTTGTCTTTGTGTGACATTCATACAGACTGACTCACTTCGACAATAAAAGGTCGCTCACTTCAACCTGTCATCTGCACATGCTGTTTTCTCATACATCGCTTTATATCTATATGTCTCGCTGTCATCCTGTGTGTTCCCTCAGGACGTGGACCCATCTGAGATTCTCAGAACCAGGGAGCAGAACGGATGCTTCGTCTTTCCTTCAACGACGCCGCCACCGTTGGAACGCGGGCCAAGCACCTGCTTTGGCCTCTGAGCTCCCTCGCCTTATTGTTTGCTCCCATGAGGCCTGTAATGAACACAGAGGGAAGGCAAGAAAATGTCAGAGCACTGATGGGAAATTGTGATGTAATCACAGAGAAAGGTCAGGGGGAGGGAGGGGAGGGAGGGGAGGAATCCAGTATTATTGAATAAGTATAGTGAGAGTGAGGAGTGCAGATAGGCTGCTAAGCAAAGTACAACTAAGGACAGAATCACAGATAAGCTTGTGTCATTTCATTTGGCTGGCACAGGAGTCTGTTCACATTTCCCCCCTTGAATTCACACATTTACATCACACCGCATCTTTAATGCCTTAGACACAGGCTACTTTGCATAGCCATGGTTTGCATTTACAGCATTAGTACAGTTTGCAGTTATTAAGTTTATCATAGCATTTCATTTGTATAACTGCTTCTGACATTAAAGCAAGGTGTCAGACAACATGAGAATGTGTTTGAACACTAATTCATGTAAAACAAATGTGCTAATAAGAAGAAATTGCATTTGTATCAGATTAAAGGAATTGTTTTAGAATAGACTTATTTGTTTTCTTGTGAAGAGTTAGATACAACTCTCCTGTCTTAAAATATGCAGCCACAAACAGCAGCCGTTTAGCCTATAGCTCAGCATAAGGACCCCTCCTGCTTCACATATAGCACATAGAAATGAGGGTATCAGTGTTCCTATGTAATCTAATCAACATATTTCCCAAAATGTACTTCACATTCCTATGACATTTACGAAATGTTATGCCCAATACAACAATTGAATTAATTGTCCTTTCTGTGAAACACAGCGGCGTGAGGTGATCCGGTGCCTCGGCCCCCCCCCGGGAAACTTAACCTGACAATGTAACGCACTAACCACGTATTCCAGTCTTTGCGGGTTAGAATCATTGACTGTATGTAAGAAGTGGACGTAGCTTTTTCTTTTCAATGGGGAACACAATGCAGAAGTGTGTTAAACCTGCATTCTTTCTGATAGCCAGCAGGGGGCGACCCCACCTGCAAAGGAAGTCTAGTTGTATGAAAGCAGATGAAAAAATTACCCTACTTTTAAGTGGCTTTATTACCTCATTTCCCTCATGAGTTTAGGGTTTTAAGTCTTCTTCAATACAGAATGATGTTGATTTTGTAAATTATGGTTCACTTTACAGGGATGGCTGTGTGGGGTCGCCGGTTCAATTCCCAGCTCCTCCAATCTACATGCTGAAGTATCCTTGGGCAAGAGGCAAAATTGCTCCGGGAGGCATAGCTTGGGTTGTATGAATGTGTGTAAATGATTTCTTGAACACTTACCTCGCATTGCACTAAATAAGTGTATGAATGTGTGTATGGAAAGATGAATGCTGACATGTAGTGTAAAGAGCCTTGAGCGGTCAGAAGACTAGAAAGGCACCTTTTAAGTGCAGCCCATTCTCCTTCCATAATCGACAGCA